>NC_137073.1:73771908-74410280 GCF_951640355.1 Cnephaeus nilssonii | reverse complement strand
TGGAAGCCGGGATAGCTGGAATTGCCTGTGGTTATTCTGCTGTGCAGCTCAACAGAGGCATACAAAATCCCAAGCCTGTCAGGGCAAAGGAGTCATCAGCATCTAAAGAATAAATTTATAGTCCCAAACTCACAGTAAATCATCTGCATGGATGTAGTTCATCTGGTCAGGCTGCTGGGTTATAGTCATTCTTGAGATAATTAATTCATAGCATTGTTAAAAAAAAAAAGTATTTTCTTGGGAACTTTGATGATTCAGAGCATATAAGATACTAGTGAAAATTTCAGTCCAAAACAGCTGGGTCTTGATGCATTGTTTTCTGAAAAGAGGAAGATTCTCCTTTGAAGGAGTCATTTTATAGTAGGTACCCTTTTTTTAAAATCCAAACCTGAGGATATGTTTTTATTGATTTGAGAGAGAGAGAGAGAGAGAGAGAGAGAGAGAGAGAGAGAGAGAGAGAGAGAGAGAGAGAGAGAGAGAGAGAGAGAGAGAGGAGCTTTGATGTGAGAAACATCTATCAGTTGCCTTCCTTAGTGCCACTAAAGGGATCAAACCCATAATCTTTTTGGTGTACAGAACAATGCTCCAACCAACTGAGCCACCCAGCCAGGGTTATAGTAGGTACCATTTCCCTTGAGTATTTACTTATATACCAGGAATAATGCTAAGAAGCACTTTATGGACATTTAGAAAACATGAATCCTTATAACCACCCTACAGGAAAAGTACTGTGATTACCCCCTGATTTTATTTATTTATTTTTTCTTTATTGATTAAGGTATTACATATGTGTCCTTATCCCCCCATTCCCCTCCCTACCCCGCCCCCTCATACCCTCACCCTCCTGGTGTCTGTGTCCATTGGTTAGGCTTATATGCATGCATACAAGTCCTTTGGTTGATCTCTCCCCCTCACCCCCACCCTCCCCTACCTTCCCTCTGAGGTTTGATGGTCTGATTGATGCTTCTCTGTCTCTGGATCTGTTTTTGTTCATCAGTTTATGTTGTTCATTATATTCTACAAATGAGTGAGGTCATTTGATATTTATCTTTCTCTGATTTTAGATGTAATAGTAATAGATTACAGATGATGAAATGAAGGCTTGTAAAGATTGAGGGGACCTCACAGGGATTGTCTGCCCTACTTTGGGACCCTCAGGAGTAAACTGACCCCCATCAGAACTGTCTCCTGGACAGGATGGGGAAGTCTCGGTGCTGCTTCTAGAAGTTAACTTTTCCTAGGAGGAAGAGAGCGTAGGCTGATGCACAACCCCAGTGTGTAGGTAAGAGATCTAAAGCACAGAGAGGTTAAGAAATTTCTCCAAGGTCGCACAGATGTTAGTACGGGGAGAAGCCAGAATTTGCCCACAGGGTAACATGATTCCAAAAGGCTAAGCCATTCCCACATTCCCAAAAGAACTCACTTGAGATAAAGCAATGAGAGATTCCTAAGATACGGGACCAGTGAAAGGCAGCCACTGGCTCTCTCGCTCACTGGGCAGCTTTCCCTGGCCGTTCTGGTCTGTGTGAGTTGGGAGGCAGCCCATTTCTGTTATTCAGGGAGCAATTACACCCTCGTGGCAAGTTCAAGGCCAGTTGCTTTTCTTCCTTTACAACTATTTATCTCCCTCCTCTTGTGAGCTCCTATGTCCAGGCAATGGGAAGAGGTAGAATGTGAGTGGAGAGTAAGATGTTACCAATACAATGAAGGCCCTGTGCACCCATCACCAGTCTCACACTCCTTCTCTCCCCACCTCCTCTATCTGCTTTCATACTTGTTTGGACTATGGGATCCCCATGTGAAAGAGACTGTGGTGGAAGCATTTACAGTGCAGTGATTCGAAGAATCGAGTGGCAGGCATAGACTAGAGTTTGAGAGTGACGGACATTTACAGCCTGTGTCTATAAACTGTGTAACGGTGGGCAACCTTATCCAGCCTTTCTAAACTCCATTCTCCTTGTCTGTAAACTTGGAATAGTAATCGTGTTTATGTTATCGGTTGTTGTGGGGGTGAAACGAGGCAGGGCAGTGAAATCACTGGCACTTGGCATTCAGAGGAGCTGACCCTCCAGGGCCCAGAGGATGCTTTCTTCCTCCGAGGCTCCTGTGGAGAATTCACCTGCCGCTGGGACCAGAGGTCCAGGGCCATCATGGCCCTCATCCTGTGTCCTCGCCATTGCTAGGCAAAGGGATTCTTGTTGTGCATAAGATTTAAATAATGCGCCTATTTAAGAAATGTTGACAAATAAAGTAGTTGTGCCGAGTGTTTTCTCTTCCTCCACCTCATGGATGAGAAAACCGCCTTGACGAAGGTGAAGAGGTCTGTTGGGGTCACAGCTAGTAACAGCAGAGCGGAAACCTCTCCCCAGATCTCTGACCCCTGCGGCTGGGAACGCTTCCTGCTCCCTTTCCCGGGTGTCCACAGCGCCCTATCTTGTCTCCCCAGATTGAAACTCACTCCTCATCCAAAGGGGCCCCTCCCCTGGGGAGCCTCTACCAATGACCGACGGACGATCGGTGCCGTGAGCTCGGGTCTAGGCTTTTAGCCACCAGAGAGTGGAGGGAGGGAAACGGAAGGCGCGGGTTCCTCCGGAGTAATTAAAGGTGAAAGGTAGTCTTGGGCGTGGCCCAGGCCCGGAGGAAGCCTGGTCCCAGCGTTCCTGTCATTTGCATTCCAGGGAGGCTACTTCACTGGGCCATCCCGGCCCGCGGGCGCCGCTGGCAGTGCCTGCAACCGCGGCTCCGCACCTGGAGCCGGGAGCGCGCGGGCGCGTGGGGGCGGGGGCGGGCGCGGGCGCGGGCGGGGGAGTAATCGCGGCCAGGTGCTTCGGAGCGAGGCCCGGGAGGGGCGGGCCCAGGGGCGGGGCCTCCCGCAGGTGCAGCGAGCGGCTCAGGTTTCACTGAAACTTCCCGGCCCCGGGGAGGAGCGCAGAGGCTCCGGGTAGGGGCCGGGGAGAGGGCGGCCTTTTCTCCGAGCGGCGAGTGGAGGTCTGCGTTTCGGAGTCAGTGGTGGCGAGTTCCCGTCCGCCCCGCGACGGGCCTGCCGGGAGGATGCGGAGCCGCAGCGCCGCGTGGCTGCTGGGGGGCACCATCCTGCTGGCGGCCTCGGCCTCCTGCAATTACACCAGCCCAGGTGAGAAACTGGGCGGAGGAGGGCCCGAGCCGCTGAGGGGCCGGGTCCCGGGCAGAGGGTGGAAGGGGGGCAGGTGCGCGAAGGGTGTCCCGCTACCTCCAGCCACCTCCCCGGCACCGCGCAGCCTCCTCTCGGCGGCTTCGATGGGGAACCCCAGCGCCCGGAGAGCAACCGAAGAACGGGACCACCCGGAGAGGCCGGAGCGGGCGGGGAAGGGGGGCAGGGAGGGAACGGAGTGCCCGAGTCTAAAGGGTACCCAGCGGGCTCAGCCTCCCTCCCCACGGGCTGGCTGCTTGGCAAACACGAAGTCACTAGGGAGCGTTTCGCACACCCTGGCGACCTCCTCCGGGCGGTCCCAGGGGACCCCGGAGTGAGCTAGCTGGTGGCTCGGGGTGGGGTGGGGTGCGTGGGAGCCCGCGGCCTGGAACCTCCCGCTTCTCTTTTTTTGCAACCCCTTCAGCCTTTGGAGCTCCCTCTTTGGGATCGCCCGTGGCGTTCAGACCCAGCGGGGCCCGCAGCTGCTCTGGCCCGACGGCCGGCCCGGATAGGCCGGGCTCCGCTTCAAGTGTGTTAGGCCAGTTGGGGGTCACGCAGATTGACGAATGGAGCTCCTTAAACCTACCTGCATCCGACGAGGTGAACGTAGGGCGCTGGCTTTCCCGGCCCTTCCAGGCCACACGGAACGTACACCGGCCGCCACGCGGGACGGAGGCTGCGAGCCCCAGGAAACAGCACGAGAGCCCGCTGGGCTGGTGCTCAGGTGCCAAACTGTTCGCGGCTGCCCGGTTCCGCGACGGTGCTGCCCCGGTGTGCTGCAGGGATCCTGCTGGGGGTGGAATCGCCCAGGGCCAGTGGTCGGCAAACTCATTAGTCAACAGAGCCAAAGATCAACAGTACAACGATTGAAATTTCTTTTGAGAGCCAAATTTTTTAAACTTCTTCTAACGCCACTTCTTCAACATAGACTCGCCCAGGCCGTGGTATTTTGTGGAAGAGCCACACTCAAGGGGCCAAAGAGCCGCATGTGGCTCGCGAACCGCAGTTTGCCGACCACTGTGCTGAGCCGGCCTCTGATGCTTGGCCTGAGATCCGCCTCTGTGATGTAACCGACCCCCCGCAGTCTGAGGCTGCCAGGGTAGCCTTCAGTGCGAGGTGTTGATTTCCCTGGGGAATTTGTAGGCCTGCTGTAAAAGGCAGTTTCTCACCTTTATCCTTTTTGTAAAGACATTGTAAAAGAGCAGATCACTGTGAATTTGAATTAGATTGAAGGACGTGATTATTTTACCTCTGGAGTTACAGAAAAGCATATTATGGTGTATTCTTGAAAAGAATGGTGTATTTTTGAAAAGCATGGTGTATTCTTGAAAACTGCACCAACTGTATACATTTTATTGTCAGCATTTATTCATTTCCAGAAAGTAAATGAAAGTGTGCAAACATTTTGGAAACAAAGTGGTGCAGGTGATCCAGTGCTTTTATGATTCAGACAGTTGCTATAGGAAGCTTGCTCTGAGTATTGGTTTGTTCTTGTTTACAAAGTGACTGGGCTGGGACTGGGGGATTCCTGGTGTATAAGATGAACTTAATGTAACAGCAACAAAGTCAAGTTACTTGTTAACCAGAACTATTTAATATTGCACTTTCGGTGTTTTCTTTTTCAGATGCATACTTTTATTCCGTTGCAGGGTAACTTTCCTCCCTACTTGAGACCAATTTGATTTTGATTAATAGAGCATCACTAATGTTTTTCTGGCCCTCAGCCCACACTTTTGCTCATCCCCTTTTATTATTATTATTGTTATTTTTTTAAAAAATACATCTCCATTGACTTCAGAGAGGAAGGGAGAGGGAGAGAGACAGAAACATCAATGATGAGAGAGATTTATTCATTGGCTGCCTCCTGCATGTCCCCCACTGGGGCATGTGCCCTTGACTGGAATCAAACCCGGAACCCTTCAGTCTGCAGCCTGACGCTCTATCCACTGAAGCAAACTGGCCAGGGCTTGCTCATCTTCTTTTAGTTGACCCTTATGCTTGCTCCTCAGTTTGCTATAGGACAGATAACAGCTTTGATTTTCTTCCCACAGGCCTTACCCCAAAAGACTGTCTCATGGAAGGAAACTTGGCCCAGAGTACAACCTTCTCATTTTACAGATGTGGCCCACTGCGGGGGAGGGGAGTTAAGGAAAATACTCCATCAGGCTTCCCTTTTTTCCCTGTCACAGCAGCAATTGATAATTATTTGTGTAAATATGTTTAATCTGTCTCCCCACTGGACTGTGAACTCTTGGAGGCCAGGGGCCCTCTGGTCGTCTTCATTGCCATGGTCCAGCACAGTCATTACCTGAAGGACCTCAGGAAATAGTAAATGAGGAATGAAGTGAGGGGACTTTCCTGGAGTGACCTGGTGGGTTGATGGCAGTTGGGCATGTATATTGGTTTCTTTCAGGCATTTACTGCTTTTCTATATCACAAGCCTGGGAGGTCCCCTATGGTATAGTCCTGTGGTCGGCAAACTGTGGCTCGCGAGCCACATGCGGCTCTTTGGCCCCTTGACTGTGGCTCTTCCACAAAATACCATGGCCTGGGCGAGTCTATTTTGAAGAAGTGGCGTTAGAAGAAGTTTAAGTTTAAAAAATTTGGCTCTCAAAAGAAATTTCAATCGTTGTACTGTTGATATTTGGCTCTGTTGACTAATGAGTTTGCCGACCACTGGTATAGTCATTCTATTTTTTTTTTTTAATTTCTTTATTGATTAAGGTGTCACATATTTGTCCTCATCCCCCCATTCCCATCCCACACCCCTCCCCATGGATGCCCCAACCCCCTGTTGAACTTAAGCATTGGTTAGGCTCTTATGCATGCACACAAGACCTTTGGTTGATCTCTCCCTTCTCCCCCCACCCTCCCCTATCCTCCCTCTGAGGACCGATAGTCCGATCGGTGCCTCCTTGTTTCTGGTTCTGTTCTTGTTCATCAGTCCATGTTGTTCATCATTTCCCCTAGATGAGCGAAATCATGTGTCACTAGAGATGTACTTATAAGAATTGAATGTGCGACGGGCAATAATAGTTATGCTGACAGGCAAAAGATCAGTCTGTAGTGAGTTTCTTTCTGGACCAACAGTTCTTTTGAGACCCAATATCAATGTCCACCAGTTCCTTATGAGTACGTGTCGGCACTGACCCCTCAGCTCTGGATGGTGGACAAATGGTGGTAATGCAGGTCCGACTCCCTCTGGTTTGGTCTCGGCCGGACCCAGGGGGGGCACGGCTTCACCCGGACCCGGGACCCAGGCTCACCCGGATCCAGGGGCCCGCGGCCTCGCCCGGACCCGGGGCCCCAGGCTCACCCGGATCCAGGGGCCGGCGGCCTCGCCCGGACCCGGGGCCTATTTTTCTTTTGGAGACTGAAACTTCTGTTCTCTCTGCTATTGGTTCTTAATGATACAAGTAATATGTGATCACTGTAGACCAAAAAACAAGACAGATAAAAGGGAAAAGTTCACCCAAGTAACCGCTGTTCACATTTTGGTATATGTCCTTTCCCATGCTTTCATGCATCCATGCATAAAATATGTGTTCATACACATAGAAAATCTTTTCACACAAATCTGGGATTATATAAGTATCAGTAGCATGTCAGTGATATAAAACATTTTCAACGACTCTAAAATATGTTATAGGAGAATGTATCGTACTTTCATAATTGGTCCTCTGTTGCTAGACACGTGGGGTAATAAGAGAGAACGTGAAGATGGGATTTTAAATTTGTGTTGGTTTTCTAGCTTGCCTTGTGGTTACTAATTAACCTTGATAGGGGATGTTTTAGTGAAGTCTGTGTTTGACTTTCTTATGGTTTTATTAGCTGGGCAACTGTGGAGAGGAAAACCGTTTATCCTGAAAGAACACATAGGAATTTACTAAAGTGTACCTAGGAAGAGGTCCTCAGCAACTGAAGCTTGTGATTTTTCAGTTTCTGCTCCTAAAGGTTGGGAACAAAAGAAGATTTGGAGGTCGGCGATAGTAGGGGAAGGGATACAAGAGGAGAGTTAACACCAATAAAGTAGTTGTTTTATAACTTGGTTTAGTGGGGAGTGCGTAAAGTAAAAAACAAGTGCTTTGAAAGTTAAAAGTTTTATATGCATTTCCTCCCACAATTGTACAAATCAGAAGTGTTAATAAAAGTGAAAATCTCCCATCTCTCCCCTTTCCACAGACTACTTTATGCACAAATATATATTGTCATCCTATACATGTCATCCTATAATTTATTTATTTATTTAACCCAATACATCTATTCATGGTCAGTGTGTAGAAATCTGTTACACTTTTTTTAAAATCAAGTTTTTAATGAATAAATCTGAATTCTGTCAGTGATATATACATACCTAGGTCGTTTCCTTAGGTCAGAGTTGAAGCTAAATTCACCTTTAAATTTCAATTTTCCAAGCAGCTGAGCCACTAGCTCTCTGTATCTGACAGCCTTTCCTCCCAATGAGGTGAGTCTGTACTATAATGAAACGTGGGGTTTGGGGTGCAGACTTCTTCTTGAGGGTTCTTGTCCGACGAAGATGAAGAATAAATTTGTGAAAGTTTTCTTTAATAAAAATGTAGAAGTTTATTGGAAGCATATACAAACTCCATCTGGGCAGGGGTGTCCCCAAAGGGGACCCCTGGGAAGGGGCTCCCAAATAGGAAAAAGCTGTTCTCTCTCTTTCTAATGGGGAAAAAAAAAATCTGTCTTGCATTCCTTTGTCTCCAGTTTATATATGCTGCAGCTCTTTGAACCTGACCCTTTCTTTTTTTTTTTTAAATATATTTTATTGATTTTTTACAGAGAGGAAGAGAGAGGGATAGAGAGTTAGAAACATCGATCAGCTGCCTCTTGCACACCCCCTACTGGGGATGTGCCCGCAACCAAGGTACATGCCCTTGACCGGAATCGAACCTGGGACCCTTGAGTCCGCAGGCCAACGCTCTATCCACTGAGCCAAACCGGTTTTGGCTGAACCTGACCCTTTCTAATTGGACTTGTCATTAATTTAGGACCCCTGTGCTTTCCTCATTGGTAATTTTGTTACATAGTATCAGTTTCAAAGGCCAAAGCCCTCATGGTGCCCCCTCTTTCTCTCCCCTTATCTTTCAACAGTAACAACCTCTGCTAATTCCATCATAATATTTATCACATTGTATTTAGTTACCAGTTCATCAGTTTCCCATTAGATTGGGGTTCCTTCAGAGCAGAGATTGTCATGTTCACTTTGCCTTGTAGTAGGTTCCAAATTATTTGTTACATGAATAATGAACAACATTTCTATTCAAATGGTATGTATTTATTCATAATTACAGTATTGAGCATTAATTTCCAAATATTCTATAATCTGATTTATTTTTTTTTTAAATTACATTTATTGGGATGACATTGGTTAACATGAACATACAGGTTTCAGGTGTGTGTTTCTATGTTACAAGATCTGTATATTGCACCATGTGCAACGAAGTCCAATCTTCTCCTGTCCCGATATTTTAGGGCCCCCTCATCCCCCACCCCTTCCCTCTGGCAACCACCACACGGCTGTTTGTGTTCATGAGTTTTAGTTTTATATCCCACATATGAGTGAAATCATCTTAGCTTTTTCTGGCTGACTTATTTCACTTAGCATAATGTTCTCAAGGTCCATCCATGTTGTTGCAAATGGCGCTATTTTGTCCTTTCTTATGTCTGAGTAGTATTCCATTGTGTGCCTGTACCACATCTTTATCCAGTCTTGTATCTCAGGACACTTTGGTTGTTTCCTGTCTTAGCCACCGTGAATAATGTTGTATTGAACATAGGGGTGCATATATCTTTGCAGATAAATGATTTTGAGATTTTTGGGTATATACCCAGGAGAGGAATTGCTGGGTCGTATGGTAGCTCTATTCTCAATTTTTTGAGGAATTGCCATAGTGGCTGTACCAGTCTACATTCCCACCAGCAGTGGATGAGGGTTCCCTTTTTTCCCCACAACCTCTCCAACACTTACTATTGCTTGTCTTGTTGATAATGGCCACTCTAACAGGTGTGAGGTGGTATCTCATTGTACTTTTGATTTGCATTTCCCTAATTGCCAGTGAGGTTGAACATCTTTTCATATACCTGTTGGCTGTTCGTATGTCTTCTTGGGAGAGGTGTATTTTCAGGTCCTCTGCCCACTTTTTGATTGGGTTGTTTGTTTGTTTAGTGTTGAGTTTTATGAGTTCTTTATATATTTGGAAATTCAACCTTTGTGGGAGCTACTGTTTGCAAATATCATCTCCCATCTGGTTGCCTGTCTCTCTGTTTTGTTGGCAGTTTCTTTTGCTGTGCAGAAGCTTTTTAGTTTGGTATAGTCCCATTCACTTATTTTTGTCTTTACTTCCCTTACCTTTGGGGTCAAGTTCATAAAATGTTCTCTACAAACAAGGTCCATAAGTTTGGTACCTATATTTTCTTCTATGTAACTTATTGTTTTGGGTCTTATATTTAGGTTTTTGATCCATTTTGAATTAATTTTTGTACATGGGGACAAACTGTAATCCAGTTTCATTCGTTTGCATGAAAACCAACATACTGGCTTTCCAGGTTTCCAAGCACCATCTATTGAAGTGACTATCTTTAATCCATTGTGTGTTTCTGTCTCCTTTGTAAAAAATTATCTGTCCATATACATGTGGTTTTATAGCTGGGCTCTCTATTTCTATAATCTGATTTAAAATCCTCAAATTTAAACAAGAAACTAATCCAAGGCTTTGATTTAGTTTGTGCTAACTTATTTTTTAAATTTATAACTCCGAGGCATTTTATTATAAAAAGCTGATCCTCATTCATAAACTAAGTTAAAATTCATCATACATTTACTTCAATTTATTTTTTTGCTTGACTTTCCATAATCTTTAGCTTCATTGAGTTTGGCTGCTATATTAGGAGATCTTCCCTTGTCTTGGTGGTTTGAAAGCATAATTCATAGTTGACGCTGGCCCAGTAGCTAAGTTGGTTAGAGCTTCATCCCAATACGCCAAGGTTGCTGGTTCCATCTCAGGGCACATATAAGAAGCAACCAATGAATACATAAATAAGTGGAACAGCAACTCTCCCCCCACCCCCCTCAAACAAACAAATAAATGCATACTATGTCCATGAGCATCTCTTATTTTTCCTTTATTGACAGTAGGGCTTACACCTAGCATTAACTCTGCTTCCCGTTTTGTCATTGTGGCTCAAACCCACCACTGTAACAACCCCCACTGAAGGCAGATTTTGGTAGACTTTGAAAAACTTGTTTGACTTGAGGCTCCGCATGCTTCCTGGCTTGCAAAACAAAGTGGCTTGCAAATCCTGCACCAGCAATGGTCAGTGCAACTGCTACCCTTGTACTGGCCCTGGTTCCGGCTCCACTGGGCTCCTACCTCCACTGAGGGCGTGGTTCATCCAGCTCAGAGGCCGCAGCCACCAACACCACACCTCTACCTGAAAGCAGCGTGGCCAATGCCCGCTGGGACAAACGTACAGACACAGGTGCCCAGGAAACATAGCAGTGGTGGCCTATCCACCCTTTTATAGGGAGAGTATTATTCATTGTGTAAATGTCGTCAGTTATTGAACTGCAGTCATGCTCCTCTTAATGATGGGGATACTTTCTGAGAAATGTAATGGTCACCAGGCCATTATGTTGTTTGCACGTCATAGAGGGCACTTGCACAAACCTAGATTGCATAGCCTACTGCACACCGAGGCTATCTGATATAGACTGTTGCTTCTAGACTACCAGCCTATGCAGCGTGTCACTGTACAAAACAACATGAGATTAAATCAACCACAAGAGAAAATGATGCAATCAAGGGACACAGTATAAGGCTGCCGCTGGTGTGACGCAGCGTAGTGTCTTACGCAGTAAAATAACAAAAAGTGTAGTATAGTAAAGACACAAACTAGTAACATATTGGTTTGTTACCATTATCAAGTATTATGTTCTGTACCTAATTGTATGTGCTGTACTTTTATACGACTGGCAGTGCAGTAGGTTTTTTACACCAACATCACCACAAACGTGAGCAATGTGTTGCACTATGACGTCATTCGGTGTTCGGAATCTTTCAGCCGTATTACAATCTGTGGGACCACCGTCTTTTATGTGGTTCATCTTTGACTGAATTGCTGCTATATACCATAGTCCCTTTTTTGATGGATGTCAAGACTAACATTTTTGTTTTACCGTGATAAACAAGACTCCAGTAAATAGTCTCCTATATACAGTATTTTTGTGCACTTTAGTTAGTATACATGCAGGACAAATTCCTAGGTCATAGGGCAAGCACACTTTAAATTTTGACATGTTTTGCCAAATTGCCCTCCAAAAAGATTTCACCAGTTTGCACTCCTTTGAAAAAGAAACCCAACAATATGGAGAGGTGTGGAGTAAAAAAAAAAGAAAATTGTGCCTTCCCCAGCCATTTTAGCCCCAGACATAGAGTTTGGGTATCCTTCTCAACTTCAGATTTTGCAAATAGATTATAATTTTGTTATACAGATGGAAGTATGTTCTGCCAGTGCTTTTTTCAATGGACAGTATACGGTGGCTCTGTTTTCAGTATTTATTGGATAGTGTCTACTGTTAAAGCTGAGGAAGGCTGGGGATATGGCAAGTGAGGACTGGGGGCTAGTGCGCATTGTGCGTTTCCTGCTTGTTTGTCAATGAGGTGGAGGCGCCGCCCTGGGCACCAGTGGGAGTGTGTCCTTACATACTTGGGCAGGTACTGTTGATTACAGCTCCCAAATGAGGTGCTTTTGTAGCCAGCTACTTTAAGTGTGTTTAAACTTCATGTGTGCATTTATTTAATTTCTAATCCACTCTCTGACTTGAAGTGATTTTATCTGGTTTACAGGTGGATCATATGGTCGAGAGCTGGGATAGCATCAGTTCTAGATAAGAGTTTGGTGAATGGTATAGGGCAGCGATTTTCAACCTTTTTTATCTCATGGCACACATAAAGTAAAATTACTGAAATTCTGTGGGACACCAAAAAATATATATTTGTCAATCTGACAAAAAAAATAGGTGTAATTTTGATTCATTCACCCCAGATGCCTATTGTAGTGTTGGTTGTTATTTTTTTTTTTAAGTTTGACAATCTAAGGGAAAAGAGGTCAGTGCTCTAGATTAAATAGTCAGGTATTGTATGTTTTAAAAATTCTTGCAGCACACCGGTTGAAAATCGGCTGGTGTAGGACACTGTACAGGGTAAAATCCTGCACACTTTGCTGACAGGGCTTCAGCGACATTTGAGCTGCATCTCAACATTTACTGGTGTTATAGCTTCAAACATATGCCCAACCAACTAAGCCACATCAGCCAATGCCTCAGAGTCTCCTTGTTTCCACTTTCTTCTCTCTCTCAAAATCTTAAAAAAAAAAAAAAAAGAATCTGAGGATTCTGATGATGACATGGGCTTTGGTCTTTTTAAAAATTATTATTATTTATTGATTTGAGAGAGAGAGAAAGAGAAACATCAATTTGTTGTTCCACTTAATTTGCATTCATTGGTTGCTTCTTGTATGTGCCCTGACCAGGATTGAACCCACAATCTTGGCGTATTGGGATAATGCTCTAATCAACTGAACTGCCAGGGTAAGGCTGGTCTTTGGACTAAAGCTCTTTTGTAATACGTTCAATAAAAAGCTGAAGTCTGGAAAAAAAAAAAAAAGAAGAAAAGTCAGCATTTACCGGTAGTAGGTAGTTTATTTTGTAGAGCTGTAATCCTGTAAC
Organism: Cnephaeus nilssonii; assembly: GCF_951640355.1. NCBI lineage: Eukaryota > Metazoa > Chordata > Mammalia > Chiroptera > Vespertilionidae > Cnephaeus > Cnephaeus nilssonii. Next base: position 74,397,360 of record NC_137073.1, on the reverse strand, counting down.
CCCCTGCTGCTGTCACAATTGGTCATTCTGTTTTAACTGGTTTTGAAAAACACATAAGTGGTTCATGAAATTAATGTAGAGGGTGGTGACTGGCTTTTTATAAGGATGGACTAGAACACAATAAAAAGTATGAGTGTTCCCTGCATAAATGAGGGTAATAATTATTTTGTGAAACTTTTCTTTCTATTACAGATTTGGTATTGGAAGTAGGTTACCATACAGAGTATGTTTCTTACTATGGGCAATAGTCAAGTATATAAAGAACACTGTAATATGTAGGATTATTATTTTTATTTAAAAATCATGTTCTTTTAAAAAATTATAAAAGAATTTGGAACAAGACATAGGTCTATCCTAAGTATATTAGTTTCCTGTGCCATAACAAATTGCCAAAAAAAAAAAAAAATGGTGGCTTAACCAAGAGAAATTTATTCTGTCACCGTTGTGGCGGCCAGAAGTCTGAAATCAAGGTCTTGTCTCTCTGAAGGTTCCAAGGGGAGAATCCGGTCCTTGCCTCCTCTAGCTTCCGGTGGCTGTTGGTGTTCCTTGGCATCACTGCGATCTCTGCCTCTCTTTTCACGCCTCTTTCCTCTCTTCTCTATTTTCTCTCTTAAATATCTCATTGCCTTTCTCTTATAAAGACACTTGCCATTGGATTTGGGGTCACCTGGATAATCCAGGATGATCTCATATTAAGATCCTTCATTACATCCACACAGACCCTTTTTCTCAGTGAGGCAGTGACCACAGAGTCTAGGGATTAGGACATGGACATACCTTTTGAGGGCCACCTTTCAACATGCTATATACTAAGTGAAAAGTGAAGTACTGATCTCTACACCTTCTAACCCTCCACCCAGGCCAACCACTCATCCTGCTGAACCTGGGTGCAGAGCTAGAAGAAAAAGTGATGACCAAGCATGAAAATGATCAGATAAACTAGGGAGTAGGTTTAATGTCCTCCCTGGTGTACTTTGCCCTGTTTCCTCTGCAGGGTGCAAGGCCTGCTCCCCCTCAGAATTAAAACAAGGTTGTGCAGTGTCCTCAAACTGTCCTTCATTTTCTTCTGCAGGTCCCTGAACACGTAGTTGAGGCAGGTTGTAGGCTGAATATATCATTCATTCGTTTGTGGTTTCTAAAGTTTAACTCATGATATGGGGAGGAGTAAGCTGTTAAAGCTCGCCATGTTTCTTGCTTGAAATTCAGAACACATATTTGTCTTTGGTGCACCCACCTGTCCAGTCACCTTGACGCCAGAAAGCTTGCCTGCCAGTGGCTAAGGTCTCCAGGAGGCCCACACCGAAGGGGGTGGGGGAATCCCTGTCTTGCCTGAGGCTGTCCTTGTGGGTGAGCGGGAATGTCCCTTCTGCTCCCGGGAATCTCCCTGTGTGGTGCTTTGGCCTAAGGAATGATTGATAGGCCAGGCTGGATCCTGTCTCAGCCAGAGTGAGATGGCCTTTACAAGAACAGTTAGGGAGAGTTTTGTAAAAATAAATTGAATACTGTCAGTTCTATCGAGATTCATAGAAATCAATGTTCTATTCCACACATACTCCACAACCCTCTGATTGAGAAAATTTCACTGTATAAACAAAAAAACCAGGCAACAGAAATCCCACTAATCCAATCACCCAAAGAAAGCCGCTTTAGCATCCTGTGTACTCCTTCTGTCTTTATCTGCAGTGCTTTTACTTGCGCATACCAGCCTGACTGCTGAAACGTTGATTTCTGGAATGACCCTTGTCTGCCTTGCCTTTCTTGTACAGGAGCCAATAAATCCTCTAAAGGAAGAAGCATCATTGGTAGAATTGTTGACTCATCTCCAATCCCTGGGAAAGGCGTTCCCGTGGCGCCAGGCCTTTCTGTGGATGAGATTTCTGCCTCCCTCCTGACTGGAAAGCTGACTACTGTCTTTCTTCCGATTGTCTACACGGTTGTGTTTGTGGTTGGTTTGCCGAGCAATGGCATGGCCCTGTGGATCTTCCTTTTCCGAACGAAGAAGAAGCACCCTGCCGTGGTTTACATGGCCAACCTGGCCTTGGCAGACCTCCTCTCTATCATCTGGTTCCCTGTGAAGATTGCCTATCATATACATGGCAACAACTGGACTTATGGGGAACCTCTTTGCAAGGTACTCATCGGTTTTTTCTATGGCAACATGTACTGCTCCATCCTCTTCATAACCTGCCTCAGCGTGCAAAGGTATTGGGTGATCGTGAACCCCATGGCGCACACCAGGAAGAACGCAAACATCGCCATCAGCATCTCCCTGGGAATATGGCTGCTGATTCTGCTGGTTACCATCCCCTTGTATCTCGTGAAGCAGACCAGTTACATCCCAGCCCTCAACATCACAACCTGCCATGATGTCTTACCTGAGGAGGTGTTGGTGGGGGATATGTTCAACTATTTCCTCTCTCTGGCCATCGGAGTCTTCCTGTTCCCAGCCATCCTCATGGCTTCTGCCTATGTGCTGATGATCAGAACGCTTCAATCCTCTGCCATCGATGAGAACTCAGGAAAGAGGAGGAAGAGAGCCATCAAACTGATTGTTACTGTGCTGGTCATGTACCTGATCTGCTTCACTCCCAGTAACATCCTGCTGGTAGTGCACTATTTCACCATTAAACACTGGGGCCAGAGCTCCGTCTACACCCTGTACATCGTCGCCCTCTGTCTCTCCACCCTCAACAGCTGCATCGACCCCTTTGTCTATTACTTTGTTTCAGAAGACTTTAGGAATCATGCAAAGAACGCTCTTCTTTGTCGAAGTGTCCGTAAGGTAAAGCGGATGCAAATATCCCTCACCTCAAAGAAATCCTCCAGGAAATCCAGCTCTTACTCTTCAAGTTCAACCACCATTAAAACCTCCTATTGAGTATTCCAGCTCCGAGGATGGAAGTTTTACGGGAAGCTTGGGAGCTTGCTTAACGTTATGGGGATGTTTCTGTTGTTTCCTAACCAAGAGGGTCTTCCCACGTACCACGTTGATGCAGTACCCTTCCGGATTGCTGGAAGCTTCCCTGTTGGCATGAAGAAAATCCACTACGTTAACATAAATGCCAGTTTCAGAATTTCTCTACTCAGATGCTCCCAGAATGGAACTTATAGACTTTTTAGAATGTGCCCCCCCAAAAAAAAACCACACACACAACAAACAGAAACCCAGTGACTTGCAAAAACTGGTTTTGGCATGAAGACTAAGTTCTTAGTGGAAACTACATTTCTTATACATCTGGGGTCAAGCACAGTCTTGTTAGGGCTTAAGAACCCTCAGGGATGATCTGTTGATTGAGTTGATGGAGGAAGAAACTTTTAAAGAGGTGAGGGAGCTGCCCAGAGTCAGGCTTATAACCAGAGGTGGCAAGCTAGGATTGGGCAGCAGCATCTGAATGGTCAGTGGGGTTCTTGTACCACTTCATCGAAGTCAGTGAGCTTCTTGTTTAAAAATGCAGGCTCTTCAGACTCAGGAATGAGAGCTCAGAATCTGGGAAACAGGCCCAGGAACCCATATGCTGACAAGCTTCTGCGCAAAGCTCAGGCACACCAGGTCTGAGACCCACGGGTCTGGCTGCTGCTGCTATTGGACAAAGGGGCCTGGTAGTTTTTAAAAAGAGAAGCAGATTGCTTTGTGTCCCTTTTATGTTCAGCTTATAAGGAAATTGGTTTGTTGACTTACTGGGTCTTTCAATTTCTTTATTAATCTTGAGCTTTTATATGTATCATTATCATTTCGAGGAAAATGCAACAGGATTTTAAACTTGAAAATACAAATGTTGTATAACTTTTTACTGACTTCAGCGAAATCTTCAGGTAGCCTGAGTTTCACAACAAGGATCAGAATTTATCACTTAGTATTTTAAGAAATTATTGTTGGACTATTTATTGTCAGTTTTGTTCCCTTGTTATCAAATATGAAATTATAAAGCCTTCACCGGGTTTGAACCGCATCTGTTTGGAAAAAAAACTAAAATAGATGTGATTTGCAGTAATATATCTAAGGGGTGCTTGACTCCATACTGACTTTATACAACTTGTATTTGTGACTTTTTGAAATAATTATTTTATTGTATGATTTATAAATCACAGGACTATTTTTTGAAAATATTTTTATTGATTTCAGAGAGAAAGGGAGAGGGAGAGATATAGAAACATCAATGATGAGAATCATTGATCGGCTGCCTCCTGACCGCCCCCTACTGGGGATTGAGCCCACAACTTGGGCACGTGCCCTTGACTGGAATCAAACCTGGGACCCTTCAGTCCGGTGTGTGTGTGTGTGTGTGTGTGTGTGTGTGTGTGTGTGTGTGTGTGTGTTTGAGGGAAGGAATGTAAAAGGGCAAGCAACATCATTCTTCTAAGAAGAAATTATGCAAGGCTCACACCTTATTTTTACATAAAAAGGGCCATGCTGTATATATTGCTCTATGGTAGTTATTTTTCATTTACTTACAGTTCAGAATTCTTTCCATAGGTTGACCTTCATTTTTAAAGGATACAGACTAATGTTTTGACTATATTGTGATGTATTTAGTCATTTCCCTACCTTGGCTCCCCTCCCCCCACACCCCCATTAAAATGGTGCTGCATTGAACATCTGTGTGCAGATGTTTTTGATGTGTTCCTAGAAGTAGAATGGCCAGGTAAAAAGTTAGACACCTATTTAAATTTTAAATTTTGGTTACTCTTGCCAGATTGCCTTCAATAATTTATACTTCTACCAAAAAGTGCATTTGTGCCTGTTTCCTGAAATGCTCATTCACACTTGATTCATGAATCTTTTGAACTTTTACCAATCTGTTTTGAAGCAGCACAGCCTACTGGCTGAGAGTGCCAGTCCTGAGCTACCAGGCAGGGCTGAGTTCTGACTCTATCATTTCTTTATTTTTTTGTTACCATAGGGAAGGTACTTCTGTGCCTCAGTTTCCTCATTTGTAAAGTGAGGGTAATGTCTTTCTCACTGAGTTATTAGGATTAAACATTTTGCACATTTATGTAGTAATACATATTAGTAGCATTATTACTATTATTCCTCTGCTAATGAGATCTCATTTCTGATCTGCCCTCTTTCACGTCAGTGCCTGCCTTCTTGCTTCCTCTGCTTTGAGTCTCCTAGCAGGCTTGTGGGGTTGTCTCCATTTTACAGGTAAGAAAGCAAAAGATGGTGGACACCGAATAAAAGGGAACAGAAACAATTGGCTCACAGGCCCTGCAGGTGCTCTATGGAGGGATTCAGTGGAAACAATGTTTGGTATTTGCCATTTATTTATTAGTCATTTTCATAACACATGCTAAAAAACCCAAACTGAACAAAAATATGTAACTAAAACATTTTCTTCTTTGCTACCCATGCTCATTCTCATCTCCCAGAAGGATAATTTTTATAATTTGTTTGTACACAATATATGTATATTAACCCTTCAAATAAAAATGAATGTTAAAATAAGAATATGTGTATATAAATGTGTATATGTGCATATATATGTGTGTGTGTGTGTGTGTGTGTGTGTGTGTGTGTATATATATATATATATACCAAGTTCTTAATCAGTACAAATGGAATAGATCTTCCTCATTTTTTTAATATATTTTATTGATTTTTTACAGAGAGGAAGGGAGAGAGATAGTTAGAAACATCGATGAGAGAGAAACATCGATCAACTGCCTCCTGCACACCGCCTAATGGGGATGTGCACGCAACCAAGGTACATACCCTTGACCGGAATCGAACCTGGGACCTTTCAGTCTGCAGGCTGACACTCTATCCACTGAGCCAAACCGGTTTCAGCAGATCTTCCTCATTTTTAATGACTAGGTAGTATTCCATGTATGGGTAATCGTAATTTAATCATTGCCCCATTGAAGATGAAGTATTTTTCTTGGTTCCTTTTAACCAAGTTTTGAATCTACATTAAGACGTATAAAGGAAATAATTTGAGAAATACAGTCATAAGAATGTGTTTTGCTATAGCAAAAGCTTTTCAAGTTATAGTTGTTTCTTGTGCCTTTGGGAAGTGGTTCCTGAAGCCCTGGTCTACCTGAATTACACTCCATAGGGCCTACGGGAACTCTGGTTCTGGGCAGAGAAGTGCTGAGTGCAGTAGTCTTTGCTCCTGTGTTATCGGTCTTATTGTGTCTGATTTTTCTAAACCACCTCAAAGTTTGAATATTTAGCATTCCACAGGCTCCATTTACCAAGAGGGTTCTCTCAATTTTAAGGTAATGTGGATTTGCCTTCCATGGTGCAGGACACATTAGCTAAACTGACTTGATCGGAATTGGGTTACCGGCATTTTCTTGAATGTTATGATTGTTTGCAGCAGGAGTTTCAGACGTAATTAATTTCCCGGTTATCTCAATTTCATAAATCCTGAGGCTATAATCTCATCAGTATGCATAGTTCAGTGATTACATCTTTGTTCCTGAAACTTTAAGCCGTAGGAGGCTCATGAGGGGAGTGGAATGAATGTATCACCAAATCAAAGGTACAGTTTGTCACTGCGCCCCGGTCTCATTGATTAAAATTACCGGTTTGTGCTGCAGAGTTTGGATGTCTTAAAAGAGAACTCTCTGATCCCACACTAGTCAAAAGCATGCCTCTAGTTCACCCCTCACCCCCAGTTCTGAAATGAAAAGAGAAAACAAAACCCTCAGGGATGAAATTCTCCGTTTTATACAAGGCATGGGATTTCACTGAATTCTATTTAAATGTAAATACTGTCATTGGGGTCACTCTTTGGAAATGTCTTTATTGAGGAGGATGAAGAATTCTGTGATTTGGGTATGAGCTGCCCTGGCCTCTACCACTTGGTCAGTCTGTGGAATATCTCCCGGGATCTGTCTTTACTGGTGAGAAATCAGACACAACTCGACTTCTGAGTCACCTCCTTCTGCAGAAACCACAGACCCCCCATGTGGGCTCCATCATGAACACAAACCATCAGCACCTAACATGGTGTGAGTGGCTCATTCCTTCATCCCACAAAGAGTTATTGCAACATTATTGCCTTATTAAATGCAAATAACTAAATCAGGATTCCTGCCTTAGCAGCAGTCCAGTCATGGGGCTGATATTCTCAGTGAAATGTATCAATATTAAAAACAAAAACAACCAATCCTCCAATATTTGGTTTAGTCAAAGGCCTTTAAAGAATACCCTATTTCAAAGCTACGTCTTGGGAGTGGGACAAAATCTAGTAAAATGAAGGACAAGAAAGCTTAGGAAGGGCCATTATTATGGGCCTATCCCTCTTATCACTGTTTCACTTAAACCTTGTAAAAACACTTTAAAAATCATAGAAATAATGTGGTTTTTGTAAATCTGAGAATATGAGCAAATAGTAAAAAGTGAACACCTCCCCTCCTGACCCACCATGTCAGAACCCAGTTACTCCCTTTGTGTTTCCTGTGAGATACTTCTATGCATGTATACGCCTGTGTACTTGTATGCTTTTTTTTTTTTAGTAAAAGAGTTATGTATTAGTTATATTTATACATAATCAATTACCTCAAAATGTAGTCGCTTAAAACAACAATAAACATTTCCTAACTTGCACAGTTTCTATGGGTCATGAATTCAGGAGCAGTTCAGCCAGATGGTTCTGGCTTGGGGGTGTTGTGAGGTTGCAGTCATCCATGTCCAGTGTGGCTCCCTCGCAGGGCTGGCAAGTTGGTGCTGGCTGTCGGCAGAAGACATTAGTCTCTCTCCACGTGGGCCTCCCCACGAGGCTGTCCAAGGGACCTCGTAACGCAAAGGCTGCTTCCCTCAAAAAAGTGATCCAAGGGGATATGGGGGAAGCTGCAATGCCTTTTAGAGCCTCACCTCAGGAGTCCTACAACGTCATTTTCGTGACACTCTTGATTACACCGCTTCCATTCAATTTGGAGAAGACTACCCAAAGCATTAGGAGGCAAGGATCACTAGGGGTCCTTTTGGGAGCTGGCTACCAAATATGTGTATTGTCAAAACAGAAACAAATACATGGATCCACTTTAAAATGGAGCCATGCTGGAGGAACTGCCTTGCACCTCTTGTGTCTGAAGTATTTGGAATGTTAAAACGGCAAAATAACCTTTGACGGCCTAAAGCAACCTTGTGTGCCAGAGAACTTTTTGCAAAGATAGTAAAGCAGAGATGACCACTCCACGGAGGTGAGCAGACTGACACTTAAAATCATTATTGAGAATTAATATCACTATGTCATGCTATCTGCACCAGTAGAAAAGCCTTCCTTCTATTGATGTGGTTTCCTTTTCTCATAAATACCATTGCCTTTTTCTCCTGATCTGAGCACTGTTTGAGCTACCATCTGAATCAGTGTGTCCTAATAGCTAGCTGTTCTTTTGATCTCAAATCAAGGCTTGTGTCTCTCACTTTGAAAGGCCCTTTCATTTTCAGGTTAATAGGAACACAATTTGGACATTATTTCTGTATCAGCACTTATAGATTGACCTCATTATTTTAAATAAATGCATTCATTGTATAGATGTACTATAATACAAACTCCTCAGGCTTTTAGGTAGTTTCTATTTTTGTTATTGTTTTGGTGGAGTTTTTTTGTTTTGTTTGTTTATTGCTATGCTTGTATTCCTACACAAGCAATTTTTGAGTGAATATCTTTCTGTATCTTTACGTGCTTGTTCATTCACTATTCTTCCACCATGCACTATATGCCAAGTCACATTCAACAAAATAAACGAGAACCCTGTTCTCATGGAGTTTACTTTCTACTTGGAAAGAGACTGAAAAGAAGAAAAATATCCAGTAGTAATAAATTCCAAGGGAGAGAAAAGGTTAAGAATAGTTTCTATTAGGGGATCAGAAAAGGTTTCTGAGGAAGTGAAATTTAAGTCACAATATAAAGGCTAAGAAAGAGCCAGCCATGGACGGATCCCAAGCAAGGGCTTTATGGGAATGAGTGAGGGGAGAGTGAACAAGGAGGTTGGAGAGCGGCAGGTACTCGGTAACTGAAGGGGGTAAGGAGCTGGGCTTTCATTCAGATGGATGCCATAGGGTTGTTTTACTGGCAATTTAAAAGGACGCTAGCTGATTTGGCTCAGTGGATAGAGTGTAAGCCTGCAGACTGGAGGGTCCCGGGTTCGATTCTGGTCAAGGGCACATGACCGGGGTTGCGGGCTCGATTCCCAGTAGGGGGCATGCAGGAGGCAGTGATCAATGATTCTCATCATTGATGTTTCTATCTTTCTCCCTTTCACTCTCTGAAATCAATAAAAATATATTTTAAAAAAACTAAAAAGTATATCTAATATCACTTTAAAAAAAGACACTGGCTATTATGAAGTATGGATGGATCATAGAAGGACAAGAGGAGAAGCAAGAACAGGAGGAAATTCCACCAATCCAAGTGAGAGATGAGGTTGACTTGAATTGGGGTGATACAGATGGAGAGAAGGGAACTAATTTGGGCAATATTTTGGAAGTAAAGTATGTAGGAGTGAGGAAAAGAGGAATCAGATCATTCATAGATTTTTTTGTTTGTTTGTTTGATGGATGATTGTGAAATAACCAGTGGGCATGTTTTGGGGTTGAAAGTCAAGAGTTCAATTTTGGCCATAGCATTTAGAGTTTGAGATGCGCATTAAACATCCAAGTAGAACTGTTGAGTAGGGCACTTGGATACTGAATCTGGATTTTTAAATAGAGCTGGAAATAACACATTATGCCATATCACTAGCACTTTTAAAGCAAAGGACTTGGTGAGATGCCCTAGGGGAGAGAATATAGATGAAGAGAAGGTGGCCTAGTTCAGAAGCCGTGGGCACTTAACACCCTCTGAGAAGAAAAGGAGCCAGTAAAAGAGACTGAGGAGGACCGTCCACTGGGGCAGGAAGGAAGTACAGAGGATATGTCACCAAGGGTGTAAAGGAGAGGCTGGTCAATCGTGTGGAATATTAGTGAGAGGTCAAGTGAGATAGAACAGAGACGTGACCATTGGATCTTACTACATGGAGAGCATTGGTGACTTTGACCAGACCACCTGTCTCAGCGGTGGTGGGGATAGGAAGCCAAAATGGGGTGTGTTCAAGAAAGAATGAGAAAGGACACAATCATGGTAGATGATTCCATATACCAGTAGTATAATTGTAAAAGGGAGCAGAGGATTGTGGGGCAAGAGAGGCAAAGAGTGTTACCTTAGGAATATGGAAATGAGAGTGATTCATTAGAGAGAGAGATTAATGATGGGAGTGTCTGGATATACTGTGTTTCTAGAAGTAGAATTTCTGGGTTAAAGGGTATGTGTAATTTTGATCATTGCCCTCTTGAGATGACACACCAATTTATATACCTGTCAACAATGTGTCTGTTTATCCACACCACTGTAAACACTGAGTTTTCATGGTCTCAAATACATGCCCATCTGAACTTCACCAATTCTGAGTGTAATGATCATGCAGAGCTGTGAGCATCTTGGAAGAAATGAAGCTATGTCTTTCCTCTTTCGTTTGCTTTTGTATTAGGGGCATATTTTTCTTCTGCAACTGCTCACCGCTCAGGCAGTGACATTTGAAAGGAGCTGGTCTTGGGGAAATCCAGTCCTGTTTCTCTTTGTAATATGTCTGAAAGGAAACCTATTATCCTGGGTGGGCTGTAGAAAATTTCTGTACCATTTGGAACATCCTTTGTTCTAGAAAGTTTTCTATCATTCTTTTGTCAAGAATTTGAGGGCAGGGTGTTAACTGCTATAGCTGGTACCCAGGAGCTTGGAGTCTGAGCAGCCCTGAAGGTGAGAAATTAATTCTCAACATTGCCGGGTCTTAGCTCAGGTCTGAGTTCCTCACACCAGCTTCATTAGGTAACCTGGAGCAAATGCTTTCAGTCCATAAAAGGATTTATTATAGCTTCTCAGCAGCATTGAGATTTAATTACTTAATCCTGAGAAAAGCAGTTTTAGCCAACCCTTGTGTTCTGAGCTCTTTCAGAAGCCACCTGGGATCTCAGAGGGGACTGTCTAGCTCCTATTAGTGACAGATTTTCCTTCAGACCAAATATTTTTGTAAAAAGGAGACTTTGTTCAAAATATAACTGATTTATCAGAATTTATGGTTTAGAATTGCAGAGCCAGGAAGGAAATGATGGTATTTATTCCAATGATAGTTTCTGTTCATTACAACTCTGCTTTTTAAAAACATTATGGAGAACTTTGTACCCTCACAGAAGTCAACAGAATCATATAAGGAAGCTTTGGTACCTATCACTCAGTCCCACACCATCAACCCTTGTTTAGTTCTAATCCACCCACCTTCCCATCCCGTTTATTCTAAAGCAAATCCCAGAAATCGTACCATTTCACTTGTAAATGTTTCAGTGCTTCTAAAAGATAAGGCATTTAAAAATCATACCTTTAAAAAAAGCAATTCTTTAATATCAAATATCCTGACAGTGTTCAAATTTCCACTTATCTCAAATTTCATAATTGTTGTTCTTTTTTTAGTTTTAAAAAATCAGAATCTAAATAAAACTCACACATTGCCATTGGTCAATGATTTTATGTCTCCTAATTCATGTTTGTTTGTTTGTTCTTGCAATTTATTTGTGAAGAAACCAAGTTGTTTGTAGATTTTCCTACACTTTGGATTTTGCTAATTGCACTCCACTGGCAATTTAAAAACCATATTACAGATGTTAGAAGATGACCAAAAACTCTGATGATCACCTGTTCATTTTGCACTTATGGGAAGCAACCAGGATACTAACATTCTTTTGCTCTGCTATGTGGTGGTTGCCTCACAGGGATCTTAATAAGCTCCCAAAGAGCTGAAAGAACAGGACTCCAGGCCACCATCTGGATCTGGAGACTCCACTCTGACAGGATTTGTCATTAGCCAGCCATGCAGACATTTCCTCATTGCCTTCTGCTTGTGCAGATTCATTCTGATGTTTCCAGAATGTCCATCATTTTATCATATGAAGTTTGGCTCCTCTTAATTTTCATTTTTAGGGGATAAAATAGATATTTTAGAAAGAGATGTTTCAGTCTTCAGCATCTCTCCTAGAGTTCCTTCTTTCAAGACACTGTTATGTGTATTGGACATGTCCTGACTTGCATCTGTCCATCTCCATTTGAATGGCAGGTCTTTAGGCCAAGAGTGATCTGATGGTCCAGGCCTACCCCGCGCTGGCTGCTCTGAGGAGGGGTATGAATGGCTGCTGTGTTTTCTTAGGAGTGGCCTTAAATTGTTATCTGGAACAATATGAGCTGTCTAAGTTAAAGCTCCTGAGACATCTAGGGACAAGAAGCCACAGCTTGAATGTTCTTCTGGATCCTTTGCCCGGACAGGAACTTGAACCTGAATTTTTCATGGTGAAATCAGACAGGAGGCCAGGATGGTCACAGAAGCCAGCAGAAAATGAACTGTGTAGGGCAAAGGGCTATCAGAACCCCAGGGCTCTGAGCCATCATCACACTGTTGGCTCTCTCTCTCTCTCTCTCTCTCTCTCTCTCTCTCTCTCTCTGTTTTTCTCCTTTGGGGCCAAGGTAAGGGCACCTTTCAGAGAGGCAACCATCCTCTGCCCTGTTGGCTGTTGGCCCTCCCCAGCCCCCGCCCTGTGGCCCGGAGCCCTCCCACCTCCAACTCGGACCACTGCACTAGATGTAGGAACAGTCTCCCCGCTTTGTTGTTTGTAAACCTTACAGGGCCTTCTGGGGAGATAAAGAGAATGCGTTTATCTTGGTTTCTGGGTGATAAGCAATCTTCCCTGAGAGCCAGGGCAGTGGGAGCCCAGGATGGGAACCGCACAGGCCTTGGGAAGGAGCCTTTGTGGCTGTGCAAGTCCAGACTCGGGGCTGGCGGACACGGTGGTGGTTATCGGGAGAGAGAACAGGAGGGGCTGGAACTTATGACTTAGAGCCCATAAATCTCTGAGTAAACAGAAAGGCAAGGCTGCGAGTTTCTCAACACACTGCTTGAGATACACGCTCACAGCAGCGCCTCCTACTGGTGAAGGGCAAGTGCCCTGAAGCCAGGTGCCCTGGGACCAAATCCTCGCTTCACCATGGAGTGACTGGGAAAGCCGTGTAACCCCTGTGCGCCTCAGCTTAATGAGCTGTGAAACAGGGATAGTCATTCCTCATGAGATTTGTGAGGGTGAAATGGGTGACTCCATTTAAATTGTCTAGAACGGTGCTTGGCCAGAGTATGTGCTCATGAATGCTAGTTCCTGTGTATGGACAGAGGAGAGCATAAGGTGACTGGGAGCACTAGGAGAGGGTGTTAGGCTTTCCGGGGAGCTGAGGGGTGTCAGGGGGCTTCCTGGGAGGACTGATGCCTGAGCCGAGTGAACTGAGTGTCCAAGGAGCAGAGTGCTAAGTGGGAGCACTTCACTGAGCTTAGATTTCACCCAGAGGTGGTGGGGAATCCCCGTGAGGTTAAGGAAGGCAGGAGGTCAGCTGTGCTTCCTCCTGGGCCCATTTTGAAGAAGGGTGAAGTGGGAGCAGGAGGCAAGTTGGGACTCTTACAGTAATGAAGGCCAGACGTGGCAGGGGCCTGAACCATTGTGCTTAGGGGTGGAGAGGAGGGAACGGGAGACTAAGGAGGTAAAGCCAGGCAGCCGATTGACAGGAGGAGGAGCCAGGAAGAGCATGGCATTCAGGTTTCTAGTTTGTGGCATCGTGAATCGGGGTACTGCTGTGGAAAACAGCAGTAACCTAGACCCAATGTGGCCACCATCCAAGGACAATGAGAAGCAAGGCGGGGGCTAAGTGGTGAAGAACACACACATTCTTGAGATGTAGCCTCTGCACGGTCACTTCACAATACAAATGGTGTTTATAAACGAGCGAGCACAGGAGTTTTCAGCTCACATTCCTTTAAGAGATGATACATAAGGAACAGTCCTGGTAAGGTGGGAACCTGTAAAGAGAAACGTGGCAACTTGGCAGATACATAGACTATAAAAAAAATCTAAGAGATGATGCCATTGTAATCAAATAGTTTGTTTCAGCTGGAGAAAGGCAAATGTTTATTTAGCACATGATGTTCATATAATTAGGAGCCAAATCAAGATAGGAGAAATATATCATTATTATATAAACTTTGGGATTCAGAGTTGACTAAGATTAAGATATTTGAGCTCTTTTTACCACCATTAATCCATTTCTGAACTGCTGGGGAAAAAGGAGTTAGCATGCTGAAAATGAGCAAACATGTTTTCTGGAACATAGGTCTTTTGCATTTATATAGTATTAAAGCCCCCTACCCCCCCCCCAAAGCAAATAATGCAGGATTTTCATACCTAGGATTTCCCCTCCCCTCCCTACACACACACACACACACACACACACACACACACACACACACACACTTGAAAGCTTTAGTTATGTGGAGGCAAACGCCATACTCCAGGGAATCTAGTGGTCTAGAAAGGTGCCACACAATAGCCTGTGGGACTTTGGTTAAGTTTGTAACTTAACCCACAACTGGCAAATCCAGTCTATCAGGACCAGTTCCCTGCGGAGAGGGGCTCTGATGCTTTCTGGACCCTGGGAGGGCTCCCTGGGCACTTGACCAGCTTAGCAGAGTCTGTATTGAATGAGGAGTTAGGGCCCCTAATTGCAAGCAATGGAAGCTGACTCCAGCTGCTGAGGCAGGGAAGGGATTCCCTGAAATGAACCTGAGTGGCTCACACAACTCTTGTGAGAGCAGTGAAGAAACAATGCTCAAGGCGAATCTTCAGGAAGGATGTCCAAAGCCACACCACAGAACTGGCTGCATGAGAAAACTGGTCCCTCTGTGGCCACCAAGCCCCAGAGGCCATCGTCCACACTACTTTGCAGCCATCGCTCCTGCAGCCAGTGTAGATGCTGTGCCTGTACCAGGATCTCTAACCCCATTTGTGGCAGAAATAGCAGGAGAATGGGCTTCACTACAGACCCAGCGTCAGAGACAGAAAACTTTTTAGGACTGTCATTTATTGAAAGAGGCTAAAATGGAGTCTCTCCCTGGAGGGCCCACCTGCTCAGCTGCTCACAGTGGGAAGCCGGGAAGGGGCTGGTGGGGAGCAGAAGTCATAGCTGCAGGGTTTAGTTGAGCTCTACTGCTTGAGTTGGCCTGCAGTTTTCTGTCTGAGCCGAGTGAACTGAGTGTCCAAGGAGCAGAGTGCTAAGTGGGAGCACGGCGGAGCAGAATTTTGGAATCCTGGTTGCATATCATGCAGACAGACTCACAGCGAATGTGAGTTTTGGAAATAATCCGAGAGGCTCTAATAAAGCAGATATTGTTCAGGTGACACTAAAGAGTGACAAAGCAATGCTATTTTGGTGATCTGAGGCAAGCAGAAACAGTGGCTATTGGTTCAACAGTGATTTTTTTAAGCCCTGTGTCATTTCTGTGAAGAGATTCACAGAGGTCGCAGGCAGAGAAGCCATTGTTAGGACATTTGCCTTCCTGCCTGCGGAGGCCGGTGCTGTAGGAAGCAGGAAACAGCTCCTGCTCTAAGAGCTGGGCTTGTGTGTCCCGAGGCCACACAGGGAATTGCATCACTCCCATCTTTATCTCTGAGAACTGCTCATGGAAGGAACAGTTTATTTACATTGTACCATTATTATAGTCATGTAAAAAACAACACCACCTAAGCTGTAACTAACAAATTCTTAATATTTAAATGATCAATTGTTGCATAAAAGTTCACTCTAAATTCAGCTTGAAACGGCATTAGGACCTCCTAGGCTCTGTAGGACAGGAATTGGGCGCTGTGCAGCTGTGGCTGTGGTGTGGGGTTTCCCAAAACGCAGGTTGTCACACCTGAAGATGTGACTATGGCTGGAGGATCTGCTTCTAAGGGGCTCATCACAGGTTCAGCGGGCTGGTGCTGGTTGCTGGCCAGAGGCCTAAGTTCTTTGCCACGCGGCTTCCTGGTGTCCTCCTAACATGGCCGCCGACGGCCCCCAGAGTGTGTGGTCCAAGAGGAAGCAAAGCAGAAGCCACGATGTCTTTTATGTCTTAGTCTCCCAAGTCACACGCAGTATCCTATTGGTAACGCAGGTCAGCTCCCTCAGTGTAGGAGACAAGGCAAAGGTGTGAATGCCGGGAGACCAGGATCACGGGGGGTGGGGGGTGGCGGGCTGTTCTGAAGGCTGGCTACCCCTGGGATCATTGCAGAGAAGGGGTGTGGTTTCAGCTGACAATGGAAGTGGAATTGTTGGAATTGCTAAGAGCTAGTCCTGACAATCAATGAGCTAAAATGAAGACCTGTGGCATGGAAGCATGCCACTTGCCCAAAAACGTTCTACCTGCTTACGTTCATCGAGTTAATGTGACTGGCTAGGGTTCAGATCAATTCACCCACCTCCTTCGGCCCAAGAATAAATCTGGGCAACTAATAAGCGTTCCTGTTCTGCTGCTGGGCCATCAATATGAGTAACTGAGTTTCACTCTCCGTTTTCAGCAAATTAAAGAATTTGTAATTGATTTCAGGGTTGAACAGCCTCCATGATTAGGAAGTATATTTATTCCTTTATTTTGTTTAGGTTATTTTTCATCTGGTTTTAGCAGTGACAAAAAGCCAGTGGCAGCTTCCCCTCTATATGCTCCTCCATATACTCAATGCCATTCCGTGAACTCTCTTCCTCCAGTGAAATAATTCCAGTTTCCTTAATGTTTCCCTCATCCCCAGGGATGAGAAGTGTGTGTGTGTGTAAACACTTTTTATTAAGGAAAAATGTAAACTTATAGAAAAGTAGAATTGTCTAAAGAACTTCCGTGGACCCAGCACCAGCTTCAACAGTCAGATGGCCCACGGCCCTTGTGGTGTGTTGGCTTCTCTGCCCGCTGCCCGCCCTCCCACCACCTCCCACCACCTCCCACCACCTCCCACACCCTGATTATCTTGAAGCAACTTGCAGAAATCTCGTTTCACCCAGGGGAATAAATGTTTGGCCGGCGAAAGGAAACTCTTGCCTCTGTAAGTCCTCTTCTCTCTGACTCTCAGCTTTAGTGCGCAGGGAGAGGGAGAGGGAGAGGGAGCGTGCCGTTCACTCAGCACGGGGGTCATCGCGTAAGGGAAGGAGAAGGGACCTCTCCTTCCTGTAGTCCTGGAGGCCGGACATCTAACTTTCCTGACAGAAATGTGTGACAAATTCCCTAAACCTGTTTTCCCGGACCACAGGGTGAGGAGGAAAGTGTGCAATCACGGCTCTCTTTGAAGAGATAATGCCCTTCATTATCTGAACTGTTTTCTGAGGGATGAGAAGCCCGCACACCAGCCCGCTCACACATACAAATGCACACACTGATCCTTAAACTAATTTTGGAATAAAAAAAAAATAATCCGAGGAAGGAACTTCAAGGGTACTTAGCCCAAGGCAGTTGTTTCCCTGCAGTGAAAGAGGAGGTCCACCCAGCACCTGTGGTTGCTTTATTATTTAGTAGCACTCCGCAATGTACTCCTCAGTACTGCTCGGGGCATTTGTCTTTATAATCTTTCGCAGGCCTGGGCCATTGCTTGCTACTTCATAGTGTGTGTGAAAAAGGCTTCGTAAACTGGGTAGGAAAGTCAGTGAGTATTATAGCCAAATCAACATTTGGGTGGTTCAAGTGCTTTTTGTCAATTTTATAACTTTCAAAGCACTCCATTAAAAAATTTGTTTTAAATATATTTTTATTGATTTCAGAGAGGAAGGTAGAGTGAGAGAGAGATAGAAACATCAATGATGAGAGAGTCATTGATTGGCTGCCTCCTGCATGCCCCCCACTGGGGATTGAGCCAGTAACCCAGGCATGTGCCCTTGATGGGAATCGAACCTGGGACCCTTCATTCTGCAGGCCGATGCTCTATCCACTGAGCCAAACCATTAGGGCAAAAAATATTTTTTTTATTAACAATGTTTAATGTTGACATTATTGCAGGTGCTTCCCCTTTTCCCTACTTCCCCCCTTCCCCCTCCCTTGTCCTTCACCCCACTATTGTCCATGTACGTGAATATGCATATGTGTTCTTTAGCTATTCCCCTCACCTTCTTTATCCAGTCACCCCCATGCCCCTCCCCTCGGGCATCCGTCAGTCTGTTCCATGCATCCATGCTTCTGGTTCCATTTTGTTCATACTCTGGCCTTCGCCCCAAGGCAGCCGCTTCCGGGAATCGCTGGCAGGCTCAGGCACCTGGGCTGTCTCTAGCCGGAGAAGGGTGGCAGTCCTGTCCCACTTGGTAGGATGGCCAGCTTTTCACGTATATCCTTCCTTTCAGGCTCCATGGTCAAAGCCCCATTTTCAAACAGCTCTCCTGCTGGCTCCCACCTGTGGATTTGTGCTAGCTTTTTTTCTTTCTA
The DNA here is from genome assembly GCF_951640355.1 of Cnephaeus nilssonii. NCBI lineage: Eukaryota > Metazoa > Chordata > Mammalia > Chiroptera > Vespertilionidae > Cnephaeus > Cnephaeus nilssonii. The sequence continues at coordinate 74,379,075 of NC_137073.1, read as the reverse complement.
AAATAATCCTTACTTTTAAGCTCCTCCAGATCTGATATTTCCATTTCTCTCATTCTTTGCACACTATCTTGGGTAAATTGTATCTCTTAGCCCTCAGGGTTATGATTCATGCCAGAAATTAAAAAGTAAAGTGTAATAATTAATAGAGTAAGTGAGGTGCTATGGGGACCTTCTGTGCTATAAGCAGGTGTGTCCCCCCACCCACCCTGGGATTTAGTCACCTGTAGACAGGTGTCCCTAGCCTGAAAGAGTCATTTAGAGCCTTTTGACACGATCTTTGTTTCTGAAAGGCTCCTGACGGACAGAGGCTGGGCCTGGCTGGCATCACAGGCCCAGAAGGGTCACTCAAACACTCTCAGGCAGGGGTCCTCAAACTTTTTAAACAGGGGGCCAGTTCACTGTCCCTCAGACCGTTGGAGGGCCGGACTATAGTTTAAAGAAAACTATGAACAAATTCCTATGCACACTGCACATATCTTATTTTGAAGTAAAAAAACAAAACGGCAAAAACACCCGCATGTGGCCCGCGGGCCGTAGTTTGAGGACGCCTGCAAGCATGTTCTGGGAATTAGAGGGCTTCCAGATGCACTACCACAGCCTGACACTAGGGGGCAGCATGCACAAAGGAAATAGCTCTGTTATCACCAGAGGCTATTTTTTCTGTTGATTTTTAGAGAGAATGAAAGGGAGCGGGAGAGACACACAGAGAGAAACATCAATGTGAGAGAGACACATCGGTTGGTTGCCTCGCCAGCAGAGCCAGAATGGAGCCTGAAACCGAGGCATGCGCCCTTGACCAGAATCGAACCCCAGACTCCAGTCCATGGACAGGCTCTATCCACTGAGCCAAACCGGCTAAGGCGCTAGCTCTGCTTTTAAAGCCAAGCAGTAACCAACTGGAAACTACCTTGTTTCTGCACCTCAAGAACAAAGGATGTAGAGGCCATATTCTCATCTTTCAAATCAGATTAGCACACTACAATTGTTACTGATGTACAATTGACTTGTATTGTTTTCAGGTGTACAATATAGTGATTTGATATTTATATATATTACAAAGTGATTACTACTATACATCTTAGTTATCTTCTGTCACCACACAAAGTTATTACAGCATTACTGACTGTATTCCCTATTTCTCTTATATTACCTCCCTGTGTCTTATTTATTTTATAACTGGAAGTTTGTATCTCTTAATACCCTTCAACTTTTTCATCCATGGTCCTCTCCCCCCACCCACCCCAAAATCCCTTTGGCAATCACCAAGTTTGTTCTCTGTATCTATGAATCTGTTTCTGCTTTGTTTGTTTTGTTTTTTCAGGTTCCACATATAAGTGAAATTATGTGGAATTTATCTTTGTCTGACTTATTTCACTTAACATAATACTCTCTATGTCCATTCCATCCATATTGTTACAAATAGCAAGATTTAATTCCTTTTTATGGTTGAGTAATATTCCATTTTAAATATGTATAAATATCACATCTTATTTATCTATTCATCAATCAACGGACACTTAGGCTGCTTCCATATCTTGACTATTATAAATAACTAGAGGCCTGGTACACAAAATTCATGCACTCGGGGGGTGGTCCCCCAGCCTGGCCTGTGCCCTGATCGATCGCCCCAAAGAGGTAGGCTGGAGCCGGGGGACCCCGTCTCTGCACCGCGCACGCAGGGTCAAGTCCCCACCCACCCACGCGTGCCTTCTGTGCACGCAGCCTCCTGGTGATGGATTGTGGGATTGTGATGGCATGAGGGCATCACAGCATGAGGGCGTGATGACCACCTAGGCTATTATTAGTATAGATGCTGCAGAACATAGGGGTGCATATGTATACAACAATTTTAAATATCTATTCTATCAAGAGGTTTGCCTGCCAACTGAATGCTTCAAATAAATTAATTTATGATTGAATATGATTTAAATATAATACTGCTGCCCAGCTGGTGTGGCTCCACAGTTGAGCATCCACCTAGGAATCAAGAGGTCGCTGATTTGATTCCTGGTCAGGGCATATGCCCAGGTTGTGGGCTTGATCCCCAGTGGGGTCCGTGCAGGAGGCAGCCAATCGATGACTTGTTCTCTCATTGAAGTTTTTATCTCTCTATCCCTCTCCCTTTCTCTCTCTCTAAAATAAAAAATAAATATAATACTGCTGAGACCCACATACTCTGTAAGACTTACTCATTTTAGTGTATTTATGACTTTAGCAGCTTAACCTGATAATATTTATTTCCAAATTCAAACTCTATAGTTTTTAAAATGACCATTTTTTCTTTCTGTCTCTCTCCCTTTGATGAGGCAATTTTAAAATTTGGAATAAAGGCAATCAGATAATTCTTTAGACCATTAAACTAGACAAAGCTTAACTCTTGGGAAATCTCACAGTTTCCCTTCCCAACACTTGCTCATCTCTCCATCCACTAGCACAGATTTCTGAGCATTTCCAACGTTTTCTTGATCCTGTGTTAATGTATGGGATGCGATGATGAACCAGATATCAGTTCTGCCATCAAGGGACTCATTCAGAGTCTGGAGAGAGAAGAGTGTATGGGCAGAAAACAGTGGTTATAGGAATGTGCGATAAACGCCATGATAAAATGGTAAGGCGATGCTCCGGGAGATAAGAGAGGACAGGGGTGGAGTTTGGGAAGGTGGCTGGAGTGCAGGAAAACTCCCAAGAGGAGACATTGGAACTGAGTCTTTTTTTTTTCCTTAATTTTGTTGGGGTGACTGAGTCTTAAGGAGTAAGTAGAATTAGCATTTCCAGTAGTGGGCCCAGAACAAAGACAGAAGAATGAGAGAACTCAACATTTTAGTCAGCTTTTGGGCATGGTCAGACCTTTGAATGCCTAGGAGTGGGGATGTTGATTTGTGTTTTATACAAACTACTCTCACCCTAGCTGGTTTGGTTCAGTGGATAGAGTGCCGGTCTCCGAACTGAAGGGTCCCTGGTTCGATTCGGGTCCAGGGCACATGCGTGGGTTGTGGGCTCGAGCCCCAGTAGGGGGCGTGCAGGAGACAGCTGATCAATGATTTCTCTCATCCTTGATGTTGCTATCTCTCTCTCCCACTCCCTTCCTTTCTGAAATCAATAAAATATATTTTAAAAAATATAAAATAAAGGTAATTGGCATTCAAACTACTCTCCCAGTGGAACAGACACCAGAATGTAGGGAATAGACAGAAAACAGAGCAGATACAGGGAGCAAAATTTATGAAGTCCTGAATGTGGTAAAGAACAGAGAAAAATGAATGAGTTCAACGGATAGGACAGGCGCAGTGGTCAATTTCTGGCTTTGGTTTTTCTAGTGACATTTTTCTTTAAGTTTCTGTCACTTGGAAATCCATGCTCCCCCCTCGCACCTTCCTTCCCGCCCTTGCCCCTGAGCCCGTGGATTCCTGCATACACAGCTGCTCTGAGCGTTATTCTATTTCAATTTGCTGACTAAGCAATGCATTCCTATAACTGAAAAAGTTAAGTCAGTTGAAAGGGTTTAAACGAGGATTCCCAGCCACTCTGTCCCACCCTCTTTCCCCCTTGCCCCTTCGAGCTACCACTTTTATTACTTTTTTATGGATCCTTTCAGCGACTCCTTGTTCAAATGCCAAGTACATACTCATATAATTATTATTTTTATTTCCTTCTTACACAGCCAGGGTCCTGCTTCGTACCTTTCTGAATCGGCACAGAGAGCGTCCTCATTCTTCTTTATAGCTGCACAACTGCCCATTGGTTTATGTAGTTCAACTAGTCTGCTCTGAGCTTATTCCCTTGGCCTTGCTGTTGGCTTTGCTGAGCAGCCTCCAGGTTTAAACCAGCGTTTTTTCTTTTTTAGTCCCCCCCCCCCCCCATCAACTTCCTAGCAACTGACTGCATTTCTACTCCCTATAGTGAGGGGTCCCTGAAGGCTTCCTCTCCCCCTCCTTGCCTTCTCATCTAATGCACACAGTGGGCACCAACCCTTGCTTATTATGGCCCTTGGGGCAGCAGCTCACACCTGTTCCTTCTGGTGATTAAAAACAGGCTCCGAGGCACTTCCATTTGAATCTCTTGTCTCGGTGATTTTCATCTTCCGGGGAACAGGTGTGCCGAGGTGGAAACCTTGGTTATACAGGCCCATAATTTAATTGTAAACACCTGTTGACCGAGCTGTGCCTTGGCGGAACCAGTAAGACGTTAGGTGTTTTCTTCCTCTTTTTATCTTTAGCCTGTGTTTAATACGGCTCCGTATTGGTTGTCTGGTTGCTGTTCTGTTTTAATGGAAGTGTCCGTGTTTCCCCACCTGAGTTTGGTGGCCTGCACCGGCAGCGTCAGTGCTGCTGCCAACCTGCCCACCCGGCTGGCGGGCTGGCGAGGGCCACGGACACCACGATTAGAATCTTCCACCGCTGCTCCTGCCAGGAAGGGGACAGATTCAGGGTCAACAAGGGGAATGAAGATGCTCCTGCAGAGAGAGCTCACGGACGCCTCCCGGTGAGTCCCAGCTGCCCTGCCCCTTCGGTCCGGGCGGGCGAGGTGCACCTCCAGGACCGCCTCTGTGCACCTCGTCTCCTGTGCCTCTGCCACAGACACAGCGCCGTTTACATGGAGATCGGAAACACGGGCGCAAACACGGGCACCTTTGTTTTCTGTGCACATCGTCCGTGTGCGGCCTTTCCTGTATCACCTGTGGGTTTCCAAGTATTGTAAATTCTATGTGAGGCTCTCATCCATTCTCAACATCCTGGTGCAGCAAAGATGTAGCTAGTTATAGTTATAGAACTAGTTATACCTGGAGCTTTGTCCAGGTGACTGTAAATTGATATTGTTTTTTGGGGCCAGAAATGAAGCCTGGGGTACTCTATGTTGTGGCAGCAAATTTTCTAATGAATGACAAATACTCGGAAAGCTTTGTCAACCAAGCACAGGCTGATAGGGATTGATGGAAAGGGTGTGTCTGGCCAGTAACCAGCTGGGTAGCAAACTGATTCACATCTCAAGACAGCCAGGAGTTAGTTTAATAAATCTACACATGAAACCTTATAGGGCAGTGCTTGGGGCCTCCTCGAGGTTTAAAACTCTTCATTCTGATGTTTATGGAGCTGCCTCAAATGGACTTGAGCAGGATGTACTGCCCTTGCATGGTGCTATTCTATACAAACCCTGCATTAAGACTACAGTGACTGTATTTACACCAGTCTTCTTCCCACCCTCTATGGGAAAAACGTAAGTAAAAAAATGTTAACGGTCATTTTTTAGGAACTTATTTTTGGATTCCAAATAACAATTTTATTTTTATTACATTGATAGAGCAAATGGTAATTTATGTTTTTTTCTAGAACTTTTTTATTGAAGTATATTTGATATATAACATTATATTAGTTTTAGGTATACAACATAATGATTCAATATTTGTATATATTGTCAAATGATCACCACAATAAGTCTAGTTACCATCTGCCACCATACATAGTTACAAACATTTTTTCCTTGTTATTAAAACTTTTAAGATCTACTGCTCTCTTAGCAACTCCCAAATATTCAATACGGTATTGTTAACTATAGTCACACTAGAGGCCCAGTGCAAATTCATGCACGCGGGGGGGGGGGGGGGTGAGGGGGGACGGGGCGGGGCTCAGTCCCCTCAGCCCAGCCTGCATCCTCTCCAATCCTGGACCGCTGGCTCCTAACCGCTCATCTGCCTGCCTGCCTTATTGCCCCTAACTGTCCCCCTGCCAACCTGATCACCCCTAACTGCCTCTGCCTGCTGGCCTGATCTCCCCTAACTGCCCCCCTGCTGCCGGCCTGGTCACCTCTCACTGCCCCCCTGCCGGCCTAGTTGCCCCTAACTGCCCCCCTGCCGGCCTGGTTGCCCCTTACTGCCACCCCTGCCAGCCTGATTGCCCCCAACTGCCCCCCTCTGCCAGCCTGATCGCCCCAACTGCCTTCCCCCCTGCGGGCCTGGTCGCCCCTCACTGCCCCCCTGCTGGCCTGATCACCAATTGCCCCCCCCCCCCCCGCCAGCCTGGTCACCCCCAACTGTCCCCCGCCAGCCTGGTTGCCCCTCACTGCACCCACCCCTGTTGGCCTAGTCACCCCACACAGCCTGCAATTTGGTCATTTGGTTGTCCCTCACTGCCCCCCCTGCAGGCCTGGTCGCCCCACGTAGCCTGCTGTTTGGTCATCTGGTCGTTTCAGTTGTCACAGCCCCTGGCTTTTTATATATATGGATGCTGTATGTTAATATTGTAATTCTTCACAATACCTTTTTAGTGATTTTAGAATTCCCCAGGAATTTTTTTTCCTTCAAATTCAGTTTGGCTACTGTATTCGTTAAGATTTAGAATAAAAGGCTCAGTTGGTCAGACTTACACCTTGATTCATTCAAGTGAAATTTATAATTGCTTTTGATCAAGTTGATTTTGATCAATTTAAGTTTCCAACCATTTAACGGTTGGCAGCTAATGGAGAGGGCAGTGAGGAAATCCTGGAAGAAATGAACTACTTCTAGAATCTCATCCGCCACTAATCAGAGGAAGGGTGGGTACCTCACGGTCCTACCCTCTCCAGGCCCTGCTCTCTGTGGGCTCCGTGCTTTACTCTCCACCCATAACTGCCGTCATTCTGTAAGTTCTACCCTTTACCGGGTGCCTCTTTTTTGGTCAGGTGTTGTGCTCAGTAAGGCTGCCAGATAAAATAGTGTATGTCCCATGCAGTATACTAAAAAAAAGTATTCATTGTTCATCAGAAATTCACATTTAACTAAGTGTCCTGTTTTTTTATTTGTTAAATATAGCAATCTGATGCTAAGCACATTTAAAAGTATGTTGACATATCCCTTAAACTTGTAGGGAGATTTCGTTCTCCCCATTTACATATACAAAATATTGAAGATGTTAAGTGATTTGTTCAGAGTCCCATTGTTGGTGACTGGTAGAGCCGCTCACACTGTCCCTTTTTGGCTGCAAAGCCTTCTTTCCATGTTCCCTGCCTCCCTCCCCGAGTCCTGGCCCTTGACCTGTGATGTCGTGTAGTGAGTGCATTTTCAGCATTAGCCCCTCGCTCTCGCTTTCTCAGTCCTGATGAGCTGCTGTTTGATCTCCTGAGAGTTTAGGTCTGAGCCAGAAGTATGTGGCCCTGGGGCAACGTGCTAGACTCATTTAGAATCTGCGCCTGGTTCAAACCTTCCTGCAAATAGCCCTTTGGAAATCGTCCTTAGGAGCTAAAAATGAAAATAAAAAATTCAATGTAGGTAAAAGGAAGATGTGATTTCACTTGTCGTTATGAATCTCAAAGCCTGGGAGTTAGACATTTTCTTTTTCCTTTTTGTGCCAAAAGGACCCTCAGTTGATTGATAAGCTAATGCAGGACCTGGACACCAATAAGGACAAGGAAGTGGATTTTAATGAATTTGTGGTCAGGGTGGCAGCCCTGACAGTTGCTTGTAATGATTACTTTGTAGAACAACTGAAGAAGAAAGGAAAGTAGAGATAAGCAGCAAGCTAATCTAAAGGCAGAAATAGATCCAAAGTTAATTACTTATTCATTTACCCCTTCAAAGTTATAGATACTGTAATGCAGTGGTTCTCAACCTTTTTAATGCCGCGACCCTTTAATACAGTTCCTCATGTTGTGGTGACCCCCAACCATAAAATTAATTTTGTTGCTACTTCATAACTGTAATTTTGCTACTGTTAATGAATCGTAATGTAAATATCTGTGTTTTCCGATGGTCTTAGGCGACCCTGCTAGAACCGCTAGCAGGGTCGCCTAAGACCATCGGAAAACACAGATATTTACATTACGAGTCATAAAATTCTAAGACAGATGCTCATCATACTTAAGTTATATTTTGAGCTTCTTTCCTATTAAAGAAATTAAGTGGCTTCTGATTCTGCTTCAAATGGAAGGAGCTCTAAGCAGAGATTACTCCTGTTATTTCATTTGAGTTCTGTTTCTCTGTCTCCTTATTTTGGCTGCCTCTTCTGTTTGTTTCTGTGTACTAAGTAGAACTGCTATACCTCCAAGGCTTAGTAGAGTGGCCCTATGTAATGGGTGACCCGTAGGACCCAGTGGTGTAGCCTCTCGGTCACTTTAGGCGAACACCCCCTCCCCTGCTGTGGGCTATGTGCGCTCTCCTGTTGTCGTTGAGCCTGGATAGCTATTGGCATGTCAATGGGAGGGATTTATCCCCAGGCTGATCAGCTGTGAGGGCTGGCAGCAACTACAGTGGAGCATCCCCTATGCAGGGGCTGACCCCACAGGGCAGGACTTTCTTCAGCAGGGCTCTGGTGCCTGCTGCGTCTGCCCCTGGAGTGTGTTGATTGTGGAGGTGGTTGGTGGTGTTTTGGTATAGTCTGAAACTGTCCATGGGTGTGGTCGCTCTGGGGCTTCCTGGGAGGTACAGGCCAAACGTCAGTTGCGGCCTGTGCCCTGCCCAGGGCCACCCAGAGCTACAAAGGAATCACAGATAACTGCTACTTCTCTGGGCTTAGGGGTTCCTGATAGAGGCCAACTGTGAACCAAGGCTGGCTGCCACTGGTGCCCACCTGGGGCCATGTAGCAAGAGGTACAGGGCATGCCAAGGCCAGATACTACTTGTTTGAGAGGTTTTAGGAAAGTCAACAGCATGAGACAAGACAGGCCATCTGTATGGAAAAGCCACTGGAAAGGGCTTGGGTGGGCCCAAAAGTTGGATTGGGTGGGATCTCAGGGAATCACCAGGGTGGGCCAACAGTGTGTTAGCCAGAAGACTCAGATATGGCACCTGCCTGCTGGTCTGGGGGGCTCAGCTCAGCAAAGGAACAATGGCCTTTGCCAGCACTTGGGTTTGGAAGAAAGCTGCCCCTCCAGCCCTGTCCTGAAGCCAGACAATTCAGTTCCTCCCCATATGTTCCTAGAGCCTTTCAAGCTGCTGCATCAGTGCTGGAGCTCAGAAGTAGTAAGTTCATGCACAGGCCCTTTAAGAGGAACTGCCTGGGACTCCAGCAGATATCCATCTCAGCCACAATCTCCACTGGTTTTCACAGCCAGAAGTTATGGAGACTTCTCTTCCTGGCTCTGGAACCCTGGGCTGTGGGGACTGGTGTGGGGCTCGGATCCCGCCACCTTCAGGGGGACCTCTACAGCTGAGATGTCCCTTCTGATTGTTATCCACCACAGGTGGGTGTGGGACCAGCCCTTCCCCATATCTGCCCCTCCTACTAGTCTTGATGTGGCTTCTTTTTTACATACTGAGTTATAGGACTTCTATTTAGCTAGACTTCAGGCAGTTTGAATAATGGTTGGTTTGTAGTTTAGTTGCAATTTTTATATGGTTGTAGGAGGAAACAAGTACTGCATTTACCCATTCTGCCATCTTGACCGGGAGCCTCCCAACTATTAATGTTTGTTTTTTTTAAAATAGAATAATATTTCTTGTCTCCCTCAATTCAATTCTTAGCAGATAGAACAGGGAGAATTTAGAGGTCAGAGGATTCAAGAGAAGAAATGTATATCCTGGGTATTACTTTTCCTGTCTCTTGAAAGTTTATAAGAAAAAATGAGAAAAAAAATTAAACACATTCCAGAGGTGTTTAGACTTTTTTCTTAGAAGAGGTCACACTACTTATGCAAGAGAAAGTCTGACTCCTTTCTCAGGGACCTTTAAACTTTCATTCAATTTGATCCAAAGTTTACATATTCTAAAATGGGTCACCAAATCATGCCATGTAAATCCAAAAATTTCCTCATGTTCTATTTGAGGAAGGATATTCTCAATATAGAGAAATAAATGGGAAAAAAAAAAACAAAAAACAATGTTCATTTCATGCTACTTCTAAAAATCTATCAAAAGTGAGAAAAGCAATTTATATGTCAAATCACATTTTAAATGTGTAAGATTCATGATGTACTGAAAACTCCTTTCTATTAAAGGTGAGGTTTTCTGTTTTGTGTATATTAGGTACATACAATAAGTTTGTAAGAGACAAGACTGATTACTTTTCTTGCCCAGAGGCACTGGCCTTTGCATTTGCTGGGGTATAAATGAACTTTAAACAACATTTAAGGGTCATCTCTGAATTAGCACATTCTGATGTGTAACATTTTCCCAGTGCGGTTATTGGAAGACAAGACTTATAGGAGACAATAGGCCAGGTCTGCTTGGGACCCTGGATTTGGGATGTGGCTGACAATACAAATAACTAGAAAGCATTAAACAAAAACCTTAAGTTTTACTTTTAAAAACAAAAAATTTCCCTCCAAGAATAGTGGGATTGAGGAAGGCTTGGAGTCATGTCTTTGATAAGGCAAAGAATGGAGGAAGAGAGAATTTGGGCAAAGTCATGGGGTATTATAAATATTTCTCTCTTTTCCGTATCCAGTGTGGCTAGAGAGCAGTCCAGTTCCTGAGTAGGGGTGGCTGGGGATTGAGAAAATGAAAGAAAGAGACAGACACAGAGATAGAAGGAAAAAGCTGGGGCCAGGTGGGACAGCTGTCCTCTGATGGAAAGACAGTGACCCAGAGCTGATACAGCTCTGTTTATTTTATAGTCTGATTATAACAAGATTAGCATGTATACAAATGTTCTTGTTTTGGCAACACTTGCTGCACCTCCCACAGCCCATTAGCTACTTAGGAAGGAATTAGGGAGCTACAAGGTCAGGCTTAACAATGCTAGGAGAGCTCTGCCCTCCAGGCTGGGACTTGGTTTGTGGCCCTGCCACAGGTCAGCCCGAGGCTTGACCCTAGAGCCGCTCCCTACAGGGTATGAAGCAACAGGATGTGTTTGGGGAAACTGCCAGTAGTTTGGGACACCCCAAAGTGTGGGGTGTGGGAGAGCAGAACACAGGGCTGGAGATACAGACAGGACTCAAAATCAGAAAGGGTCTTTCTTGGCCCTAGCCAGTTTTGCTCAGTGGATAGAGCATCATCCTGTAGACTGAAGGGTCCCGGGTTCAATTCAGGTCAAGGGCACATGCCCAAGTTGCAGGCTCACTCCCTAGTAGGGGACATGCAGGAGGCAGCCAATGAATGATTCTCTCTTATCATCGATGTTTCTAACTCTCTCTCTATCCCTCTCCCTTCCTCTCTGTAAAAAATCAATAAAAATATATTTTAAAAATATATATATTTATTGATTTCAGAGAGGAAGGAAGTGGGAGAGAGAGATAGAAACATCAAAGATGAGAGAGAATCATTGATTGGCTGCCTCCTGCATGCCCCCTACTGGGGATTGAGCCCGAAACCAGGCATGTGCCCTTGACCAGAATTGAACCCGGGACCCTTCAGTCTGCCAGCTAACACTCTATCCACTGAGCCAAACCAGCTAGGGCTCACCCAGGTATTTCTAGAAATATAGATGAGTAAACACCCCCACAGATTCTGATTTAGTTGGTTTGAGGATGGGCCCAGGCATCAACATTCAAGCATCAGACGATTCAATGCAACCAGGGTTGAAAATCACTGCTTTTATGGTGAATCATTTAATCGAATAATCCGATCAATGTCTGGCTGAAGTGTCTAGAACAGCATCTATTCCAACTTTAATGTGTATTTAAATCTCCTAGACATCTAATCCTGCATTAGTAGGTCTGGGCTGGGGCCTGAAATTCTGCATTTCTGACAAACTCCCAGGTGATGCAGAGGGTCCTGATAGAAATGATCTAGATGCCAGGATAAAGGGAAAGAATTAGAAAAGTATGGAGGTGTCATTTTGGAAGTGGGCACCTGTAGATTAGTTCTTACTGAGATGTACTCCCTTTTGAAGAATATAAGACAACACAAAGACATTAGGCACAGAGGGGGCCAGGGAGAAGGGGAGAGAGGTGGGAGACACTAGGAAAGAACATTCTCTAGGGCCCTGGAAGGAAGGATTGCCATCAGACTGCCTCAGGTCAAAGGTCTTGGACAAGTTATTTATCTTCTTTAAGCCTCATTTTCCTGGCATGTCTCTACCAGGGGCACTTATTGAACATTAAGATTTCCAGGCCCCAACCCAGTGCAAATGAATCAGAAGGGAGGAGGATTGGTGAGAACCTGCACTAGGTAAATGTTATGCACCCTTAAGCTGCAAAACTAGAACTCTGGTGGTTAAAATAAGATAGTAAGTGCCTAGAATATCGTAAGTGCTCAATAAGTGGTAATCATGGAGATGAAAATGGTGTAATGGTGATAGGGTGAACATTTCTGGTCCAGCCTAGATTCCACAACACATGGGTTTTACTCAACCTATACTCTCAAGTTGGCACCAGGGCAGGGGGTCATTATTTGATGCAGCTGGTCCTGAGGTCAACCGTGGCATCACTTCTCTGGTTTTCCTGCTTTTCTGGGCCTGGAGCTGAAATACGATTGAGGCCTAGATGTTATCTCTAGGGAGGAAAGATCAGGGAGCCTAAACCAAATGACCAGTGGTATAAAAGGTCAGGGGATCTAAACCGAATGACCAGCCACACGCTAGGGGAGAAAAGGTCACCCTGGGGGCAGGGTCCCACCTACATTGTCCTTTGCTAGGCTCTTGGGCTTTCCACCTGGTGACCTTCAGCACCTGGCCCATCGTCCTTGCTTCGCTCATGTCTTTTTAACTCCCTAGCACAGCGGCATTATAGGCAATTTTAATGTTAGCTTTATACTTTTATTAACTTATGATGTTTAAAAGGTAATTTAAAAAAGTGCTGCTATATAGTATACTTTTATTAGAAAATTTCCACTACTCTAGGTTTCATGTCTTTATTCTTCCCTTATACCTCCTTACCAACTAAAATGTCCTTTTCTTTCACATCACTTCCCCAGCCATGCTTTGCTCTTACCACATCCCTCTCTGTTTTTCTTTTCTTTCTGAGCTGTTTTTCTTTTCTTTCTAACCCTAGGACCTACCACAGCACCAACAAATCAGAGAAGTTAAGTACATGTGTTTTTGTTGTTATTGTTATCAATCCTCACACGAGGGTATTTTTTCCATGGATCTTTTTTAGAGAGGGTGAGTGCCAGGGGTCTTGTCCAGCATCTTGAAGGGTTCAGGAATCTGGAAAAGGGGCTGCTGTAAATTATTAAAGAGTCCAGAGACGAAACATAATTTTGGAAGGCATTTTGGGGGGCCAGAGAAGGCTTAGCTAAAGGAACCAAGTTCTCCCCTTCTCCGGACCCCTTGCTCTTTATTAACACAATTTGTCCTAAGGCAAGGTAGATATACACATCAAAGGCCAAGGTTTAGTATACAGAATCCATTGTCAGATTGGGGGAACTGCCTTCGGCTGTTCAGGTGTTTGGCCAGCAGGAGGCAATAACATGTAGATTGAAATGCCCTCAGCTGTCCGGCTGCAAGCAATCATTTATGCATCCTTTTCAGGTTTGGGGAAATGCCCTCAGCCATTCCAGACGATTCAGCCCTGCTGACATGCTGGAATTAGCTTTCAGCAGGTGAGAAGGGGAGAGGGAGAGGGAGAGAGAAAAACATCAATATGAGAGAGATACACTGATTGGTTGCTTTCTGCACATGCCCCAACCAGAGGCCAGGGTACTAACCTGCAATGGAAGTATGTGCCCTTGATTGGGAATTGATCCTTGGGTGTGCAGGTCGATACTCTAACTACTGGGCACACTGGCCAGGGCAGCACATGCTTTTTGAAATGAACCCAGCTTGAGAATGCCAAGGATTTTCTTTGTTCACATCATCACCATTATAAAGCTTTTCCACTGGGCAGTCATAGCGCCAACCAAATAACAGAGCCATCTGCCCCTTCATTGATCGAGAGCCAATTATCATGTGCTGGTCCCTGGAGTTCCACAGGGATAAACAAGAAATAATCTTTTTAAAGGGGCTATTGGCAAATACCCCTACATATAATTCCCAAATGATAGAAATATGGTCGTCAAATATTATCTAGTACTGTGGTAGGCAGTTATGAGACAGGCTAGTAAGCCAGGACAAGCGGAATAGGGAAACTGAGACAGCTAGTTAAGCAGCAGTTTGCAGCCATCTAGTAAATCCTATCTTCCCTAAACCAAGGGCACTTAAGAGCAAATGGTTTGTACTTCTCCCCAGCCAGGGGGTAAATAGCGTAAATTACCCTAGTCAGGGAGATAGCAGAAGTCTAATTAGTGCCCTTTGCCAGCCATACCCAAGGACCGATGAAGTTAAGGGAATAAATCTCATTTTGGCACATCAGCATAAACTGATGAATATTCTATTGAGATCCTCCCCTAAGATCCCCCCTAATCTCCCAAAACTTTAAAAACCCTCAAAATGAAGGTCCCAGCGTGCTCTCCAAGGGCCCCTCCTTTGCCTTTACAATTTGTTTCCTAAGCCCATTTCTTCCACAGATTACTTCTTCCACCTCAAATAAATGTTCTCTTATAGTTTGAGTCTTGGCTCTGAATTCTTTCCCAGCCAGAACTCAAGTACCCAGGGTGCTGAACCCAGGTCTGGTCTGACCCCACTGGTCTAATCCCTGGTGCCATTCCCACCTCTGCCAATAGTTCCATCAAAGAACAAGTGAAAGTTCAGGCCCAAGAATACTTTAAAACCCCTGATGTCCACCTAAGCAGTTTCAATTTTAGAGGCTCTTTTCCATACAACATTAACACACACTTACTACCTTGGGAAATTAATACATTTTACAAATTGTGTGAGTACATTGGCATGGGCCACAAATGCATCTGATACCTTGTTCATTAAGTTGTAGTGAAGATATGGGTTTTTGGAAGATAATTTAAAAACAAACAATATCCTGGGATTTTTTTCTTTATAAAAAAGGCTTCTCATTCCCACCCCTTCCAATTCCTCCCAGCCCCTGGTTGAGAAATCTAAGGCTGTTCTGATCTCTTACCTCAGGGGTGAGGAACCTTTTTTTCTGCCAAGGGTTATTGGGATATTTATAACATCCATTGGGATATTTATAACATCATTCGTGGGCCATACAAAATGATCAACTTAAAAATAAAAATTAGCCTGCTATATTTGGTCAAACATTTATTTAACTCACCTCTAATGCCTTGGCAGGGCCAGACCAAATGATTTCTCCCATCTGACGTTCCCCACCCCTGTCTTACCTGAAGGATTCCTCCTCAATCCCTCCTGGTCTTATTTCCTTGCTTTATCTTCATCTCATTTCTAGATATCAGATGATCTGGTTTATGTGTTATCATTAAGTGTCTGCTATGGGCTAAATATAGGTGTGTGTCCCAAATTCATATGTTGAAGCCCAACACCCCAAGGTGATGGTATTTGAGGTGGGGCCTTGGTGGGGGGGTTAATTAGGTCGTGAAGATGGAGCCCTCATGGATGGGATTAGTGCCCTTATTAGAAGAGGCAGGAGATGGTCTCTTTCTCACATATCTGAGGACACAGCAAGAAGGCAGCTGTCTGTAAATCAGAAAGATGTCCCTCACCAGAACCCAGCTATGGTGGGACACTGGTCTCGGACTTCCAGCTTCAAGAACTGTGAGTTACAAATGTGTGTTGTTTAACCCACCCGGTCTGTGGTATTTGTTATAGCAGCCAGACTCGGGGGGTCTGTCCTCACTGAATGGTGAGGTCCAGAAGAGCAGACCTAAGTCAACCTTGTTTACTGCTGTTTCCTCGGCATCTACAACAATGCCTTGAACATAGTGAATGTTCAAAAGTGATTTATTGAATGCATTGTGAATGGTGAGAAGTTCAAGACTCAAAAGGTCAGCTGCCACATCATTCTCTTTTCATTTAAATCCCTCTTGGTAGCAAGTTAGGCTTTTTTGGCCACTCTCAGACACAACCAGTCTGCATTGCAAAATCATTCACTTCAAAGGCTTGGGGAAGTTAATGAACCGCCCAATGAAAGCTTAGGCTCTTGAAGAAAACTGTTGGGAAATTATAAAAGAAAATGCAATGATCACTTTGGAGAAGAAAGAAACAAGACAAGGATTTGAATTTCAACATATGAAAGGACAGGTGTAGAAAGGAGGAAATTAGGGGGATGAAGACTGACATTTCTTAAGGTCAGGCCTTGTCCCCATGTTTTACCCAAGCTATGGCACTGAATCCTCTCAATAAACCTATGAAGTAAGAAATAGTAGCCCCATTTCACAGATAAGGAAACTAAGATTCAAAATGGTAAAATGCTCTGAGGACATGGTGGGGGAAAGCAGAGGGGGTGCTGTCATTACATAGATGTTAAAAGACCATTGGGAACTGGATTGAAGAACACCTCCCACGCTCTCACCATCCATATTGATTTCAAATATTCTTTAGAAGCACCTGAGTCACAGCTGCTTCCTCTGTTTTGAAACAACGGGTCTAATTCACTTTTCTTTTTTACCCAGTAGAGACCTCTATAAATTATAGCGGTTTGGTCCTCCAATTGCAAAGGAAACAAGGTCTATAACTGGACCATCAATAACCTCCCCAGTGCCTAGGAGGGGAATGTCCCAGCAGCAAAAAGATGATGAAATGTTAGAATGTGATTGCTTCCCCGGTAATCTTTTACTTGGCAGAATTAAATGTAAGGGCTATTGTGCTTGTGGCTTCAGAGACTATTTTGAAAATGAGATAATGCATCTCCGGGGTGGGAGAGAGAATCCTGTGTCCCTCCTGGCATACTGTGTATAATAATAACGACAGAGGCTCTATGGAAAAGGGTTGAGCCTGGAGGGGGAAGCTACTTAGAGCCACTGGGTTCCTTACGAATTATGGTGCAGATAACAGCAAACTGTCAAAGCCACACACACTTCCATTTCCTCTTCAAAACCACAGAGGATGAGTTGAGGCAGGAGCAGCTCAGGTTCGGTTACATAAAGAGCTCTTTCCATATCCGGACGGGGCTCGGTAATCCTGCACAAACTCTCAGCGCTGCTCACTGGGCTACAAGTTCTTTGTTTGGCTGGCTCTCGTGTTACCTTCACGTTGAGTCTGAGCCACAGGAGGAGGAACTTCACCTTGCTGATGGATGCTGCAGAGAGGAAATTACACGGCCTTGAATGTGGAATAAAAACACCTAGCTGAACAATGCTCCCCACACATAGAGAAACACACAGGAACTCTGGTTTATGAGGGTTTTTACAGAGCAGAGAGACGACAGATGCCTATTGTACTTTTTTTGCTGAAAAAAAGTTCACATGAGGCTTTGACTTGTGTGTGTGTGTGTGTGTGTGTGTGTGTGTGTGTGTGTCCACTTCATCTGGATACCCTATTACTAGTTCAGGGGAAGATGTGCCAACTCCCTCCCGCTAGAGCAGTGGTCGGCAAATTGCGGCTCGCGAGCCACATGTGGCTCTTTGGCTCCTTGAGTGTGGTTCTTCCACAAAATACCACGTGCGGGCGTGCAAGTACAGTGCGATTGAAACTTCGTGGCCCAGGTGCAGAAGTCGGTTTTCGGCTCTCAAAAGAAATTTCAATCGTTGTACTGTTGATATTTGGCTCTGTTGACTAATGAGTTTGCTGAACCACTGCGCTAAAGGAAGGAGATGCAATTTACAGGAGCTACAGAAACAGATGGAAGGAAAGGAGACAGGTGTAGGCCTTTTTGTGAAGAGGCAAATGGTAATAGAAATGCCTCAGGCATCAACGTGCTGAGACCCCCTGCTGGCCTGCTTTTCCTAGAACACAGCAAGGCATTTGCAGTAAAAACATCTTCTATCCCCACCCAGGACACTTTTTTTGTGTGTGTCTTTAAATCTGAGAGCTGGAAGAGACCCAGCGAGCTCCAAATCCAGTGTTACCGGGGACACTGCCGGCATCTCAGGAGCCGCGGCTGGACTCTCTCCCTGAACAAGCGCCCTGCTTGCTCCCGAGCTTGGGCAGGTCTCAGGACCTGACTAGTGCCAAGTCCGAATTTCAAAGGAGGAAACTGAGGTCCGAGGAAGTGACACACCCAAGGTCCTGGGGCCCAGCTGAGCCAGAGCTGAACTCAGCTCGGAAGCACATTGAAACTGGCTGTAACCGCGTGTCCAGGGTAAGGAGGCACAGATCTCACTCAGTGTGGGTGTCGGTGTCAGTGCTGAAGACTTGGTTGCTTAGAGAAGGAGGCAATTGCTGCCCCTCACCCACCCCCACACCCCCACCCCCCGGTCCCCGCGCTGTCCAATCTGCGGCAGGAAGTTCTTTACTGAGCTTCTGACGCCCCAGAAAAGATACTATCACCCAGCTTTGAAGATTCGTGACTAGCATGCCAGCTGGGGCTACTTTAACTTTACCTTCAGGCCACCTCTCAATTTAATACCACACAGCTCAGTGCTCTTGATGGCTAGGTCTGACTCACCGCTGATATTTTGGAGCAATTGTCTGAAAAACATTGCAGGTAAAGGGGCATCCAGGGAGAAGAAGGTGTTTGTGGTTCCACAATTTCCTGGCATACTACCCATCTGGGAGATGGTTTAGGAGCCCACTGGTGGGGACAAAATGCAGCCTGGCAGACTTTGTGGACATTGGCACCGAAGTTAATTGGCCAGCAGTCCAGAAGAGGTAGAATGGGTCTGCAAAGTTAAGAGCGTGCTTGCCTGGAGTGGTGGAGGCAGTGGGATGCTGAGGAGATCCGAACACTTACAGAAGCTGCAGAAAAGCAAAGAAGCCTGATTTAGGCTTCAAGGGGCCCTTTGCTTCCCCTCAGTGATCATTTGCAGTGTTTGATGGAGAAACAGTTGTAGACTCAGTTCTATTCATGTGTTTTCTGCCTAAGGTGGGAATTTAAGGTAGAGACATTCATTCATTCCTTTTTTCTGGTTTTCTTTTGGTTTTTTTTTTTTTGTTGTTATTTAGCTATGGTTTATGCATTTATCCTGAGTCATAAAAGAATCCTCAAACTTATAAAACTCAATTATAAGCTAACTTAAAAATAAAGAATAAGACAATAGAGACAAGCAAACCTCCAGTTTACAGGGCGCTTTGCTTCTTGTAGAGACAGTGGCAGTTCATGAGCTGTGTCAGAGGGGCTGGAAAGCCCTCCAAACACACACTGATATCTTCACCTCAGATGAAACGATCCATTCCCTTTAAGGTTAAACACTTTCAGCTCTTCCTTGACAATTAACCCCTGAGAGAGAGAACGCGATCTTTAACTGCATTGAGTCTGTTTCTCTTAGGGAAAAACACTTAAAAAACATTTTAATATTGTACTAATGTCTTTAACCTGAAGTCAAAACTTCTGGGTAAGGGTAATGCCTTACAGCAGTGATCAGCAAACTCATTAGTCAACAGAGCGGCAAACTGCAGCTCGCGAGCCACATTCGGCTCTTTGGCCCCTTGAGTGTGGCTCTCCCACAAAATACCACGGCCGGGGCGAGTCTATTTTGAAGAAGAGGCGTTAGAAGAAGTTTAAGTTTAAAAATTTTGGCTCTCAAAAGAAATTTCAATCGTTGTACTGTGGATATTTGGCTCTGTTGACTAATGAGTTTGCCGACCACTGATCTAGGCAGACAAAGAGTGGAGGCAGGAACTAGCATTTGTTGACTTCTATTTTGTACTTAGTAGATAAATGAAAGCTGGCATGTTATCTCAGTTAATCCCCACAACAACTGAAAAATGGAGGTAGGGTTATTATCAAATCACAGGTTATCCCCAGGCACAGGGAGGTAAATAAATTATCCTAAATTACACAGCTAGAAAATGGAGGCATTGTAGTAAACTTGGACTGCTATAACATGGTCTGGGTGGCTTAAACAACACGTTTATTTCTCACAGTCCTGGAGGCTGGGAAGTCCAAGATCAAGGTGGTTCCAGGTGCAGGTCTACTTCCTGCTTCACAGACAGCTGTCTTGTGACTGTCCTCTCATGGCTGGAGAGGGTCACGCTGGTCTCTCTTACTGTTGATCTAAGGACCCTAATCCCATCGTGGGGGCCTCACCCTCATAATCTCATGTAAATCTACCAAACACTATCACATTAGGGATTAGGGTTTCAGCATTCAGTTCATAGCAAGGTGACCTCACCTGCAGCCCGTACTGTGGCTGAACTTTGGCAGGAATGGAAAAGTGCTATGGAAAGGACCAGATGGGAGGGAATCTAATAGCACTAGTGTTGCAATTAAGAGGTCAGATTGTGGGAGCCTAGTAACCAGAGGCAAGGCACATTCTAGAGAACAAAATAAGATCCACTTACAGGGAAGAAATAAAGGTTCTTTTCATTTTATTGTTTTGCACACCTAAATCATAGTGCGAAATTCAACGTTAGTATCCTATATAATAAAAGCCTAGGTGGCGTCATGCCCTCATGCAATGTCGTCACAAGATGGCTCGCCACAAGATGGCCGGCAGGGGAAGGCAGTTGGGAGCGAGATCAGGCCAACAGGGGAGGGCAGTTGAGGGTGATCGGGCCAGCAGGGGAGCAGTTAGGTGTCAATCAGTCCGGCAGGGGAGCAGTTAGGGGTTGATCAGGCTAGCAGGCAGAAGCAGTTAGGGGCAATCAGGCAGGCAGGCAGGTGAGCAGTTAGGAGCCAGCGGTCCTGGATTGTGAGAGGGATGTCCAACTGCTGGTTTAGGCCCGATCCCAATCGGACATCCCCCAAGGGATCCCAGATTGGAGAGGGTGCAGGCCGGGCTGAGGGACAATCTCCTCCCCCCCCCGCCCCCCGCCGTGCATGAATTTCATGCACTGGGCCTCTAGTGTACACATACTCACATACACATACATATGAAGAGAGATACAGAATAATAGAATAGGATTAGAGTTCATAATGTAGTTATCTCTGGATGGTAAAATTATGTTATTTTATCTTTTTTCAGTCTTCTGTAATATTTATTTTTCTAATATGGCCTTTTTATGATTTATGTACATAATTTATATCCCCAAATCTCCCAATTTATCTTTTCACAAGATGTCAGTTGTTTTTCAAAGGTCACTTGTGTTGTGTCTGCATATTTCAAACAATAGGCTGTAAATTCAAGCATTTAATGTTAACTCTTGTTGCTTTTCCCCCCACTAAATAGATGTGAGATTTGTTGCTGTTGCTCATTTGGTTTTTTGCTCAGGACTAACTAGTTCATTCAATATTCTATAGGTACAACCTCATTTAGTTGGAACTAAATGTTTTTCTGAGCTTTCCCCCCAGGCTTTCAGCAGGAGATTTTCATGGCCTTACAGTGACAGACAGAAGTGACGACCATTTACGAAACTCCAATTAGGAAAGCAAATCCCCACAGAACTGCCCACCCATCCCCATCCCACAGATGCGTGCTTTCATCATTACCATTTTCAAAGAAAAACCATTTATTTATTCATCAACATTTTAAAGATAAAAATTAAATGAAGCTAGATGTAATTTTTGCTCATGGGGGTTGAGAAGAAAGATTAAGAAAAACAGGAGAAGAAAAGCCTTTAATGAGTCTTTGTAACATTTAAAACCTAAAGCAGCTTAGTACCAGTGGGAGCTAAAACTAATTAGAAATCAGAATTATATTCGCTTCATCAATGTTAAAATAAATTCAAGGGAGAACAAAGGGGTGATTTTGAAATTAAATTTAATTTTGTGTAATAATCTTAGTTTTTTGCTATTTGCAACTGTGGGAGTTTTCTTTAAAAGAATGTTTAAGGCTGTGTTTTGTGAAGAGTTCTGTAATTAATTGGCTAAGTTTTGTGTAGAATGGAGATGATTCGAAGGAGAGGGGAGAGGAGAGGGCATGTGGGTGAGTGAGATACAGCAGCTGCTCCAGACCTGCATGCCGGTGGGATGACTCAGATAAGCTGGGCAGGAGCCTGAGGTCAGCTGGGTCCTCAGGAGGAGCGGGGACTTCCCCTCTCCTGTCTCTGTGTTGGTGGGTGGTATTCTCACCTCCCCCACGGGACAGCCTGGAGAGGAGCTCCTTGGCCTAGCCCTGTGTTTCCTCTGATGGAGAATGGAGCAGGAGGCTCCTCTGAAGAGTGACAGCCTCTTCTAGGACTAGCTGTAGAACGGGGGCGGGGGGCGAGGGGGAGGGGGGTGTCAATCCCTGGACAGTTGGAACACACCTCACCTCCAGGAACTGAGAAGCTGCTGATCTGATCAGGTCTGGGCGCATGTGGCGGGCCTTGGTATACAACAACCCACCCGCTCCGCACAGCCTGTGACATGTTACCATCCCTGTCACTCAGGAGATACTTCCATCTACTGAACCTTTGCTACATGCCAGGCCCTGTATTAAGTAAGCTCTATTCATATATTATCTCACTAAAAATATTCACAGCCACCTTAGGGAGCAGGAATTTTTATCCCCATTTTGAATCAATAACTTAATTTATTATCATTCCTTTATGGCCATCTCTTTTTATTGTGGTAAAGTATACATATCATGAAATTTACCATTTTATACTATTTTTTAAAATCCTCACCCAAGGATATTTTTCATTGATTTTTAGAGACAGTAGGAGGGAGAGAGAAGTGTGTGTGTGGAGAGAGAGAGAGAAAGGGGGGGGGGAGAGAGAGAGAGAGAGAGAGAGAGAGAGAGGGAGAGAGGATGTTGATGTGAGAGAGACACATTGACTGGTTGCCTCCCACACAGGCCCAGACCTGGGCCAAAGATTGAGCCTGCAACTGAGGTCCGTGCCCTTGAATCGAACCCACGACGCTTGGGTCCTCAGGCTGATACTCTCACCACTGAGCAAAACTAGCCAGGGCCATCGTAAACTATTTTTAAGTGTATAATTCAGTAGTATTACATACATTCACATTGTTGTGCAACATTCTACTACCATCCATTTCCAGAACGTTTTCATCTTCCCAAACAGAAATGCTTTACTTATTAAACAAAAACTAAAGCCCCCTCCCCTAGCCCTTGGTAACCTCTATTCTACTTTCTCTCTCTGTGATTCTATGATTTGCCTATTCTAGGAAACCTATGTAAGTGGAATCTCATAATACTTATCTTTTTGTGTCTGATTTATTTTATGTTGCATAGTGTTTTCAAGGCTTAGCCATGCTGTAGTGTCCCCATTTATTTATTTTTTACTATTTTTTTTGCAATATTATTGACATATAACATTGTGTAAGTTTAAGGTGTACAATGTGTTATGTAGTATCCCTATTTTATAGACTAGGAAGCCAAGACTTACATGAAATAACTTGCCCAAGGCCATAGGGGGAATAAGTATCTGAGGAAGAATTAAAATCCAGGGATGTCACATTCTTTTTTTTTTTTTTAAATATATTTCATTGATTTTTTACAGAGAGGAAGAGAGAGGGATAGAGAGTTAGAAACATCAATCAGCTGCCTCTTGCACACCCCCTACTGGGGATGGGCCCACAACCAAGGTACATGCCCCTGACCGGAATCGAACCTGGGACCCTTCAGTCCACAGGCTGACGCTCTGGGATGTCACATTCTTAAGATCCATGCTCTTAACCATCCTAGACACAATGGGGACTCTCAGTGCAGACCATAAACCACTACATCAGGACCACCTTACATGCTTAGAAATGTAGATCCCTGGCCTCCACCCTAGTCCTACTAAATGATAATCTTTGTATTTTTAACAAGCTCCCAAGTTGATTCTTGTATACAACTAAAGTTACTAGAATATTACTTCATTCTTCTTTATTAAAAATTCGACTTAGAACCCATGGCGATGGAGAAAATGAAGGCACGGTAAGGGACTCAAGGGGAGAGATCTCACTAAAAAGGAGAAATGAGGAAACAAGCCTCCAGGAGTTCTCAAAGCCTGTCTATTCTGCTGGGCTCTCCTGGAATGATTCCCAGTGTGTCCATCCATCCATCTCTTCTTTGTGGTCTCATGACTTAGCCTTTTATAAAGTGAAAAGATAAAATCTCTACGGTTATGCCATATTTTTATTCCCATTTTTATGGATCATGTCAATGTGTATTATGTGTAAAAAACAAACTAGCTGATCATCAGTGCTACAAAATTATAGCATCCTGATCTGTGGCATAAGGAAAGAAAGAAGCCAATGCTGAGTTTAGATGCTTTGCAAAGCAACGCACAATACAGCCAAAGACATCATGTTCAGTGGGATTGAAAACTCACCTTCAGGAAGACTTTCACCTTGAAATATGGTGATATGTGGAACAGATGTTTTAATTTTCCTAAGATAATTTGCATAATCAATTTAACATGTGGCTTATTAAACCTGCCAAAGAGCAGGTGACAATATGGAATTAATATGATTACTAATTTGACACATCATTGAGATTAATTTGACCCTTATTGCTCTCAGAATACCCAGAGGTCTTTACAGACAGGAAGAGTGTGCTATGAGATGCCATATGTAGCCATCCAAAATCCACCATAAATGAAGCAACCGCTTTGCTCAGTCTGGTCTCATGCATCTACTCCTTTCAAACTCTCTTCTAAACTGAAAAGAAGGCGATGACTGAACACTGAGGGAGGCATCTGATTCTGAGTGTTCATGACTTTATGAAAAGTAATTAATCTATTCCTTCTCCAGTACTATAAATGGAGTTGCCTTCTCAGTGGTCTGTTGATTTATCCTTGATCCCAAACCCAAAGAGATATCACTTTTGAGAATCCATGGTGCTAATCCATTAAAGTCTTGAGCATTAAGTCTAAAGAACCAAAATAAGGGGTTTAAAATTATCCGTAGGTTTGATTATAGTAGTTAATTATTGGAAACATAGAAATGGTCAATAGGGTGTTTATTAAATAAAATATGTCGCCCTGACCGGTTTGGCTCAGTGGATAGAGCGTCGGCCTGAGGACTGGGGGGTCCCGGGTTTGGTTCCGGTCAAGGGCGTGTACCTTGGTTTCGGGCGCCTCCCCGGTGGGGGGTGTGCAGGTGGCGGCTGATGGATATTTCTCTCTCATCGATGTTTCTGGCTCTCTATCCCTCTCCCTTCCTCTCTGTAAAAAATCAATAAAATATATTTAAAAAAAATAAAAATAAAATAAAATATGTCAATAGAATGCTGTGCAACCATTTAAATGATGTTGGGAAAGTTTATTTAATAACATAAAATCATGTTTGTGATATATGACACAAATAAATCATATTGTAAAATAGTATATGCACTATAATTTCATTTTTGTAAGGAAAATCTTGATATATGCATCTTTGTCTCCCACATCCTGCTGCCTCCCTAAAACATAGCCAATAGCTTTAAGTGAAAATTATTATATCCCCCACAAGGTCACGACGTCTTGAGGATGGTAATTCAGTTCAAGGGCTTCACAAATAAAGACTGTCACACAGCTGAGGCACCTGGGGACCTTAAGTCAGAGCCCTAGAAAATGTAGATTAGACACGGAAAAGGCCTTCCGTGCTGTGGACTGAATGTGTGTGTTCCCCCCAGTGTGATGGCGGTTGGATGTGGGGCCTGGGGGAAGTGATGGGTCAGGAGAGTGAAGCCCTCATAAATGGAATTAGTGCCCTTGTAAAAAAGACTCCAGAGAGCTCCCCATCCCCGCCACCATGCGAGGACACAGGAAGAAACATCTGTCTGTGATCCAGGAAGTGGGACCTCACCACACGTTGACTCTGCCTTGGTCTTAGACTTCCAGGCTCCAGAGCTGTGAGAAACAAATGTCTGTAGTTTATAAGCCACCCTGACGGTGGCATTCTAGTGTAATAGCCAGGACAGGCGAAGGCAGGCCTGTATTAGTTATTGTTCCTGTAAAGCACGTCCCTCCAAAACGTAGTGACTTAAAACCACCGCCATTTATTACCCTTTGTGGTTCCTGTGGGTGGTATTTGGGCAGTACTCAGTGGGGTGGTTCTGGCTTGGGGTCTCTCATGATGTTGCCATCAGCTGCTAGCTGGGAACTGGGGTCACCTCAAGGGATTCTTTACTCAGGTGCCTGGTACTTGGGCTCAGATGATCAAAACATCTGGGGACTGACTGACACAGCTGGGCATTTCCATGTCTATGTGGTCTTCAGCATGGCAGCTTCCTGGTAGCTGGACTCCTTACATGGTAGCTCAGGTCTTTTTCTAAGTTCGCCTCAGGAATTACAGTGTCCCTTGGCCAATTTGTTAGCAGCACGTCACTAAATCAAGCCGTATTCTTGAAAAGGATTTAGGGAAAAGGAACGAGACTTCACTTTTTGTGGGAAGAGTGCCAAAAAATGTGCAGACCAGTTTTAAAACCATCCCAGGACCTTAGAGACCCAATAGCCCCCAGGGCTGGGCAGCTTCCACCCACCCTCCCTTTCATCTCACCCTCCTCGTCCTGTCCTCCGGCCCAGGAGGCTGGACCACACTTCCTCTCTGTTCTTAGTCCCAGAACACGGCACTCTCCCTTGTGGTTTCCCTGCATGCTGCCCACACCTCTATAGAGTCTTTTTTTAAAAACTCTCCACCATCTGTTTCCTGCTGTGATCTTGAAAGCTGCACTCACCGCTCTCATCTTACAAATGACGTGAATGCCTTACCCTAGCTCTCAATCGGTGATCCAGGGCTTGGGACACCTAATCCAGAGCCCTTTTGTTTTCACTCATGGAAACCAGAATGAAACCCCTGGGACTCTTAGTTACTCCTACAGGGAGTAACTGTTGCCTGTGTGTGTTTCCCTGCACAGTGCTCTGTCGAGCCAGAACAAAGCCGGAGGCAACAGGAAAATCCACTAGGACCAATGATGTCTTTATCTCAAACTTTGATGTTTTGTTCATCATGGACTTTTTGGCATTAATTTTCCTCTTATAACACATTGCATTATGCTGTTATTTATCTTGATGACTGAGTTTGTGTGCCCCAGGCAAGTGCCCTAATTACCCCACCTGCGCCCCAGCTCTGTCCCTCCAGCTCCCTCTTACCTTTCCTACTCCCCACCCAACAGTTGACTGTGGTCTTCCAGAGCTGACTCCAGGATCATTTCAGCACCTCCGCTCTTCCCTTTCCTCAGGTTTTACCACCCAAATCCCTTTACCTGGCTGGTGCCACGTCTTGGGATGTTGTCAGCTGGTGGAAATGTTTAGTGGAGACAATTCTTTAATTTACCACCCAGTAGTGCCAGGTGTGTGTGTGTGTGTGTGTGTGTGTGTGTGTGTGTGTGTGTGCGCGCGCGCTAGATGGGAGGATAGAGATGGGTGAGCTGCAGGGCCAGACTTCCACGTGTTTACATTTAGAGTTGAAGACAGACACATTACAATTATTATAATAAATATAATAAAGGCTTTTCAGGCATCCTCCTATATAATAAAGAGCTAATATGCAAATGGTCATCACGCCTTCACACCATCAGGCAGTAACGGCTCAGACACTCAACACTGGGGAGAGAGGAATGGGGACCAGCCAGGCTGTGCACCAGGAGAGGGATAAGCCTCACACCCCGTGGTCCTGGGCACCAGCGGCTGGGACTGCGGTTCAGGAGAGGGACAAGCTGCCCACCCTGTGGTCCCGGGTGCCTGTGGCTGCGGCCCGGGCAAAGCCATCCACCCACAGTCCCCTATGGCAGCGGCCGGCCCGGGCGAAGCTGGCCCAGGTCCTGGGTGCCTGTGGCTGGCCAGAGGGAGGGAATCCTGGGTTCTGGGTGCAGGGCAAGGCAGAGGTGATTAGGGCGCAATCAGGCCAGCAGGGGAGCAGTTAGTGGTGATCAGGCAGGCAGAGGTGGTTAGGGTGCAATCAGGCAGGCAGGCAGGCAGAGGGGTTAGGGGCAATCAGGCAGGCAGGCAGGCGAGCGATTAGGAGCCAGCAGTCCCGGATTGCAAGAGGCAGTCGGACATCCCCCAAAGGGTCCTGGATTGGAGAGGGTGCACTGGGCCTCTAGTTTATATATAAAATACTATGTGTATAGGGCAGTTAAATCTGTTGCTCAGAGTTTGTGGAAGGAGGGAAGGAGGGAAGGAGGGAAGGAGGGAAGGAAGGAAGGAAGGAAGGAAGGAAGGAAGGAAGGAAGGAAGGAAGGAAGGAAGGAAGGAAGGAAGGAAGGAAGGGAGGGAGGGAGGAAGGAAGGGTTGGTAGAGGGGGAAGCAGGCTGGCTGGTGGCAGGGGTCCCACAAAAGTGAGCAAAGAAGGCACCACGGATAGCTAACCGCGCCTAGCTTGCCGTTTTTCCGGTTGCTTTCCTTATTTAGAGCTTCTCGTGTCACTCCACGTAACTGGCAGGCTTTTCTCCTTTAGATCTATTCTAAGACACTAAAATGAGACTCTTCACACCTCATTTCTCTTCCGTCAGAGGAGAGGCTGATGTGACGTGCATCACGTCACCTCTGCCCAATGACAAACACCAGCGGCTCTGGCCCGGCTGTACTTTTCCCCTTGATGCAGGCAGTGAGGACTTATTAAATGGCATGTCATTATGATAGCTGGCTCGATGTTAGTCATGGCATATTTTAGAGGCAGCCTGAAGGGAGTTGAGGTAACAATGTCACTCCAAAGTCAGGGGAGCCGTGGCACAAACAGCAACTCCAAGCTCCTTTGCAGTTAGTGATGCATCCCGCTTTGGCCAGCGCCACCTCGCTTTTTGCTCCTAGTTTGGTAATTTTTTAAAACCTAACATGTAATTTTTTGAATTAATTTCCAGGGCTGTTGTCTTTGAAGGATTGATTACTTGGCTGAATATAGAGGGATCTTTTTCGTCTAGCCTTTGTTTCTGACTCATTGTGATAACCTGGGCAGATCTTTTCATCTCTTGTCTTTCCTCTCATCACCACTGTTTGTTTGGAAACCTTGTCAAATCACTTCTTTCTTCTTCTCAGTGTCCCCACACCTTAACAAATGATGTTATTCAACAGTCCTTGATATAGAATCATAATGCTATTCTCCTTGAGCAGTTCCTAATTATCTTCTGTTTCTGCTTTATAACTTCAGCTCTCCCCTTGCCTCAGTCTTCTCAATTCTACTGCTCTCTACATCCAGCTTTTCTCTCTGATGCAGCTAAGCCACTGTCCATTAAGGGACATAATCTTTAATGGGATCCATTCCTAGCTAGCCTTTTGAAATGCAGTTCTGTAATTATACTTTAACGGAGTTCTCTCCTTTTCTAACTATGGCTTTTAAAGTCTGTTAATGTTCTAATAGGAAGCCATTCATTATATTTTAATAATAATATGAAAAACATATGCTATGCATGCACTCTTATAAAAATCATCATTAGAAGGAAAGCCCTAGTGATAAAGACATAATATGATTGGCATAATTTATTAATAGCTACTATTTAAGGCTATTCTCTATGTAGAAGATATATCATATTTAATTCGTACAATAATTCCCAGTGAGAAAAGTAATTTTACAGGTGAGAAAACTTATGATCAAAGAGGTCACTAAAACCAGGGCTTTTGCTTTTGAGTTTTTTTTCACTCTGTTGAAGATACCCATTATTTTGTGAATCCAGCATCCCTTTTTCTGGAAATTGCTTCTCTTTTTTCCATCCATATGGCTGTCAGGGGAACAGTCATGTTATGACAGGATTCTATCCCCTGACCTTACAGCCTTTCCCACAAAGTTTTGTGGACAGGGGATTATGAGAATATTGGTTCAGGATATTTTTATTTATCAAATTGTAACATGTGAAGCTTAGAAATTTGTTGGTGGCTTATTTACAGGCATACAGACTGAGAAGTGGGGTGAAGGCAGCCTGGGACAGAGACAGGGAGGTAGGATTTGAGCCCCTGCTTCCTGATTTCTGTCCATGAAGATGTCCCTGTGTCCTGATAATAATTCCCCTTTTTGTTTAACTTCTGATTTGCTGTCAGTCACTTGCTACCCTCAAAATCCTAATGTTTAGTACTGCTGGATTTGGGTTGAAAATCACTGACATTTGCGGGTTTAATTCAAAGACTAATGGTTCCCCAAGTGTATTTGTTTAGGCTCTTCCTTCTTGATCCCAAACTGATGTGAAAAAATAAATTAATCCTATTAAAAAGGTTTGCATTAAAAAAATAGCCAAATTCATTCAAAGAGCAAGTCATCTTGAAAACAATTG
This sequence comes from Cnephaeus nilssonii, assembly GCF_951640355.1. Taxonomy (NCBI): domain Eukaryota; kingdom Metazoa; phylum Chordata; class Mammalia; order Chiroptera; family Vespertilionidae; genus Cnephaeus; species Cnephaeus nilssonii. Next base: position 74,349,332 of record NC_137073.1, on the reverse strand, counting down.
AAAGTTAGTTGTTGTTGCTGTTGGCTAAATGAGTTTTATTCAATCATCTTCATTTATTTCTTAAAGAACTCAATCAGATGTCCCATTTCCCAACACCTCAACATATCAGGCAGCAAAAGGAAAATGAAAGTTTTCTAAAGCATGGATTGGTTGTATTCTCTGTTGAAATGACTAATGAAAGATAAAGTTTACTATTACAGATAGGGAATACTTGGAGAAGGTCTTTGCACCAACCCTAAAATAGAAAGAGATTTGGGATTGTGTAGTTCTTGCTGCTTCTGACACCTCCGTCCATAAGCTCACACTTGGCTGTCACAATCACATCATAGGTCACGTGGGTGACTACAAAGTACCCCAGTATTCTACTTAGAAGTTCTCTGCCTGTGCCTCTTCAGGCTCAGCAGTTTAAAACCTGCCCCGCTCTCATGTTCATGGATTATATATGGATCTAGATTGTGTGGCCACCTCCACCTTCAGGTTTAACACAGGTGACAATTTGCACTGGGGCTTTACAAAAGGAAAAATGTCTTCATCTTACGTAACAAAAACAATGTCTTAACCCTGCCTAACAATAGTTTAAGACCTAAAACAAACACACACACACACACACACACACACACATAAAAAAAAAAAAAAAAACAAAAAAACAAAAAAAAACAACCACACCAAACAATGATTAGGGACTGCATTAAATCAGCATTGGAGAGGTTGTCTTTGAAAATACAGATAAAAACTAAAATGCGTGCAGAGAATGGAGGTGAATATACAGGTCATTCCAACAGCAGATTGGGGGCTCTAAGTTTGCTAAGAATATATTTCAAAATAACCAGTCAATTTGATGGAACAAATAGCTTTCAAATATTAAGCTAGTTGTTTGAATGACCAAATCAGTGGATGAAAACAATTTATCTTCAGTTCTCAGACATAGACCTATTTATTATCCAGAAACGTTTTCCTTCTGTCTAATCTAAATTGCTCTTCCATTGTTCTCACCCATTTTTAATACCTTTGCTGATGGAGAATGGCTATCTGGCTTGTTTTTGTCTTCCAATTCTATCTTCTTAGTTTCCCTTGTAGAGTCTAGTTTTCATCCTTTAGTTACTCTTAAAAACCAAGCCAAACCAAACCAAACAAACCAACAAAAAACAGATAAAAGTCACAACGCAGTTTTCATTGGCTTAGTAGATATTTGCCACGCTAGTGAAAATTACACATTAATTTTCCCACATAGGATTTGGTGGGAATAAAGTACATCCCTTTGCTATACTTGTGGGTTATTGGATAAAATAGGATGTTACCCATTTGTGGTTATGTTTGTCCTGCTTCATCCCAGCTCTTCATGTGCGTGGTTCCTGAGGAGGGAGCATCATGAATGCACATTAGGAACATTATTGTTGTCCATGAGTGTGTGTGTGTGTGTGTGTGTGTGTAGGGGCAGGTTGGAGAAGAATGTCTCAGTGGTGATGTAGCAAAGCAAGACACCCCAAAGTGGGATAAATGGGGTTCTCCAAGCTGAGTATCCTGGGAGCTGGCCAAGGCCATGGCTAGGTTAATGGGAAAGGAGACTGGGCTAGTGGCATATGGAATGAGTGTGCCAGAGCCTCCCTCTGGGCACAGACTGCTGGGAGACAGACTTGAAGCTGGCCTGGTGTGTTGGGGTTAAACAATTTATTTTTCTCCTCTTTTATTCCTCTTGGGTTTCTTTATCTCCCCCCCCCCCCTAAAATTTAGACATCTGTACAACTCTGAGATGGGGAGAAAGGCATGGTGGCCAGTGTTCATGACCTTTGGGGGAACTTCCCTCTCATGCTCTCTGTGGTCTAAGGACTATGGTAAGAGGGCCTCCTGTTTACTAGTAAATAGCTAAGGGGCAGCCCCTTCAGAGATCAGAATTGTCTTAAATATGAAAATATCAGTTCTGATACCACTAGGTAAATCATTGCTTAATTTTGAATATTCATAAACTAAAAATAGAACCATTTCATTTCCTTGCATTAAAACCCTGTATTATGGTCTCATTATTTGTAGTAATTTCATAACAATGCAAGCTATGGTAGTGCCATGTTTTCTTCAGGCGGTGGTAAAGCAACATGAAAGTTTTTAGGATTTGTAGTTGCCTTGCTTAACACGTGAATTGGAAAGGGGTGAGAAAGGTGAATGTAGAATGTCCCCACATTTCCCGCAATTTTAGACATAAAAGGGATGAAATTCTCTTCATGTCTAATTAGCAAAGATATGCTTATTCTTATTTCTCGACCACTAAATCATTTGGTTAGCCCTGTACATTGGCTGATGAACGGTTATAATTAAGCTTTTGGGCAGTTCTTTCTACATGAATATTAAAGTAATTCAGGTATTTGAAAGTGTGACATGGAATGACTTCATCTCTCAGTGGTTCAGTTGGGTGCTGTGTCCTGACCCCAATTAGCCGGCCCAGGAGTGTCTGCCGTGTATACATTCAAGCTAAGTGACGGCTCCTCAGCTAAAATCCGGGAGTACACAGACGCCAGAGTTAGCTTTCCGTTAGGGAAATACTTACAAGAAACTGGCCCAGGATAAAGCAAAGGCTAAGGGGCAGAAAGAAAGCTTGAATTACATTATTGCAACGTTCTGCAAAATCAGATTTCGGCTTCTGTTTTGCTTCCCTTTGGAGCTGAAAGCATGAGAAATTGCATAAGTACTATATTTTCTGACAGTTTCCAGCACGAGTCCATCCATCCAAGGTTACGAGGCAAGGCTGCATGATAAGGTTATTATGTGTTTGGGTATTTTATGCACGAGTGTAACCTTGTCGCTTTGCTTCGCAAAACCAAAAATCCCCTACATATGCCCAGGACAGGATAATTCAGCATCTGCCAGGCCCAGCAAAATGCCCTCCCTTATTCTCTTCCCCTGCCTCATTGTTTCTCCCACACGTGGGTTCAGTCAGTTGTCAGAGTCTGGAATCATGCTCTCTGATTAATGCTAGCCCAACTCTGAACATTTGGGAGAGCGCTGGACCCTCGTCATCACCACGCACTGTGTCACTGAGACCGGGTAACCCATGGTTACTGAGCTCCGATCAGTTAAGGAGCGGACAGCCTTCCGTCCTCAGCGCTCTATAAAGGAGACCCAGCCAGGGGACCCCGCCCGCTGCCAGCTCTCAGCCGGACCAGGTGTGGAGGAGAGCACCCCAGCTGCGGAGGCAGGGCCAGCATGTCTCCTTCCTTCAAACTCCAGTGTCGCTTCATCCTGATCGTCCTGGTGGCTCTGCGAGGGGAGAGCCGGCACCTGGAGGTGAGTGGTCCCCTGGCCGACCCATCGCACCTCCCCCGGTGGTGAGTGTCCCGCCGCGGGGGGCGGGCCGGCTGCGGAGGCGCTGGCCGGGGCTGGGGTTAGCTCCTTCCTCCCGCTCTGGGGCGCGGTCTTTGCCCGGACTGGGTTTCCTTCCGCCTCTTCCTCCTTCCCCGGCCGCCTGGGGGACCCTGGTCTGACGGGGAGTGTCCCGCCACTGGGTTCTCTTTGTGTAAGGCAGAGGGGGTGCCCTGCTCCCGGCCCCCTTTCCCACCCCTTCGACCTCTCCCAGCTGACCCGTGTTCCTTGCCAGCTGCGGGAAACCGGGGACCACGACCCTTTCCTGCTCCTCGGCGCCTACCTGAAGCGGGAGCTGGCGGGGGAGCCGCTGTACCGCCGCGCTCTGCGTGAGTGGGGGCTGTACCGCCGCGCTCTGCGTGAGTGGGGGCTGCCCGGCTGGTGCCCGGCCGGGCTCGCGGGCAGCGGAGACGTGGGGAGGTGTGGGCTCTGCGCCCAGGGCACAGGCTCCCGGGCACCACCGGGAAGGGGCGGTCCAGGGGCGCGATTCCCATCGCGAAGGGTCCGTACCACCAGGAGCGCAGCAGCGCATGGGGTGTTGCGCCCTGGGGCACCCGAGCGGCGCGCAGCCGAGGCTGGGAGTCCGGCTGGGAATTGGGCGCGGGGCGCTGCAAACCGGGAAATAGGGGCGCCGAGAGGGGCTGCCGTGGGGGGCCCTGGGACGGGGGGGCCGGGCCGGCGCCGCAGGGGCTGCAGCCGAGACGCCTAGCCCCACGCCTGCCCTGCCTCAGGGTGCCTGGACATGCTGAGCCTCCAGGGCCAGTTCACCTTCACCGCTGACCGGCCGCAGCTGCACTGCGCCGCCTTCTTCATCAGCGAGCCCGACGAGTTCATCACCATCTACCTCGACCTGGTCTCCATTGACTGCCAGGGCGGGGACTTCCTGAAGGTGAGGCGTCCCCACCCCGCAGCCCGGGCACCGCGCGGAGGGGACAGGGGCGGGGGTGCTGCGCCCGTCCTGGGGCAGCTGAGTTTGGGGGAGGCGTGACATTCTTAGACGCTCCGCGGGGACAGGAACCTCCCCTCAACCTCAGGACCTCGCCCCACACCAGGAAGGGCTGGTGCCTAAGAGGTTGCAATGGTTTAAAATCCCCTCTGTGAACTCTGGGGGCCGACGCTTCCCAAGACTCGAACTCCCGTTGCGAAACGCTGGATTACCGTCCAGGGCCGATGCACAGACCGGCGCGAGCGCCCAGGTCCACCAAGCGGGCGGGTGCTGAGAGGGGGCCGGCCCGCAAGTCTGCGATCCGAGCCTGCTTTGCTGCTGTTGGTCCGGAGGTGTGCCAGGCTCCTATCCGTTGTCTTCAGAGCCGCAGGACTCAGGCTGTTGGGAGCGATGCTCAGAGGGAATCTAGTCTGAGGCAGGTGGGAGGGGAGCACAAGCCCCCCAACCTCACCGCGCCTCTCCCCGTCATTGTCCATAAGCCAAACAGGTCAGCTGGGAATGGCTGGTGGAGCTCCACCGCCCAGTTAAAAGGAGCGTGATTAAAATCTGCACCGTGGGATTGTTTTTTAAATGGTGCCTTGGTTCAAAACGCTTTAGAAGAGGACTGAAGCAATTTGCAGCTGGTGTTGCTAATGGGAACGAGGCTGGACCCAGTAAATTGGAGACCTGTGGTGCTTTAAGAGTAAAGTCAGTGGACTCTGACCTTTTGTCCAATTGCAAACTTTAGCAAGTGAAGGGGAAAGTCCTGAGCTATATATACACCAGCCATTGTCCGAGCGTTGAAGTAGTTCTTGGTATTTTAATATCTGATTAAAGTAAAACAAACAAGCAAAAAACAACAAGAAAGATGGGCATATATAACCATTGGCAGGTAGGTCAAGTTGCAGCTTCAGTGTTTTTTTTTAAAAAAGATATTTTATTCATATTTCAATGAGGAAAAGCAAGAGAATAACTGAAACCCAACTTGTGCTTCTGTAGTTTGATTTACGAAGGTGGCTGAAGTATAATAAAGTTTACTTATTTTGGAAACTTTAAGGTTTATAAAGAAAAAAATGCAATAAATAATTAATAATATTACTTGCAAATAACCCTCACAGTAGAAATAGATACAGATGGAAAGCAAGTGGGCAGAGGAGTGTAGGCTGTCAATTCCACACCCGTCACTTAAGGAGTTGATGGGAGTGATCACCTATGTCTGTGTTTTTGTTGGAAGGTATTTGATGGTTGGATTCTCAAAGGGGAGAAGTTCCCCAGTTCCCAGGACCACCCTCTCCCCACAACTGAGCGGTACGTAGATTTCTGTGAGAGTGGTCTTGGCAGAAGGAGCATCAGATCCTCCCAGAATGTGGCCATGATCTTCTTCCGGGTCCATGAACCAGGAAATGGGTTCACATTAACCATCAGGACAGATCCCAACCTCTTTCGTAAGTGGGCTCTCTGTCTTCTCAGGTGGAAGGCGGCGGGGGGGGGGGGGGGGGGTAGGTCAAATCTGCTTTTCAAAGGGAGTATCATTGCACAGACTTAAGACATTTGAAGTGAGGAATGATTTGAATGGAAATTCTTTTGTAATTAGAAGTGGCCAAAAAGAATATTTTCTATTTATTATTATGAAAATCAAATCACAGTTTTTAATTTATTTCCCAGTCCAGATAGGATACTACTTTAGGGTGAGTAGAATTCTATCTTTTTGTTCAGTATTTTATTCTAATCTCCTAAAGTACAATGCATTCAGTGACAAACTTTAATCCCTCCAAATCATTCCACTCATCTGGGATAAGCTTGAGGGATCAGATATGAAGTTGCAGTTTTAGATATTTATGCAAAGGCGGGAAGACTGCATGTCTGGGGTGTGTTAGACAGATTTCATGCCTGGGCAGAAGGTTGGACCAGGACCTCAAAGTTGCCTTCTGATTCAGCATCTCCCACTGTAATTTAGTTCATTGCTGGTGGATATGCCCAAGATGCCGAAAAGCTGAACAGCCCAGGCCTAAAATACATTATCTTAATCAAAATGAGTTCATTCATCTGCTTATTTTTCTCCCATTAAAACAAAAAAAAAAAATGAATTGGATGAAAGAAGGTGAAGGGATTAGCCAAATAGCATAAGCATAACACACAGACTACAGTATGGTGATGGCCAAAGGGAAGGGGGTGGCGGGCTAGGTGGAGGTGGGTAAAGAGGGGGAAAATGGGGACATTTTCAATAGCATCAACAATAAAAATAAAAAATTAATTCAGGAAAAGAAAACTTATTATTCATTTTTGGTTGCATGCAATAGTATTGGTATTACCACTTCATATGGTCAAAGAATGGACCTAATCTGCCAAAGAATAATGTACTGACTGATCTTTCAATTTTTGTGTTTTGTTTTTTAAAATTGTGAACCCCCAAAAGAGGCTGTTTCTGAGGACTGGAGCAGAATAATCCTAGAGGGAAAAAAGGAAATATTTCTCATCTATTTTGTTTGGTTACAAATCAGAAGCTTCCAGAATTGTCAAGAAATTTCAGTTCTTTTTGAAATTAAGTGAAATTAAAAAAATATGGAAGGAGGCAAGAGGTAGTTTTGACCTGTTCTGATAAGTCAGAAACTTTTTTGGAGCGGGGGGGGGGGGGGGTGACGAGGGGGAAGGTATAAACTGATGCTTCTAGTTTCATAGCTAGAAGAATAAATTTGTAAGTCTAAACTTGAGATACAAAACAAAAAATTTCAGAAAATTCTTGGGAGTAAATCAAACATTAAAATTTATCTTTTAGTCAACTTACCTTTTAACACTCGGCAAATATTTATTCAGATGTAAGCCTGCTTTCTTTCTATTTTTTATCAGCCTATTTCATGACTGTTTTATTATTTATTTATTTTATTATTTAAAAGATAACATTGGCCCCAAATTCAATGAATAAAGGCTCCAGACAGATAGGGTTTGAGTTCTGGCCTCAGCTTGAAAGTCTTGATTCTTCCAGACTCCCAGCTTGAACTTGGACCCCAGTTAACTGAAGTGTTACAGCCGGTATTGTTTGGTTGGCTATGAATTTAGGTCTTCTGATTATAAACAAGATAACCCCCTGAGATTAATATTAAAAGCCCCTGGCAGCCCAAAGGCTTCATCCGTACATCCCTGATGGCTTTCATTCCCCAAATCCTTCCCACCTCTAACTTGCCTTTGTGAAATGTACTCTCTTCTGAGCCACAAGGCCCTAGACCAGTGGTCGGCAAACCACTCTGTTGACTAATGAGTTTGCCGACCACTGTCATATACTACCCTTTACCTCTTTGCACACAATTGCCTAATCCTCACAGCTTCCAACTACACGGTAACATTTAGTCTAGTCCAGTGGTCGGCAAACTCATTAGTCAACAAAGGGCAAACTGCGGCTCACGAGCCTCGGTTTGCCGACCACTGCCCTAGACCATGAATGGGAGCCTAAAATAAGAATGGAGCAAATGTCTATAAAAACCAGCATACCAAGTAGTGAAAATGTGATTTTTTTTTTTCTGCAAAGCCTGCAATGTCATTTCCCAGACCCCAAATGGAAGGTTCACCCTGGTAGTTCCACATCAGCATCGAAACTGCAGCTTCTCCATAATTTATCCTGTGATGATCAAAATATCTGATCTCACCCTGGGACACTTAAATGGCCTGCAGTTAAAGGTGAGTTGCTTACTTGCTTTCAAATTATTTACTAAAGCAACAGCTTTATCGGAGCAAAAGTAATCATACAGGGTAAACACGGACATTAGCAATCGGAGTAGTCTGTCCTGTTTGACTGTAAAGTCTCACAGGTGTATGCCCCCCACTGCATTAACTAAACCCCTTTTCTGTTTCTGTTAAGCTGGAAGTTGCACACTCAGGTGTCCCCTGTGCTACTTGAATACTTTTCTTGTGATGCAAGAAATGTTTTCAATTGGTAAATGGGTAGCATATAATTACAATTGAACTCTCTTGTACTTGCCTCTTTTAAAAAAAATTTTTATCTCCTAGCAGAACCTAGTATGAGTCATCTACACAGCTGTTTTTCTGACTATTGGAATTTTCTTTTAACATGAAGGAAGTATCTGATTGACTGTGTTATGAAGAAATGCTAAGTGTAGCATAAAATGCGAAATTGGATTTTTATATTGCAAAATACTATGAAGTTTTGAAGAGTTTTTTTTTTGGCATTACATTTAATTCAATACATTTTGCAACAAATATTAGTTGAGATTCTCCATCAACTTGTTTTCCCATGAACTTCTGTATGGATCTTAAGATAAATGCTGAGCTTGACCACCTTTACTTGCACTGGTGACGTCTTCCCTCTGAGTCATCCTCCTCATTCCTTTACTTTCTCTTGTGCTGAATTTAAGATAGCTCGTGTATTTGCTGGCATCAAGGACGGTCATAGTTCCTAATCAGACAGATTTCAGGGAAGGCCAAATAGGACTAGGACTAATAAAAGGAGCATATCTAATTTCCTTTAAGCTCTAAATTTGTGGGCCAATGCTTTTTTGTTTGTTTGTTTGTTTGTTTGGAGGGTGACTTTAGTGGAAGAATATTTCTTGGATAAAGACCAGAACAAGTGGGTGTCTATGTCTGACATAGCCTTATTGCCTTGAGGTTGTTCGTATGTTATTCCTGATGTACAGTATAAAAGACGGCAAGAGTGATACCAGACTGGGAGACCTGCACTTCACTAATGCTTGGCTATGAGGAGTGATCTTGGTGTTTCCTCTTTAAAAAAAGAAAAAATTAAAGACTGCATTCTTCTAGGCATCTTTTTCTTTTCCAAATATTTTTTTGAGTTCTCACTATGTTCAAGGCACTATTCTAGATGCTGTAAATTAACAACAAACAAAACAGATCCTGCTCACATGAAACCTGCATTTCAGTGGCATATGACAGGCAAAATTGCATATATTTCAGCTAGTGGTGAGTGCCTTATGGAAAATGAAGTGAAGTGCTGTGATAGATAGTGACTGGGGACAAGGGAGCAGAAGGAGGGGTGGGGAGCTCCTTGAGATACTAAGGTGGTCAGGAAAGAAACCTTCTGAGAAGGAGCCAAAATGATACTTTAGTGATAGTTATGAGGGAGCCAGCAGCCACAGGAACTGCCAGGAACAGAGAGAACAGTAGTGTAGAGGCCCAGAGGCAGGAATGAGCTTATTGGGTTCCAGAAATGGAAAGAAGGAAAGATAGAGGGGGAGTGATATGAGACATGTCAGGGAGATGGGCAGGGCCAGGGCTCGCAGAACCCCACAGGTCATTTTTTAATTTATTCTAAATATCAGTAGAAATGATAAACATCATCCCAATAGCAGAAAAAGTCCTTTATAAAGAAAAGGGAAAGAGGTGAGTTGAAAGAAAGCCCTATCTATCTATGAAAACTCTCTGACTGCATGCACTAATTCAAATATTCTAGTATGTATGTCTGAATGGTTTCATTTTTTCACACATCTTATGTGGAGTTTACAGAGTCCCATTTCATCATTGCAGTCCTTGAACTTATTTTAAAAATGCACACACATTTTAAAAAATGATTACTCAACTGATTTAGAAAAGCAATTCTTATCATTTTTAAAATTTTAAATGCCTTTTAATTTTCAGAGTCCTAGATGTTGAATGAAATGGCACTATCAGGATGTCTAGGGCTGACTGAGTGAATTCACCACTTGCCATTGGTCAAATGGTTTGACTCCCATAGTTGGTTTAAATATCTCTTTCCCTGTTGCTATTCTTTCAGAAACCTGCAGCAGGCTGTGGGGGGAAAGGAGACTTTGTGGAGCTGCTGGGAGGAAGTGGATTGGACCCTTCCAAGATGATGCCTTTAGCCGATCTCTGCTATCCCTTTCACGGCCCTGGTGAGATGTTTCTTTGATCATTATTTATGTGCCCATCAAGATTATTTCCTTAAGTAAAGCACCTAACATGTCTTATACATGGGAAGGCAAGTCCCACCAAAAATCTTCAATTTTGCACATTGAGCCAGTGTGAGGATTTTACACTTAAGACTATGTACACTATGAAGAATGCATCACCAAAATGTCTGACACTGGGAGAGAAACCTACGAAGTAACAAGGATGCGTTTTTAAGGTTGGCCCTAAGTAAAACTGGGAGGGAATTGGCGATTATCTTTACAGAGACAAAAGTAAAACAGGAGAGAAACGGCAACAGTCTTTAACCTCATGGCAAATTCTTATCATAGCCCCTTTCCTTTCTTGTAACCACAGATCATTAACCAGCTAGATGATGAAGCTGTAAACCAGACATCCTTTGATCAGCTGTTGCCTGTTTTAATTAAAACCAGGTCTGCACACCAGTATTTTTTTCTCTCTGAGCTAATACTGGGAACCTTAATAAACAAAACATCTCGGAAATAGAATTAATATGCATCGGTAACCACTAAGGCCCAACATGTGGTGTCCACCGTCCCCCATTCACTCCTGTATAAAAGAGCTTCGGATGAGATTTAAGTCAGGACTGGGTCCAGGGCAAGCTTGATAATCAAGGTAAAGGCAAGAGGTTTCTAAGAACTCACTTTGCTGAAAACACAGGGACTATTTAATGCTAATTTACACTTGAGCTCTGGTTTAAACTGTCAGTGCAAGTCACTTCTCTTGCCCTTTGCATGTGTTCTCTGAGGCAATGCATCCTTCCATGCCAATGGGAGGTGTGTTTGAACTGGGTAAGATTAGATTAAAGACGAGCACCCATACCTTATAATTTAGATCATTGAAGCCAGAGTAATTTGGGCACTTGAATTATATGAATTGAATTAGGTAAAATGGTAAGACTAATGCCAAAAACCCCACTTTTGCCTAAATTATCCAGATGATTGAAACTAGTCTTAAAATAATTTGAAGGCTTGAATTCTATGACTCATTGTTTCATTTTAACTTCACTTTTTTCTTTCATTCACCATGTTTCCCTGAGCCCCTCCTAAGTTGTTCAGACCCTGCTCTTTCAATTGGACTTTCTTAGTAATTATGTCAAATCAATAATGTGCACATTAACTAAAGGAAATGGGGTATGTGATGTAGATTAAAGTTCAGAGCAAGATCAGAAAAAGAATGACCTTCCAAGTCATTTAAGGAAAATTAAATTTGAACCTCCTTGTAGAAGCATAATGCAGACTCCCTGGTTCTTATATTAAAATAACGTCTCCAAATTGACTTTTATCTCAATATGTAGCTCTGTCTGGCGGTTTTATTTCATTTAAAACCAGGCACCTGTTTGTCAAGTACCAGTTACACAATAATGCTAGTGTTTCTCAGAGACAAAGTGGGTGGAAGGAGATTAAGTAGATTAAAACCACAGAAAGGATTATTATAGGGCAGATAAATCCTGTCTCAGGAGCCAGCCTGAGGCTGGAAGAGTAAAATAGAAGTAATTTTTAATAAAAATGATGAGTTTCAATATATAACCACTCAGGCACATCTATACCAGAAGATATATAAACATTACCAAGTGCTTATACAAATAATGGATAAGATTGGATTTAAGAGAAGTAAGGATATCAATAGTCATTCCTTCTATGAAGCACAGGAAAAAATGAGAGAGAAATTGAAAAAAATAGAAAAAAAGTAGGTGGACAATGGAACAAAGGAGAGAGAAATGGAAAAAAATGAGAAAAATGTAGGTGGACAATGGGAAAAAAATGAATATATTTAGTGTGGTCTACCTAAATCATGCAAAATATTTTTTGTTTATATGTAAAACAATTATTATCTAGGCTCAGAAAATAATAAACAGGTGATCTTCTTGGTCAACATCAATGTTTAGCAGTACAATTTAGCCTCCAACCTGCCCATTAAATATCACTTGCACCCCCAGATGTTATGACAGCCAAAAACTACCCCTGCTAATTTCCAGCCTGTCCCTGGAAGGTAGTACTGTCTCCACTGAGAACACTGAACTAGAGTGAAGGTTAGTGTGGAGAGGCCCCTGCCTTTACCACCAGAGCCTTACAGGTGGAATATGAAAAGGGCAAGGAGACCTCTTCTTGCCTCTCTGCAGCCAGATTTATTTGGCTAACAGTGTTCTTGCACACGAAGAGAAAAGCTGAGCTCAATGTCACAATTCTGAAGTTAATTCTATATTCTAACAAACATGAAAACAAAACGTTTCCCCTCATGGCATGGTTTGAGCCCATGAGAAGAAGATACAACCTCTCGCTTTCTTTGAGTTTAAATGATCTTATTGACAGAAGTGGTTTTGCTGTGTGGTTTCTAACTTGCTGGGGAACTTTTTACTTTTTCCATGAATTATAGCCCAAATGAAAATTGGCTGTGACAACTCGGTGGTGCGCATGGTCTCCAGCGGAAAACACGTAAACCGTGTGACTTTTGAGTACCGCCAGCTGGAACCATATGAACTGGAAAACCCCAATGGAAACAGTATCCAGGAATTCTGTTTGTCTGGTCTTTGAATAACCAATTCAGTGAATTTACATGCTGCTAGCAAAGTGAGTGTTTAATAGGTATTATATATGATTTTGATGACCACTAGTTTAAAGCCTTTCATACCAGTCAGTATTCACAGCGTTGAGCACACATCACACACACACACAAACACACACACACACACACACACACACACACGTTTTTGTACCTTGCTTCTTTTTCATTTGTAATATATAAATGACCACATGGCCCCCGCCTTGGTAGTAAAACAGTTTTCTGTAATTCTTTGGTATGCTACAAACCTGAACTGGCAAGACAAGAGCTAAGCAATGTGCAATTTTAAAAAATGTGTCTCAAGGAAAAATACTATAAAGAGATAAAAAGGGTGGCATTCATATCAGTTTTATAACAGAAAACAATTGAATGTCTGTGTACACCAAAGTAGTTGCTTCTGTTTATTTATTTTCTGCTTATTATTCTGTTTACAATAGATAATAGTTGTAGCTACTACTTAATGATTTGCATCAACTTGTTTTTAACAAACCTTTGTAGCAAGGAAAACCTTTCCCATCCATAATACAAAAATGAATAAATACATTTGGGGTGATGGCACCTTGATATTGCGCTTTGTTTTCTGAGTCGTCTCCTCCCTTATTATCATCAGAAAATAACGTTCTCATGTGGTACACAGCCAAATGCTGCACAAAATCATTTTAGACTTTTAGAACTAGTGGAGCCCTGGCCATTGCGGTAGAATTATTTAGAGTAGAAGGTGGATTACAGTGTTTGCACAAACAACACTAACTGATGGTCCTGACAGGGAAGCAGGGTTAGAGATCCCTTTTCCACTGTCCTCCAAGAAAACTGAGCATACATGTCTTTGTCCCAGGGGAGTACTTTTCATCAAGGACAACAGGGCCTTACAGCTCTCAGAGACACAATTTGCTGAAATCTGAGTACTTCTTTGGTACTGAAGGCAGTTCACTGTTGACTGAGCCTTATCCACGTTTGTCTTGAGACTAAGTATGTGGCCTATAAAAGACACTTAAGGCCAAAAATAAGGTCCTGAGCAACAAAGGAAATACTCCTAGGTGATATCCTCTTTCCTTTGAATTAATGGATGCAATCTGCAAAGTGTGTCATAAATAATGGCCTTATTATGATTCCTGAACATATTTAATATGAAGTTCATTTTATAATGGAAAGTACTGGAATCCCATATACTGAAATCTGAAAAACAGACACAAAGAAAAACATTGATTGCAATTGCTAAAAAAAAACAACAAACAGGATTTAGCACAAATTTTGGCTCAGTAGATATTTTGTAATGAGTGAAAACTTTTGCAAATGAATGAATAAATACCTGCATGGGTGGTTGGATGGGTGGGTGGATGGATGGATGGATGAATAAAGCTGGGATAAAGGTTGGGATGAATGAATAAGTGCATAAATGGATGGATAAATGCTGGGGTAAAGCCTGGGGTGATAGGATAAATGCTTGAATGGATGGGTATATAACTCCTGATTAGTTATATAAGATGTTGGATTCCTTATTTCATAGAAAACAAATTCATGAAGTTGAACCCTTTTATCTTTTTCACAGTCCTGCTAGCAACCTAAGAATCCATGCAGTCACTTATATCACTGTTAAAAGGTTCTGGCTTTTAACCCTCATGATCCCTTTATGCTGCATAGAGAAAATGTTCTGAGGTAAGGAGGCAAGTATTTTACTGTGCAAGTTAGGACAATCTGCTCTTATTCCTAAGGGACATTTTGAAAGCTACTAGCTTCTCTGTACTAAAATGGGTGGGACTGTGGTCCCTAAGCTTCCTTCTAACCTTGACATTCTGCAGTCGTTCTTATGTCACATATTATATTTCAAAGCTTGTTATTGCATAATAGTGTGCATTCTTTGAGAGGGTGGCCACTCCAGGGAACTGTCCATGACTCATTCTTTGGGAGATCCATGACTTGTCTTCATTCCAAAGGATGAGACAACTTTATGGAAAGAAAATGGTAGATGAGATTTCTGGGGGAGACTTAAATTAAAGGATGTGTCTTCAATGACAACTCCATTAATCAGGTGAAATATTATATGAAATTTGGGCCAAATTTGACTTTCTAAGAAAGGCAGTGTCCATAGTGGTTAAGGTTATCAACTCTGGAGGCAGATCTTTTTGAATCCCAGCTCTGCCACTTACTTGAGCAAGTCACTTATAAGTGACTGTTGCTCAGTTTTTAGTCTATAAATTGAGGTAATAAAGACATATCCTTCAAATAAAAGTTTTTGTCAAGATTAATGGATAAATATATCTAAAGCCCAAGAACCATGTCTTGCACATATGAGCAGTTATTTTTATTATTTCTTCTAAGCAAATATGCTATCCTAGGTTCTCCGTACTCTTAGTGGGGCATTTGCTTTGTGCTCTGAAGGGTTTGTACTGATTCAGTTGTTCCTTTTCATCCCAGAACAATTTGTGAGGAAGCTAGGGCTAATCAGGGTTGTTGTGTGTGATGGAGAAGCAAAGTAAGATTCCTGGGAACATTTGAGGATGGGTCTTGTCAGGCCCTATCAGGTCTCCAGAGCCTCTTCTCACAGCTGACCCCTATCTGTAGGCTCTGCACTACTCCAGGGTCAATCCTGACCTTGGACAGGAGACATTGGAACAGCTCTTGTCCAACATGTTGGTCATCAAGGAGTCACCTCACAAATAGACTGTCTTGACTCTCCACGCTGTGCCTAGGCCCCCTCTCTGTAGTCTTCCTATCTCTTGATTATTTCACTCTTGGTCTTGCCTGATCCTACTCTTATTGCCACTCCTAACCTCACATCGTCCTGAATACTATTAGGTGACTTGGGCTCTACTATTGATCACTAAATTCCCAAATTCCTCCTACCTCCATGCCTAAAATTCTAAGCATTTTTGCTCATATGTTTTAGGTCACTGTGTTCTTTACTCTGGACACTTTCCTACCTCCTGTAAAACTTTCTTCCACTGTTTTCTAGCCTGTTTTCTGTGGAATATGTTGGTCTTCCTATGGCATTGGATTTTCTTCCAGTATAAAGCAGCATGGCTTCTTGATCTCCACACTTTTCCTGGTCCTGTTGTTTCATTTGAGGGGATAGGGCAGAAATGCTAGGCGTTCACCAAAAGTCATTTCTTTTACCTCCTGAGAATGCAGTTAGACTACATTTCACCCTCCCTTATAGTTAGGTTAGGCCATGTGACTGAATTTTGATTGAAGGAGTGTGGGTAGAAAAGATGTCCAACCCTCATGTAATCCTCTGTACTTTCTCTTTCTTCCCCTATCTATTGGCAAGATATTGAAGTTCTAACAGAGGACTTCAAGGCTATAAAAGAAGACAGAGCCTGGATCCCTGAATGATCACATGGAATGCTGTTATTGACCAGGAATTGGACTTTGTGTGAATGAGAAGTAAACTTTTATTTTGTTAAGCTACTAAGATGATGATGATGTTATAGCATTGAGTATTACCATATTTTCATACAATGGGCCTGTCTAAATTATATTCTCAGCTATTCTCTAATTTCCCTGACTGGTTTTGCTGCAGCTATATAGACAGGCCTGATCTGATTGTCTTTCAGAGAAAAATAACCCAAATGCATATCTTTGATCTCATAAACATCAGGCTTTATCTGATATCATATCCAACTTTTCCATATTCCTCTAAGAATAGTGATTCTTAGATTATATCCCTTTGAAAATCTGACGGAAACTATAGATCATCTTCCAGAAAAAAAAAAAAGCCCACATATCCAAGGACACCCCAAATTTCTGAGAATTCACAGATCCCTGAGGCCCACCCAAGATATCAGTATCAGAATCTCTGCTCCAGGAGTAAATAATAAATAAAACTAAGTTTAAGACTAGTCTTCTTAAACTTGGCTGTCCTCCCTTCAGTGTTGTTAAAAAACATCCACTGGTTAATTTAGCTGTGAAATAAGTTCACAATAGCAACTAATGTTTCTGCTTTTATAGTTTACTATTTGATTTTGCCTTTTACTCCCTGGGTTTTTCTGACCTGCTCTGTAGTTTTAGCTAAGGGAGGAAATTTGAGACAGGGCACATTTTTGTGGTAAAGATCCTTTCAGGTCTCTCCTACCTTCAAATTTTCCTTTCTTGCTATTTAATAGGGAGGCAACATTCCCAGAGTTTGCCTGCAAAACAGAATCTTTGTGAAATGAAAATAAAGATATGATGGACAGGATTTACTTGGAGGCAGTTTGTTTATGTGCTGAACAACACCTGATAGAGAGTTGTGGTTAGGAGCTCCTAATATAGGGTAATCACATGAAATTATATCTGAATACACTCTTATTTGTGCAGTGGAGTATTTCAGAGGAGAGAAAATTCTTTATATGTTCAAGTAAGCAGATTGAATGGCCCCAGTTCTAATGAGACATTTATAATAATTACCATCCATTTTTCTCTTTGCATTTGAAAGTTTTTTTTCTTGTGTTAAGACATACTGTACAAAGAGAGAAGAAGTAGAGAGGCGAGAAAGGAAACATGGGTAAAAGAAAGAAGGCTTGATTAGATGGTTTGAAAACATTATGAAAATCAAGGTCTCCAAATTGGCTTCTGGGCTTTGCTCTTAGTAACAACAATGTACTTCTCCCTGTGCAGCTGAACAATTAAAAATGCGAAGTGTTTTGTACTTTAAGAAGACTGAATGTCAATACTAGGACATACAGCTGTATGAGTTAGACAGAAATGTGATCGTTGTGACTAGATGGGTTACCAGATGTTGGGGTTTCCTAGAAAGAAGAATATCTCCTGCCCTAGCTAGTTTGGCTTAGTGGATAGAGCATCAGCCTGTGGACTGAAGGGTCCCGGGTTTGATTTCGGTCAAGGACACATGCCCAACTTGTGGGTTCGATCCCCAGTGTGGGGTGTGCAGGAGGCAGACGATCAATGAATCTCTCTCATCACTGATGTTTCTATCTCTCTCTCCCTCTCTGAAATCAATAAAGATTAAAAAAATATCTCCCCACCTCCAAGTTTCTCAAGTGTAAAAATGTGTTCTGTGCTATTAATAGCTCAAGCCAGCCAAATGTATCAACAAAGTAGATGCCTACATATGGGTGGGATTTGAGGGACAGCAAAGGACTCACTTGACTGAAAACAGGGCCAAAAATTACACTTTTATAATCCTTTTCATTTTATTCTTTAAGATGTATTATTAAATTCATGGGCACTTTATTGTTTTCTAAGAGTTAAACCTGCCCTGGCCAGTGCTGCTCAGCAGTCAGAGCGTCAGCCCATGCACTGAAAGGTCTCGGGTTCAATTCCCAGTCAAGGGCACGTACCTGGATTGTGGTTCTGTCCCTGGCCCTCGTCAGAGCGCATATGGAAGGCAACCAATTGATATGTTACTCTCACATCGATGTTTTCCTCTCTCACCCGCTGTCTCTCTCTCTCTCTCTCTCTCTCTCTCTTCCACTCTCTTTAAAAATCAATGGAAAAATATCCTCAGGTGAGGATTAACAACAAGAACAAAAAGTAAAAAAATAAAAGAGTCAAACCATAAAAGGTAACAAGTTAATGAAGTAACTTACAAATCAGTAATTTGACATACAAGGTATTGCTAATTGTTAAAACGTGACAGGATTGGCAAGTAAGCTTTGACTAAAGGAGAGTGTGGTGGGAGAAATTAAATATGAAATGTTGAGAAGAAGACAGTCTCAGATGAACATCCCATTAAGGCGATTGGAAAAGGTAACAAGGAACTGACAAAACTACTAGCTGGCTGAAAGTTTGTAGAGTTAAGCAAAAAGAGAGCTTGCTTTGGAGTTGGAGTGTAGTCAAAGACAAACTTTGTGCCATCCCTTAGTTTTGCCAAGGACCAGCTTGGAATGCAATTTTGCTTGTGTAGAATAGTTGGGACCAATGATACAGCTTTAGAAACAAGATCTAGTCCTGTGGGTAGAGGCATTTCAATGGAGGGAGAGGAAATCAGACTTCAAAACCAGACATGGGGTGAGTTCTAATTCAACCACTAATCATCTGTGTGAGCCCGTCACCACATCTCTCTGAGCATCAGCTTCCTCACAAGTGAAATATAAACAGGACCACCTGCCTCTTAGTGTGATGGCTCCTTAAAGTGCCAAGACCATTCTAGGCACATGACAGTCACTATGAATACGAGTGTCCATTACCTGGAAAACTTGTTTATTAGTCCGGGCTTTGGTGATGTCATTTCATCTTAAATGCTGTATAGAAGTGTGTGATTTAAAGGAAATAAGAAGCGGCTAGAAGAGACAAAGCTTGCTTTTGAGCTTTTGTTTTGACAAAGTTTCCAGGCGGTATTTCTAGAATAACAGCCTCCTCTGTTTGGTGCTGCTGGAACATGGTGCCTGATTCACAGACTGGAAGCTCTGAGCTGACTGGGTGAGCTCAGAGACAGGGACAGGGCAGAAGAAAATCCTGGGGACCAAATACTACACAGCCTGGAAACATTTTCTTGTGATAAACTTAGCTTAAGTTACCAAGGTTTCTTCTTACTGCATAAAACAATGCCCTTTTCCCACTTTGGGGGGAAAATCTTAGCCCCTAAAGCTAATGAAAAACAGTGGTGCCTCAGAAGAGAAACCCCATTGTAGGCAACTGCTGGTAATGTTATTATTGAAACAGAAGTCTATATTTGGCAGTGCTTCTTAACCTTTAATGTGAATGTGAATTTCCCAGGGATCTTGGCAAGAGTCAGATTCAACTTTGGTACGGGAACCAAGAGTATGAATTCCTAACACCTCCGGGGGATGCTGATGCTACTGGTCCATGAACAGGAGGGTATGTAGACCTGTATGGAGGAAGGAGATTACCTCTCAATGTAGCAAGCCAAAGGTTGGTTTATTTGTTTGTTTTTCTTGAAACCTTGTGCTATAGAATAAGAACCTCCCACACTTTCCATCCTGTCACTTGTGTTTGGAACAACACAATGGAAAGAGCAAGTTGTAACTTGTGAACAGCAGACACATTAATAAAAGAAAGGTCCAGGGGGAGAACCCAAGACCAGCCTGTTGCCATGACGCAGGTTAATGACACTGCACTGTAGAACATGCTCCCTGGAGTAGGTATCAAGTGACACCATCTTAATTACCCATGGAAAAGACTGACCATTTCCAGCAAACAATTATTTCCTAATCAATACTCCTGTCTTCTTAAATACACTTTCTGGCCATTTATAACCAAACTAGAGGCCCCGTACACAAATTTGTGCACAGGTGGGGTCCAGCCGGCCCACCCCGTTTGGGGCCAATTGGGCCAGGCTGGCTGGGGGGAGGGGATGTGGGAGATTGGCGGGCCGGCCCTGCCCCCGATCCTGGTGGGGGCCGCACCTCCTGGTTGAACTCCCGGTGGAGGGGACAATTTGCATATTAGCCTTTTATTATATAGATATCTGATATACCTTCCCCGATTAGGAGAACCCCTTCTTAGCTATCACTTCTCAGCAGCAGCCCCAGCCCACACCACACACAAAAGCATCTACATTTAGCTATTGTGAATTGTTTGGAACTTATCATTGTTTGTTATGGTTCACTGAGTTTTAACTACAGATGGAGAAATGAGAAGGACGCACAACTTCCCTTCTGGCAACTTCTTTTATGCTTGTGGGTAAAACCTTGACTTAGGGGAAGGGAAGCGGGTTGTCTCATGCCCTCTCTAAGGCATCTTCTTGACCTTGGCTGCCTGCCACTCTCCACACTTCACAGGCCCTGCTCACTTCTCTTCTGGTTGTGGCCTAGAGAACTCCTGGACTGCTGTCCCGTCTGACACCTGACAAGATCTGGGTTAGGAGAGCAGTGCAGCTCTCACTTCTGCTCTTGGTTCTCTCTTTTACTTCCCACCACACTGAGTTGAAAATTTTTCTCGTTAGTGCAGTAGGGTCAAATACAGTAGTGTTCCCCCTAAAGTCTACTAAGAATGGGATTTTGCCCTAGCCGGTTTGGCTCAGTGGATAGAGCGTCGGCCTGCAGACTAAAGGGTCCCAGGTTTGGTTCCGGCCAAGGGCACATGCCCGGGTTGTGGGCTCGATCCCCAGTAGGGGCCGTGCAGGAGGCAGCCGATCAATGATTCTCTGTCATCATTGATGTTTCTATCTCTCTCTTCCTCTCCCTTCCTCTCTTAAAAATCAATAAAAAAATTTTTTTTTAAAAAGAATAAGATCTTATTTGGAAATATGATCATTGTAGATGTAATTACTTAAGATGAGGTCACACTCAATCAGGATAAGTCCTAAATCCAATTATTGATGTCCTTATAAGAGAAAAGGACATGCAAGAGAAAAGGACACTCAGATACTCAGAAAAGACACACGGAGGAGAAGGCCATGTGACAATGGAGGCAGAGATTGGAATGATGCAGTTACAAGCCAAGCAATGCCAAAGATTGCCATAATAGAAGCTAGACGAAGACGAGGAACGACTCTCCCCTAGAGTCTCCTCTTCCACCACCAGCTGCCTGAAATTCCCAGTCTTTTTATTTATTTATTTATCTTTATTGTTGAAAGTATTACAGATGTCTGCCCCCCTCCCCCATGACCCCCTTCTTGCTCCTGCCCCTTTTCCTGGCCTTCATTGCACAATTGTCTGCATCCATGTATTATGCATATACGCATATGAATTCTTTGGTTAATCTCTTCTCCCCTCCCCGCCTCCCCACCCTCCTTCCCTCTGAGATTCCTCAGTCTGTTGTGTGCTTCCATGTCTCTGGATCTATTTTGTTTGTCAGTAAAAAAGAAGGATTTATTACTGTTTGAGACAATATGGAGGGACCTGGAGATTATTATGCTAAGATAAATAAGCCAGTCAGAGAAAGACAAATATCACAGATCTCACTTATATGTGGAATCTAATGAACAAAATAAACTGAAATTCCCAGTCTTATTGTTAGTCCTTAAGGGTTCTTCTCTTAAAAAGTAGAGTATTTTCATTTAGCTAAGGTGTCATGTTGCTTGGGAGGTTAACACATTAATTACCTACTTCCTTGCTCCTCACAGTGATGTTTTGGACCAGCAGACCCCAGAACCAACCCCAGACCTAATGAATCTGAATCCACATTTAAATCAAATTTTCCAATGATGTATATGCACACTAAAGCTTGAGAAAGACAAATCTACAGGGATGCAAGTTTCAGGAGGGCAGGGACCTTGGCTATTTTGTCCACTGTTGGGCTGTTACAGCATGCAGTAATCCATGCTGAATGATGGATTTGATTATTAAAGAAAGTTAAACATGCCATATAATATGAGTCATATAATAGGATCAACAGGGCTTTCTTTGGGTGCCACTAAGGCAGAATCGTATTGTGGACATCATTTTGTTAATGTAGCATGATATTTATATGTGCCATATTAACGTGACTTAGATTGCTTGGCATATGCTATGTTCCAATATGTATAATTTGTACTTCTTTAATACTTTATAAAATATATTTTTATATCTTTATTTAATCTGTACAAGGTGCAAGGACTCAACTCTATGAGTCAGAAGAACATGGGTATCTGCACTTAATACCTAGGCAAACACAAGATTGAAAGATCTGTGGAAAGATTGATAGTGAGTTAAATGACAAACTAGAATGTGCACTTATAATGCCCAAGTTTCTAGACCACTGGCTAGCCACCTACCATGAAGGCTCCTGTTTAGAACCTAGCATTGTATAATGCTAATGATGTTCAAACTTCTGCAGGTGAACGTGAAGAAAATTATTTTATAGGTAATAAAACATTTTTTATTTAAAGGCATTTCCCATCCTATCTAATAATAGAGTAACATGTAACTCTATTACTCCGCTACGCCCACGATTGGGTGGCGGGAGGCTGGGGGGTGGGACTCGGGGTGGCCTATCCGGCCATTGAGAGGCACGGATCCGCTGCCACTGAGGGGGGCTACCCTGCTGTTGAGAGGCGCAGGGGGCGGGACTCCTGCCCCCTGTGCCTCTCAACGGCCAGATCCGCGGCCACTGAGGGGGCCTGCCATGGACACCCAGCTGCGCTTCTCAACGGCAGGGTAGTCAGGTGTCCGCAGCAGCCCCCCTCAGCGGCCGTTGAGAGGCATAGGGGGTGGGAGTCCCGCCCCCTGCGCCTCTCAAAAGCAGGGTAGTTCCCCTCAGCGGCCGCGGACCATCAAAAGTAGGGGAGCTGGGTGCCTGTCTGCTCCGGCACCAGGCCTTTCAGAAGCCTCCCTGAGCCGGAGGCTTCTGAAAGGCCTGGTGCACCAGCGGACAGGCACCCAGCTCCACCGCGAAAAGCGAAAGCGTGTAGGGGACCCTACACGTGCATGATTCAATCATGCACTGGGCCTCTAGTAGTTTAATATACTACTACTTTTGGTGTTGATTAATGAATTAATGTCTACTATAAAACCCTCAAATAAACATTGACAATATAGACCTATAAAGATTTCATGAAATAAAATCTATATATATAAAAGACTTAGCGACCATCTGACCATTCGACCATCTGACCGATAGCTATGACGCACAATGACCACCAGGGGGCACTCAATGCAGGAGCTGCTGAGCTGCAGTGACTTGGTAGCTGCAGTTCTCCGGGTGATGCACCTGGAACCAGAGAGGAGGGAGCCCGATTCCGAGGTTTGTCACCAGAGAACTGCCCTCTCATAATCTGGGACCCCTCAGGGGATGTTGGAAGGCTGGTTTCAGCCTGATCCCTGCAGGTCAGGCCAAGAGACCCCACCAGTGAACGAATCCGTGCACGGGGCCTCTAGTTTAAAATAAAATCATAATGGGTATTCATCAGGCAGCTAACACAAAATTGCTCTACCTTTTACAGCTCTATATCTTGGTGAGCTGGAGAGAGGACACATTCTATTTTATGGAACTGTCACTTTATTTTTGCTTCAGAAAATAAACCTTCATTTCTTTTTGATGACACCCACAATAATCTCCGATCATTTAGTTTATTTCTCAGTTCACCAGAAGATATTTGTAGTGAAGTGAACCTCAGAGATGGATGTTTAGGATGTTATGACGCTAGAGGCAAAGTAGATAAGAGGCCTTTGCAAGGAATTCATGACAATGTGATATTGTTTGATAAATGATTCTTTCCTCATCTATTTTTTATATAGGCATGTCATTAGATGTATTCAACTATCTTGTTTGATAGATTTTATTGTTTAAATCCAAGGACTGAGAACTGTTTTTTTTTTTTGTTGTCTTCACAGCCCTCAGAATTCAGTGCATGACAGTGCTTTGCATTTGATATGAGTTCCATAATATGTGTTTAATTGAATTACTCAATTGTATTGTGAGACCCTGTATTTACATTCTCTAGGTAACCCCCTGAAAACCGAAAGTAATAATGATAAACGCCGTACTTAATCAAGATTCTTAAAACTACCTTCAAATAGATTGGAATAGGGTGTTATTATACTGCAAATTTAACTTCTATAAAGTCTGCCCTTTGAGTGAACACCTTACATGGCATCCCAGTACATTTCCTCCCTGGAGTTTTCCTCATCCCTTTTGTCAAAGTAGAAAGCATACATTTGAACATGGTGAGTGAATCATTCACCACACACCTGGATGTGTGTTATTCCAGATCTGAGTGACGAATGTAAGCAAAGTTTTACCTGAAGAGACCTGGAGAGAAAAAACTATGATATCCATATATTAAGTACCAGGTGCTATCCTGAATCCTTTATAAATTGTAAATAACAAACTTTGCTATTGCTGCCTCCCATTTAGGTAAGGACAGATGGGAAAACTGAGGCAAACAACTACTGAGTAACTCTCCCCAGCTAGTGCGTGGCAAGGCTGGGACTGGAACTCAGGCTGTCTGGGATGCGTTCAATTTGGGAGCTTTGTTGCTCCTAGGACAAAGTGACTTAGAAATAATGGATTTTAAAAAATGGTCTAAGATATCTTAATTTCAGGTTAAAAAGCAAAACGCCAATTCACCTCAGCAGGTGGCGGCTGAGATTCCTCTTGGTGTTCGTGTCTCCTGAAGGGAGACATCAGCTGCTTATTGCCCAGCCTGTATTCTGCATCATCTTCTTTTCTTTCTGCTGCTAAACAGAGCTGACGGTAATAGAATGTGCAAAGAATAAGTAGCCCTCCAGCCCTGTCAGCTGAAGAGTGGTCAGTGGGGCAATGGAAAGGGAACATTCAATGGCAGCTGCTATTTAGACACATTGGCTACAATATACTAGTAATTTAATATCTCTATACTCTACAGCACACTCACCAGCAACAGTCTAGTTTCTATCTAGACTGATATTTGACCCCCCTTTACCCATTTGCCCTCCCCTCAGCCTCCTTTCCCTCTGGTAAGCACCATTCTGTTATCCATATCTACGAGTTTTCGGTATTTTGTTATTGTTTTGTTTTATATTCCACATAGGAGTTAAATAATTCAGTTTTGTTCTTTTTTTGTTGTTGTCTGACTTATTTCACTTAGCATAATATCCTCCATATCTATTCATGTAGTTGCAAAAGGCGTTATTTCATCTTTTCTTGTGGTTGAGTGATATTCTATTCTATCATTATATTATTCTATTGTATCACATCTTCTTTATCCATTCATCTGTAGATGGATACTTAGGTTGTTTCCATATGTTGGCTATTGTAAATAATGCTGCAATGAATCTATGGGTATATATATCTTTTTGAATCAGTGTTTTCATATTCTTTGGATAAATATCCAGAAGAAGAATTGCTGGATTATATGGTACTTCTATTCTTAATTTTTTGAGGAATCTCCATACTGTTTTTTCATAATGGCTATACCAATTTACAATTCTACCAACAGTACACAAAGTTTCCCTTTTCTCTACATGATCCCCAATATTTCTTGTCTTTTTTACAATAGCCATTCTAACAGGTGTGAGGTGATATTTGATTGTGGTTTTATCTTGCATTTCCCTGATGATTAGTGTCATTAAACATCTTGTCATGTCTATTTTTCGAAAGAGCCCATTTTTAAAATCAGATTGTTAGTGTTTTTGTTGTTGAGTTGTATGAGTTATTTATATATTTTAGATATTAACTTCTTATCGGAAATATTATTGGCAAATATCTTCTCCCATTCAGTAGGTTGCCTTTTGTTTGGTTGATGGTTTCCTTCACAGTGCAGAAGCTTTTTAGTTTGATGTACTCCCTCATGTTTATTTTTGTTATTGTTTCCCTTGCTTTTGGAGTCAAATTCACAAAAACCCACTGGGACCAATGCCGAGAAGCTTAGTGCCTATATTTTCTTCTATGTATTTTATTGCTTTAGGTCTTACATTCAGGTCTTGAATCCATTTTGAGTTAATTTTTGTATCTGGTGTAACATAGAGGTTTAGTTTCATTCTTTTGCATGTAGCTGTCTAGTTTTCCAAATTTATGTAAGAGACTGTCATTTGTATATTCTTGATTCCTTTGTTGTAAATTACTTGCCCATATTTGTGTAGGTTTATTTCTGGGCTATCAAGTCTTGTGCATTGGTCTGCGTGTCTATTTTTCTGCCAGTATCATTCTGTTTTGATTACTATAGCTTTGTAGTACAGTTTGAGATCGAGGAGTCCTATACTAACTTTTAAGTGTGCTGCAATTTTACTTTCCAGCACTGCAGTGTAATTTAATTCATTTACAAATTTTCAGACCATACTGGAACCTAGAAACAATCCATGAGTAACAGGAATGAAAATTTTATCTGAAGATTATCTATGTTGAAGGGAGGTTAATAGTTGAATGGGCTCCAGTTAGAAACTCTCACTTGCTGAATGATCTTAGGCAAGTTATTAATCTTTGTAAGCCTCAGTTTCCCCATGTGCAAAATGGGGATAATTATAGTATTGGCCTCAAAGGGTTTTTCTTTTAACTTTTTATTTTAAAATAATTGATTCACAAGAAGTTGCAAGAATAGTATAGTGAGGTCCCATGAATCCATCACCTACCTTACCCCAATAGTGACATCTTACGTAACTGTAGTGTATTATCCAAATCAGGAAATTGATTGGCACAATACAATTATCTAGACTGCAGTTCTTACACAAATTTCACCTGTTTTTGCCTATACTCGTTTTGGGGGTAGGGCTTTGTGTATAATTCTATGGAATTTCATCACATGTGCATATTTGTATAACCACTACAATCAAGATACAATATGTGAATTAAATGAAGCCTTTAAAGTGCTTAGCATAAGAGGTAGCATACAGAAGGAACTAATTAAGTTACCTATTATGATTATTAGTAAGATGAAATGAAATGATCTTACTTATTCAATGCTTTCTAATTTCATGAAGTACTTGGTTGATTGACATAAATGGTGTTTTAGAAGCTAGAAGCAAGGTGCTTTGTATCAATCATATTAAAATGTTTTTCCCCTGTATTTTATTATGCTTTGACATCTTGAGGCCTTGCAGAGCTAGAGAGGGGCTGCCCCTCCCAGGGTTGGCTAATTCCTACAGATAGCAAACAACTTGTCTGTAAAATGCCTTTGATATGCAAACCATACCCCATCTGCCTCCTTTCATCAGGCTCCTGAAGTAATTTTCCACACCCACCTGCTCCTCAGTTATAAATCTCCACTTGTTCTTGTTGTGTTCAGAGTTGAGTCCAATCTCTCTCCTCTATTGCAATAGTTTTGACAGCTACACCTATCACAATAGTCCTGAATAAACTCTTCCTTACCATGTTGACAAACCTCAGACCCAGTCTATTCTAGACAGCAACTAATGTGCGCTTCCCAGAACTAAAAGAGCCTTGACAGGGTTCTTCTTCCTTGATTGCCTGGGGGTGGAGCTGTGAGGGGACCAAATGAACAAAGTATTTGTTCCAGTATTTCTGCTATTTCTTAGATCAAGAACAAAGAGAAGAAATTCCATTCTTGGATGCAGTAAAATTGGTATATGGGAAAACTTCATCAAAGTGTTAAAGTAATAGACCACAATATGCCAGAAATCATTTCATTGATCCAATAAAGTTAACTTAAATGAGAATTATAAGATGGATATACTTTTCAGATAAATGATTGCTCCCAGAGCCCTGTGCTTTTCTGAAACACTTATCTCACTATGTCCCCAGCGCCCCTCTCTGAGCCTGGGCTCCTCCAGGGCAGGGACAAGGTGAGGATGAGGAGTTGCCCCCCACAGGACCTGGATATTTTGTCTTCTTGGATATATAACACCTACCAGAAGTTAGTTCTTAAGAACCTTTGGGAAATATCAATGCTTTATTGCCACCTTCTGGTCAAAATGTGTTTTGTGTTGTATATATATTTTTTCCTGCTGTCATTTGGTTTCAGTAAAAAGGATTTGAGAGAAGTTAAGTCTATCCTATCAGCAATCCCACTTCCCAAGTGGCAACCAACACAGATAGACAATAACTCTTGAGACATTTTCCAAGGATGTGCATGCATATAATATGTCTATATCACACAAATGAATACTATTCTGAATATGTTCAGATATAAAGACAAATAACTACAACTTACACTTCTACAGGTTTTTTATTATTAGTTTACAGAGTGCTTTGACATTTGGTTATTCTATTGACTTGAGAGGCAATAATAGGAATGATTAATGGAATAATTTTTATTTCAATTCTATAAGAAGGTAGGGGATTATCAATGAGCCCTTAAATTTCCTTACAGATATTTCATCCTATTAATCTTTTTTAACCTTCTTATAATGATTCAATATATTCACTGCAAACTTATCATGTGCCAGGTTCTAAAATTAACACTTTACACACATTGCTTTTAATCTTTCCAGTATCCTATGTGAAGGGTACTATCATTTAGTCTCCATTTTACAGATGAGGAAACAGAGACACAGAGTGCTCAAGGAACTTGCCCAAAGTCACACAGCTAGTACCGCAGGTCCTTTCCTTTAACTGTTGTTTTGTTATAACGTTGACGAGGAAAAAATAAATTCCTGGCCAGGGCCCCTGTCTGTGCAGAGTTTGCACATTCTCCCCAGGGCTGTGGGTTTTCTCTGGGGGAACTCAGCTTCTTTCCACATGCCAAAGACATGCACATGAAGTAAACTGGTGTGTCTCCATTGTCCCAGCCTAAGGGAGTGTGGGTGTGAGTGGCCCTGCGATGGAAGGGAGTCCTGTTGGGGGTGGGTTCCCACCTTGTACCCTGAGCTGCCAGGATAGGATCTGGCAACTTGTGACCCTGAACTGGGATAAGCAGGTTGGAAAATCATTATCTTACTTGTTTTTATTAGTCTTTCTTAAATATGTATAGCTCAGATTCATTTCAATGTTTAATGTTAAAAATGATTTGGGTCTTTATTTAGGGGTTTGGTGGTATATTTGTGACTAGAAATATGCCCTAAGACAGTGGTCGGCAAACTGCGGCTCGAGAGCCACATGCAGCTTGTGAGCCGCGGTTTGCCGCTCTGTTGACTAATGAGTTTGCTGACCACTGCCCTAAGAACTTAACTCTTGTTTATATCAATTAGCCTAGGGTAAAATTGGTTTTGCTGTATATCATTTTGATAAAAGTTGCAGTTTCCAAGAACCTATTGACAACATTGAGGACTTATTGTATGCAGCAGAGCTGAGATTTACTTAACCTGTCTCCATCTAAAAGTTATTTTACTACCCCACACACGTCTCAGTTGCATTTAAACCATTTCACTAATTTATCAAGTTAATTCTATACTATTTGATGTCCTCTGTAACCCTAATGAGCTACATAAGCACTCAACTTTGTCTTTCTCTACTAGGTTTTTGGCATATATTGATGAATCTCAAATTGTTTATCAATACTTTATACATAGATACATCTAATCCCAAACATATGATGATAATAAGTCATTAGGCTCACAAACGCTTTGATCTTTTTCTTCTGGAGAATGTTCCAACAAATTAATACCATGACTTTGGTGATTAACTATTCATTCATCGCAGTCTCACATTAAATTCTCATAAACAAAGTGAGGTGAGAAGGATCTGTATTTCAATATATGATAGAGTCATGTCCAGGACCTTATTGAAACAATGAGAAGGTAAATACGTACTCCTGGCATTCTAATGTTTCCTTTGGTAAATTTTAATTTTCTTTCTTACAGTCTTAGATATTTTTAATTATTACAGGAGAATTGTCAATAACTATTGCTCTATTTTGGGGAGACAAGAGGAGGGAGGCAAGGAGAAGACTCCTCCAGCATCAAGATGGATTCATTCAGCAACCGCACCCCAAATACCAATGTGAGATGTTTCCCACACCCACTCCATTGGAGATTGCCGTCCTCTCTTTCCTATGGGTTCATGGGTGTCTTGGGAGTATTGTATGCATTGGGTAACAAAGTGGGGGCAAGGGGAATGATCTGCAAGTTTTCCTAGGCAACCAGCAGAGGAGGATGCTGAAGGAATGAAGTACTCATTGACCACGTCAGGGCAGTTATTAGCGTCCCTTGGTGCAGGTGATGAAGGTATTCCTTTGGATGAAAGCAGGGTAAACTACTTTCTGATGGCTCAGTTTTAAAGCAGTTCTTAGGCCCTGCTAAATAGCTCTCATGGTGGTCCTTTCTATCTGTGCAACTCTTACAATGCAATGCACACTCTTCCAGTGCAATGCACACTCTCCTCTTGAGCAACATTTGCTGGCTCCCACCCCTGGCTTCCTCTTTCCTCCTATTCTCTAGTTTCCTTCTGGTCTTAGATAAAACCTGTCCTTCCTTTTAGCTCCTTGCCTTCTCTAAAAGGATAGTTCTTTCTCTTCCTAAACCCTAGTCTCGCGTTCCTTCATGATAGACTGCCCCCTGGCGGTGGAATTGTGGGAAAATTCAACATTGTAATTTTTTACTTGTTACACAATCATAAAATGAGGGTGCAAAATGCAAGTATTCCGTTGTGGGCAGAGAAGAGGGGTCTGCCTAGTTTCCTTTGGCTTCCTTCCTTTATCATCATGAAGGTGTTTTAGTGTTACACCGACCCATTCCTTCCTTGGGTCTCTAAGGGAAGGGAACAGGTAATGGTCAATTGACTAAAAGTAATA
Source organism: Cnephaeus nilssonii (assembly GCF_951640355.1). NCBI lineage: Eukaryota > Metazoa > Chordata > Mammalia > Chiroptera > Vespertilionidae > Cnephaeus > Cnephaeus nilssonii. The sequence continues at coordinate 74,318,676 of NC_137073.1, read as the reverse complement.
TGGAGCAATAAATCAGAACTATTGAAATGCTATGGCTCCCCAGATATTCTTGTGTGACATCAAACAGTAGGATCAGATAAGAGAGAGTTGGCTACCCATTGTATTCAACATAAATTATGACAGGTAAATTTTCATTAATTATAGAATTGATGATACTCTAAAACAAGTTGGATATAAATCAGGTTTTATTTAATTGACAATAATCCTCTGTTATGGAATATGCTAATATATCAGGTACTTGGACTCCAGCCTGCTGAAACTCACAGGTTCCTGGAATGGCTCTAGATCAGGTTAAGTATTAGTTAGTTATTGCTACATACAAAATACTCTCAACACAGTGGCTTCCAACAAACATCATTTGTTATTGCTCCCAAATCAGGGGCGAAGAGGGGGGCTGGCTGCTCTCCACTATCAGTTAGTTATTGCTAACTGCCTGTGGGTTTCCTGGGGCTCCTGCTCTAGGCTGGCTTACCTGCAATAGATCTGTTCCATGTGTCATTTATCCTCCTTCTGAGACCAGCAGACATTCCTGGGTACGTTTTTCTCATGGAATTGTCAGGAATCCAAGAAAGCAAGCATAAATACTAACAGATCTTGAGAACTAGGCTAGGAACTAGTCTACTGTTTTTGGCAATCACCTCACTCAACTGGCCAAAGCACATCAAATGATCAAACTCAGATTCAAAGGTGGAAGGGAGATTCTGCCTCTTTAGTGAAAGAAACCATAAAGTCACATGGCAAAGGATGAGGATACAGGATGGATAAAGAATTAGGGCAATTATGCGATTTCCACAGCTATCTCCTAGGTATTATAAAAAAAACAACAAAGACTAAATGAGCTGTAGGATTTAGTTGATTCATTGCCTGGAAGAAAAGAGTTCTATTATTGACTAGTGACATATATACTGAGTGGCCAGATTATTATGATCTCTGAACGCATAATAATCTGGCCACTCAGTGTCTATATATATTAGAGGCCCGGTGCATGAATTCGTGCATGGGTGGGGTCCCGCCAGCCTGGCCAGTGGGAGGGGACATGGGCAGTTGGCTGGCCTGCCTGCTGGTTGAACTCCTGGTCGAGGGGACAATTTGCATATTAGCCTTTTATTGTATAGGATATACACTGAGTGGCCAGATTATTATGTGTTCAGAGATCATAATAATCTGGCCACTCAGTGTATATATACAAAAATCATAAAATTAAGGGGAAAGAGACAAGTTAGAAAACAAAGAAAGGGGGAGGAGAGGGGCAGGCAGCAATGATGGTAAAAATCAGAGGACACTGGGGCAGTCCCTGAAGCACACATGTACTGTGAAGATATAATAATGATGTCAGAAATTATCTTTAACTTGGACCATTGTTTTTAAACAGATTTCACATAAAAATCCAAATTTCTGACTTTTCTTGAAAAACTGGAAGCTCTGCAACACCGGGTCCACTCCTACATGGTCCTTTAGTTCTCCAGAACTCAGTAGTGGGCTGTTACTTTACTTTACCTCCTCAGCCCTTGAGGCCATTTGTGTTTGCTTTATACAGTACTAGTTCTATTAGTTTCTGTTTCTTAAGTTTTAGATGGGTTTCTGGAATGCTCATTACCTACTGAACATCTGTAATGAATGCCCTGCAGGCACCTCAAACTCAGTATTATCAATAAAATAAAAACTAAAGCATCCCGCCCTCCCCTATGCAGCATACTCTCCTCCAATAGTTCCTACCTCCTTTGTCCAAGCTAGAAACCTATCCATTACTTTGACTTTTTTTTTTCCTCTCTGTCAAATATACTAAAGCCGTGGTCGGCAAACTGCGGCTTGCGAGCCACTTGCGGCACTTTGGCCCCTTGAGTGTGGCTCTTGCACAAAATACCACGGCCTGGGCGAGTCTATTTTGAAGAAGTGGTGTTAGAAGAAGTTTAAGTTTAAAAAATTTGGCTCTCAAAAGAAATTTCAGTCGTTGTACTGTTGATATTTGGCTCTGTTGACTAATGAGTTTGGCGACCACTGTACTAGAGAATGTGTCTTTATTCACAATAAAACAACAGAGTACCTGCTGGTGGCAAATTCCAGCAGGTCATAATTATGCAAGAAGTTAATCAGAAGGCTGATGGAACTTGGGGCTTCAACAGGGCTGAAGATCTGCATATTATTGCCTGCTGCCAGACAGCTGAGGGCAGTTCCCCCAACCTGATGGTCCTTTATTGTTTATCAGGCCTTACCTTTGATATGTATATCTGCTTTGCTAAAGGGCAAAATGTGGGAATAAAAAGCTGTGGGTCTGGACATTCAGAGGGCCCACTTCACTAGAAAGTGGAGCCTCCCCTGGCTCCCCCATGCCTTCCAAATTTATATTTCTTGTCTCTCTACCCATTTATGCACAGCCCTTCTCCAGATTCCTGAACCCTTGCTGCAAAAAGACCCTAGCAATTACCCAGGAAATAAACTAAGAAAGAATGCCTAAGACCTTTATCATAAAAAGTATTAGAACTCTATTAAAGTACAAATAAGAATGAATAAATGGAACAAAAAAAGAATATATGTGGATAGACTATCTTTTTCCCCCTCTTCTTTTTGGATGGGATATCTTAACATAGTAAAGTTTTATGTTAATTCTTCCCAAAGAAAGTTATACATTCAATGAAATCTTAATAAAAATACCATTGGATTGTTTGAGGAACTCAACAAACTCATTCCAATATTTATATGGAAAACAGGGGTTCATGAATAAGTCAATTTTGAAAAGTAAAAGCAGAGTAGCAACTTTCCTACCAGATATCAACATATACTACAAAATCAAAGTGATGAAAATAGAATGGCTCTGCATAGGAACAGACTAATATACAAACAAAACAGAATATAGAGCTCAGAAATAGACCCATACATATATGGGAACTTGATAGATGATAAAGGTGGTACTACAAAGTAATGTAAAGGAGATGGTCTGAAGAAAACTAGGTCATTATATGGAAAAATACATCTGGATCCCTCCAGTTGGAGTGGAGAACTAAATGTGAAAGTTAAAATTATAACATTATAGAAGAAAATATGACTCAGGATGGGAAAAGACTTCATAAATAAGATTTAAAAGCCCAAATCATAAGGCATATGAAATAAAATGAAGTTAAATAAAATAGTGATTTGACTACATAAAAATTAAGGATTTCTGTTCAATAAAAAAAACTACAGACAAAATTATCAGATTGAGAGTAGATATCTGTAAAGGATTAGTATCTAGTTTACAGAAAGAACTGCCAAAAAACCCCAAAAAACAAACCACACATCCACCAAGAAATAGGCAAACAAAAATATATAAATAGGCCAATTCACAGAAGGGCAGGTCCAAATAGCCATTTCAACAAATAAATGAAATCCTCTGGTAATCAGAGAAGTGCAAATTAAAACAACAATGAAATACCTCTTTACATTCACAAAAAAATAGAAGAGTGACTAACATTATGTATTAGGATGTGGAGGACACAGAACTCCTGTGCACTGTTGGTGAGAGGGTAAAGTTATACAGCCATTCCAGAAAAATAATCTAGTGGAACATAGTGAAATCAAATGTTTGCCCTATAAACCAAAAATCACATTCCTTGCTACCTATCCCAAAGAAATGAGTGCACAGGTCAATAAAATGGCACGAACAAGGATCATTTTTTCATTGTGCTATTGATTGTGTTAATAGAGAATTGGAGATAGATGTTGACAACTAGTGGACTAAATAATATGTGGTATACATATATCTTCAAATACTATGCAGAACTTAGATGTATATAGAGCAACATATATTAATTTTTAAAACATTTTAATCAAGTACTATTTAGGTAAAAGAAATACACATGAAACATTTTATAAGGATAGATTTATATTTAAGGACATCAACCACACAAGTGGGAGTGGGTATTCATATGGACAGGAGGTAATGGGACTGATGAATAGAGATCTAGAGCTACAGTAAAACAAAAACAACCTCCACCCCTCAAACAGCAGAGCCGCCCCATGGGCCAGTGTTGATGATGTTCTGTGAACTAAGGAGTGTGATTAAGTACAAAATAATAACTAAAAACAAAAATTACAAAATAAAAAAATAGTGAGTAATGTCAAGTAGTATGCTTCGCAAGGGCAAAAGCTTGAGACCAAAGGCTGCGACCCGCTCTGCCACCCCAGGGCTTCTTAGCTACTTTCCCACACCATCCCGCACCGCCCGGCCCCCAGCCGTCGGCGGGAAGTGCGCATGCGCACTGCGAGACCCTTCCCGCTCCCCGTCACTTCTCTTCCGGCTTCGGCCCCGCCCACCGCGGGCGCTGTCGTTTCCGGTTCAGCCCAGGAACAGCCGGAGCGCTTGGGGCCTTCGCTTTTTAGGCCCTCCCACTTCTCTAAACGCTCCCGCGACTGCCTCGGTCGCTGGGGAAGGTATTTACCAATAAAGTTTTACTATTTCAAAGCCGAGCGGATTGGGCTGCGTCCAACCGCCTTCCTCTGGCCCGTCGTCCGCAGTTCCTCTCGGCTCCTGGCTTCGAGCTTCAGGCCGTCATGGCCAGGGGCCGCCGAGGCCGGGCGGGTGTGAGGCCGCCTTTCGCTGCCCACGCCCTCGCGTGGCTCCTGGGGCCGCCGGCGTCCGCCTCCGTCTGAGCGCAGCCCCTTGGCGCCCGCGGGCCGCCTCGCGCCGGACCCCATGGCGTCCGAGGCGCCGTCTCCTTCGTTGTCTCCATCGCCACCCACCTCCCCTGAGCCGGAGCTGGCCCAGTTGAGGCGGAAGGTGGAGAAATTAGAACGCGAGCTGCGGAGCTGCAAGCGGCAGGTGCGGGAGGTGGAGAAGCTTTTGCACCACACGGAGCGGCTGTACCAGAGCGCCGAGAGCAACAACCAGGAGCTCCGCACCCAGGTGCGCGGTCCACCGGCCCTGCGCCCCGCCCCGCCCCGCCCCGCCCAGGCCTTCGCAGCCTCTGATTGCCCCTGGCACTTGAAAGAAATAAAAAGTTCAGTGCAATTAAAATCCCACGTACTTTTGGAGCAAACCTAAGAGTTCCGGTGACTCGATTTAGATAAGCGCGTGAGCAGAAGTTCGGGCTGGTGTGCATTGAACTTCTGTACTTGTAGGTTGTCTTCATTCTCACGGCGTTGCCCGTCGGCCGCAGGCACATTTAATGTCTTCTGGGTCACTTTTGGGCTTCTTAAAGCGCCGGATTTTAATCAGAGTCCCATCTGTCACTAGATGTGTGAACTGATCCTGACCCTCGTTAGCCCATAAAAAAGAACGCGCGCACCACACAGGTGAAGGTTAAATGAAGCGTGAACATTGTGTAAGGTTGTCATTCTGGGCGTTTATCATTTTGAGTTTGCTGTTGGAAGTAGGGAAGATATAACTTTCTTTGCTAGAGACTAAGCAGCTAACTTCACTTTTATAAAGTACATTAAGGACAAATATTTAAACTGTCACTCTTTAAAAAAAAACTTTTAAAGAGGAGCATAATGCTTTCTTTCCAACTTGATTTGTTTGGCAGTTGCACTGTGTCCTGAGAAGTTATTTTCACATAATTATTAATTTCAGTTAAACTGTTGTCCTTCGTAATATATGGGGTACCATTGCTAAAACCACATATGTAGTCTGAACCCTGAAATGTCATCAGACTTTGATATACTTTATTATCAAATAATCTATGAAAAGAACTGCTGAGTTGCAATGACTTGCTGTGCCCATTGCATAGAGTTATTGACATTATGACATTATAGAAAATTTGAATTTGTTTATTCAACTAGTTTTTGAACACCTGTAATGTATAAGGACTGTGCTAGGAGACTACAAATATTGTTAAAATACCTTGGGGGAAGGGGAGCAAAATATGACAGCCTTTTAAAAAGCCTTTTTATAATTTCCAGTTGTTCAAGTGATGCCTGCTTTTGAGAGAGACCCAAAAAACACACACCAAATAAACATGTTTGCTAACCGTTGAAGAGCCAGCATTTTGGCTATTAGTGTTAATTTAAGAGTGGTCTAACATGAAACATTGAAATGGATGCAAGGTCTTGACTCTACTGGTGATAGTAATTATTCCTTACTCTCCTCCTAATCAGCCTCCCCTGGTGGTGGTAGAGTTTGGTTGTTAACTGTCACCCCGAATTACTAAATAGTATTTTATCTAGAGCAGTAAAAAATTGGGTTGAGAATTGAGGGTGAACTGTTAGAAAAACCTAATATGTACAGGCTTTGGAGGCAGTACAAACTTGTGCAAATTACTTTGTCTCCAGATTTCTCACATATAAAATGGGAATTAGGAAAACTAATTTGTGAGATGGTTGTAAGAATTAATAAAGATGTTATCCAAAGTAACAAATATAGCACGTAGCAGATACTAAAGAAATTATCTAGTTTACAGTAATAGTGGTAGTGGCAGAGCAGAGCCAAGACTGGACAAGGCAATCAGTAATCTAGGGCAGTGGTCGGCAAACTGCGGCTCTTTGGCCCCTTGAGTGTGGCTCTTCCACAAAATACCACATGCGGGCGCGCACATACAGTGTGATTGAAACTTCGTGGCCCATGCGCAGAAGTCGGTTTTCGGCTCTCAAAAGAAATTTCAATCGTTGTACTGTTGATATTTGGCTCTGTTGACTAATGAGTTTGCCAACCACTGATCTAGGGTGAAAAATTTAAGAAGGCACTGACTGACTCTCAGGTATAGACCCAATACTTGCAGGAAACTGAGGCTGAGTGCTACCTAGGTGCCTTGCTTGATTCGCCCGTCAGTTTTTTAATATGTTTTTATTGGTTTCAGAGGAAGGGAGAGGGAGAGTAGAAACATCAATGATGAGAGAGAATCGTTGATCACCTGCCTCCTGCACGCTCCCTAAAACCTGGGCATGTGCCTTAACCTCCTGGTTCATAGGTTGACATTCAACCACTGAGCTACTCCAGCTGGGCTATATATAATCAGTTTTATCCCCTTTCTCTTTTTAAGCTTTATGTATTATTAAAGAACTAGTTAGAAGCTTGTTTTTAGTTTCTTTCATGCCTGTAATAGACACCTCACTCTTAGATATTGTCTGAGGCGTATTGAGGAGGCTGCTCCTCATTGCTTATGGATATTTCTGCACTCTGTTGCTCTAGCTTTGGCAGTCAGTGAGGGACAGGGAGAATAGATGCCGCTCTGAGGCAGTCACTTCCGTTTTCTTCTGCTGCAGTTATTTGTCATAAGACTAAAATTTAAAGAAAAATCATACATTAAAGTACTTTTTAAGTTAAAGGCATGAGAATTAATGTTTTTTTCCTAATTCTTTAGAGAGAACTGCTGACCAATTAAAATATTACTATAAAAACACTCTTATTTTTTGGAAATAAAGGATTCTGTTTATAAAGTCCTATTCATTTAGTCTATTTGATTTTCAAAGGGGATATTTTGAGGTTTAGCAAGAGAGGATAAGAATAAAAAGCATTCCCTCTGCAAATGTAAAAGATGAAAGAAAGTAAATGATAGTATTTTCAGTTTTTCTGAAAAGGAAACCCTACTATTGGTACTTCTCTGAAAGTTATACCAAGAAAAAATAATTATTGTAATTTCAAGAGAATGGTATGCATGTTTTTAGATTGCTATATGATTTCCTAAAGCCTTGTTTTCTTTTAGGTAGAAGAGCTCAGTAAAATACTCTATTGTGGGAGAAAGGAAGATAATAAGAAGTCTGATGTAGAAGTACAAACAGAGAACCACCCTCCTTGGTCAATCTCAGGTATTTAGTTAATATTGGAGATATCCTAACATTTATTACATTCAAATCATGCTATTTTCATTAAATTTAAAATAGACAAATGTCTACATAAATATGAGGACTGTTACAAGGTTGTCTTCTCTCCATATGATTATATATTTCATTTTCAGAAAATTGATTTGCTCTTCTGATAGGAAAGTAGAAATGCATTGTCATTCCTATAAATACATAGGATTGCTACTGTGTCTTTAGTGGCACATTCACTGAGTAATTTCTGCCATGCTGTGAGCCATTTACCCTCATATCTGATCTTCCATGTGACCCAGGTGCATGTGTTTTCTTGTTGATGCATTCCACTTAGTATTGTGTTCAGTGACAGTCTCTTAAGCCTTTGTGGGAATGGTGAGCCCACAACCATGACCTCATCAGTGGAATTATGTTGTGAGGCAAAATAACTGAGTAGCTGAGTTTTAATAAATAGGGATCAAAAGAAGTTATTTTTCCATTATGTTTGTCTTATTTTATTCAGCATATAATTTAGTTAAATTGCTAAACACAGCAATAGCATTAACATTACATATCTGCATGATAATACATTTTTTTTAAAGTCAGCATCATGAGATATTTGACAGAGAAATCAACCTTTGACATGTCTTTGTTCCGTTTGATATGCAATGATATTAACATTTGTGGTTAGAAATTGTTAAGAGTTGCTAATTTTTTTTGACAGACTACAACTTATTTACCTATTTTCTTTTTTAGTCTTGCTATGGAAAATAAAAATCTCACCTTTTAAAATTTTTATAGCTTGACAGCTAGGGTACTTAAAGTGACATTAGAATCAAAGGTAAAAGCACCTGCAGATTTATCTGCACTATCAATTTTAATCTATTAAAATGTGTACAATTATAAAAATACTAGCGACCCGGTGCATGAAATTCATGCACAGGGGGTGGGGTCCTCTCAGCCCAGGCTGCACCCTCTCCAATCTGGGACCCCTTTGGGGATGTCTGACTGCCGGTTTAGGCTCCTAATCGCTCACCTGCGTGGTCGCCCCTAACTGTCCCCCCTGCCGGCCTGGTCGCCCCCAACTATACCCCCCCCCCCCGCCAGCCTGGTTGCTCCTAACTGCACCGCCCCCCACTGGCCTGGTCACCTCCAACTGCCCCCCTGCCGGCCTGGTTGCCCCACGCAACCTGCTTGTTCAGTCGTTTGGTCGTCACTCATTAACCCCCCTGCCGGCCTGGTCGCCCCACGCAGCCTGCTTGTTCAGTTGTTTGGTCGTCCTTCACTAACCCCCCTGCCAGCCTGGTCGACCCACGCAGCCTGCTAGTTCAGATGTTTGGTCGTCCCTCACTAACCCCCCTGCCGGCTTGGTCGCCCCACACAGCCTGCTTGTTCAGTCGTTTGGTCGTCCCTCACTAACCTCCCTGCCGGCCTGGTCGCCCCATGCAGCCTGCTTATTCAGTCATTTGGTCGTCGCTCACTAACCCCCCTGCCGACCTGGTCTTAGGCAGCCATCTTGTGAGGGCGCGAGGGTTAATTTGCGTATTACCTCTTTATTATATAGGATGGTTTGCAGTGTGTACTGTTTTGTGTTCAGTGCCAATGTTATAGAATTCTAAGTCCTTTTTATATACACTATTCTAATATGTATCACAATTTGTTTTTGCTATAGATTATTATTATCAGACATACTATAAGGATCTTAGTCTTCCAAATAAAGAGACAGAACTTTCAGTTCAGCAAGATCAGAATATCGAAGCTTCTACTTATAATTTTAAAGACCAGTCACAAATAGAAAATGATGTGTATGCTGGTACTGATGTAACGGAAAAGGTTGAATGTGGACAAGAGGACCATTTTGCCTCAAATTCACAGGTAATAAAATGCTACTACTACTGATGCCCAAGAACTTGTCCTTCATTATTGTTATTATGCAAATTGACTTCTTTGGTCCATGACAGCATATATACATGGGTTGTAAATATTCTGTATATAATTATGCAGAATATTACACTTTTAGAGAAACAAAAATTGCTCATATGTTTGTTTCCTACTTCGTTGTGTTCTAGAATCTTGTGATGTACATAAACTAAAACAAAGAAAATTTGTCAGTATATTTTGGCTCAATCAAAAAATTTTGTGCAACTACCACAATAACTTTGTTCACAACAATTTTGTTTTTAAATCCTCATCCAAGAATATGTTTTTATTGATCTTTTGAGAGAGAGTGAGGAACGGCGGGGGTGGGGTGGGGGGGCGGTGCCGAGGAGAGAAACATCAATGTGATAGAGAAACATCGATCAGTTGCCTCTCTTCTGTGCCTGACTGGGGACCGAACCTGCAACCTAGGTATGTGCCCTGACTGGGAATCGAACCCACAACCTTTTTCTGTACGGGATGACATTCCAACCAACTGAGCCACCGGCCAGGACTACACAAAAAATTTTAATGCTTCCTCTCTGTCATATATCCTGCCATTGTTCAGATTTTTATAATTTGCATGTTTTATAATTTTTTTCTGTAGTTGTGTGTTTGAATCAGGATCCCAGTAAGGTTTATACAGTGCAACTGCTGATGCTGTGATAAATCTCACATAATCCATAGCTTTCTCTTCCATCTCTCTTCTAAAATGTTTTTTCCCTTTGGACCTGTGATTATGGAAGAATCTAGATAGTTTGTCTTAAAGTGTACTTCAGAGTCCATATTTTGTGGATTACTTCCCTATGGTATTAGGCATTTATTTTTGAGTAAATGGTCAGTGTCTTCAAAACTGAATTAACTGATAAATATTTTTTAAGTGAATCAAATTATAATTGATAGCCATCCCTTCCATTATAGAAATTGAAGCCTTATTATTTAAAATAGCTCTTCAGTCTATTTATTGTTTTTCATTTTGCTAACTTTTAAGTTGCTATAAGAATATTTTTGTCTTATTTGACATGAATTTATCTTACCTAGGAGCCAGCATCTGCATTAGCAACAGAAGATGCATCCTTAGAAGGTTCATCATTAGCTGAAAGTTTGAGAGCTGCAGCAGAAGCTGCTGTATCACAGACGGGATTTAGTTATGATGAGAATACTGGACTGTATTTTGACCACAGCACTGGTTTCTATTATGATTCTGTAAGTATCTCAGACCTTTCAGTACTGTAACTGTATACTTAGATGCTTGATACCAAATATTAAACACTAAACTGAACTAAGGAAAGAAAGAAGCTGCATTTAAAAATTATGTTTGATTCAAAGGTATTTGACAAAAGTAAAGAATTATAAAATAGTTTATCATACTATACTTTTAGGCTTATAATTAAGTAAGTTAATTGTGATTATTATAAATTGATATAATATAAAGGAATGTACAAAAATGTTGGAGTATTAATAAGGGCAGACAACTACATTATTGGAAAATTTTAAGAACCTACACTAACATTTTTTAATAGAATTTATAAGGAAGTGACATTGTTAATTCTAGGCTTGGGGTGAGATTTTTTTGTTTGTTTCAAATACTTATGAACCATTTGAGGCCACAGGGGGGGTCTTTTTCTTGAATTCTCATTAGCATGTTTATTATTAGTGTTTTATATTCTGTGGATTTTAAGCATTTCACTTTTACAAAAATCAATCTGTTAACAGTGAGAACTAGGAAAGCAGTGTGGGATCAGAAATATAATGGGCCACTAACTAGGACAGAACTAGAAAATTAAATTCTTGATTTATAATACAGTGTGATGGCTGTTGAAGTCTTGTACTTAATTGGGTTTTTAATCAGGACTTGACGACAATGATGATGAAACTCACATACCTACATATCTTAACCTTGATGGTCTAGGCATGTGATCTGATCCTCAGGAATTATAGAATCTAGTGCCCAAAAGTGGACCAGGTATTCACTATTCCAGTTCTGGAAGTATTATTAACTAACCTAGGGAACATAATGATAATGCTAAATATCTTAGATAGGGATTTCATTAGCTTGTTAGTTTGCACTTAGTATACAGACTTTGTAAATCCTTTGTCTAGAGAGGGTTTTCTTTCACTGGAGTGTGCTTATAGATAATGCTAGTTAATATCTAGAAAACTAATGTTTAAATGCTTATTACTAAAGAAAGTAAGCTATTCCTTATTTGGTTTCTAGGAAAATACAGAGTTTCTGAGTATATGACATTCTTCTTTGTCATTCTTTTACCTTACTTTCTGTATCTTTCCTGCAGACATTCTGTAAATGGTTATTTACATTCTGCAGGTTATATGTCTCAGTAAAATAGGGACCTAGTTGTTTTACCATTTTTATCGTGCTAATTTTCATCTTATTTTAATTAAATAAAAATTTTAAAATGTCTTTGAAAATGCCTATATTTTGGACTGAAGGACATAACAGATGAAAAGGTTTGAGTTTTAAACATTCTGATATCATCTATACTAATAAAAAGGTAATATGCTAATTAGACTGGGTCGACTGGACATCTTCCGGACATCCAACTTCCTTCCAGACAAAGCCATGGTGGCAGGGGCCAGGCAGAGGTGGTTAGGGGCGATCAGGCTGGCAGGGAGCAAGCAGTTAGGGGCAAGATCAGGCTGGTGTGGGGGAGCAAACAGTTAGGGGGCGATCAGGCCAGCAGGGGAGAGCAGTTGGGGGCGATCAGGCCAGCAGGGGATTGTTTAGGGGGCGACAGGCCGGCAGGCAGAGGCAGTTAGGGGCGATCAGGCAGGCAGGCGAGCGGTTAGGAGCCAGCAGTCCCAGATTGTGGGATCGGGCCTAAACCGGCAGTCGGACATCCCCTGAGGGGTCCTAAATTTGAGAGGGTGCAGGCCAGGCTGAGGGACACCCCCCTACCCTGTGCACGAATTTTGTGCACTGGGCCTCTAGTGAGAAATAGGTTTAGAGCACATACATTCAGTGTTTTAGTTACATGAAATATAGCATTAAAATACTTTTTTAAGAAATCTGCAAAATGGATTAAAGATAATAAATTGCAATAGTATCAACAGAAAAATAAACTATCTTTTTCAAGAAGTTTTAGTTTAATCTCAGTATGTCATAAGAGGTCTGATCTGCATGGATTTCTGATGAAAAGAAAATACAGATTTTTAATTAAGTCTCGATTATAGAGTCCTGGCAAATATCTAAAAAATACAGATGATTGCATAATTTTATCTTTCTAGTTTTCATCCATAATTTTCCAAAATTTATTTTTGTGTGGCTGTTTTACTTTTAAGTCTTTAGATACTTACAATAGAATTAAGTGAAGATGATTTTTTAATCAATTTCTTTGTGTAGAAAGTTATGGACTTAACTTTATTTCCAGATTTTTCTACAGGACTTTTAGTCATGAACATTAAAAGGCAAATCTTTGTTTTATGACATTGAGAAAAGGGTTCAGGGGTTTATATTACCAAACCATTATTGTGTAATCTTAAGGATAACGAGTCTGTAATTGCTTCCATGTGCTCAGCTTTTCCTGGTGCATGCCTTAGTTTTCATCACTTCTAAAAGACTTCTTGTTATAATTTTTTGTTGATGTATTAAGTTGAACCATATGAAATTGCTGTTTCTGTAAGTTAAAAAAGTGGTGAAATGTTGGTAATTTCATGATTCAATTTAATATTTAAATGTTCACATTTTTTCACCCTAGGAAAATTAGAGCAGATATTGAATGGTAAAGTATTTTGAAAAATTACATATTTTTGAAAACACCTATATTTTGGACTGAAGGACATAACAGATTTTTCTTTAAAAAAAGTTTTTATGGGTTTTAGAGCGAGAGGGAGGGAGGGGGGGGAGAGAGAATGAGAGAGATATCGATGGGAGAGAAACTGATTGGCTGCCTCCTGCACGCCCCTTACTGGGGATTGAGCCCACAGTCCAGGCATGTGCCCTGACCTGGAATAGAATCAGTGACCTCTCGCGGCATGGGATGACGCTCAACCAACTGAGCCACTCCTGCCAGGGCCAAGCATTTTTCATTGTGATATTTTTATTTACTATCTTCAGAAAATACTATAGTTCTTAAAAGAAACAAACATTTACTATATTTGAATATGTTTGACATTTCTGTTGTTTATTTTTCTATTTTATCTTATATAAATAGTACTTTTTTTATTTTAAAAGGAAAATCAACTATATTATGATCCTTCCACTGGAATTTATTACTACTGTGATGTGGAAAGTGGTCGATATCAATTTCATTCTCGAGTAGATTTGCAACCTTATCAGACTTCTAGCACAAAACAAAGTAAAGATAAAAAGTTGAAGAAGAAAAGAAAGGATCCAGATTCTTCTACAACAAATGAGGAAAAGGTATTGTCTTCTTAATTTTTAAAATTTACATAATGGTAACATAGTTAAGTCAAAATTTTTGATGAAACTGAAAATCATTCAGTAACTGAATTTCAAACATATCCATTAAAGTAACAAGGTATCAGAATCTATTAATCACAGAGCATTTATTTACATTGGTCTGTTCCACAAATTCTCAGTCACTAGAAGTCAGGGAATTTCTTAAAAGATTGAAGGAGGTATATTTAGGAAAGATAAGATACTCTTAAGTTACATAATTTGGAAGAACTTTCAGTCCCTTAGTTGATAAGTTGATGTCAGTGCACAATTCACAATAAAACAAAAACATAGTTTATAAGTAGATGTATATAAAAATTTCTTAGTCACTTTGAGCAATTTCTTACCTATATTATGTTAGCAAACATTAAAAAAAATCCATTTCTGGCAAATATAGAATAGATATATTTTCATTAGTAGTGTAAATTGGTATCTTTTTGGAGACTAGATTGGCTGTTTGTATCAATAACTGTAAAAATATGGATATTTTTCAATTGGAAAATCTCATTTCTGGTAATTTATTATCTATATATATGAAAGCCTAAGTGACCGGCCAACCAGCCGGTAGCTGTGATGCGCACTGACCACCAGGGGGCAGATGCTCAATGCAGGAGCAGAAACCACAGACATGGAAACATGGAACAGACGGATGAATCTCAGAGGGAAGGAGGGAGAATGGAGGGCGGGAAGAGATTAACCAAAGGTCTTATATGCGTACTAGAGGCCCAGTGCATGAATGCACCTGTGGGGTCCCTTGGCCTGCCTGTGCCCTCTCGCAATCCACAATCCGGGACCCCTCGGAGGATGCCCTTCAAGCCCCTGCACCACCCCAGGTGCTGCTAGCCAGGGAGGAACCGCGGGAGGTTGGCTCCAGGGCGTGTCCGGCCCATCTCGCCCAGTCCAGCCCCATTGGCCACCTTCTTCTTTTTTTTTTTTTTTAATATATTTCTTTTTTAAAAAATATATATTTTATTGATTTTTTACATAGAGGAAGAGAGAGGGATAGAAAGTTAGAAACATCGATGAGAGAAAAACATCGATCAGCTGCCTCTTGCACACCCCATACTGGGGATGTGCCCGCAACCAAGGTACATGCCCTTGACCAGAATCGAACCTGGGACCCTTCAGTCCGCAGGCTGACGCTCTATCCACTGAGCCAAACCGGTTTCGGCACTGGCCACCTTCTAATTAATTTCCTTTCATTGTGCACGAATCCATGCACCAGGCCTCTAGTTATTTTATAAATCCAAAGAAAGAAAAATGCCTTTGTTTAATTATATAGCAATATTTTGCTATATAATAGTTAAATAGTTCAAATGACCCAAAACATATTGGTTAAGAAAATGATAATACATTTAATTGGAAAAGCATTATTTATGACTTAGAATGGTAGTTGTAAAGAGTGAGGGGAATTTTAAAAATAGTTACAATACGTTAAATTGAAAAAAGGAAAATAACAAAAAATGTTATTAATGCTCTTATTTCTGCTCACTTCACAGATAAGGTTGATGGTTTATAGTCAGGAAAGGAGGCTTATTGTGAATTCTGGCAACTATTTGATACTTTACTCTTAAGATATTATCTCATGTTTTCTTTTCTTAACCACGGGGAAACATTTTTAAATATATAATACCAAAGTTCAAAGATGAAATTGGTATTTTGTTGAATTTATTTTCTGTTCTTTGATTTGTTTTTATTTCTCTACTGTTTTCACTAAGAGTATATAAGAATAGAAGAATATGTGACTAAAATACTAAAAATGGTTTTTCTCTTTGCTTTCAAGAACTATGTTTTAATCACTCCTACTTGTTACTAGTGGTTGAACCATTTGAGAAGATAGGTTGTAAAATTACTTCTGTCTAGCAATAAGAAAAGAACACACACCTATCATCAAATGGCCTTTCCTGACAAACTAGAGAATGACATTTGAAAGCATTCGGTGAGATTTTGGTTTAGTTTAGCTCCCATAACTGCTTATCTATGTTTTTATTTTATTTATCTCTGTTTTTATTCTGTTTTTTAATCCTCACCCGAGGACATGCTGAGAGAAGGGGGGGGGGAGAGAGAGAGAGAGAGAGAGAGAGAGAGAGAGAGAGAGAGAGAGAAACATTGATTGACTGCCTTTCATAGGCGCCACAACCAGGAATTGAACCGCAACTCTTGGGTGCACAAGATGATGCTCAACCAACTGAGCCACTCTGGCTGGTACCATAACTGCACTTTTTTATAATCCTTCGAAAATATGTGAACTCCAGGACAGGAACTTAGGAAAAAATCCTGATGAAATTTTGAGAATTCTTTGAGAATTCTAAAAGGTAGTTGTGAAGCATGGGAGACCAGTTAAGACATCCTCACCTTTTCTTTATTTTTTAAGGTACTCTTGAGCCTCATTCTTTGTAGATGGAGGGTATGTGGAAAGAAGAGAGTAGAGTGAGGTGATTGGAGTAATTAACTTGAAATATGCATTTATACCTCAATGCCCACATGTCGGCTCCCTTATCTCTTAATGTTTAACATTCTGGCAAATAGTTTTTTGAAAGTAGCACCTCTGGCAATTTCACTCATTTTCCCCTTGCATATATTGTCCTATAAGCAGTAATAATACAATACACAAGACTGGAAACTGCTTTTTAAAAAGAATATTTAGATAGGAAAATTTTTTGTTATAATTCACAATGGCCTTTAAAGCTCATAGTTGTTCAGTTCCTTGCCCTTATTCTTGTCCTTTGTGAGTTTGTAGTGCTGGAAGTATATATATTTTATTACACTGTGAGTATTGAGCCAGTCTCCAAACTGAATTTATGCTACTGTTAAAATATGTGTTTAAGATGCTCTCATATTTTATAAAATAACAAAAGAACATATGAATTCACTTCATCATGTGGCTGTAAGGTAGAACGAAAATTCATTGTGTTACAAACCAAAGAAACAAGGGGAAAATAACTCTCTGCTTTTCCAATGGTTAAAAGAATAGATTTGTTCATTTATCAAAAGGCATGCCCAATATAATTGTATAATCCTACCTAATAATAGACAAATATGCAAATTGACCATACCTCCGACACACCTACAAGCCATGCCCACAAGCCATGCCCACCATCCAATCAGAGTGAGTATGCAAATTAACCCAACCAAGATGGCTACAGCCACAGAGAGCAAGGCTTCCTAGGTAACAGAGGAAGCCAAGCTTTCCGCCTGCCCTTGCCAGGCCTAAGCCTCCACTCAAGCTACATCCCGGTGGGATTGGGCCTAAACGGGCAGTCGGACATCCCTCGAGGGGTCCCAGATTGGAGAGGGTACAGGCTGGGCTGAGGGACAACCCCCCCGCCGTGCATGAATTTTGTGCACCGGGCCTCTAGTAAATAATAAAAGGCTTATGCCAGGTAATTTGGAATTTTGGAATAAAAGAGATATAACTGATTAATCTGTACATGAAGCTGTTGTGTATTATCAAATCAACTCTATAAAGTGTTAATTTTTTTAAAAATATGCTTTTATTGATTTTTAGAGAGAGAGGAAGGGAGAGGGATATAGAGATAGAATTATTGATGAGAGAGAAACATCATTGATCAGCTGCCTCCTGCACACCCCCTACTGGGATTGGCCTGCAACCGAGGCATGTGTCCTGACTAGGAATCTACTAGTAACTAACTGGTGATCTCTTGGTTCTTGGGTTAATGCTCAACCACTGAGCCACACTGGCTGGGCTATCAAGTGCTAAATTTTAGCATAACTACTTTTCTGCTACATTAGGTACATTTGGATTTTTAAATCCCTGCTGTAATGAAAGCCAATTCTGTATGTAACTTGATAATTGGTTAAAAGTTCAAAACAAAATTTAGAGTAGATGTATTCTCCAGGCCTTCACTGTCCAGTAAGGTAGCCACTAGCTACATGTGGCTACTGAACACTGAAAGTATAGCTGGTAAGTATAAACTACATTCAATTTTGAAAACAGTGCAAAAAAATCCATGTAAAATATTTCATTGGTAGTTTTTATACTGATTAAATATTAATATGTATTAAATGATAATATTTTGTAAATACTAGGTTAGATAAAATATTAAAATGAATTTCACTTGCTTTTTACCTTTTTAATGTGGCTATTAGAAAATTTTAATTATAAATATGGCTTGCATTATTTTTTTGTTGGGACAACATTGGTCTAGACCGTCACTTGGTCCAAGTAATATGTGACAGTTAGGATGTTGAAAATAGATAAGAAGAGAGAATTGGGATAAATTGTAAGTATAGTCTGTATCACTTGGTAATTGATTTCATGTGGTGGTTAAAGGGATGTCAAAGATACCTAAGATTTTTTATTTGGATGCTAAGTGGATGGTAATATATTTAATCAAGAAAGGGAACATGAGCAGAAGAGGGGGTACAGATAATAGCTATTGCTATCTCACTGTACATATATCTTTACTAATTCATTGTAACATTTAGCATTATAAGATGGTCATGTTTAAGATTATCTTCCCCACCCACCATTTTCCAGGATTTGAATTCAGAAGATCAAAAAGCATCCAGTGTTGAACATATAAACTGCAGTGAGGGAGAAGATTGTGCAAATGTGAAAAAGAAAGCCAAAGTAGACATCCGTTACAAAAATAGTTCCCATGAATTCACTGTTCCAGTTATCGGAAAGACTATAGAATTTCCTCTTAATGAAAACATCTATAATTCGACCTCATTTAAAGATGAGAAAATCATAGAGACTGATAGTGAGCCAGAAGAAGGTGAAATTACAGACTCTCAGACTGAGGACAGTTATGATGAAGACATTACCAGTGAAGACAATGTAACTGCAGAAGATACTGAGGATGAAGGTGAGTAGCCAGTATTTAATTTTACTCAAATAATTCAATCTGGTCATTGTAAACATAGCAACACTGGTAAAATGTTAGTATAATATATCTGCCCAAAATTAAACATTGTTTTAAATTGATTATTTTCATGACATTATTGAAAATTTTGTGGGTTACCATTGCTTATTCTTAGGGAGTAGAATGTAAATAAATGACTAACACTTGGACCTTAGGTTTCATTGCATTGAATGGCCTTATCAATAGAACACAAAACCAAGTTACCTATGCCCTAATCCTAAAGTATGTATTAAGTCTGTTTTAGTGTCTTAGATATTTATAGCCCACTTTTATAATTGAGAGGGGAAGAGCAAATTGCCTTTAAAAAGTATAGTCCATGAATTCAACTATATAGGTATTATGATAAATCTAATTTTTTTTTACTTGAGGATATGAAGACATACTTTTAAAACCCAGGATTTCATATTAGGGTATATGAGTTTATTTTGTTTTTAATGGAATTACTTATATTTTTAAAAAGGGTAGACTCAATTTTTCTAACTTAATATAAAAATGCTAGTTTGTGACATTTTTAAATTCCAGAACCTTAAAAAAGAGAGTTGATTATTTTACAATTATGATATATGCTGACTTTGCTGAATACCTTTAGTTTGATCACTTTAGATTGGTAACAGTGTTAAGCCTTACTAATTATATGTCATATACCAGGATTTAAGAAGGTTGTTTAAAACAGAATTAAGACTTTTGATTAATAAATTTTTATTTTATGGATACCTCCTACTATCTCTAGACATGTCTAATTTTTTTTCCATAGCATTTGGTTAATATTTACTTGTTTCTTTGGCAGATGAGGAAAAAATTTGGCCCCCTTGTATTAGAGTAATTGTTATTAGATCACCAGTGTTGCAGACAGGATCACTTTTTATCATTACAGCTGTAAACCCTGCTACCATTGGAAGGTAAAATGTTTAATATTATTATATTTGTCTTATTTTAGTGGATTGTACATTTCTTGAACAGTTATCATGAAATGTGCATGGTACTTGTTACTTGAGAACTTGTGCATGGTACCCAAGAAATATTACTGGCACTTACCGTTGTCACTTGGTTTTGGAAATCAGATGAGGGTATGACTTCATAGTCCCGAAAGTGGACTGCCTATATAAAGAGATAAAATCTCATTGATACCTTTCACAGAGATTTTTGTCAATTTTCTTACCTTTTGTACTGCCTTTTATAGGTTTAAATTACTTACCTACACCCAGTATTGGCCTCCTTCTCTGCTTCTTTTCCTTTGCCCTTTTGTACTTCATAATCAGCTTGCTAGAGAGGTAGGTTTTAATCATGAATAAGATAATTTCCTTTCTTTCTAACTGAAAAAACAATCTATCCTTAATTAAGATTATATGCAATACCTTAATTTTAAATTCTTAGAGACTAGTACATGCCTTTTATATGCAGTAATAGAAATGGGAACATAGTCAAGTCAACAGATCTGGAATAAGTAATCGACATTAGTATGAAGGATATTTTGTCTCACTGAATGTTTATTAGCCTGGGATATATGTACCAAAAATAAAAGTAATTCTGGAACCTTTCAAGTAGGAAATTTACAGTATGATTAAGGAAACTGGTCTTAGTGTGATAAACTTGCATTTTAGCATATTTTTTGTTTGTTTATTTACAGTATTACATATGTCTCCTTTTTCCCCTATTGACACCCCACCCCGCCACTCCCACCCCCAAGGGCAAACCCCTACCGCCCCAGTGCCTGTGTCCATTGGTTATGCTAATATGCATACATTCAAGTCCTTTGGTTGATCTCTAGCCCCCTACCCCTGCCCCTTGTCTCTGTATCTATTTTTGATCATCAGTTTATGTTAATCATTATATCCCACATATGAGTGAGATCATGTGATATTTATCTTACTCCGACTGGCTTATTTCGCTTAGCATAATGCTCTCCAGTTCCATCCATGCTGTTGGAAATGGTAAAAGTTCCTTCTTTTTTATAGCAGCATAGTATTCTATTGTGTAGATGTACCACAGTTTTTTAATCCACTCATCTGCTGATGGGCACTTTGGTTGTTTCCAGATCTTAGCTATTGTAAATTGTGCTGTTATGAACATAGAGGTGCATATATCCTTTATGATTGGTGTTTCTGGTTTCTTGGGATATATTCCTAGGAGTGGGATTACTGGGTCAAATGGGAGTACCATTTTTAACTTGTTGAGGAAACTCCATACTGTTTTCCACAGTGGCTGCACCAGTCTGCATTCCCACCAGCAGTGCATGAGGGTTCCTTTTTCTCCGCATGCTCGCCAGCACTTGTCCTTTGTTGATTTGTTGATGTTTGCCATTCTCACAGGTGTGAGATGCTACCTCATTGTTGTTTTGATTTGCATCTCTCAGATGATTAGTGACTTTGAGCATGTTTTCATATGTCTCTCGGCCTTCTGTATGTCCTCTTTTGAAAAGTGTCTATTTAGGTCCTTTGTCCATTTTTTGATTGGATTGTTTATCTTCCTTTTGTTAAGTTGTGTGAGTTTTCTGTAAATTTTGGAGATTAAACCCTTATCTGAAATAGCATTGGCAAATATGTTCTCCTATGCAGCGGGCTTTCTTGTTGTTTTGTTGATCGTTTCTTTTGCTGTGCAGAAGTTAATATATCTTTTTTTAAACATTACCTTTTAAAACAATATTTTAAAAAAATATTTTCATGTCTGTAAGTGCTGCATTTATATATGCTTCAATAATTACTAAAGACATGTTTCTTAACTGTGCAGAGAAAAAGATATGGAGCATACTCTTCGAATCCCTGAAGTTGGTGTCAGTAAGGTAAGCTCTTTGGTTTTACAAATATAGCACCTTGGTATAATTTTATAAGTCATCATTATAGCAGAAAGCTTAGAGTTTTTCCCATTTAATAGAAAGGTTAATAGTGTAGTAATGCTAATGAAAGTAATATAGATTTATTCTACTTCTTGAGAAAATAAAAATTATCACAATTTGAATGAACTAAATTAGGTTTAATTTTTAAAAATCTGGAGCAGGAGTAGAGAAAATGTGGATTAATTTAGGTACATGAAGTAATACCCATTTAACAGGTATTTATTGAGTGAAATAAATATGCTAGATATTATGACAGTTCAAAAATGAACCAGACATAGATTCAGACTACTTTTAGTTGATGGTTACTTAGAGTCCAGAATATTTTATAACCCTGGAACAATCTATTCTCTCCTAGTTGAGCCTCTAATGGTTTCTTTCAGGAAAAAGAACAGTTGAGTTTTCAAAACAAACAGTAAGGACAGAGTTACAACTTAAATCACAAGTAAAAAGCAAAAAGGTCTAGCTTCTGAGAGTCTGTACTTCATATTTATCTTTTTTGTTCTGTATTTTCTGTTGTTTGTCTTCCTCCCTTCTATGGCTATAATCTTTCCCCCCTTTTTTGTTTTTCTTTTTTTGACCTTTGATCATTCCCATTTTGTTTATATTTAATGGGATTATAATACGCATCTAAAGTATTTATTTTATGACTTGTTTTTTTTAAATAAAATTTCTCACTATTACTTTGAAAGTCTAGTTATTTTTACTGTTTCTGGACTCATTCAGAGAGGAGTAAATCTTCATAATCTTAACTCTGACCAAATTATCTTGCTTTTTAAAAAAAAATTTTATTTTTTTATTTTTGCAACTTTTTTTTATTGTTTAAAGTATTACATATAGTAGTACATATATCTCCTTCCCCCCTCCCCCCCCCCCATTGACCTTCCCCCAGCCTCCCCTACTCCCTGTCTCATGCCCTCATCCCTCCTCCCAGTGTCTTGTGTCCATTGGTTGTGCTTATATGCATGCATACAAGTCCGTTGGTTGATCTCTTTCACCCCCTCCCCAACACTCCCCAGCCTTCCCGCTGTAATTTGACAGTCTGTTCGGTGCTTTACTGCCTCTGTATCTATCTTTTTGTTCATCAGGTTATAATGTTCTTTATTTTCCATAAATGAGTGAGATCATGTGGTATTTTTCTTTCATTGCCTGGCTTATTTCACTTAACATAATGCTCTCCAGGTCCATCCATGCTGCTGCAAATGGTAAGAATTCCTTCTTTTTTATAGCAGCGTAGTATTCCATTGTGTAGATGTACCATAGTTTTCTAATCCACTCATCTGCTGATGGGCATTTAGGCTGTTTCCAAATCTTAGCTATGGTGAATTGTGCTGCTATGAACATAGGGGTGCATATATCCTTTCTGATTGGTGTTTCTAGTTTCTTGGGATGTATTCCTAGAAATGGGATTACTGGGTCAAATGGGAGTTCCGTTTTTAGTTTTTAGAGGAAACTCCATACTGTTCTCCACAGTGGCTGCACCAGTCTGCATTCCTACCAGCAGTGCACGAGGGTTCCTTTTTCTCCGCATGCTCGCCAGCACTTGTCGTTTGTTGATTTGTTGATGTTTGCCATTCTGACAGGTGTGAGATGGTACTGCATTGTCGTTTTGATTTGCATCTCTTGGATAATTAGTGACTTTGAGCATGTTTTCATATGTCTCTTGGTCTTCCTTCTGTCTTCTTTCAAAAAGATTCTATTTAGGTCGGTTGCCCATTTTTTTATTGGATCATTTATCTTCCTTTTATTAAGTTGTATAAGTTCCCTGTAGATGTTGGAGATGGAACCTTTATCAGTGATAACATTTGCAAATATGTTCTCCCATACAGTGGGCTTTCTTGTTGTTTTGTTGATAGTTTCTTTTGCTGTGCAAAAGCTTTTTATTTTGATGTAGTCCCATTTGTTTATTTTCTCTTTAGTTTCCATTGCCCCAGGAGCGGTATTGGTGAAGAAATTGCTTTGGCATATGTCTGAGATTTCTCTGCCTGTGGATTCCTCTAGTATTTTTATGGTTTCCCGTCTTATATTTAAGTCCTTTATCCATTTTGAGTTTATTTCTGTGTATGGTGAAAGTTGGTGATCTAGTTTCATTTTTTTACATGTATCTGTCCAATTTTCCCCACACCATTTATTGAAGAGACTGTCTTGACTCCATTGTATGTTCATGCCTCCTTTGTCAAATATTAATTGAGCATAGTGATTTGGGTCGATATCTGAATTCTCTATTCTATTCCATTGGTCTATATGTCTGTTCTTGTGCCAGTACCAGGCTGTTTTGAGAACAGTGGCGTTGTAATACAGCTTGAAATCTGGTATTGAGATCCCACCTACTTTGTTATTTTTTTCTAATGATTGCTGTGGCTATTTGGGGTCTTTTTTTATTTCAGATTAATTTTGGAGAGTTCTTTCTAGGTCTGTGAAATATGCCGTTGGTATTTTAATGGGGAGTGCATTGAATCTATAGATTGCTTTGGGTAGTATGAACATTTTAATGATGTTGATTCTACCAATTCATGAACATGGTATGTTCTTCCATCTGTTGATGTCTTCCTCTATCTCTTTTTTCAGTGTCCTGTAGTTTTCCGTGTATAGGTCTTTTACCTCCTTAGTTAAGTTTATTCCTAGGTATCTTAATTTTTTTTGGTGCGATGGTAAATGGGATTGCTTTTTTAGTCTCTCTTTCTGTAAGTTCACTATTGGTGTATAGAAATGCCATAGATTTCTTGGCATTAATTTTGTATACTGCTACATTGCTGAATTCATTTATTAAGTCTATTAGTTTTTTGATGGAGTCTTTCGGGTTTTTTATGTACAATATCATGTCATCTGCAAATAAGGACAGCTTTACTTCTTCTTTTCCAATTTGGAAGCCTTTTATTTCTTCTTCTTGTCTAATTGCAGTGGCTAATATTTCCAGTACTATGTCAAACAGGAGTGGTAAGAGTGGGCATACCTGTCTTGTTCCTGTTCTTAGGGGAAATGGTTTTAGTTTTTGCCCATTGAGTATGATGTTAGCTGTGGGTTTATCATATATAGCTTTTATTATGTTGAGATATGATCCTTCTATTCCCACCTTGTTGAGAGTTTTTATCAAGAAAGGGTGTTGGATTTTGTCAAATGCTTTTTCTGCATCAATTGATATGACTATGTGATTTTTATCTCTCAATTTGTTTATGTAATGTATCACGTTTATTGATTTGCGGATATTGTACCATCCTTGCATCCCTGGGATAAATCCTACTTGGTCATGGTGTATGATCTTTCTGATGTACTGCTGGATCCGATTTGCTAGAATTTTGTTGAGGATTTTGGCATCTATGTTCATGAGGGAAATTGGCCTGTAATTCTCTTTCATTGTGTTGTCTTTATCTGGTTTTGGTATTAGGGTGATGCTGGCTTCATACAATGAGCTTGGAAGCTTTTCTTCCTCTTGAATTTTCTGAAATAGTCTGAGGAGGATAGGTTTTAGTTCTTCTTTGAATATTTGGTAAAACTCCCCTGTGAAGCTGTCTGGCCCCGGGCTTTTGTTTGCTGGGAGCTTTTTGATGACTGCTTCAATTTCTTCCATATTTATTGGCCTGTTGAGATGTTTAGATTCTTCCTGATTGAGTTTTGGAAGGTTGTATTTTTCTAGGAATATGTCCATTTCCTCCAGGTTGTCCAGTTTATTGGAATAGAGTTGTTCATAGTATTTTTTAACAATCCTTTGTATTTCAGTGGCGTCTGTTGCTATTTCTCCTCTTTCATTTCTGATTTTGTTTGTGTCCTCTCTCTTTGCTTCTTGGTGAGCCTGGCTAGAGGTTCATCAATCTTGTTTATCCTTTCAAAGAACCAGCTCTTGGTTTTGTTGATCTTTTGTATTGTTTTTTGGTCTCTATGTCGTTTATCTCCACTCTGATCTCTATTATTTCCTTCCTTCTCCTTACACTGGGCTTTTCTTGTTGCTCTCTTTCTAAGTCTTTGAGTTGTAGGGTTAGGTAATTTATTACCATTGTTTCTTGTTTTTTGCAGTAGGCTTGTAGAGCTATGAACTTCCCTCTCAAGACTGCTTTCACTGTGTCCCATAAATTTTGGATTGTTGTGTTTTCATTGTCGTTTGTTGCCATGGTGTTTTTTATTTCTTCTTTGATCTCTCTGGTAACCCAGTCATTATTTAATAGCATGCTATTTAGTCTCCATGTGTTTGATTTTTTTGGATTGTTTTTACTATAGTTGATTTCCAGTTTTATGCCACTGTGATCTGAGAAGATGCTTGATATAATTTCTATCTTCTTGAATTTGAAGAGACTTTGCCTGTGACCCAACATATGGTCTATCTTTGAAAATGACCCATGTGCACTTGAGAAGAATGTATATTCTGTGGCTTTGGGGTGAAATGTTCTGAAGATGTCAGTTAATTCCATCTGGTCTAGTGAGTCATTTAGGATTGATGTTTCTTTGCTGATTTTTTGTTTAGAGGATTTGTCCAATGGTGATAGTGGGGTATTAAAGTCTCCTACTATGATTGTATTGCTGTCAATCTCTCCCTTGATATCTTCCAGGAGTTTTTTTATGTATTTGGGTGCTCCTGTATTGGGTGCGTATATGTTTACCAAAGTTATTTCTTCTTGTTGGATTGCTCCGTTTAGTATTACGAAGTGGCCTTCCTTATCTCTTTTTATGTCCTTCACTTTGAGATTTAATTTTTCAGATATAAGTATTGCTACCCTCGTGTTTTTTTTCATTTCCATTCACCTGAAAAACCTTTTTCCATCCCTTCACCCTAAATCTGTGTGTGTCTTTTTTTCTGAGGTGGGTTTCTTGTAGACAGCAAATATATGGGTCATGTTTTCTTATCCAATCCGTTACCCTATGTCTTTTGATTGGGGCATTTAATCCATTTACATGTAAAGTTATTATTGATAGGTACTTGTTTGTCGCCATTTTTATTCTTTACCCCTGTGTTCCTTCTCCGCTTCCTATTTCTTATTTTTACAGCAGACCCTTTAGCATTTCTTGCATTGCTGGTTTGGTAGTAATAAACTCCCTTAGTCCTTTTTTGTCTGTGAAGCTCCTGATTCCACCTTCAATTTTGTTTGATAGCCTTGCTGGGTACAGTATTCTTGGATTAAGACCCTTCCTTTGCATGACTTTGTATATTTCAGTCCATTCCCTTCTGGCCTGATGTGTTTCTGTTGAGAAATCAGTCGCTAGTCTGATGGGGGAGCCTTTGTAGGTAACTTTCTGTCTCTCCCTGGTCGCTTTTAAGATTCTTACTTTGTTGTTGGTGTTTGCCAATTTAATTATAATGTGCCTTGGTGTTGGTCTTTTGGCGTTCATTTTGCTTGGGACTCTGTGAGCTTCTTGGATTTGTTTGGGTTTTTTCTTCCCTATATCAGGGAAGTTTTCTGTCATTATTTCTTCAAACAAGTTTTCTATTCCTTGCTCAGTTTCCTCTCCTTCTGGCATCCCTATTATGCGGATGTTGTTTTGTTTCGTGTTGTCCCAAAGTTCCCTTAGGCTCCTCCTGCTTTTTAATTTTTTTTTCTAGGAGCTGCTCTACATGGGTATTTTTCCTATCTTGTCTTCTAGCTCACTGATGCGGTCCTCTGCTTCTTCTAGTCTACTCTTGATGCTTTCTATTGAGTTCTTTACAGCAGTGATGTCATTTTTCATTTCTTCTTGATTCTTCTTCATTTCCTTTTGGTTCTTACACATATTGTCGAATTTGTCTTCCATTCTTTTCATCCACCTCATGTCCATTTTCTCTGAATTCTTTCTCTGACAGGTTGCTTGCCTCCATTTCGTTTACTTCCTTTTCTGGTGATGCCTGCTTTTCTTTCATATGTGAGCTTTTTCTTTGTCTCCCCATGTTCTCTCTTCTCCACGTGTCTGGTTATGTATTTCTCTCTCTCCTGCGTTGATTTAAAGGCACAAAATACAACACACCAAGGAACAACACACAAGGCACTAAACACAAATGTATTCACGATATGAATAACCCCAAATAAAGGTGACCACCAGAGACAGGCGAATTAGAGGATAAGAAAGAAACAAGAAGAGAAAGAAAAAAAAAGGAGTGCAAAATGAAATTGGGAAAAGGAGAAAAAAAAAGAGGGAAAAGAGAGAGAATAAGAAAGAAGAGGGGAAAAAACTATATATGGGGAAAAAACTCCAATAGAACAGCCACTAATCCAAACACATGTCAGCAACAAGTACCTGGAGATGAATGCAAACTACAAACAACAACTAATATCAAGTGAGGAGTGGGAAAACAGAAGCAAAAAACAAAACAAAAAACAAAAAGAAAAAGTGAAACAATCTAACAAGCAAGCATAAAAAATCAATATAATCAACATTAAAGCAAACAACAACAAAAGGACAGAAAAAAAAATTTGGATAGTGAAGAAAGATAAGAGAGAGGTGTGTATGGACTTGGAGCAGGGGATTGGAAATTAGATATATAAGTAGGGTGAAATTTTAACAAGGTGTAAAAAGAAGGAATAGGGAAAATCTAAAGCAGGAATAGGATAAGGGAAACAGGACAACAAAAGGGGAAAAATGAGGAAGAGAGTGATGGCATAAAGTTAAAGTTGAGATAGAGTAAAATGATGCTAAAGGAAAGATGAAAATAGAACGTAGAACACTAATCCCAAAGTAAAATAAAGAGGAAATAAAATGACACTTTTTAAAAACAGGTAATATAGTAGTAGTAATAATACTGATTGAAAATAAAAATGTAATCATTAAAAAGATAAAATCAAGTGAGGAAAAAAGAAAAAATTAGTTTCTTAAGTAAAAGATGAAAAATGAAAAATAAAAATGTGCAGTAGTGAAGGTCATTCACTTCCTCTACTGTTCTGTTTGGCACGCCTGTTTCCTAGTCAGGACAGTATTGAAGCTCCCTGAGTTCCACTGCTCCTCAGTGTTGTAAGCCAATCCTGATTTTTAAGCAGGCAGTGTGTCTTAATTTCTTGTATTCCTTTATTTGTGATTACACAAGAGTCCATTTGTGATTCAACCCCTGGGTGGCAGTGTTTCTGGATTGACCTCCGGGTCTATAGGTCCTCTCTAGCTAGTGTTTAGATTTGTTTTCCTTGTAGCACTTAATACCGGTTTTGGGGAGTGGGTTGCCCCAGAGCTGGTTCTCTGATGGTTATTCCCCGCTCTGATCCCCAGGTTCCAGAAAAACAACTTTCCCTTGCAGTCTCTTAGAGTGTCCCCAATTGGGTGATTCTATGTATTGGGCTTAGTAATCAGAAGCAAGGATTTAAAGAGTAAAAAAAAAAAAAAGGGCCAGAGTTAAGTGTGCAAACTCTAGGGCTGCGCGCAAGTCTGTGCAGTCTTTTTTCCCCTTGGGTCTAAGCAGCCAGCATACTTGTAAAATTTTTAGGCTGTCCTTTTGTGCCCAGATCAAAATGGGTTGCTTTTTAGAGTTCCCTTCTGTTAGCAGCTCTGTGGACCCCCTTCCACATTCACGGATCATGCCAGCCCCAACAGCCACGGATTTTTCTAGGCGCAGACTTCCCCAGGTCTCCAGTTCCCACGTGTGTGTTTCTCTCTCCTGCCGGGACCACAGACCTCACCTTCTCCCAGGCAAAAGCTGACCTTTCCGTGGTGGAGTGTAGAGCTCCTCTGAATCCATGTGCTTGCGCCACTTGGGAACCGGTGTTATCGGGTTCGCAGCTGTTCGGTGGGTGCCATAGTTGTAGATTCCCTGGGCTTTTCAGGCTCCTGATAACATCCACTTTCCCCTTCAAGATGGCGCGGTCTCTGTCTCCAAGCCGGTCGCTCTGGGAGGGAACCCAGCAGCAGTAGGGGCTGCCCGGTCAGGGGAGCCCCGTCTGACAGTCACCCACAGTCTCCTGGAGTATAGCTGTCCCTCAACTCACCAACAAACACTCCCCATGCAACCACACACTCTCCCTTTGTTTTCTCACTCACACACTATCTTGCAGTCTGCTTTCCCGTCGGCAGCCATTTTCCTGCCACCCAAATTATCTTGCTTTTTAACTTTCGTGTGAGCCTTTGTTCTTTTGCCCCCAAAGAAAACCCAGTCTGTAACTTAAATAGCAAAGAACTCCTTCCCCTACTCCAGTCTAAAAACACAAGTGGTTCACTGGTGGCATTTCTGCCTTTTCTTTATTTTTTTTAAACTAACATGTTCACTGGTGGGATAAATAATCTGTTAACTGTGAAGTCAGTTTGACAATATATATTACATTGAGTGGCCAGATTATGATGATCTGCATAATAATCTGTCCACTCAGTGTATATCCTATATAATAAAAGGCTAATATGCAAATTGGCCCCTCGACCAGGAGTTCAACCAGCAGGCAGGCCGGCCAACTGCCCATGTCCCCTCCCCCTGGCCAGGCTGGTCAGACTCCACCCATGCACGAATTCATGCACCGGAGGGGGGGGCCGGTGCATGAATCCAGCTCTGTGGACCCCCTTCCACATTCACGGATCATGCCAGCTCTGTGTGTGTATATACACAGACACGCATGCGCACGCGCGCACGCGCGCGCGCGCACACACACACACACACACACACACACACTGAGTGGCCAGATTATTATGCGTTCAGAGATCATAATAATCTGGCCACTCAGTGTATATCACACATATCCAAGTAGATAAAAAAAATTAACCACCCCCATACACACACACATACACACACATGCACACATACACAAACATACACACTTCATATCACTATTAGGGAAAAAAAACAGAAACAAGTATTTTACCACTGGATAAAAGATTTCATAAGTTAAAAGAAAAGGGGGAAAAATCATAGATGACAGGACAATTTTAAGTAATTTAAGTTTGAAGTTCTTTATTTATTAAGAAACAAATTTAAAAGGCAAACTAGGACAGTCAGAAAAATATGACAAAATATATCTCCTTTACATTTTAAAAGTTCATACAAATTCACTTTAAAACCCCACTGTGACACCAATAGATAAGTAAAGGACATAAACAATTCACAGTAGAGAAAATAACATAGTTAACATATGAAAACCAATCTTTCTAATAATTTAAGAAATACAAATGAAGCCAGAATGTCAGTTTTCATTCATCATATTTATTAAATATCACTCCTGTTGGGAGCATAATTTAGAACAGCTCTTTGGAATAAGGTTCCAAGTCAGGAGACTTGAAAATATTTAAACCCTTTGATATAGTTATTATTCTAAATAACCCAATTGAATAAAACATACGAAGGGCATGTAGAGGAAATTTACAGAATAGGAAACCCAAATGGCTAATAAATATAAGAAAAGGTTTCAGCTTCAGTAATAATCAGGGATGTGCAAATTAAAATCACAATGATGATATTTAATTTCACACCTCTTATGCTTGAAAAAACAAAATTCTGACAATACCAAGTGTTAAGTCTATTAGAACAACAAGAATTCTTATAGGCTGTTGATGGGAATATAAGTTGGTAAAACCACTTTGGAAAACAATATGGCAGTATTTAATAAAGTTTAAGATTTGCATATACTATTACTTAATAATTTTATTCCTAAATATATACTCCAGAGAAACACTTGCATTGTCCACAAGAAGATTTCATGTATAAGAATGTTCATAGAAACATTTAAAAAAAATTTTAATCTTAGGGGAAACAACGATATCCATTATCAGAAGAATATGTAGATTGTGGTGCATCTATACAATGGATTACCATTCAGCACAGTGGTACAACTGTGCACAACAACTGGATTATAACCTAATATTTAACCAAATAGGCAAAATAAAAGACATATGTATAGTAGCATACATTTGCCAGAACTCATCAGACTATACATTTAAGACCTATGCATTTCCTGTATGTAAATTATATCTCAATTAAAAATTCATACAGTATGACTCATATCAAGTTCCAAGCTAGGCAAAATAAACATGTATTGTTTATGGATACATACATATGTGGTAAAATTATAATGAGATGTGTCATTTATAATAAGTAAAACATAATATGCTAATTAGACTAGTCAGCTGAACAATCTTCTGGACAAAGCCGGGGCTGCGAGGGCTGAGGCAAGCCACCACAGCTGCGAGGGCCGAGCCCCTTGCATGAATTTCGTGCATCGGGCCTCTAGTCTATATATATAAAAGGCTACTAATGCAGTGTCCCCTCAGGGGTTCTTGGGAGTTCAGCCGGCAGCCGGGAAAGGGAGGCCCCGGCCGGCAGCCAGAAGGCCCCTATCAGCCCTGATTGCCAGCCAGGCCTAGGGACCCTACCCGTGCACAGATTTCATGCACCAGGCCTCTAGTCCTCCTATATAATAAAGAGATAATATGCAAATTGACCACCATGCCCTCACAAAGGTGGCTGCCTGCAACCAGGCCGACAGGGGGGTTAGTGAGGGATGACCAAATGACTGAACAGCAGGCTGTGTGGGGTGACCAGGCCAGCAGGGCGGTTAGCGAGGGATGACCAAACGACTGAACAGCAGGCTGCATGGGGCGATCTGGCTGGCGGGTGGACCGTGAGGGGCGACCAGACTGGCAGGAGGGACATTTGGGGGCAACCAGGCCAGCAGGGGGGGCAGTTGGGGGCGACCAGTCCGGTAGAGGGGGTCAGTTGGGGGTGACCAGGCCGGTGGGGGGGGTGGCAGTAAGAGTCGACCAGGCCGGCAGGGGGGGGCAGTTAGGGGTGACCAGGCCAGCGGCGGGGGGGGCAGTAAGAGTCGACCAGGCCGGCAGGGGGGGCAGTTAGGGGTGACCAGGCCGGTGAGGGTGGTGCAGTTGGGGGCAACCAGGCTGGCATGGGGGGGCAGTTGGGGTGACTAGGCCGGCAAGGGGGGGAAGTTGGGGTCCACCAGGCCAGCAGCAGGGGGCAGTTAGGGGCGACCAGGCAGGCAGGCAGGTGAGTGATTAGGAGCCAGTGGTCCAGGATTGTGAGAGGGATGTCTGAATGCCGAAGTCGGACATCCTTCGAGGGGTCCCGGATTGGAGAGGGTGCAGGCTGGGCTGAGGGGACCCCCCCACGCATGAATTTCATGCACCGGGCCTCTAGTAATTAAATAAACATCAAACCTCTGAAAAGGAAGGGTGGGGAATAGATGGAGTGAGGTATACATCAGTGGATACTTTATTTTAAATATCTGAGGCAAATATGGAAAAATTTATTAAAGCTGGGTCACAGGTAGGTAACTTCAATATATTCTTTTGTGTGTTTGAAACATGTTTATGAAATTTTTAAAGAATAACCTTATTGTGATATAGTTTATACACCATATACAATTTGCCCATTGGAAGTATATAATTCAGAGGTTTTTAGTGTATTCACAGAGTTCTGCAATCATCACATCAATTTCAGAACATTTTCATCACCAGAAAAAGAAACAAACTGAATAGTAGTCACTCATTTCTTTCCAACCCCCCACAGCCCTATGCAACCACCAGTCTTGTCTCTATGGATTTGCCTATTCTGTATATTTTATGTAAATTGAATTATATAACATGTAATCTTTTGTAACTAGCTTTTTTACTTAGCATGTCTTCCAGATCCATCCATGTTGTAGCATATGTCAGTACTTCATTTCTTTTTATTGCCAAATAATATTCCACTGTATGGATATACTACATTGTGTTATTTGAATTGTTTCTACCTTTTGGCTATTAACCAGTTAACTGCCACGATATTTTGAATTTAATTAAAAAAGATCTGCTGCTTGTGTCTATAGAAGCTTATGGCGTAGAAATAGTTAAGAATAATGCTGCTATGAACATTCATGTACATGTTTTTGTTTGGATGTATGTTTTTATTTTTCTTGATATAGACCTAGGAATAGAATTGTTGGGTTGTATGGTAACTCTGTTTAACTTTTTGAGGAATTGCCAGACCCCTCCAAAGCAACTGCACCATTTTACATTTCTACCGTATTGTATTGTATATGAATTTTTTAATTAAATATTTCTGCAGCTCTTTATCCAATTAAAGAGACATGTATTAAATACATGTCCAGTATTCACATATATGAGGCACTGTGATA
This sequence comes from Cnephaeus nilssonii, assembly GCF_951640355.1. Taxonomy (NCBI): domain Eukaryota; kingdom Metazoa; phylum Chordata; class Mammalia; order Chiroptera; family Vespertilionidae; genus Cnephaeus; species Cnephaeus nilssonii. Next base: position 74,284,929 of record NC_137073.1, on the reverse strand, counting down.
TGTACTAAGAGGCAAACAAAAATGTAAACTAATATAAGCAGTAATTGTAAGGAGTACAATAACATTCACATCTATAATAATAAAAGCGTAATATGCTAACTAGACCGACAGCCGAACGACCTTCCAGATGTCATTCTGGACATCCTTCCTAATGAAGCTGTGGTGGCGGGGGCTGAGGCAGAGGCGGTTAGGGGCGATCAGGCAGGCAGCCAGAGGCAGGTAGGGGCAATCAGGCAGGCAGGCAGAGTGGTTAGGGGCGATCAGGCAGGTAGGCAGGCGAGTGGTTAGGATCCAGTGGTCCCAGATTGCGAGAGGGATGTCCGACTGCCAGTTTAGGCCTGATCCAGTCAGACATCCCCCGAGGGGTCCCGGATTCCGAGAGGGTGGTGCAGGCTGGGCTGAGGGACACCCTCCCCCACTCCCACCCCCTGCACAGATTTCGTGCACTGGGCCTCTACTATTCATATAACTTCATAAGTATTAGATAAACAAAGTGCTGTAGAGCAAGGAGAGAGTAATTAGTCCTGAGTATTAAAAAACTGGAAAACTTCTCTGAGAATTTGACTTTGAATGTTTTAAATCACCTTTTGAATTAAGAATTTTTAATGATACAGACAAGTACTTATATTTGTTAAAAAAAATAATTTCAAATTGTTTATATGGTATAGTCTTAAATATATTATAGAAGTAGGAAAGGTAGGACACCTGAATTATTGATAGTTATAGGTAGAATTATAGGTGACTTTTTCTTCTGGAGCCTCCACATTTCTACCAGAAGCATCATAATACTTTTGTATTCAGAAAAAGTATTAAAAATAATAAAAGTTAAATTATCAGAGCCTAAACTCCATTGTGTCTTATCAAAGAGAAATTGTTATCTATGGTTTAAAAAAAAGTATACTACTTTATAATTATCTGGTTTCTTTTTTAAGTTCCATGCAGAAATTTATTTTGACCATGACTTACAAAGTTATGTCCTTGTGGATCAAGGCAGTCAAAATGGTACAGTTGTTAATGGAAAACAGATTCTTCAGGTGAGTATATATAAATTACTTGCACATTACTTTTAAAAATTGAACTGAAATTTATTATTCCTGAAGGCCATAGTTATTATGCATATCATTTGGTTAGGTCAGTGTTCAAGTCCAAATGTGTTACATGGAAGGGAATTCCCAGAAAGGGCTGAAGAATGATATAAGTTAATACTTGACTATTGAGTTTTGACTTCTAATTATGTATCTATGCCTTGTTTTAAGAGATAAATGCATTTAAAAATATGTTTTTATTATTTCAGAGAAGGGAGAGGGAGAGATTAATACATCAATGATGAGAGAAAATCATCCCTCACTGCCTCCTGCAAGCCCCCTACTGGGGATTGATTCCGCAACCCCAGCATGTACTCTGATTTAGAATTGAACCTGACCTCATGGTTCATAGGTAGGTGCTCAAACACTGAGCCACACCGGCCGGGCGAGATAAATGTATTTTAAAGCTATTCAGACTAAATGATTTTTCAGCAGCTTTAGGGGTCCTTCCTTTTTGTGTTTTTAAAATTTTATTTTAATGAAAGTGTTGCTAAACTTTAAATTCCTTGAAGGTAGGGGCTATATCAATCCAATTAACTCTTCTATTTTCAACATGTAGCAAAGTGCTTAGCACTGAAAGGGAGCCGTATTCTTAGAAAATGAAATAAAATGAAATTGTCAAGAGAAAAAGAATAATGATGCACTTATCCCCTGAACACTTCGTCTTTTTTACTAGAATTATTTGTTTTGGTACTAGATTGTTTACAGTTTGGGTGGGTATTTCTCTGATAGGATTGGGCATGGAGATAGGAGGTTGTGATATTTGATAATATAAAAATCAGATGTTCCTCATTTCTGTTATCTTCTCCACTAGTAGAACATTATGGATCATCCTCAAGTTGTGGAAATGTGTGTGCATATATGTGCCTATCTCATTGAGAACCATCTTAAAAATATTTTTGTTATAATCAGACATTACTTCCATTTGACATAAAATAATCATATATAACTCTTGGATTTCTGTTTTGTCATTTCTCCCCTCAGCCTAAAACTAAATGTGACCCTTACGTACTTGAGCATGGAGATGAAGTGAAAATTGGAGAGACTGTGTTGTCCTTTCACATTCACCCTGGCAGTGATACCTGTGATGGCTGCGAACCAGGGCAGGTTAGAGCTCACCTTCGTCTTGATAAGAAAGATGAATCTTTTGGTATGTGAAACTGTTTTTAATGTGTATGATAACTTCTAAATTCACTGGAGTGTGCTAAAAATGTATCAGTTGGCTACCAGCTTCATATCTTGATATAATAATGTATTGAGAGAATTTATATATATTACTGATTTTAAAGAGAGGAAAGGAGAAAGGGAGGGAGAAAAGGAAGTAGGGAGAGGGGGAAGGAGGAAGGAGAAAGAGAAACATCAATGAGCGAGAAACATCCATTGGTTGCCTCCCGAGCTCTCCCTGACTGGGGATTGAACCTGCCAACTTTTGGTACAGGACAACGCTCTAATCAACTGAGCCACACTAGCTAAGGCGAGATAATTTATATTTCAATAAATATTGTCAAATGAGACTAAGAAATGACATGTATTCAAATTTGAGAACTAGGCTAGTCTATTATGATTGTAGTTGATTTTTCTGTGTAATAACTTAGCTGCTCTTTTATAGCATTAGGTTACTTTCTGACTAGGAGATAATCATTAGCGCTGTCTTTGCTAATCTAGCTACGTATTCTTCAGAAGAGTAATTGTGACACAACTATAATAAAGTTGGTTTCCTTTTAACATTTATTTACTGATTTGAAAAAGTCATCCACAGTTAAACTCTGTCATATAATAGTAACATCTATAATAATAAAAGTACAGTATGTTAATTAGACCGGACGTCTTTCCTTCCGGACAAAGCCACAGCGGGCGGGGACAGAGGCAGAGGCGGCAGAGGCCCCCAGCCGTGGTGGGGATGCGGGGGTCGGGGCCAAGGCCCTTGCACGGATTTCGTGCATTGGGCCTGTAGTAGAAAATAGTAGGCCACGATATTAAGAGTTATTGGTTGATAGGCTTTCCTACTGTAGTTTATGTTGATGTATCATCTAAGTATATACCATGATTTTCTGTAGAAAGTAACACTGTAGGAAGTTGCTATTTTGCTTTAAACTCACTCATCTAAGGCTTTTAAAATTTAAATAGATACCTTGAACTAGTAAGAACTAATTTTTTTCACATCAGTTTCCCCCCTAAATATCAATTTTACATGGTCATTGTATATTTTTCATTTTCTGATGCTAGATAATGAAAATAAGTATGACACTTTACAAAGTAATGTGAATCTTGGGTTCTGTGGTTTTTCTTTTGCACATGCCTGCGTTTCTTTGGAAAAGTCACAGTATTTGAGAATCTTAGTGTTTGGTGTTTCTTTTGTTATCTGTACTATTACATTCCTGTAATCTTTGGGTTTTGGTTTACTTTCCAAGTAGATTTAATTACCAAAATGCTGAAAGGACATCATCACAACTCAAGATTCCTTTATATTAATGTTTATTTGCACTTTTGGTTAATTTATAGATGGGATGAGAATATTATTAATTAGTTTTTAATTATTAAATATGAGTATTAATTTTATATAAAATCTATCATCTTTAGTGAGTTTTTATTTTTAAATCAGACTCACTTTTTCCTTTTAGTTGGTCCAACACTAAGCAAGGAAGAGAAAGAGTTGGAAAGGAGAAAAGAGTTAAAGAAAATACGAGTAAAATATGGTTTACGGGTAAGGATGTTAAGCATTATTACATGTATTTAAAATTGTGTACCTGGTTTTGAATAAAAATGCTTTTAGATATGCATAGTCCACTTTAATATATATAAAAATAGTTATTTAGAATGATTTTGAGGTTTATATAATTTCTTTTAGTTGTTTACTGTTACCTTAACAACTGTTGAGGTTGAAGTAGAAAAATGGTAATAGTACCCTACATTTTTTTTATTTAATTTTTTATTGTTTAAAGTATTACATATGTCTCCATTTTCTTCCCTACATTTTGATAGCCATTTCTGGTTTTAAAAACCTTGCATTCAATGTTACCATCGAAGAACATAGTTGAAGGACTAATGCTGCCTGATTTCAAATTTGTTATAAATAACAGTAATACAGTATAGGATTGGCATAAGGATTACAGTAATACAGTATAGTATTGGCATATGTATATCTAGAATACATAATGAACTCTCAAAAATCAGTAAAAACAAGTCAATTAAAAAATGAGCAAAAGATTTGAATAGACACTTCCAGCTGATGTACAGATGTCAAATAAACACATGAAAAGATGTTCGGTATTAGTAGTCATTAGGAAATGCAAAGTAAAACCAGTTAAAAAGACTGACCATAACAAGTGTTGGTGGGCATGTAGAGGAACTGGAACTCACCACTCTAATCCAAGGTATTTATCCAAGAGAAATGAAAGCATATGCTCATACAAAAACTAGTAAACAAATGTTCATAGCAGCAATTTTTCTAATAGCCAAAACTGGAAAAAATTTATGTGTTCATCATGAATGGATAAATAAACTGTGGTATATATATCTGTGGTCAAATACTATTTAGCAATAAAAAAGCATGAGCTATTGATATGGGCTGGAATATGGATGAATCTCAATTGTGCTGAGTGAAAGTAGCTAGACAAGAGTGCATAGTATATACTTCTATTTATATAAAATTCTAGGAAAACATTTGGCTCAGTGGATAGAGCGTCGGCCTGTGAACTGAAGTGTCCCAGGTTCGATTCCGGTCAAGGGCACATGTCGGGTTGTGGGCTCGATCCCCATTGGGGCACTTGCAGGAGGCAGCCGATCCATGAATCTCTCTCATCATGGATGTTTCTCTCTCTCTCTCCCTCTCCCTTCCTCTCTGAAATCAATAAAAAATATACTTTAAAAAAAAATTCTAGGAAAACAAACTTACATGTGACAGAAAGATTGCCTGGTTGCCTGAATACAGGAGAAGAAGGATGCACAGGGAGGATCTGAGGGGTAGATTACAAAAAAGGACAAGGACACTTTTATGGGAGATGGATTTGTTTATTGATTGGGGTGATGGTTTCATAGGTATATACACATCTCAAAAGTGTCTAATTGTACACTTTGTGTGTAATTTATTGTATGTTAACATATCTCAATAAGGCTGTAAAAAGTATTGCCATTTAATCCTGTAAGTAGACCAGGAAGGTAATTAATATTTTCAGTTTACATTTGAGAAACTAAAGCTAGGGGTCACTCAGTTAGTAAGTGATAGAGATAGATGTAGAATCTAGGTCTAAATTAGTGTATTTGTTCAGTGCTTTTTACACTTCATGAAGATGTGGGAAAGATGCTCCAAAATAATATATGTACTGCAAAGTTGTATTTTTGTTGTTACTTTTGTGCTAAGGGAGAGAAATCATAATAGAAAAAAAAATGTCAAGGGACTAATTTGGGAGTAAAATAAGAGATATAGAAGGAGGGAATAAAATGTTTTCTCAAAAATTATAACTCGCCCTAACCATTTGGCTTAGTGGATAGAGCGTCAGCCTGTGGACTGAAGGGTCCCAGGTTTGATTCCAGTCAAGGGCATGTACCTTGGTTGCAGCCTCCCCCCCCCCCCCCCCCCCCCGCCCCCGGCCTGGGACCTGGTCGGGGCTCGTACAGGAGGCAACCAATCAATGTGTTTCTCTCACATCGAGGCAACCAATCAATGTGTTTCTCTCCTGGACTGCAAGAGGGCACAGGCCAGGCTGGGGGACCCCCCTTCCCTCCAGTGCATGAATTTTCGTGCACTGGGCCTCCAGTAAATAAATAAATTTTAACTCAATTTCTGAATCATCTTTCGGAGAAAAACCCATTGAGATCAGAGTTTCTGTTTTGCTTCTCTGATTACAAGCAAAATTAGGTAAAAACTTCTGTGGTACTTTCCTTGAATTGCTCTAGCAGCCCCTAGCAACTCTGTGGATGAATGTCATACTTTTTACATAAAGATCAACAAGTAGCCCTAACCGGTTTGGCTCAGTGGATAGAGAGTCAGCCTGCGGACTCAAGGGTCCCAGGTTTGATTCCGGTCAAGGGCCTGTACCTTGGTTGCTGGCACATCCCCAGTGGGGAGTGTGCTGGAGGCAGCTGATTGATGTTTCTCTCTCATCGATGTTTCTAACTCTTTATCCCTCTCCCTTCCTTTCTGTAAAAAATCAATAAAATATATTTTAAAAAATCTTTAAAGATCAACAAGTAATAACAAAGGGTGGAGAGAAGCCTTCTCTGAAGCTCCAAGCTGAATTGACTACCTCCTCTTTTGTGCTACTGCCACATACTATGTATACCTCTATTGTTGAACCAATCATACTGTAGCTTGCTAAAGATTATGTGTCTTTTCTTCCTGGATTATAAATTTCTTTGCATTCTGTCACCTAGCATGGAGCTTAACATACTCTTTACTTAATAAGAGTAAAGAGCATGGCCTGGCTGGTGTGGCTCAGTGGTTGAGTGTCCTGGTCAGGGCATATCCCGAGTTGCTGGCTCAATCCCCAGTGTGGGGCGTGCAGGAGGCAGCTGATCAGTGATTCTCTCTCATCATTGATGTTTCTATCTCCCTCTCCTTTCCTATCTCTGAAATCAATAATAAAAATTTTTTTAAAGAATACAGAGTATGTTAAGTCCCATGCTTAACATATTCTTTACTCATAATTCATATATGATTTATATTCTATATACAATTTGTGTTTTAGTACAACTTTGAATAATATAAACATTTTAAAGGGGATGGAATAAAAATAGCATATTCAATAACATAATTGTCTTCATTTATATCATGGCTTGTCTTAATTAATTGTTTAATAGAGACCACATTGAACAATATCGCTAATAAGGCAGATATACAGACATTACATTTCTATATATTTGTTTTCTTCATTGAGTATTTTGTATTTATAAAGAATACAGACTACGAAGATGAAAAGGCATTGAAGAATCCAAAATATAAAGATAGAGCAGGAAAACGTAGGAAGCAGATTGGAAGTGAAGGAACTTTCCAAAGAGATGACGCTCCTGCATCTGTTCATTCGTAAGTATTAACTTTTCCAAAGTAGTTTCTAAAGTAGTTGTACCAATTGTTTTTAATTTATTCATTTATTATAAATGTGACCTAAGTGGTCTTTTAGAAATCAATTATTATCTTAATTTTTTTAAAGTGAAATTACTGATAGCAACAAAGGTCGGAAGATGTTGGAAAAGATGGGTTGGAAGAAAGGAGAGGGCCTGGGGAAGGACGGCGGAGGAATGAAAACCCCGGTAAGACCTGTGTTTTCTTTCAGTCTTTGTTCTTCAGCAGGGATGTTTACTGTGCACCTAGTATGTGCCAGGCATTGCCGTAAGAGCTAGTAGTGTAGTAGCAAGCAAAAGCAGACGTGATTACTGCCTCAGTGGCATTCATGATTACCAAATATATATATGTGCATTGTTTTATTTTGTTTTTAATATTTTCAGGAAGCCTCTTAAGAGTTTTTTCTTCAGTGGAGCTAGGATAGTAAATGTTATTTCCTGAGCCAAAGGTTTTTTGTATCTTTTAGCTGTTTTTAATGATTTCCTGGCACTAAGCATTTACAAGAGCAGTTACAGTGTTACTTTACAAATAGGCAGATTTTATATTAGCTGGAGAATCTGTTTTGGGTTCAGGAATCAGAGCATGTAACAAGCAGTAGAGAGAATAATGTTTGAAAAACAATACAGTGATTTAATTCCACAGTCCCTGGTTCATCAGAATTCAGATTATATTTCACAAAAACCTTACAAAGTAACATGACCAAAGAACTTTCTTTATAATTACTTGGTGCCTAAAGAAATAACGAATGAATCACTGAGTTTAATGTAAATCTTCTCATTCCATTGAGACACAATGGGAAGAACATGGATTTTATAGCTAGACCTAGGTTAGAATAGTGCTCTGCTGCTTACTGTCTGCGGTACTTAGGGCAAGTTTGGACTTCAGTTTTCATATGTAAAAATGGGGATAATAACTGGTTTTCAGTGATGTCATGGAGATAAAGCCTGACATACATTAGGGACTCAGTAACTGGGAGCTTTTAATGGTTCTCAGCATAATGAGAAGTATTCCCCTCCTTTTATGAAAATAAACAATTGAGTTCTTTTTACGACTCTTAATGTTTAACCTACCTGTTCACTTACTTAGGTGAGGCTAGGACAGGTTTAAATACATCTGTTGCCTGTACTTTTGGTTAGAGTAGGATGACAGATTCTGCAGCATTTCCATGAATTTCAGTGCTATTTAAGGAGCACTCTATTTGTTGTCGAGGGAACTGTCCTTATTGACAGGCAAGACAATGTAGAAAAATTTAAGTTCCACGTAAAATCATGTATGTATTTCTGTGTGTATCTGATACATTTTGATAGGTTTTTCTTTTGCATCATCTTTTCTAAATCAAAAGAATTATACTTAAAATACCAAGTTGGACACAGCAGATTTTAATGTGCTTTGACTGTACAGTAAATAATTTCTCTGCTCAACTTTTGATAATAGATTCAGCTTCATCTTCGACGAACACATGCAGGCTTGGGGACAGGTAAACCATCCTCAATTGAAGATGTCCACCTTCTCCAAAACAAGAGCAAGAAGAACTGGGAGAAAGCACGAGAGAGGTTTGCTGAAAACTTCCCAGAAACTAAGCCTCAGAAGGACACACCAGGGACAGTGCCTTGGGTCAAAGGGACTGTAGAGTGAAGGTCAGTCCTAGAACACAATTCAAGCTTTTTAACAGAGAGTCTGGAACTTTTCCCTCCAAAAGAGCCAGTGGCATGAGGGAACCTGTATCACAATTTACCCCCTCATGATTCAGAAATGTATAATAAAGTGTGGTTTGCAGCTTTTAAAAAACATTTTTTTAAACTAATAAGTAGTGAATGAATCAAGTTATTTGATGGGTGGATTAAAGTTCACAGGGCATGGATGAGCTTATCAAACTTTGTTATTTTATCTTGTCATTTATAAGACCCACATAAGTAACTAGCCATATCAGCAAAATTCATATCCCCACTAATGATTTAAATGTACATTTGTCCTTGTCTCCATATGTTCATTATGTTGAGAAAATATGGGTAGAGGTGCATAAATTTTATTTTCCTTGAAATAACGTTAAGTAATATTATTGAAGAACTAACAAACAGGTGACACGTAGAAAATTAGTCTTTCATTGTTTTCTTCTGTGAAGAATCTGTTGATTTGTACTATATATTAAGCATTTACATTGGTTTGTTTCATAGATGAAATATTTAGATATAAACAATTGAGTACAGTATTGAAATATTCATTGTACTGGCATTTGTAGTTTTGATAAATCCCATTGCTGGCAATGGAGTTTTGCCAGGTAAATCTAATTTCTACTGCCAACAGATTATCTAGCCAAGGCCTCAAACTCGAGTATTTATTGAAAATGTTCTCAAATGCAATAAAAACATTATAACATCAAAAAGAGTGATTCATTGAACCAATGATTTAAACATACTGGTCTGCTTTTAACTCACTACCAGCCAGAATTTTCCTTTTGAAATTGGCAGAGCAGTAACAAAAGGACACCCTGAAATACTGGAGAACTGCAGTGCAGTTTTCTGAGTGCAGGTGTCACTGCTCTGCCAGTTATCACTATTTTTTTCCGTTTGACTTTTCTCTTAACTCTTGTCTGGGAAATTAATGCTGGAACTGACCCTCTTTTGGCAGTGAATATAAGCTACAGCTCCCTCATCTACTATAAAGAAATGTCTTCAAGATTTAGAATAGGAAAGAAAAATTCTGAAGAAGAAAAAAAGTACAGTAGGGAAAATAATTCAGAAGGAAAGGCTACCTGTTGGAATTTCTAGTCTAAATGGTATAGGGTACTTCAAAAGAAAAGGGAGTGGGCAAAGAAAAATAAATGTATTACTAAAGATGAGACATGTGACCAAATTATTAAGTCCCTTAAAACCTAAGTTGGGATCATCAGAGGCCCTAGAACTCCAGATGTGGTTATAATGTTTTTCTGTATCCTTCCTGGCCACCTACATACCCTAACACAAATATATGTGCATTAGACTTGGAGGCAACAGGAGTTTCCTGCATTATTTTCTCTAAATTAGAAAAATAATTACTCATTCAAATGTGGTTTGGTACTTGTGCCCTGTATATAGGTAACGATATAGAATTCCCAAAGTAGATTTTGCTTTTGGTAGATCTTACTCATTGGGTTAGTATACTGTCTATATAGTTCTCATTTTTATTACTGGATTGCAGAAAACTTTTTTCATTGTTTTCTTTTGTTAAGAAAATGGAAACTTGAAAATGGTGATAAAAACTGAAATATATGTGATACTTGCATAATTAAACCCCTTTGCAGATCAAAGTCTCAGGGCTACACTGTATAGTGGTTAAAGCACTGAATCATGTCTGTGTCTATTTCCAATTGTGAAATAATATTCTTCTCACATGTCTGTCTTAAATAGAAAATGTATATAAAAGCACTTTGTAAACCATAAAAGTAGTACAAATATGAGCTTCTGTTTGTTCAGAAGCATACATGTCAATTATGTACAATTTGGATTACACATAAAATTATTTTGTGTCTAGTATTTTAAATTATAGTTTATTCACACTGCATAAATTTATTAATTTAATAGCCTTTAAGTGTTATTTTAAGTGGAGCTACAAGTTGCTAATTTGAGAAATCTTATCATTTTATATTTTTGCCAGAACATGAGAAGCTGGTAAAATTGAGAACAGAAGAAACCATCAACATTAAAGAAAAATAACAAATTGTTTTCTATAATTAAATAGTTAGGAAGTACTTTTTCTAAAAAAGAAAGGAATTTTTTTCTGCTTTTAAACAGTTTTTACTTCTGATGTTTCATTTTTATTCTACTTGTGAATTTAATAAAAGATATGGTTCACCCGAATCAAATACCTTCCAACTTATCATGTAAAAGATTATTTTCTTAATTTGGTACATTTTCAAATTGCAGGCAAAAGAAGATAGAAATTTCCAACATGGTAGAGCAGGAGGTATCAGAGATTTTGCACAAGTCCACCCTATCAAGCTGCAGGACAGAGGGATGTGCTTGGCAGGGAGCCAGAAAGGCATTTCTGGACCCAACACGTTCTCAGGAACAGTTGAAAGTATTTTCTCTAACATCTTATTCTAAATGTGCTTATTTTTGTAGGGCATCACTTTTGTGTCTGAATCTTTGATTCAAAATGTTTTATTTTACCTTTTTAGACTGTAAAGTTGGAAATACATTTGGATTCTTTAAAATGAGTCAGTTTTCATGTGTGTGTCTGTTTGTCTCAAACCAGGCTTCTCACTCTGTCTTTCTGCTTTACTGTTCTTAGTGTTGACTGTGGCTTTGTAGTTGCAGAGTGACTTTTGGAATGTCAGTCATTACATTATATCCGAAACAGGAAGAAAGGGTAAAGAGTAGTGTTTGTGTTAGTTCTCTTATCAGGAGAGGGAAGCTTACTCGGAAACTCTCATAGCACACTTCTCCTTAGGGTCGCTAGGCAGAACCTGGTAACATGGATACCCACAGCTACAAGGGAAGTTGAAAAGGTGGGCAACAGGATGGTCTCAGTTGACTTAAGCCAATCATGAACCATCACCTGGGACTAACCGTGTTGCTACTGGAACAGAATTGGGGTTCAGTGAGCAAGGCAGAAGGGGGACAGTTGAATGAGCAGGTAACTATCTGCCAGAGGGTTGGTTAAATTGTGATACAGTCCTATCATACAATACTTTGTAGCCCTTTAGGTGAGTAAGGTAGAATTATCTATATTCTAATATAGAAAAATAGTCTCACTGCATTGCTGCTTAAAAAAACAGATTATGGAAAAGTGTGCATAGCATAATCTCATTTTAAAAGTATGGGTACATATTATTGTTTTTAATATTAATTACCCAAGGAGTGAACAGACTCTTATTTTTTATTTTATTATTTCTATATTTGAACTTTAAAGTAGGTATACTTGTGTAGTTAACTAGGTATAACCATACACATTTGTGGCAAATAGGAATGTAACACCAGAAAGCGGAGAGGCCTTCAGGGCTCAACCCCAGATGTTTTCTTCACATATGCCCACTTTCATGTACCATCTATATACCCAGGCTTCCAAGTTCTTTTACTCGGGATCCATAAGTCACCGTAAATGTAGCTTGTCCAAGATTGAACCCATAGTCTTCTCCAAATCTGGTCTCTTCCAGTTTACTCAGCTGGCAGCAGCATCTAGCTAGTTGTGCAAGCCAGAACCTAGGAGTCAGCCTCTATTCAGTACCACCACCTTCTCTTCCCTTCCCCCTAATTTCCAATGTATTAACTCAATTCACTGTCACCACTCACCTGGACTATTACAGTAACCTCCTCACTGGTCTCCCAGCAGTCACTCCTCCCCTCTCCAGTCCAGCCACATTGCGGGCATAGTGTCTTCACAACTCCCATTTCATCATCTCCTGTTTAAATCCTCCAGTGACTTCTCATTACTCTGAGGACAGAAAACAAAATCCTAGCCCATAATACCCTACCTGGTCTAGCCACTGCTAAGTGTTCCAGTCCTGTCTTGTATCTTTCTCCCACTTGGTCTCTGGGCTCCGGCATGCTGGCCTCTCTTTTAGTTTCTCAGACATGCCATGTTCTCTCTTACCCCAGGGTTGCTTATATTCTGTTATGTCTGGAATGCTCTTCTTGCAGCCTTTGACCTAGTTAACTGACATATTCTTTAGATCTCTGCTAATTGATTCTTCTTCAGGGATGCCTCATTTGTCCCCCTAGACTAATTGCCTTTGATAAATGTTCTTGAAAATCCATATTCATTTCACTTAGACTGCTTATTTTGGTTCACAGTTATATATTAACTACGTAACTCATGCAAGAGTAGGCCTTCGCAGCCTTGGCGGCTGCCTGGATCCCTCACAGCCACTGCGGCTCCCTTGATCCCGTGGCTGCAGCCCCGGCTCTGTCCGGAAGGTCATCCGGAAAGACGTCTGGTCTAATTAGCATATTGTGCTTTTATTATTATAGATTAACGTGACTAGTGTGAAACTTGTCTGTCTAGATTCTTAAATGCCACGTGGGCAAGACCTTGGTTTTTCTCACGATTGCATTCCTAGTGCCTAGTACCAGCTCTGGCTTACACTCTCACAGGCATAGAAGTGAAAGAGCAAGATGGGTTTGGGGGACTGCAAATGGCTTGACACGGATAGAGTTTTGTGTGGCTGAGAAACATGGGAGGGACTGAGGTTACAAAGAGGACACAGTCCCTTAGTGAATTATGAAATCAAGTTACTGGTTAGAATCAGTGAACATTGATCGAAAGCTTCGTTTTCAAACTGTTTGACAGAAGCTACGGCATTTCTTTAAGAGCTGTAGCTGTGCATATGCTTGATGAGGGTGGAAAGGGTTAGGATGCCAGACTGGTGACTCCATTTCTCATGCTTGTTACCAGAATAGGTTTGTAGTGATCTGTTTTCAATTCAGGCCTCCAATTAGATTACATATGTAGGAAGGTTTTCACTGCTTAAAGAAAAGGGGGTGGAGTAGGGTGGGATGGGGAGAAGAACTGAGCCATTTACCTACAGCCATTCTAGCATACTGCGTTAAGAAATTTGGATTTTATCTTTTTTGATTATGAAGGATTTTAAGCAGAAAAGGGCCCTCACTAGATAGCTTTATAGCAGAATAACTGGCTGATTGATGAGAGGTAGAGTGGAGGCTGGCAGACTTCCTTGAGGGTTTGTTTCATTTAGCAAATGTTTATTGAGCACCCATCAGATGCTGTGCAGACCTGTGAAGGCAGGGACATGGTTTCTTTTATCCACTGATGTGTCTTCAGTACCTACCACAGGTGGATGCTTAGGAGGTACTCAATAAGTGCTTGTTGGGAGGATGGATGGAACACACATTTGTGATATGGCAGGCACTGTGCTAGGCATTTAACATATTCTCTTCTTCATTCCTGACAGTATTTTATGAATTACAATACAAGCTTAGAGAGGTTTTAATTTTGCTCAAGGTGAAAATACCCATGACAAAGTTGCAGAGCTAGGGTTTAATCTTGATTCTTTTCATCCCAATTTAATCTAACAAGTCTGACTGACCTGGGTTCAAATTATAGATTCACCACTCCCAGCTGAGTGACATTTAAAAATTTATTAATCCTGTATACCTTAATGTCTTCGTGGGGTTGTTGGAAAGTTTAAATGAGATAATGAGGCCTATGTGGCACTGAGCACAGTGTTCAGTTCCTAATAAACCCTCAAATCTGAGAAATTACTGGTGTTATTATGCCATGCTACCATTACCAGGGATGTTGAATCCTGGAGTAGAGATGGTGGTTCTTGAAGCCAGGGAAGTTGAGGTAAGAGGAAGGGCCATCTTCATTCTTCGAGGTGATGATAGGAGAAAGATATGGACAAGAAGACTGAGTCAGGAGCTGGATTTCTTAATGGATATTGAAGAATGAGCAGGAAATTGGTAATGAGAAAGACAGTGAGAATGGGTAGAGGCTATTGTAGGTGAGTCTTATCCTCAAAGAAGGGATGGATTCTGCATGACTTTGGAAAAGGAGCTATCTGAAGGATGACAGGAAGATCTAGCAGGCCCATCCTGGCTCTTGCTATTCTGTGGGAACAAGGGAGCTGCAGGGAGGACTCAAGAAGAACTAGGTTTCAGATACTCTTATATGAAGATCATTCAGCAGATATCCATGAGGTGCTTCATACAGGCCAGGCACAATTCCAGGCACTTGGGATACAGCAATAAACAAACCAGATAAGACTCGCTGCATTCTTGGAGCTTACATTTATTTTTTAGACCGTATTTGGTAAAATGTAAAGGCCAAGTAGTCTCATGAAGGCCTTGGTAGTTCCCCAAAGAATATCAATCCAAAGTAGCTTTTGTTCATCGAAAAGTTTTTCACAAGCCAAACTTCTTAGGGGAAAGTGCCATTTGGTTTATTGTTGTTAAATGTTTTCAGATCTCTCTCCAAACCAGACCTTTTTAGGGTAATCTTATAAACTCTGCCTTTAAAAAAGTTTTAGTCATGTGTTTGAGGGATTTGGATATGTGGACAATAGTAAAACCTTACTAGTACTGATGCTGCAGCCCCTCATTTAATTCTGGGAATAATAACTCTGCCTGCTCAGACATATGGGTTTTGTGGTTCTAAATCTAAACAATAGATCATTAAAATACAAAAACAGTGCAACATGAATCAGGTCACTGGAATTGGAGTTGATGGAGAACATGTAAATCAAAAAGTCTCTAGAGGATGTGGAGCAGACACGCTTGGGGGAGTTAATGTGAATGGAGGCAAACAATGTCTTCTGCCTGCTGAGTAAGAAAGACTTTCTAGAAATTCTTCCAGCAAAAGGCTAGCTTTGTTCTTCTATGTTAAAATGCCATGGTATTTCATTGCCCAGAAAGCAAAAGACAGGGAGAAGTTGGTGGAATATTATTAAATGTATTTTAACACGTGACAGTGTGTTACTTAGCTTCCAATTACTAGTAGACTTCAGAGGCCAGGAAGGTTGCCAGCTCATTCATCTGATCATTACTTATCTTGACCAAAGGCCCAGGAGAATATATACTGAAATAATAAAGCTCTCATTAGCATTTAATGCTTTTCCTTAAAGCCCTCATTTTAGTACTGTGAAATCAGATTTCAGAGATTATCATAATTAAGATTTTCATAAAAAGAAACATTCAATGCTATTTAAATATGTAATGACTCCCAGTGCTATCTGAATTCATTCACATCATAAACCCACTAAAATGGGCTTTAATCTCTACTATGACCATGCTACCTTTACTTAACCTTAATATATAACACTATCAAGGCCAATTTATGAGCCACACAAAAATCATTATTATTGGTTTATTATAATCACGCCTGTACTATCCAGAAAAGTTAATTTAGTTAATCATCTACCACATTCACCAGACTGAGCTCTGAATAACTGTCAGCTCTTTTTAAAAATCAAATTTTTCCTGGGAAGATGAATATTTGCCAATTTAAGGATGTTTTAAAGAGTGTGCCAACAACTGCAAGAACTACTGTAAGAGAAGAGTTCTAGGAGTGTTTTAAGCATGGGAACATTTTTGGAATAACTGTATCTTCCAAGGTGACTACTTTGAAGGGAAGGTACTTGGATGGGCAGGCTTTGATAGATTTACTTGTAAGATTGGTCAGATTACTTTGTAATATTGAGTTTTGACTACATTAGCTCATTTGGCAAATCAGGTATGAAATTTATGTTTTTATAGAAAAATCGTTCTATCCTGAAGAAAATGACTTGGCAAACCTTTGTGACTTGTGTGCATCTGCTCTCAGGAATCATCCCAGGGAACCTGCTCTTTCTGAGGTCTTTTGGATTAGTTGAACTCCCATCCATAACCTAGCAGGACATTTGGTTCCATCCAGAATATCCATAGAAACATTTGGTCCCTGCCAAAAGATCGTGATACTTGGTCCTGTACCAGACATCCATGGAGACATTTGGTTCACACCAACCTATCTTTTACCCCCATGAGCTATATATGACCAGGTAGGCTACGGAAGCAATAAGGGTTATTGGCAATATAGCCTCTACACAGTGATTGGGCCAATGAAACATGATAGTATTTATTATGTATTAATCCTTTAAATAAACCAAAAGTATAAACAAACAGTATGAGCTGTTTGAACTCAGGGACATTTTCTAAACATGTATGTTTTTGACTGGCCCGAAACAAGGACCATTTGACATGGACCAAATATGCTCATGGACATTTTTTTAAATCCTCACCTGAGGATATTTTTTTCCATTGATTTTTAGAGAGTGGAGGAAGGGAGAGAGGGAAACATCTATGTGAGAGAGACACATTGATTGGTTGCGCACCCCTGACCGGGGATGGGGTTCAACCCTGGAACCCAGGTATGTGCCCTCGACCGGGAATCGAACTCTTGACCCTCGCGAATTGGACTCTGACTTATAAATCCACATAAAGAAGTTAAATGTTGGTGCTTAAGACAAATAACTTATACTATTATTAGAGTAATGAACCATTGCAAAAGAAGAATAAAATACGTTGACATGTTACTAGCAGTTTTACCAAGTTGACAGGACTGTGTGGGATTGTTTTTTCCTGCTGTTCTTCCCAGATTGGGGCATTACATTTATATTACTTGTGTAATGAATAAAATAGTTTTAAGGAAAACATTCCCGATAATGACATGCTAGAGCAGTTGATTGGATTTAAGTCAAATGCCTCAAATATTTATTAAGCAGCTATTTTATGCAAGGCATTGTGGGAGTAGAAGGATGAGTGAACTCCAAGGACTCAGGGTCAGGCAAGATAAAAACCCACATCGCCGCCCTAACTGGTTTGGCTCAGTGGATAGAAAGTCGGCCTGCGGACTGAAAGGTCCAGGTTTGATTCCGGTCAAGGACATGTACCTTGGTTGTGGGCACATCCCCAGTAGGAGGTGTGCAGGAGGCAGCTGATCAATGTTTCTCTCTTAACAATGTTTCTAATTCTCTATCCCTCTCCCTTCCTCTCTGTAAAAAAACAATAAATATATATTTTTTAAAAACTCACATTGCCATAAGCTAGATAGTTGGTTCTAAGAGTTGTGAGATAGAAAATGCTATGAGAGTTCAGAGAGGTAAGGCATCATCTCTAAAAGAGGAGGAGCCAAGGAAAGCTTCATGCAGGCAGGCAAATTTGAGCTTAGATTTTTCACACTCAGAGGTTAAAGGGACCTTTAAGTGGAGGGAAGGTGAATAGAGGCATAGAGGCATCAAGACCAGGCATGTCAGGAAGAATAAGAGTCCAATTTGGCTGGAATATATGTAGGTGAGGGGACAACTAAGACTGGCCAGGGCGTGTGGATTTGGATGTCAGGCCACAGAGTTAAAGCTTGTAGATGATAGGTGATTTGGGGGGCTTTTGAGCAAGAAAAGTGATATAATTGTTGGCTTAGTACAATTTTTCTGGCCGAGTGTCAAGTAGGGGACAGTGGGGGAAGATAAGGGTGGGAAGATGAACCCCAGATGAGTGAAAATACGGCCAGAGCTTCACAAGTGGCATCTTAAAGAAAACAGGTGTGATGTTTTATAAAAATAGATTCAGTAGATCAGGGCCTAGGATTTAGTGAGACTAGATTTCAAGTCCCACTCTGTCTCCTAGTAGTTGTGTGACTCTGAAGACATTATTTAGCTCCCCTGAACCTGTCTCTTCTGCAAAGTGGGCATAAGAGCACTTGTGTCATGGGGTTGCTGCAGGGCAGGCAATTATTCTTGTATTTAGCATGGACCTGGTACATGGTCAATGCTTAGTGCATGTTAATGTCATAGATGGTTCTACATGAAATGGAGATAGGAAGGAAACAGGTGTCAGCCAGGTGACAATAATAAGGGAGGCAATACAGCAGCTAGGAGCCTGGCATCTGAAGGTAAAGACTAGATTTGTATCTCGGCTCTACTACTTAACAGCTGGGTTCTTGTATAAGCTACTTAACTCCTGTCTATGTCCGTTTCCTTAGCTCCGTGGTCGGCAAACTGCGGCTCGCAAGCCACGTTACGGCTCTTTGGCCCCTTGAGTGTGGCTCGTCCACAAAATGCCACGGCCTGGGCGAGTCTATTTTCAAGAAGTGGTGTTAAAAGAAGTTTAAGTTTAAAAAATTTGGCTCTCAAAAGAAATTTCAATCGTCGTACTGTTGATATTTGGCTCTGCTGACTAATGAGTTTGCCGACCACTGCCTTAGCTGTAAAGCAGGCATATTAGTACCACCCCATGGAGCTTCTATGAGAATAAAGTGAGAGAACCCATGTAAAGTGTGTATGTACCTGATACATTTTAAGAGTACAATAAAGGTGAGGGGTGGGGATGCGGAGATGAATAGATTTGCCTTTTCCATCTGCAGTGGCAGTTATGCAAGTACAGATGGAAACAGGCAGAAGGGGATTGGCTCTAAAGGACAGGTGGGGGCAGAACACTCAAGGTTGGAAGTATTTGGGAGTCATTGGCACCAAGGTGATCATTGCAGCTTACAAGTAGATAAGCTAAGAATGAGTGCAGAAATTGGCTTAAGGAAACAAACAAAACCAGATATAGGACATTCTGTAAGACAGATGGTTGGGATTCTTAATAAAAGTTTAAAAAAGAGAAAAAATAAGAGGGATGTTCTAGACTAAAAGATTATGGGTTATAATCAAAATAATATATTAATTTTGATCCCTATTTTTTTTAAAGATAAAAAGACATTCTTGGGACAATTGGGGGATTTTTGATTAAGGACTTTATATTAGAGGCTATTAGGAAATTGTTTATATTCTTAGGTATAATTGCACTGTAATCATGTAGAACAATGTCTATTCTTAGGAGATACATACTGAAATACTTAGGGATAAAATATCACATATGTATGGGGTGGAGGGAAGAAAAAGTAAATATGACAAAATGTTAACAATTATTCAGTCTAGGTGGAGGGTATTTATGGGTATTCATTGTACTAGTCTTTCAACTTTTTCTGGATGTTTGAAATTTTTCAGTATATAAAAAAATGAGAAAAAATAGAACTAAAAAATTGTTTGGGAACTAGCCTATATCAGGAAAAGCAGTTCTCTGGAGGAAAAGCAAGGTCCACCTACCAAAGGAGAGATTTCAAGAAGGGAGAGATGAAGCAAAATGAAGGTTGAATAAATAAGCACATTCAGCCACTGTGAGATTGTGGTGGCTTCTTAAGAGTCCAGTGTAGCATGGAAAGGAAGTTTGGGCAGCAAGGACTACTTGACTCTCTTGGATGGTGGTTCAGTTGAGAGCGTCCACGCTGGGGGAGTCTTTCTTTTCAGTGCAAGGGAAACTGGGCATTTCTGAGGAAGTGTCGGGGAAAGGGAGGGACTAAGACAGAGGAAAAGAAGAACACTAATGGAGCAAAGAGCCGGTGAAGGTGGAAAAGGAATAGATGTAAACAGAGAGGAGGTTGCCTCAGGTGGGAGGGATGCGTTCTTTGACCCAGAAGCAAGTTCTGTGGAAACAGGTGGGGAAGGAAGTGCCCTTCATGGCAATGAAGGATGAGGTCATGTTTTGCTAGTAAGGAACCAGGTGTGAGGCAGAAAGTTGGGGACATTGACTACAGCTGCCACTGGATCTGAACTGGGAAAGAAGGTGGCTGAGGTGAAACAAACGAGGGTGCACACGAGGTGCAAACTGGGGAGGAGAGTAAACAGGGGTTCTTAGGATTGTACTGCTGAGGCGTGAGATGATAAGCGTAAAGAGCAGTCGTGGAAACGAAGTGGCCCCCTTTTTCAGAACTTGGTGTTGGGCAAAGGCTGCTCATCAAAGATTTACTCATTAGGAAATGAGTAAAACTTTTTTATTTTGCTTTACCCTTATTTTCATGGATTGTCCTGGCTGGTGTAACAGGCACATGGTGTAGTCGTCTTTGGTGGGTAAGGAAGCTTCTGTCCTTTCAGAGTCACCAGGTACAAGGCCTCAGGTGACTTAGATTCGAGGGGCTGCTGGAGCTCTCATTTCCAAAGGCATTTGGAGGGAAACTGCTCCCAGCACTGACGCCAACTAAACGCCAACAGCAAAGGGGGCTGCTGGAGCTTGCTCCCAGGCTCCCTAGGTGGCCGCAGGGTCGAAATGACTTTTGGTTCTGCTCAGGCTTCCGAAGCGCTTTTCAAGCCCCTCCATTGGAGATGCCAATTCCCCCGCAGGCCGCGGGCCTGAGACTCCGCTCCCAGGTGAGGCTGAAGACGCTGGTCCGCCGACCACACTTGGAGTAGCGCAGGCGTGGGGCTGGGGAAGCGGCCCAAACCTACAGGTGGACTTTAGTGATAATGTAGCCGTCCCTCTTCCCCTCGGGCTCCTCTTTGAGCGGAGTCTGCAGCGGGGCCGCGACCAAGGCGCCTTCGCGACGGCTCACTTCCCGCAGCCGCGCCTGCAGCGCCTCCCTCTCGGCCTGCAGCTCCCGCCGCGCCTGGGCCGCCGCGCGCTCCTCCTCCTGCAGGGCCCGGCGCCTCCGCTCCAGGACGCGCTCGCCTTGCTCCACGGCCGCCTCGCGCCGCGCCAGCTCGCGCTCTCGCAGGCTTCCCCGCACGGCCAGCGCGCCCATCTGCTCCAGCAGGCGCGCCCAGTCGCCCTCCGCAGCCGCGGCGGGGCTGGGGCCGGGGCCGGGGCCGGGGCCGGGGCCGGGCGGCGGGGAGTGGCGAGCGGCGCTCTCCTCCAGCTCCCGCCGGTGCGCGCTCTTCAGGTGCCTCCACAGCGCCGGGGTGCCCGCGCGAAAGCCCGGGCTTCGGCTCACCTGCTCCCCGCACAGCCGGCAGGTGGCCCAGTAGCCCGACGGCTGTCCCGGGCGCGCCGGGGCCAGGTGGAAGTACCCCCAGGCCTCGGAATATGGCGCCCCCAGGCGGCCGGGAGGCGCCGGCGCCAGGCCGGGGAGAGCGTCACCGTGCGCCACCGCCGCATCCTCCTGCCCACAGGTCTCTTCCATGGTCACCGCCAGCTCTTCGCTCTTCATCCTCTCTAAAGCGTCTGCATACCGAGAGGAAAAGAGGTAAGAACAACAAAATTTTATATTCATAGATGTGCACACACTCAAACAACATTTATGATTATAGATAGCCTGTGAAGAAACCATGTCTTCCTTTTATTACAGATAAAAATCTGATGGTTAGTTTGGGATAGATACCTGGGATTCTTTTTCAGTATCATTAATTGTTCATTCCCTAGGGGGCAGGGAGGGGGGGATGTTAAAAATGCCCAGTCCTCTTTTATTAACTAAGAATTCTCTTAGAAATCAAACGGGTCCCCAGCTAACAAGTACTTATACTAAAAATGGGAAGCCAAGCTTCTTAAATGAAAAAACTAGCAATGTACGGGCTGTATGTATGTGTATATGTATGTATGTGTATATGTATATATATTATTTTTTCTATTAAAGATGACACACAATATTATACTAGTTTTAGGTGTTCAACATAGTGATTAGACATTTATATAGCTTTGGAAGTGAGCACCCTGATAAGTCTAGTACCCACCTGACAACATACATAATTATTACAATATTATTGGTACCTGTGATTGACTTTATAATAGGCAATTTGCACATCTTAAACCTTCCCCTTTTTCATCCCCCCCAACCCCACTCCCATCTGCTAGTCATCAAAATGTTCTCTGTATCTATGAGTCTGTTTCTGTTTCATTTGTTCATTTACTTTGTTCTTTAGATTCCATATATAAGTGAAATCATATGGTATTTGCCTTTCTCTGTCATTTCACTTGACATAATACCCCCCAGGTCCATCCATGTTGTCACAAATGGCAAAATTTCACTCTTTTTCCTGGCTGAGTAATATTCTACTATACATATGTACCACCTCTTCATTATCCATCTGTCCATGGACAGACACTTAGGTTACTTCCATATCTTTGCTATTGTCAATAATGCTGCAGTGAACATAGGGATGCATATATCTTTTAAAATTCGTGTTTCAGATTTCTTTGGATAAATACCCATAAGTGGACTTGCTGGGTAATATGGTAGTTTTATTTGAGGAGTTTTCCGTATGTTTTTTCATAGTGGCTGTACCAATTTACAATCCCACAAGGGTTCCTTCTGCTCTACATCCTTGACAATACTTGTTCATTTATGATGTTACCCACTGTGACGAGTGTGAGGCTATATCTCATTGTGGTTTTAATTTGCATTTATCTGATGGTTAGTGATGTTGAGCATCTTTTCATGTGAATTGGTTATCTGTATGTCCTCTTTGGAGAAATGTCTGTTGAGGTCCTCTGCCCTCAACAGTATGTATGATCTCATTATTTTTTTCAATTGGATTATTGATTTTTCTGTGTGTGTTATGTGTTACTTTGTATAGGTTCCTTATACATTTTGGGTATTATCCCCTTATTGGATGTATCACTGGTGACTATCTTATCCCATTCAGTAGGGTATCTTTTTGTTTTGTTGATGATTTCCATCACTGTGCAGCTTTTTAATTTGATGTAGTCCCATTTGTTTATTTTTCTTTTGTTTCCCTTGCACAAAAAAAGACATATAAAAATATTACTAGGGCAATGTCAAAGTTTACTGCCTATGTTTTCTTCTAAGAGTTTTATGGTTTCAGGTCTTACATTTAAGTTTTTAATCCATTAAAAAATTTTTTTAATTGATTTCAGAGAGGAAGGGAGAGGGAGAGATAGAAATATCAATGATGAGAATCATTTATCGGCTGCCTCCTGGGGATCGAGCCTGCAACTCGGGCATGTGCTCTTGACCAGAATCGAACCCGGGACCTTTCAGTCCACAGATCGACGCTCTAGCCGAGGCAAACCTGCTAGGGCAGTCTTTAACCCATTTTTATTTTATTCCTGTATATGGTGTTGGGAAAACTGGACAGATACATGCATCACATGAATCGTAATGTAAATATCTGTGTTTTCCGATGGTCTTAGGCGACCCTGCTAGTGGTTCTCAACCTGTGGATCACGACCCACAGGTTGAGAACCGCTGCTGTAGAGCCTAAGACCATCGGAAAACACAGATATTTACATTACAATTCATTAACAGTAGCAAAATTACAGTTATGAAGTAGCAATGAAAATAATTTTATGGTTGGGGGTCACCACAACATGAGGAACTGTATTAACCTTTTGCACTCGGATGTCGAGTGTGACGGTTATTGAATGTATCAATAATTTGAAATATAAAAAAATCCAAATAAATAAGTTTGTATAAAAAGAAACTCCAGTTTTTTATTCTACTGCCACGCTTTGTAAAATCTTGGGTATTTAAAAAATTAAATCCCGAGTAGAATAAAGGAATCAAGAAAAAAGCAAGTGAGTGCAAAGGGTTAAAGGTTCGCGGCATTAGAAAGGTTGAGAACCACCGCTCTTAACAGATGCTTGAGTCATAAAACAAAATTAATTTTTTATGTTGTTCATTCCAACTAAATGGTCTCCTCTGTATAGTTGCAAGATACATAGCTTGGTCAATACTTTTAATTAAGGAAGAAAAATAAAGAAAAATGATAGCTTCTTGCTTTGTCTAACAAAATATCTGTTAAAGGGATCCAAACACAACACAGTAACGATCATTGCAAAGTCTTTTTTCTATTAGGAAGACAGTTTACCACTGCAGTAACCCATCACAGAAGGGAGGATAGGAAAGGTGAAGTTCATTCTTTAGAAATAACCTCACAAAGGACCAAATGTGTGATTCTAGCCTGACGTGCTTTGAAAGTTTAAAGATAATAAGAGAACACACAGCCGACTCTGGGAACTCATCTGAGAACTTATTTCAGGGGGAACATTAAGGCCACGGTGGGAGAAGGATGCACAGTGAGATCGCTGCTGCCAGCTCATACTGTCAGGTTTGAACCAGCAGCAGTGAGGTGATAGTGTCAGAATCTCTCTCATTAAATGCAACTAGGGATGACTGAAGACAAAGATGAGAACAGGAAAAATAAGTTGCTATATTAATATAATTTACTTTCAAATTTTAATTCAATTGCTAATCGTCTATCTACAGATGAATTACCACTTTCTAAAACCTCATTATTCCTTTTCCCATCAAGCAAGTCCACTTAGGATCAGGCAAGACGTTTAATATATCTCTCACATTTTGAAAAAAGATAATGAATTTACAAGAATTAACAAAAAATAAAAAATAGAGAAGTATCAGGCCTCTTCTAACAAAAGAAATAGCCAGTTACATATTTCCTGATATATTAGAAATTGATTTGAATATGGTAACTCATGATGACCAATTAGTATAAAAGCTTTTTAGAAATTAAAGGCTAGATTTCTCCCAAGAGATTTATTAAGTTACTAAAATCCCCAAAGTGGAAGTTGGGGGATGAGGAGGGGAGTCACAGACCACCTTCAGGATAATTTTTTTTATGGTTAGTAAACATTACGGTTAGTGAAAAGAACTAGATTTTAGTCTTAGAAATGTTTTTTGTTATCCATCTTTACCTTAAATTTTTCTACACTTCTTTTTCCTTTTTTTACAATTCTGTTTCCTCCTACATTTGAAACTTATCTTTCCACAGCTCCTTTATAAAAATTACTGGACATACACAAAAGTGGACTTAATGGTATAATGGACCCCTATTTTATTTTACATGTGAAAAGAATATCAAGACTATCACTTTGTATTCTGATATGCTTTCTTTTTTTTTTATAGCATTTTTTTTGTTTGTTTTTAAATATATTTTATTGATTTTTTACAGAGAGGAAGAGAGAGGGATAGAGAGTTAGAAACATCGATGAGAGAGAAACATCGATCAGCTGCCTCTTGCACACCCCCTACTGGGGATGTGCCCGCAACCAAGGTACATGCCCTTGACCGGAATCGAATCTGGGACCCTTGAGTCTGCAGGCCGACGCTCTATCCACTGAGCCAAACCGGTTTCGGCATGATATGCTTTCTTGAGCTGGGGGTTGAAAATTGCACATAACCTGCAGACTCTCTTACTTGTGCCAAAGTCTGAGAGTAATCATTCCTGATGTACACCTAACAGTGCCAGAGGTGACCAATCACTGTTGTGCTTTACCTCCCTGCAACATGTCTCTGGGTTTCTTCAAAATCTGGGGTGCCTAGAGGAGTGCCCCCGACATGAATGCCATCTGTTACAGGAGTTAAGGTGGAGCCCTGGCTGGTGACTCGGTTGGTTGGAACGTAGTCTTGTACACCAAAAGGTTCTGGATTCAATTCCCAGTCAGGGCACATACCTAGGTTGTGGGTTTGATCCCTGGTCAGGGCACATATGGGAGGCAACTGATTGATGTTTCTCTCTCACTCTTCCTCTCTCTAAAACCAATAAACATATCCTCTGAGGATTTTTAAAATTTTTATTTTTATTTTTTGTTAAGAGTTAAGGTGGAGCCCTCGCCGGTTTGGCTCAGTGGACAGATCGTTGGCCTGCGGACCAAAGGGTCCCTAGTTCGATTCCTGGTCAGGGCACATGCCCCGTTTGCGGGCTCAATCCCCAGTTGGGGGCGTGCAGGAGGCAGCTGATCAATGATTCTCTCTCATCATTGATGTTTCTATCTCTCTCTCCCTCTCACTTCCTCTCTGAAGTCAATACAAATATATTTTTAAAAAAGAATTAAGGTGAAAACAAGGGTAAAAAGCACTGTTTTTGATGTCTTAATCCTTTAGACTTAGTGGAACGCCTCACCTGAGCCAGGACAAGCAGCACCACAAATATTGGCCAGCTCAGTGCTGCCCCTCTACAGGTGACAGAGGGACATCTTCTACCTTGGTAGGCCTTTGCTCTTGGAGGTCTTAACCAGTGGAAGGCAGCATGGTACAGAACTGCCCCACCTTCTCAGTCCTCCGCACACAGCTACGTTTTGGCTCAATACAATCTCCTGTTCACACTCTGTAGTTAAAGAGTGACCAGCAACCTGTAGCTGAAGGGCATAACAGCCTGCCTGGCTCTGCTCAACAACTCTGAGGTCATTTCAGCCACCCCTGTAAGTGCAGTGGGAGAGCAGCCTCCCAGTCAACCAGCTTCTTCAGCCACACTCTAATACACATAGAACTCATACAAACTTAAAAGCCAGAGACAAACGACCCAATAAAAAACGGGCAAGAAAGATGAGGAGGCAAAGGACCTAGGGCAAAATCAAATGGCCAGGACACTTGTGAAAAGATGCATGACATCACTTACATCCAGGGAAGTGCTATGAAAGTAACACTATCACAGTAACAGGAATGAAGAGGTCTGTCAGCTGAAGCTGGGAGGGAGGCAGAGGAAAGGGGATGCTCCTGCATTCCTAGTGGAGATGTGAAGGCTTTTAGGGAAGCAATCCGGTAATTTCTACTCATTAAAAGCAGATGTCATCAGGATTCCACCAGTGGGAATCTATTCTGTAGAACTAGAAGTACTGATATGTAAAGCTGTGTGTATTAGGATGTTTTTTAGTACAATATTATTTAGTACAGCAAAAAGCTGGAAACCAAAAAGCTGGAATACCTATCCGTAGGAGAATGGCCAGGTAAAGATTATATGGTCACTTCAGGGAGTATTATGCATCCATTAAAAAGGATGGATTGGAGCTCTGCCAGATGACCTAGAGGGACTTCTGGAGGAATTGTTCAGTTTCTTTGAAGAAAAGAAAGTTACAGAAAAGTATGTATGATCTCATTATTATTAAAGAAAAGTAAGGAAGGAGACACATTATGGGTTGAGGAGGTGACATTTGATGTGAAAGGAGAGAGAAGGGGAAGAGGTAAACACAAAAGGAAAAGAAAAAAGTACTAAGCATTCATATGATCATATGTATACATTTAGGTAGTGTATGTATATGGCAAGACCTATACATAAATAAAAAAATTATAAAACATTCCTCATGCATGTGAGCTTAGGCAGGGTTAGGCAGCCTTAATTATTGAGGCTGGAGGGAACAGTCCTATGGGGCACAGTGCCATCTGGCCCTGGAGGGTTGCTCCATTTGGGGTGGTTTGTTGTGCCCTGCTCAAGCAGGAGGAGATTCTATATCCACAGGAGATGGAGGATGCCATGGGGGAGCAGCCCACCTCACGCACCTAGCTCCCTGGCACAGGGCAGGCACTCAGGGGAGGCAATGAATCTGACTCTAGATTTCTTAGACCCAGCTCATTCAAGTGTCCCTATCCCCATCTGTAAAGGGATGTGGTAAGATTATCTGCCTCTTAAACCTGTGGCTGAAATCAGATAACACAAATGACTCATTGTTGGACTCTCTAGTGCTATATAAATACAAGGCATGAAGAAAAGAATCCACCAATATTTACTGCTCAAACCTGCCCATATTAAGTTCTCAGTGGCTAAAAGGCAGTATTATGTTTCTTTTTGACATTCTATTATTCAATATAGTAAATAGGTAGTTTAAGTTGGAAAAATTGTCATGAGGATTTTTTAAATACAAAAAGCAAATAAAAAAGAATCACAAATCCACCGCCCCCTCCCCAGCCAAATTTAGTTTCACTTCCTAAATTGACCTTCCGCGAAATCGGTTATTCATCCCTCAGGTAGAAGATGGTGGGGAGGTCTGGTTAGCTGGAGCCCTGTGATAGGCATTTCTTCCTTACCAAGTACCCAACAAAAACGCACATCTCTGAACCAGATCGTTAACAAGAAAAAGATAAATAAGAAGTCCCTGAAATTTTCCTTAAACAGTTTTTAAACTACCAGAAAGGTACCAAGGAATGTGATTGTTTTGCTTACATCCATTTACTCTTTCATTCAAATGCCCATTGTACACCTGCTCAGGGTCAGGTGCTTGCTTGCCGCCCAGGATGCCAAGAGGATAACCACATAGTTCCTGCCTTCTGGAAGCTCGCCATTTGGTGGTGGGAAATGCTTCCAGCAACAGTTCTGATATCTGTGGTAAAGGTTCACGCAGGAGGATGAGTTCCATCACACGGTGTCCACACGAGGGAAGGGAGGGGCCTCGTGGGCCCGAACACAAATGTTCATGCAGACACTGCTGGCTGGGCACCCCTTCCCTCCCCACGGAATTCACAAAACACACGACCACTAGTGCGGACTCAGAAAGTTCCAGTTCTTTAGTCATGTAACTAGGCTTCCCAACCTCGTATTTTAAAATAAAATTACTTGAAATTAAAACAAAAGCACTCCTAGCATGAAATGAACAGTGGACAATTTTTAGTCCGATTTCGGGGGGGGGGGGGTGTAAATTTTCGTTACGCCATGGAAGGGGAGAAAGTAGTATTGTTGGTACCACGACTCTGAACTCTCCTGTGAGTGAGTTTCATTAAGTATCCATTATCTGGAAGGAATGATAGGAGGTGTAAGCCTGTGGAAGATAATAAATTTACATTAATTACCTCCGCATTTGAAGTTCTCTGAAGGAAGTTCTATTCTTCTAATAACCTATCAGATAAAAAACCAGATTCCTCAGTATGATCTCCTTGAATACTAATATAGAGAATAAGGGAAAAGATAAAAACCTGGATGAATAATTTGTGTAAATATGATCATACTTATACAGTGTATAACATGAGAATCATCCTATAAACCACCCATAAAAGTTACTTTTATTATTTTATACTTAACTAGAGGCCCGGCGCACGAAATTCGTGCAAGGGCCTTGGCCCCCACCACTGCGGTGGCCGCCTCTGCCTTTGCCCCCGCCCTCGGTGGCTTTGTTCGGAAGGAAGGACGTCTGGTCTAATTAGAATATTATGCTTTTATTATTATAGATGCTTGTACAAATACAACATATGAGGCAGGCTAAAGGACAAAGAATCAGGCAGTGTTCTCAAAAGGCAGTAACAAATGGACTGCAGCTCTATGTGTTCTTCCACAAATCAAACTAATCTCTTTGGTTGGATTAATCCACCACAGTTATAACAATTATGTGTAGCTTGAATCTGGATCTTAGCTAAGAAATTCATGCTAATGTGAAATCTACACAGACTTGTCTAAAAACATTTTCATTTACTTCATCCACCAGTAACTTAAAGCAGAACATAATAATTAAAACAAATAATTAGCCTTGACAAGGGAAGTATCAAGGAAACCACAATTCATCCATCTGTTACCTGTCTATCTCCGTTGAATATTAGTTTGCAGCCTAATCTATTGTATTCATCTATTTATAAAGATATCCAGACCATTAGAAAAATTAGTGTGGAATCACCAGTTTAAATGAAGTTAAAAAGCAAGTAAAAATGCCTCCAAACTGTAAAGTGTCAATGTCTGGGTCAGGGAGTAAAGGGTAGTGTGAAAATATTTAGAAAAAGATTAAACATGGACTGTGAAAAATTTACTAAGTTGGCTGGAGGGTCGTCCTGTACTATAAACGTTCGATCCCTGTTTGGGTGTGTGTGGGAGGCAACCCATCGATGTTTCTCTCTCCCCCTTCCTCTTGCTCTAAAAAACAATTTAAAAACTTACCCTCAGATAAGGATTAAAAAAATTACTGGACCCACATCTATTTATCTGGTGAATCAGATATGTTCTCTAAATTTCATAAACCAAACTCTTAGATAGCTCTACCATTAGCTAAAAGGCTCAGAAATATTCTTTCTCTATTAATGCATTTTAAAAAATGAAAACTATAAAGTGTTCTGTCCTAAAGTGGACCTTTATTTCAGTCCTACATTACTTAATATATATGTTCCTAAAAAGAAGGGTGTTGATCCATTTTATTATGCATAATTTAATATGAATTAGAAGGATTTTAAGCTGCACTTTGAAGGCCTTTGTAACACCAAGATTTTTAAATTGAGAATTAACTGGTTTGGGCTCTTGGCCGTTTTGCATATTGTTGAATACTTTTTATTGTGGGTTGCCTCAAGCTATTTTTGGAAAAAACGGGTGTGTACAAATAACACATTAATAAAAAAGTGCAGAAAATAATTACCTTAATTATGTCAATTTATTAAGCTATTTCTACAAAAGTTCTTTAAACACCCCGTCTTTGTAGCCTGGGCTAATTAGAAATTCAGAAGGTAGCAGATACTTAATTTTTTTCTTTCATGGAAAAATAAGTTTGCTTGGTAAGCTTCAGGCATTTGGTTAGTGTAAGTAGTTACAGCAAGTTGGTCCTGTATACTCCCAAAGGATCAGAAAATTCTTTTGTCTGAGCACCATGAAGGTGGGGGGGGGGGAGGGGTCTGAGCATCTGGCTTGCCTAGGGTTTCTCCTCCCCACAGAGGGAAACATTCAGGAAATCTCAATTAGAGGGAGATTTGCACATTGTTAAAAGTCTGACCGCTGTAAGGCAATTTTAATAAAGTAGGAACAGAGGATTTTCAGTACTCCCTAATAACTTTTTTGAGGGCATACTGTGGTGAGGGAGAAAAAAGAGGTCCTGAAAGAAACTGCACGGTGCCTTTCTGCAGAATCTGGGGCCGCGTGCATTTTGCACAATAAGAACATCCGGACCACAGCGAAGCAAGGGCACGGCCGCCCCATGCACGCAGGCCTGAGATGGGGGATACCCCGGGCATCTGCGGCTCCGCTCACCTGCGGGCCAAGGCCGGCTCACCTGGGTCCCAGGCCGCGGGTCCCCAGCCTACGCACCCCCCCCTCCTTCTTCCCCCTCCAGCGCACCCCCCACCCCCGGGCCTGCACGAGCCCCAGCCTGGCCCAGTGCTCCCACGCCCGCCTCGAGACCCACACTCACGCCGGTGTCCCCAGAGCGTGGCGGGTTGCGGGCTGGGAGTGCGGGATCGTGGTCCCGCCAGGATCCTCGCAGACACGTTGTCCTGCACGGAAACCTCCGCTGGGCCCCTTAAAGGCACAGCGCTTAGTTTCCGTCTCGGGGTAAATGGGGGAGTCTGAACGTGGGAACTGTAGTTGAAAGGACGGGGGAGTCACTCCTCAACTATCCAGATCCACGAGTGAAAGACAACTGTTTGCCAATTTCAGAAATGAAACAGCAGTTTAGTGATTTTTTAAAAAAATGCAATTTTTGTTCCATACCTTTCCATTAACCTTCCAAGACCTGGATTCCTATCTTAGGTCTCTGAATGCAGCTTTTATCCTTCCAGGTTCTAGGTGTGTGACGGCACCAGTAGTCAGAAGGATCTCCTAAACCAAGGTCTGGACAGATAAAGGTGGGCAAGGTGCATTGGTGTATCAGTCAGCTTTCGATACCTTATGTTTAGTGATTTACAACAAAGATTCATTTTTCAAGCAAGTTGCCTCTGCTGCTGGCAGCTTTGGCTGCACTCCACCAGTTTCCTTTATTCCAGGCTGAAAGATCAACTCTTTTGGGACGGACTCACTGTGCTGGCACCAACTGTGATGTGAGGGAAGGAGTCCTGATGTGTAGTATTCGCCGTTTTCATGATGTAAATACTCCCACTATGGCTGATTTCAAGCAACTGACAGTTAAACAGGTGTCTTGTCAACTTTCTGGAAATGGAACCATCAGCTCTCACACATCCCTGTCACTCCACTCTTAAAACAGCTCACATTCTGCTCACCTCCTCTTGGCCAAACCAAATCACATGACAAAGCCTGCTGTCAGTGGGGCCTACACGTATACTCCTCTCACAAGAAAGAAAGCCTTGTAAATCATATGACAGTGGGTAGAGATTGTATAATCCTCTTAAAAGGAGGACAGGGAATACTGGTTACAATAATATAATTCACTTTATGTGCTTTGGCTCAGGGAATTTTTTTTTTTTTAACCTCATCCTTTCTAGAAAGTAGAGTTTCAAAGTCCATTAAAGGAGTTTTGCCTTACCAATCCAAGAATGGTTTCAGAAGAAGAAACTGGTTGGGTGTCTTCAAAGGGATAATTTTGTAATGTGAAGGTTAACTATTAAGTTAATATTTTTATCCAAGAGCGCATTTATGACTGTGGACATCTGATTGAAAGAAAAGCAACTAGTGTAAATGAATCAGGTTAAAGTCATCTCAATAAGCAAATGTTTAAAGTTTATTGTATCTGGTAATCCCCTTAACTAGAGACTTTTTACTTGGAGTGCCTTAAAGATCCATTGGCTTTAACCTGACAATGTAATGAGATACATGATGTTTTCATTAGTTCATAGAACAGTTTTTAGAGAGTGCTGGTTATGGGCAAAGCACTATCCTGACCTAAATAAGAATCTGGAGATTCAAGAGACCATTCCTGCCCTGAAGCAGATTACACTTCAGTAAGAGAGTCAGACAAACGTAACTCCAAGAAGAAAGTGAAAATGGGGTAAGAGGAACACAAAACTGAGAACAGCTACTCTTCTTGAAAGTGGCAACATTTAACCGAGACCTAAAAAGGGGTAGGATTTGGATTAATGGAATGATGTTTATTTCCCTAACAGGGTGTGTTTGGGATTTATCTTTAAAGTCCAGAGTAAAGGAGCCTGTCTCTTCTGGGTTTGATTCAGTGCTTTCTTATAACCCAAAATATCTTCGTTGTTGTTTTAAATTAAATTTTAAATCAAATTATAAGATACATCTCAAATATCTACTAGTAATAACAATTTTCTTTGCCCCACATTCTTTGTTCTATTTGCAGCAAGAAAAATGCTATTCAGTTCTTGTTTTGATAGTGGCAATTCCCCTAACTTTCATCATGCATTTAACTATAAGTAAATAACATTTAATTTTCATAAGAAGACCTCATTTCTATCCCCTGCCTGGAAGTTGGCAAAGCATGAGGACATGCATTTTATTGGTAGTGCAGAATATTTACTCTCCAGATTCTTGCCAGAGATTATAGCCTTGAAATGTGCTAATTCTTACCAAAAGCCCAGTTATAGAAAACTATTTATAGAAATTACCTCAAAACCATGAAATTACAGAGCTGTGTACTTGGACCACACTCAGTAAATCCTATATGTGCTTTTGGTCTGTAGTTTTCTTCTGATGGTTTTGTTTGGTTTTGGTGTCAGAGTACTACTGACTTCATAAAATGAGTTGAGAAGTATTTTTTCCTCTTTTGTTTTAAGGAAGAGTTTGTGAAGAATTGGTATTATTAATTCTTCCTTAAATGTTTGGTAGAATTTAAAAGTGAAGCTACCTAGAACTAGGCTTTTCTTTATGAGTAGTTTTTTTAAAAAAAAAAAATTACTAATTCAGTATCTTTATTTGTCATAGTTCTGTTCAAATTGTCTATTCCTTCTTGAGTCAGTTTTACTATCTTTCTAGAAATTGGTCCATTTCACTCAAGTTTTTACCCTAAAACTTAACTACAGTCATCCCCCAGTATCCATGGAGAATTTGTTTCAAACTCCCTTATATAAAACTAGAGGCCCAGTGCACGAAATTCATGCACAGGGGATTGTGTCCCTCAGCCCAGCCTGCACCCTCTCCAATCTGGGACCCCTCTCACAATCCAGGACTGCTGGCTCCCAACTGCTTGCCTGCCTGCCTTCCTGATTGCCCCTAACCACTTCTGTCTCCCAGCCTGATCACCCCCTAACCACTCCCCTGCCAGCCTGATTGATGCCTAACTGCTCCCCTGCCAGCCTGATTGCCCCTAACTACCCTCCCCTGCAGGCCTGGTCACCCCTCACTGCTCGCCCCTGCAGGCCTGGTCCCCCCCAACTGCCCTTCCCTGCAGGCCCAGTTGCCCCCAACTTCCCTCCTCTGCTGGCCTGGTCACCCCTAACTGCCCTCCCCTGCAGGCTTGATTGCCCCCAACTGCCCTCCCTTGCAGGCCTGGTCCCTCCCAACTGCCTTCCCCTGCTGCCCTGATCACCCACAACTGCCCTTCCTTGCAGACCTGGTCCCTCCAAACTGCCCTCCCCTGCTGGCCATCTTATGGTGGCCATCTTGTGTCCACATGGGGGCAGCCATCTTGTGTTGGAGTGACGGTAAATTTGCATATTACTCTTTTATTAGATAGGATAGAGGCCTGGTGCATGGGTGGGGGCCAGCTGGTTTTCCCTGAAGGGTGTCCCGGATCAGGGTGGGGGTTCTCTTGGGGCATGGGGTGGCCTGGGCGAGGGGCCTGTGGTGGTTTGCAGACTGGCCACACCCCCTGGCGACCCAAGCGGAGGCCCTGGTATCTGGGGTTTATTTATCTTCTATAATTGAAACTTTGTAGCCTTGAGTGGAGTCCAGGGCCAGCCAGGGTGTGCGGGAAGCTTGGCTTCCTCCATTGCTGGGGAAACCCAAGCCTCCTGCTCGCTCTGTGGCCACAGCCATCTTGGTTGGGTTAATTTGCATACTTGCTCCTGATTAGCTGGTGGGTGTGGCTTGTGGGTGTAGCAGAGGTACGGTCAATTTGCATATTACTCTTTTATTAGATAGGATAGTGTAGAGCAATACATGCATTTGTTCCTCTGCATCCACAGTTGGTTGAATCTGCAGATGCAAAACCTGAGAATATGGATGGCCACTGTATGTTTATTGGAAAAAAACCCATATATAAGTGGACCCACATAGTTCAAACCTGTGTTGTTCAAGGGTCAACTGTGTATTTTTATAGGATCAGCCGAAGCTGCTGAATAAACAAATATTTCCACTTTCATCTGTTCTTTATCTTAATCCATCAAAGTTGAGAGTCTTAATCATATTGTTGTAAAGACAAGGCTAGCTTCTAAGAAACAATATATATGTTATCCCACTGCATCACTCCACTTACCACTAGAAACGGCATCCTTGTTGCCGTCTAAGTGACACAGGTCCAGAATGCCATCCTGTGGTTTGGAGGTGCAGAGATTCTAAGATTCTACTTTCTAGGGCCACTCTGGGACCTGTTTTCTTAGCTTGGGTTCCCTGAAATTTAGTGATTAAGACAAGAGCCAGAAGCAGGTAATTTGAGAGGTGATCAGAGGAAGCAGGATTGGGAGAACAGAGAGAGTAATGAAAGAAATGCACACCAAAATAAAGAGGTTTTTAAAAAACTACAAATAATTGTATGTCTTTAAAATACTGTCTTTATTTTATACTTGTAATTATGATTATAACAGAACTTATTCCCACATGGTGAACTGTTTTTAATCCTCACCTTTTTCAGGCTTTTCCAGACCCAACTTCCTCATTTTTCAACTTTATCATTTTCTGTTATATAATGTTTAGAAAAATGTTAGCATAGACTTTATGTTCATTTCATTGGTTGACTTTTGGCTTGGAGACTTTATGAAATTTTAAAAACTTATCTTTGAAACTTGACATTTTCACTGTAATTATATATAAATGCAAGTCTCTTTTTGCTTGAAACATAGCTTGGCTTGGAGTTTATCCTGGAGGTAATTTAAACAAGAGAGTTACATAGTGAGATTTATATTTTAAGTATACCACTTTAGGGATGTATGGAGGATGAGTTTGAAAAAACAGAAAACCAAAACAAAAAGCAGACTAGATATAGACAGACTGTTGCATACTGTGGGCCAGAACTGAGATGTTTTAAAGATTCAACCTGCTTAGTTTGTAGCCGAAAGTAATAAACGAGAGAATGGATGGATGATGGATTGGTTGGTCGTTCTGTGTCTCTCTGGCGTCTTTACTGGCCGCGGTGTATCTGAGGAGATGAGCTCCTGCTCAAAGGGCACATCTCCGTGGTGCTCAGCTCTGGAGAGCAGTGCTCTCCGGGTGACCTTTCCCAGGTCCCTGCAATGAGAGGGAAACCCTGGGAGCAGGAAGAAATGGCCCCCTTCTCCCTTCCTTGGGGACTTCTCACAGAGGCGTCAGACATTTCTCAGAACCATTGGGAAGAAAGAGTGTAAGAATTTATCTGAGAATTCCAACGCCTTTTCAGAATCCAAGTGTGCCATAGGCTGTGCCATGCTGATGGTTGTGGGGCTTGCAGGTTATCCAGGCAGGATAACTTGCTGCCATTTCACATTTTTCTTCTCCTAGGGTTGTAAAGTGCCTTGCAAAGGTCCATGGCGCACTTCCTGGTGGCTTCCCTTAGCCCCACACTTGCAATTTCTGTTAACATACATACTGGGGAAAGGATGTTCAGTTTCAAACCTGCATGCTGTGGGACACCAAGGATGTTTGTGTCTAAAAGCAGAGACTCCTTTTTTTTTTAACTACCATATGCTGAAAGGAAGAAAGAGAAAAGGTAATGAAAAAAGAACAGAAAAGACAAGGCCCTAGGCGTGAGAGCGCAGCAGGCCTTCCTGACCTTACCCACAGATGAGGCTTATGCTTGGAAAGCAGACCAGCAGGAGGAGACGGACGCGGGCAGGAGGCAACCCGCACCGACAGCTTTGACTGTACAGACAGCTTTGACGGGTGCTGCACCACTGGCCACTTGCTCAAAGTGCTGGAGGGGTGCAGGTGGTGGTGGGGGGAAGTATTCCATACTGCTTGTTTAAAGGGCCAGTATGACCAGAATAACTGGTTAGAGTGAGCATCTGGAGGCTTATCTCACTCACCACAACTTCAGGAGTCTGTGACCCCAGCTGTGGTCAGGGTTGATGTGACCTGACCCTGGTGGTCAGACATTCCACGCACGCTTCAGAGTTTTTTTACTAACTCCCTTTGCCAAAGGAAAAAGACACACTTGTCCAAAAGAGCTGGTTTGGTCATTTTCTGAGATAATCATAAAGAATAACAACAACAGCAACAGGAAAACCTTTGATTTTCTTTTCTATCTTTTGTAGTAGGAGAAAAGGAAACCATGGTATGTGTGACTTGGGGATACAAGCAGTAGTCTGACCCACAGGTCTCGGGTTTATCATCCTGTCCTCAGAAACCAGGTCAGAATGCTGTGGCCCACTGGCTTTGACTGGGTGTACTTGTGATGATCCAGTCTGCCTGGATTTGTGAATTATTGTTAATCCAGAATCTTCCTCTCTGCCCAACCAAACCTCATTCTCAGTGCTCTTATGAAGACTCCTTGGACTATACCAGCTTACAAGGATCTCTCTCATCTAAATTTCTCCTGTCCTCGAAGTCAGTATCATGCACATATATATTGTTTCTGAGAAGCTAGCCTTGTCTTTACACCTCAACTATGAAGATCTGAGTGGCAGGAATCAGATCTCATATTTTATATATTCTCCCCCATAAAGCCCAGCAGAGTGCTGAGCAAATAGTAGGTCACTATTGAAAGCATATATTCTGCTTTGAGTGAGGTACCCAGTGTATTCAAATTCATAAAGATAGAAAATAGAAGGGTGGCTGCTGGGGCAGAATGTGGGGAAAGGGAATGGGGAGTTGGTATTTAATGCGGACAGAGTTTCAGTCTGGGAAGATGGATGGTGAAGACAGTTACACAACAATGTGAATGTACTTAATGCCATTCAAGTGTACACTTTAAAGGGGTTAAAATGGTAAGTTTTGTGTATATTTTACCACAATAGAAAAAAATATTTTTAAAAAGGCACATACTGTAGAAATCTCAGGCTCTTTCTTAATTGTAGGCCCAGCTGGTGCCCATGTGTAGGATCAGTATTTGTGTGTGAATGATACTTCCAGTTTGATGGGCTGGAACCATTTTTTTAAACACTGGAACATTTGCATCAGGCTTTTAGTTTAGATTATTATTATTATTATTATTATTATTATTAGTTCACACCTACACAGGAAGGATTAGGTAGGAATCCAGATCTAGGCTAGGCAGTGACCTGACCCTGGTGGTCAGACATTCCATACTCACTTCTCAGAGGAATGGGAACAGCTAGTGATGGCGTGAAAGTGGGCAAGTTACATTAGATCTCAAAAAAAAATTGGGCCTCCAATTTTGATTTTGTTTCTCCTCTGTAAAATGGGGATAATTATATATAATACCTTCCTCTATACTATAGAGTCTATAGGATTGTTGTAAGGATTAACTGAGATAAATTATGTGAAATACCTTGTAGAGTACCTGAGACAGAATAGCAGCTGGAACGTATGGCTAATTGTTTATAAATGGTAGCTGAGAGTTCTTTGATTTTGTGACTTTACTTTGGATTTGAGGAGAATGAAAGTAGACCACAGGTCCTGGGAGACCACTAGTGCCTTGTCTGGGACTTGTGATCTCACGTGTAACCAAATCCCCAGAGGGCGTGAGGTTGGTGGCTGCGGGAGGAACCCCACTGGGAGAGGTAACGACTTAGGGCTCTTTCTCTCAGACCGACTGTCCCACTCAGCCAAAACACACGTTCCAAGCTGTGTTCTCTTTCTTTAGTTTAAATTCAAAAAATCCTGGGAAAGGACTTGAAGAGACCCAGGTGGCTGGCTTTCTCACCTGTGTGGTCAGGATGCCAGGTTTGGCTGCTCTCACTTGATCTTGATGTTGGAGTGGTGGAGGGCAGTTTTCAAAATCAAGAGATTGCTGCTTCTGGAGGGGGAAAAAAAAAAAAGAGTGTTGGGCAAATGAAAATGAGGTGTTCACCCAGCACTGAAGTTCATGCTCTGAACAAGCCAAAGAAAAATCAATACAGATGAAGTATTATAGAATTGTCTACCTGATACCTACGTAATTTTATTAACCAATGTCACCCCAATAAAGTCAATATAAGTTAAAAAAAGAAAGAAACATCAGCCATGAGCCCCACCCTCAAGGATCTTGTTCTTTAGTGACTAATGACCTCTGGGAGGGTGAGTTTGTTTTCAAAGAACAGTTGCCTTATGTTTCTTCTTTTCAAAGGGAGTTGAGCACATTGATCTTAAGGTTTTTTTTCAAGCTGGCATCAAATATTATGTGACCTTGGTTTAATGTGGGGCGAACTTATCAGGTTGTAAAAATGAAAATGCTTAATGAAAAGTACTTGAAATAAGCTCAAGGCCACATTAACATTTAATGCGAACTTCCAAACATAAGCTATTTTTACATTCCTGTTTACTAGTATGATATACTGTAGTTATTTTCCCCCATGACTCAATACGGTGGGATATTTTCCCCCTTTGTTCAAATAGTTCTCAATTTGAATGTGACACAGAGTTCCCATTTTCCCCATAAATTACATATTTATAGCTCATGGGAATAACCGGAATGCTGCGTGTCTCTTAAAAGTACTTCTGTGTTTGAATTATAGAGAAAATGACTTAATAGGATTCTGAACTTTGGGTGCTCTTGATGTAGCTGGAACAGAGAGAACAGGACTCTGCGTCCTGGGCCTGGGTCCTCTTTGCTCTGAGCACCATCCTCTGAGCCTGCCCCCAACTGTGTGCACTTCTGGCCTGGTGAGGCGGGGGAGGACGGGCATGAGCATGGGGAGCAGCCAGTTCACCAGCAGAGGCAGTGTTGCAGTTGAGAACATAGGCTTTGACCTCTGGTGCCGAGGTGCAGCTCTGCCATACACTAGTGTAAGCTTGGGGTGGTTTCTGTTTCTCTGCTTCTTTTGCTTTTTTCCTCTCTAAACTGGCATAGTAGGAGTTATGTTTAGGGTTATGATTAGAATTGAATGAGGTAACACTCCAGAAGGCATGGAGTGAGTCACAGTGAGTGATGGTTATTGTTCCGGAGTTATAAAGCAGGAAGGACTAGGGTGTCTTCTCTTCTGAGCACCCTTCTTCCCTTCTCCTTTACTTCTTTGGAAGCCTGGTGGCCACCTCCTAAGACCAGCTGAGCTTCCTGCTTAGGAGGAAGTACCCTTCATTCCCTAGAAAGCGTAGTGGGATCCCACGGTGGGGCGAGCACAGAGCTGACTTCACGCCTGCCTCTGGTCCAAGCCTCAATTGGGGGTTCATGTGGGGCCAGTCCTCTCCGGCAGTAAGAAACCACATGAGGGCCTGGGAGCCTAGTACGTATCTTCCTTGAAGGTCCTGAGTAAAGTAACGCTGCCTTTACAACCCTGTACCCTAGGTGACAATGGGCAGCTGGTTGAGTGTTTAAAAAATAAAATTTACAGCACAATTTATAAATAACAAAATGCTCCAATTTAAAGGTACTGTTTGATGGATTTTGAAAACTATATGCAGCCATGTAAGCCCCACCACAGGCCAGGTACAGAGTATTTCCACAACTCCCCAAAGTTTCCTTATATCCTGTTCAGTTAATATCCCCTTCTTCCCACCCCTTGGCAGCCACTGATTAGCCTTCTGCTAACGATAGAACAGTTTGTATTTTCTAGAATTTCATATAGTAAATGGAATGTGTTGGGCTTCTTTTATTTATCATAATGTTTTGAGATTCACCCATGTTGTTGCATGTATCGGTGGATTCTCCCCTTTTATTGCTAAGTTTTTCCCATTATATAATATACCACAGTTTGTTTATTCATCCCCCTGTTGGTGAATATTCAGGTTGAATGAGGCAGTCTCAGTGATTTCTTCTGGTCCTGGAATTCCATGATTCTCTAATCCCACTAGAAAATATAAGGAGTTGTTTATATAGTGAACCAAGAAGAGGCTCTGGAGATTTTGACCAGTGGGTCAGGAAGGACAGCAAGGCAGTTAAATAGTTAAACACGTTGTAAAGGCAAATAAAAGAGTCTTATCCTTAGCTTAGTTTCAAGGATGCTCACCCCTGTCACTGATGGTGACCTGGCACCTCATTCCCGGGTCTGTGGGGTCTTTATTCAGTTAAATTGCAGAGAGTAGACTCTGATGGTGGCTAACCCAGGACATGCCTGCCCTTGAGCTCCTCCTGGATGCTCAGCTCAATCCCACCTCTGCCTGGGAGTTTTCTGTGCACTCGGACAGCAGAGGCAGGGACTGTCCTATTACTGGCAGAGGCAGGTGCAACACCAGGGGTCATGGTATTCATGGATCTCCAAAGGTGTTCATGGATCCCTGACATCAGAATCCCTTGGAGTGCCTCCAGAAAAGCCAGATAAATGAGAGATGTTTGCCAAGTCAGAATGTAAGGGCAGGGTCCAGGAATCTGCTCATAAACTGTTTGCCGGGAGATATAATACATTCTGAACTTTGAGCACCATTCATATAGGAGGATGGCCAAGAGAGAAGATTTGAAAATGGTTCAAAGCTGATATGATAGAAGTGAATTATTAAACACATTTAACTGCTTCTTGTTATTTCACAATATATTTTAATGATTACATGACCAGTGTTTTGTCCTTCAAACTTGTCATTCTGCAAAGTCATTTTAAGTAGTATAAGAAAATAAAGTGATATCACTGGTATGACAGATTATAAGGTGACATTCATCACATGGAATCCAGGGCCTGAAGGAAAGGTTAGGGAAACTATAGATTTCTAATGAGAAAGTCAAGTTTAATTAATTGTCCTCTGTTAAATAGATTTGGATTGGGTTTGGCACCTGAAAGTTAAATAGCTAATTACAAGGTCTGTCAGTGAATAGTAAGTAATCTGCACCCCCACTTTCATGTTGGAGATGCCACGATTGCTATTTGTCGGAGGAGAGGGAGTGGATACCAACTGAGGCTTTCCAGGGACATCTCAAGAGGAGGTGCTCTGGGAGTTGGGGAATGGGTCCCAGTTGTAAACCACAGACTGAGACAGAATCAGGAGTTTCAGGATGTGCTATGTACACAATTGCTTTTGAATCAGAGGCAGTAGGGACTGCAGGTGGCCTCTACTTGACCTTCTTCAAGGCCATAATGTATCCAGTTATTTCAGACAATACCATCTTCCCCTGTCCTTCTAACTCTACCCACCATTCAGCCAATTCCCTCCCACAGTTAGGTAACAGGCAGGGTTCCTGTAATTGATGTATTGAGAACATTTGATAAGATTCAACACTCATTTGTGATCAAAGTTCTCAGCCATCCTGAAACAGAATAAAAGGCATCTACTAGGTGTACCGGTTAATAATGCGGATTTCTTTTTTTCAATAGATGGAGTTACACCTATGTTGATAAATATGCAATTTGATATGTATCCTATTTTGTTGTATTGACAGCAAGCTTCAAAACTTCATATGTCAAATTTGCTGAAGGTATTAACATCATAGGTATTTTTACGCTTAAAAATGTCGAATTTCGTGCCAAAAAAAAAAAAAAAAAGAGCGGGAAGTTTTAATTCATTACTTTATTTTGAAGAAAAGTGCTGCTGAATACTTCGGAAGGCTTATAGTGAACATGCGCCATCTCAAGATACTTATGAACATTGGTTTAAACGCTTTAAAAGTGATGATTTCGATGTGAAAGACAAAAAATGTCCAGGTCAACCGAAAAAGTTTGAAGACCAACAATTACAAGCATTATTGGGTGAAGATGTG
Source organism: Cnephaeus nilssonii (assembly GCF_951640355.1). Classification (NCBI taxonomy): domain Eukaryota; kingdom Metazoa; phylum Chordata; class Mammalia; order Chiroptera; family Vespertilionidae; genus Cnephaeus; species Cnephaeus nilssonii. The sequence goes on along the minus strand of NC_137073.1, from coordinate 74,242,366 downwards.
TGTCAAACTCAAAAACAACTTGCAGAAAGATTAAACGTTGCTCAGCAAACAATTTCCAGTTGTTTACAAGCAATGGGAAAGATTTTAAAGGAAGGAAAATTGGTGCCACATCAACTGAATGAAAGACAAATGGAAAACCGAAAAGTCATCAGTAAAATGTTGCTTCAACAGCACGAAAGAAAGTCTTTTTTGCATCGAATTGTGACTGGCGATGAAAAGTGGATTTATCTTGAGAATCCCAAACGCACAAAATCAAGGGTTGATCCAGGTCAACCATCAACATCGACTGTCAGGCCAAATCGCTTCAGAAAAAAGACAATGGTCTGCATTTGGTGGGATTAAGAAGGTGTGGTGTATTATGAGCTTCTAAAACCAGGTGAAACCGTTAATACTGATTGCTACCAACAACAAATAATTTGAACCACACTTTGGTTGTAAAACCACCAGAATGGGCCAGAAGACATGGCAAAGTAATTTTGCTTCATGATGACGCACCATCACACACTTCAAAAGCAGTTAAAGACATGTTAAAAGATCTTGCCTGGGAAGTATTAACCCACCCGCCATATTCACCAGACCTTGCTCCTTCAGATTACCACTTGTTCTGATCGATGGCACACGCACTTTCTGAGCAGCACTTCAAAACGTACGAAGAAGTGGAAAATTGGGTCTCTGAATGGTTTGCCTCAAAACAAGAAAAGTTCTATTGGGACGGTATCCACAAATTACCTGAAAGATGGGGGAAATGTGTAGCTAGCGATGGACATTACTTTGAATAAAGCACTTTTGATGTTTCTCTTGAAATTATCCTGTTTTCTTTGATTACAAAATCTGCATTATTAACAGGTAAATGGTCAATCTGAATTTTTAACCGGTACTGGTTAATAATGTGGATACCAGTTAAAAATGCGGATACCAGTGAATGATGTGGATTTACCATTTTCTTCAAAATAATGAATTAAAACTTCCTGCAAATGCTCTTTTTTTGGCATGAAATTGGACATTTTTAAGCGTAAAAATATCTATGATAACACCTTCAGAAAATTTGACATACAAAGTTTTGAAGCTTGTTGTCAATACAACAAAATAGCGTACATATCAAATTGCATATATATCAACATATATGTAACTCCATCTATTGAAAAATAAATCCGCAATATTAACCAGTATACCTAATACAAAAAACTTACAGCCAGCATCAGAATGGTGCAAGCCTGAAAGCTTTTTCCTTAATATTGAGAAAATCACTATGGATTGTAGAGAGATGGGCAAAAGTCAGAGATGTGACAACTAGGAGGTCATTGCAGTAGTTCAGGCAAAGATGAAAGTTTAGACTTTGGTGGAAGCCAGAGAAATGAGAGGTGTTTGAGAGGCAAAAAAGAGCTTATTCACAGGTTGGACATGGGGATTGAAGGCGTGTTGCAAGGATAAGTTAGGTATGAACTTACTGAACTGGATGGATGGTGCTGCCGTTCATTTAGCAGGAAGGTGGGGAATGTCCATTCTCTTCTGCAGAGGCCCCACCATCTGTGCCATGGCTCCGAAATTTCAATTAGAACAGTCTGGCATCCATGGAAGAGATATGTATTTGGAAGGGGAGTAAGGTATTTTCAAGCCTATGAAAATATATTAAAATACACAGGCTTCCCTGACTACACCTGGGTATTGAAGAAGTAAATTATTTGGAAGATGTGCCAATACTGAAATTCCAGAGAAGTGAGACTTCTATATTTCAAGGTGTGTACAACAAAGCTCTTTAACAAAGTATCTAATTTAGGTATCATCACAGGTGTGTGTGAGGTAGATGTTTTCTGACACCTGTTTTCAGATGAGAAATTGGAGTCTCAGATTTATTGATTTGTCCAATGCTAATCAATGGTGAAAGGGGTTTCTAAACGGAAGTCTCCTGATTCCCCTGCTCCCACCTTTTTCAGTGCTATAGTGAAGGTTAATTTCTGTTTTGAAGAGAATTATCCGAAAAAACTCGGGTCTGTACAGGCTGGTATTCTCTCATAGGCTGTTCCCCTTTCCTCCCACCCAGCTCAGTCCTATTCATCCTTCCGCGCTCAGTTCGAATTGTTCATCTCCCATAAACCTTTCATGCCCATTCCTGCTTGCTGATTTTTTTCCATTTTAAGTTTTGCCTTAAATGAAAAACATCGTAAACAGGTATTGAATTCTAGTTAATGATATACATGCTAAATGAATTGTACTGTTATCTGCAAATTATATTGTAATGTATTAAAAAATAAGATAGATTAGTAGATGGATAGAGGGATAAATGAATAGACATATGATAAAGAGTAAAATGTGCCCAGCTGGCATGGCTCAGTGGTTGAGCATCGACCTATGGACCAGGAGGTTACAATTTGATTCCCAGTCAGGGCACTTGCCCAGGTTGCAGGCTCAATCCCCAGTGTGGGGAGTGCAGGAGGCAGCTGATCAATGATTCTCTTTCATCATTGATGTTTCTATCTCTCTCTCCCTCTCTCTGCTTCTCTGAAATCAATAAAAAAAATTTTTAAAAAGGGTAAATGTTTATTGTACAGTCTGGGTAGTAGATATATGAGTTTTGACTGTATAATTTTTTTCCACTTCTATGTATGTTTGCAAATTTTCATAATATGAAGTAGGGAAAAAGAAAAATACATTATCATTAGTTATAACTGAGCAACTGAAACTCAAATCTACCAGAACCTTCTCAGAAGTCTTATGAGACCCACCTCAGAACCTAACACCTGAGTGGTGAATGGGAAAGCATTTATCCATTGGTTTCTTTCTCATTGTGTGAATGCTGGAAGGCCTCACACCTTAGAGAATTCCCAGTGTAGCAAGCTAGAGACACAGCATAGACTGAGGTGAGATGTTTCAAATCACACCTGAGTGCAGCTGGTCAAAGCCTGTGCAGAAATGGTCTCCTGAATCAGTGACTACATTTAAGAGTCAAACAGGAGTATCTAAAGTGCTGCAGAAGTATTGTGTTATTACCTATGGCTACATAATGGATTACCTCCAAATTTATTGTCTGAAACACTTATTATCCACAGTTTTTGTGGGTCAGGAATTTAGGAGCAACTTAACTGGGTGGTTCTGGCTTGGAGGTCTCCCATGATATTATAGACAATATTTTAAGCCAGGGCTCAATTTATCTGAAAGTTGATTAGGGCTGAAAGATCCATATCCAAGGTGGCTTGTTGCATGGCTGTTGGCAGGCGGCTTCAGCTTCCCACAATATGGCCCCATAGTAAGGCTGCTTGAGTTTCCTGATGACATGGCAGCTGGTTTCCCCCAAAGTCAGTGATGAGAGAGAGAGAGAGAGAGAGAAGAGAAGAGAAGAGAAGAGAAGAGAAGAGAAGAGAAGAGAAGAGAAGAGAAGAGAAGAGAAGAGAAGAGAAGAGAAGAGAAGAGAAGAGAAGAGAGAGATCCTAATGCCTTTTATGACCTAGTCTCAGAAGTCACACACTGTCACTCCCACCACATTCTTTTCCTTAGAGGTGAGTCACTAAGTACAGTCTACACTCCAGGGGAAGGGAATTAGGCTTCATCTTTTGAAGGAATGAACATTAAAGAATTTGAGGACATATTTTGAAAACACAACAGGTTTCCAATAAAGTTCAACTTTCGTACTCCTTAGATACTTTCATGCTCTGCATTAAGTCCAGCCTGTCCAAAGCAGCTCCAAACCCTACAAAGATTTAATACGGGAAGGTTAGTAGAAGTTAATTCCCTACTGCAGCAGCATGTCCCGGGCCCATAATTTATCATCTCCCTTCCCCATTATCTGCTCTAGAGTCCCCTAGCCTCAGCCAATTCTTTGGCTCATCTAGGCTGCTTTCCTGATGGATGACTCAGACCTTCATCTCTTTGAGGTCTGAGCCTTTGGTTGTCTTTGTAAGGCCACGATTGCTGCAATTGCCTATTTCATCATCACAGTCATGGAATCATCAATTGATACCCAGTGAATCTCTTGTGTTCCAGACATACATCTCCCTGTGCACATTATTTAAGAGCAGCCTTTAGCTCTTCATGGAAATCAGAGTCAGTTCCTCTTGCCAGTATAGTAACATCTTTCTTTGCTTACTGGTCTACTGTCATGAGGAGGCCCAAGTTAACAGGCAGTAGTCATACTTCAAGTGGAAGCCCTACCTTTTCCCCTATTGGAAACATTCTCCTACCTGAAAGTAGGGTGATTGATTCAGTAGAATCTAAGATTGTGGGATGGGAAACATTTTCATTTGGATCAGGAGGAGTGCTGGTGTGGAGGGGCAATCCTAGTTTCAACTCATGTTTTCTGGACCAATGATGCTAGACACTGGGACATGGCATCATACACCAGCTGTTGTTTTAGCACATATATACAGTATTGTGGAGGCCTAACAATGGGATGTTGTCCCTGAGCTGATACTTTAGCTGAGTTATTAAAATTACTTTCTAAGAAGTGCTTCCAGCCAGGAGGGAGTAAGTCAGTCTGGGATTACATGTTGAATGTAAGCAACTAGAAAACTAAACAAAATATAGGAAATAATTGTTTTTAAACATTGGATAAGAGTCAAACAAGATTATGACCCCTGAGAAAAGGAAAATAAATGGAACAGGACCAACCATTATGTAGACTTTCTGCTTTTAGGTAGCTCTCAGACTATGATTCAAGGGAGGGGAAACCATGCACAGTGTGGCAATCTCACGAGTTAAGTAAGTAGATATTGTAGTTCAAGAAGACTATTTAAGCCCTGGGCACTGTGGCTCAATTGGTTGGGTGTCATTCCATGCACCAAAAGGTTGCCAGTTTGATTCCTGGCCAAGGGCACATGCCTGGGTTGCAGGTTCAGTTCCCAGTGGGGGGCCTGCAGGAGGCAGCTGATTGATGTTGTGCTCTCACATCAATGTTTCTCTCTCTCTCTTTCCCTCTCTCTTCCTTTCTCTCTTTAAAAAAAAGACCTCTAAAGTACACTTAAAAAATGGTTAAAATGGTAAATTTTATGTATGTATATTTTAGTACAAAATATTTTTTTAAGTTAGTCACTACTGTTCAAGGATAAACCTTGCTTTATTTGCCAGTTCAGGTCATTCCATGTTGATGACAAAAATCAAAGAGCACAATGGAATTCAGTTACATAAAAGTGGCTTCTTTGTGTGTTTCCTACAAACTTTTGAAAACATAAATGCTTGTAGAAATTTAACTTACATTTTGCCTTTATTAATTCCTACTGAACACTTTATGTAATCTGTCATAAATGAATAATCAAAAGAAAAAAGTTATATTCTAATATTTCCACTTGCCCGAGCTTTCTGACTCCTTCCTTCGAGCTCTATGCCAGTGAAGTTCCAGCAACTGAACTTTATTTATTGTAGGCCATTATTTTGTTCAAACCTCAAGAAACCATCCTTGCAATGGATTGCTCCAGGTATCCTTGCCAGGACACTTTAAATCAGGAAGAACACTCCCATGTCAATAAATTCTCTGCTATCCACTCACCAACCCTGGTCCAACATCCTCAAGGTCCACTCCCACTAGCATGTTCAGGTTCTTGCCTGTACGAATTCGACAGAATCTTTGATTCCTTCAGTAAACTATTTCCTACTTGAGCAGGGATGTATTTTCCCTCCTGCTTGAGCCAAAACCTGGCTCTAGTTATCCTGGAGACGGTGAGTGGAGGCCGGAGCAGATCTTGAGGACAAGAATCACATAACAAGGCAAGGTTCAGGTGAAGTCTTTTCAGGTGTCCTGGCTGGTGAGTGGTTCTCTTCTGGCAAGGGGAAGAAGGCTGGTTCCGCTCTCTTAGAGGATTAAAATCAGATTCCCTATTCTCAGACTTGTTTACCCTATCCCATATCTTAATATCTTAAAGTTGTTCTATAAGGGGCCTAACTTTGAAATAGTGACCTGTTGAGGCTTTGCATTCTGTTTCCTTTTGACTTTGTCACCTTGGATTAAATAATTGGCTTAAAGTTCGAGACATTATTCCTAGCACCTGCAGGAGATAAAGTTTTTAAAATATTGCCATAGAGGCCTTCTAAAGTTCACAGTTGCTTAAGTTGATTTTTGGCTAACCTGAATCCATCATTTTCTTTTTTCAAGAAATCCAAAGCAGTCACAAAAGTTAATGAATTCCCCATTCCTTATTAATATCATTATCATTACTTCCATATTATTTAAGTACACAGCTACCATATCACCCAAAGCTTCTCCCTGTCACCTGTACCTCATCCAGGAGAGAGCCAATTGTGTTGCTGCTGGATCTGTACTTACCACCAGCAATGGGTCCTTATTTCTGTCTACCTACAACATTCCATCCAGAGGAATCCTCACAAGTAGTAACTGCTCAACACTTCTTTCCACAGCATCACAGATCTTGGTGTAAGAGAAGCCCTGGAGCAAAATCTAGAGGTCCATACTGGGGACTGAGGTGCTGTCAGATTATACCTTTGTGGAACTGGTCCAAGCCTACGTGGACTGGTTGCCCGCAGCAGTGGCTGGAGTAAATGGCAGGGCCACGATGGGAAATGATGCTCAGGTGTCCTGGTACACTGAGGGTCTGCCTCCTGCCAAGTGTTTGTATACAAAACATTGACAGCCCATTCCAAGTGTTTACTTGAGCCAAGGTAAATTGCTGGTCAATTCCTAGATGCATTTGACCAGAACTAGGTCAATGTCTATTTGTCTAATCAATTTTCTGACTACCCTCTTATCTGTGTGATTCTGGCACTGGGTCTGAGTCCAAGGACAATGATCCCAAATTTCTCAGTGGATTAAACGAAAAACCAGGCTAACAATTCCCAAATTTACTAACACCCTTGCTTTCAGTCCGACATTAACCTAATGGCCGTCATTCACCAACATAACTTCGAACAGTTTTCAATGTCAAAACTGAATAGTTTATGTCCCTGTTCAGTTATTATATAACCTATCATATGATCTAATACACCCACATAAAAAATTACCAACCAATTTTCCCAACCCATTTGTTAGTGGTGGCACCTACTAATATCTTCAGTATGGGGGAAAGGAGGAGAGATTCAAGACTGTCAGCATTCTTTTACAGAGTTATCATTGCTTAAATATTTTTCAAAACATTTTATTATGGAAAATTTTACACATACATAGACTAGAAAGGCTAGAATAACAAATCCCTAGGTACCCACCACCCACCTCTTAAGGATCTTTACCCAGACTCCAAAGGAATCTAGAATTCTAGGCACACTTTACAGGTAGCCAAGATGGCCAGTGTGCTAGAAAAATGTTTTTCCTTACTATCCCCATCACAGCTTGAGTGAGGAATCACATTGCCCACCCTGGAAATGGATTTCTTTTCCTCCAGTGGGTTTATTGGCTCGAGTTCTCTTTAACCAGAGGGGGTCAAGGCCAGAGATGAGGAAGGGTCTAGCTGAGCCCGTCAGAGGGAGCAGTGCCCTCCTGTTTCTCATCGTTCACTATAAATTCATGCTGATATCTTGTCAGAGTTTTGTTCAGCTCTGTTCTTCTCCTTCTGCTGGGATACCATTCATTTTTCTCGGACTGTGAGATACAGTCTGTGACCGTCACATGGGCTCCGGCGTTACTGTCTGTAGTATTTCCCAGTAAAGGAATTGGCATAACATGACCGACCTACTTGTACACTGTTTGACTCTTGCATTTTGTTCGGTCTAGGCTGCTTACTGTTTCCATCTTAGTTCAGGGCAACTAGAAAAAAATGGTTTGAAATAGAATTTTTTTTTTGTTAGTATGTTTTTCTAATAAAATTATGTGATGGCCTTAATTATGTTTTTCCAAATCTCCTCCCATCTCACTCTGTTTTCACGCCGAAGTGCAGTTGTTTTTCCGAGTCTGGAGCACTGAAAAACGTGTACGGTACTGTATGCTGATCAGCATCCATATGGACTTCTGGGCATATTTTGGGCACTGCATTCGAAAGGGGATATTGGCAAACTGGAGTGTGGCAGGGGGAGAGCTAAAGTTATACAGCTTTCACACAGAGAGAAGCCAAGTTTAGCCATGCTCTTAACCAGTACGCATACGGCCTCTCACTATACCCTGCCTCTTCTCATTGAGGAGTTGGGCGAATCCCCTGCAATGTATTTTCTAACTCCTCGAGTCTTTGATTCCCTGACCTCTGACTTCAGCCAGCCTCATGCTCTCCCCAGAGAGATACCAGGATCTCTCCCCCGAGGCCAGGTTGAAATGACAGACCTCTGGAGACCTCTTCCTGCTTCAAGTGAATTGTGTCTCTCAGGATGCACTTTAGTATGGGCTCCCGACACCGAGGCAGAGCCCGCTGGAGATACGATTTTGTGTTGTCATGATTTGTCCTCAGTGACCTTTCCTTTTGTATCTTTCACCATCACCTGTTACTCAGAACAACACCACATGAACCCTGTGGCTCAAGTTGGTCACCTTTCCACCCATTTCACCGCTAATTTTCCCAGGGAAGGAGCTAATGCCTTTTAACTTTTCTTCCCCCATCTAGAGATGTATTATGGAGTAGCAGAAAGAAAACGGGTTTGGACATTCAAATATCTGAGTTTAAGTCTAAATGTGCAAACTTGAGCAAAGCCAATTAACCTCATTTATCAATTAGTAAAATGGGAGAGATAATACTTAACCAGGGATGAATTCAGGTTTTATGGAGCCTGAAGTTTATACTTTTTGTGAGAGCTCTTTTTAAACAAAAGAATACAAAATTGTGAATACAAATGGGCTGGGTACAAAATGTATTTGTTTAGAAATAATGCCTGAGGCCATATTAGGTGAAGTATGACGCACTGGACGTTGGAGTGAAAAGAAACAGTCAACTTAACAAAGGCTATTTTTTTTTGTATAATTTATAAAAATGTATGACATGTGAACATATTTCTAGGGCTCCTTCCTAGAGTTAGGAAATGGTCCATTCATTGAGGGGTCCTGAAGCCTGATTCATTAGCATCACGGTAAATTTGCCTCTGTATCGCAACCTCTCAGAATGGTGAGCATTAAATCACAAGACTGAATATACGCGAACTTTCTTTGTAATTACTAAACACTGTGAAATATTACTCATTATTTTGATGCCCAGAACTAAGCACAAACGTTTATTCAGTAAGTGATAAAACAGATGAAATTTGCTCTCACCAAAGTACTATACAAGGTTATTGTGTTAACTTCCCTTAGGCATTTAAAATGATCAGAATAATATATGCACACGTTTTTAAAAAGAGTCAAATATTGATAAAAAAAACCTTGTGAAATAAAAATCCCAGTCCCCATCTTTATATTTTGCAGTCAATACAGTTCTTCCACATTGCTAAGTAATATGTATTATATTGCTTTCTCCTGATTTATCAATGTTTATCTAGTGGCTTTATTATGGCAGATAAGGATTTCATGTTCTTCTTCCCAGTCTCCCAGTATAATTTTTATAACTGTCATAATATGAAGACTTGTTTACAACTGAACCATAGTAGACTATGATTATATTTCTTTTCATATATACCTTTTAAAATTTTCCCCAGAGTTAATCATTGTGAGACTTTTTTTCATTTGCTTAGTTTTTCATTGTACTGTGTTGAGTTTTCCTAATCTGTACAATAGCATTTTATATGTTTCCCCACACAGTTAAATTCCTCACCCTGCAGAGAGCCATGGAGCCCTCCGTTCCTCTGCTCCAGATTGGTCTTGCTCTCCCTGCAAAAGTGTGGAACTTCCATGTCCTACCATGCTAGAAATTTGCTTCATCCCACTTCTGTGTTGATTTCCTATTTCCTGAATTTCTCATCTTCCTCTTTCTTGGTTTAGTCCCCTTTTGGGGGGTGGATCTTATTCTCCAGTAGCTTCCTGAGAAAAGGTATGTATGGCAGGTAAACTAACTGAGACTCTGCATGTCTCAAAAGGTCTTTATTGTAGCCTTATAATGGACTAACTGTTTAGATGGATATGGAATTCCAGGTTTCCAGGTTTAAAATTATGTCGCTCAGAATTCGTGGGGCATTCTTATTGTCTTCTAGATTCTGGTATTGCTTCGAGAAGTTCTGCCATACTAATGCCCAATTCTTTGTACTTAGTGACTTTTCCACTTTGGAGGTGATTTAAAATGCCACAATAGCATATGTGGTACATTATATTATTGCTCAAAAAATTTACTGTTCTCCCTCATGCTCCCCCTCCCATTTACGTGGGTAGCATCTACTCCTGTGCCCTTCAATCCCAGGCTTGGCCATGTGACTTATTTTGGCTAAAGGGATATTAGTAGATAGGTTGCAAACACAGGATTAAAAGGCACTTGTGTGTTTGAACTTGCTATCTCATGCTATGTCATTAGAAGCAGCAGAACATGCTGATAACTAGCTCACTGGTTCTAGGAGGAGGATGAGTAATACATGGAACAAAAGCCAATCAGTCCTAGCCAAGTTCAACCTAAATCAGCAGAGCTGCCCAGCTGAGCCCAGCTGGCATCTGCCAACCTCAGCTGACTCACAGATCAATGATAATAAATTACTGTTATTTTAAGCCACTGCTTTTTTGGATGTTTATCATTGTAGCATTTAGTGGCAATGCTACAGTGCTACATTTGGTATCAGAAAATAGTATATGATTGGTATTAGAAATTGGTACAATAATTGGATAAAGGCATAAGAAAAATAAAACATAAGTGGCATTGGTTTAGGGACTGAATGGTGGGTACAAGAAGGCTAAATAGGAGGCTGAAGAAAAATGGACATCTGTGTTATGTAGGGATTAACTATTTTTTTTTAATATTTGGTAATTTGGAAGTTAGAATCTGCATCTAAAATAGGCGAATTTGTGCCAAAAGATCTCCAGACAAAATGATGAAAGTGTGAGCTAGTTGGACTTTGCTGCATATAATTATACTAGAAGCCCGATGCACGAAGATTTGTGCTAGAATGGGCTTTCCTTTCCCTAGCTGCCAGCACTGCCTTTCCACTCCGGCCCAGCCCCTTTCCGCTCAGGCCCCAGAACTGTCTCTTTCTGCTCCAGCCCCGCCTTCCCACACTGCCCAGAGGCACTGAGAGACCGGGGGGGGGGGGGGGGGGGGCAGAATGCCTGCATCGTTGCCATGGCGACGATGCAAGCGTCCCGCCCACCACCACCCCCCCCCCCGTCACTGGGTGCCTGCGTATGCAAATTAACCACCATCTTTGTTTGGTTAATTTGCATATCACTCCTGATTGGCTAGTGGTGTAGCGGAGGTACGGTCAATTTTACATGTTTGTCTATTATTAGGTAAGATTATAAGAAAGAAATGTGTTCATAAACAAACCAGCCGGTCTTCAAGGAAAATATAGATGGCATGGAGAGAGCCCAGGAACTCTGGGATTTGCTGAGTTGCAAGATAAAACTTTTCATCTCCAACTTAGGTACTTAGTGGCAAGTCAATTAATGTGTGCCCTCTGTCCTGGAAGGCTCAGCAGTGCATCCTCACAGGGTTAGATAACCTGTGCTGGCTACAGGTTTGCCTTTCTTATGCAGAGCTTCAGTGAGCACCACTGACTGGGGCCTTCAGGAATGCCTGATCTATAGTCATGGAATCATACCCAACATAATATCAGCCAGGGAATCCACTTCATACCAAAAAAGGCATGAGAGTAGGTCCATGACCATGGGATGCACTGGTCATGTCACATCCACAGCATCTGGAAGGAGCCAGCCTTGTGAAGCAATGCAATGGTTACTACAGCACAGCTATAGCTCTGGCTTGGAGTCAGTACTCTGAAAGGTTGGGCTGCCATCCTTTAGGAAGTACTATACACATTAAATTAGGTCCTTTATATCAGCGTTCGCCAACCGCTGGTCCATGAGGTCTGAAAGGTTGGCGACCGCTGCTCTATATGGTGTTGTGTCTTCAATAGGAAGAATAAATGGGTTTGGGAACCAAGGGGTGGAAGCAGGAGTGGACCCCTTATTATCACTCCCAATGACCCAGCGGGGTTGTGTTTCTTCTCTCAGAAACTCTACTGAAGCAGGAATTTTAGGGGGACACATATGCAGGCTTAGGGATTTTTTTTAGAATTGGGGTCCATGGAGAAGCATGGGGCTGCCGACTGGGAGAAGGTACATTTCCATAACAAAAGGAAGCCCGGGGCAGTTACATCTCCAGAAGACAAGGAGGCAGCAGCAGGTATATTTGCATAAGACAAGGGAACTGAAAGTAGCCAAGAAAGGTCATATTTACAAAATAAAGAGAAGGAAGCGCTTCATTCAGATGGAAAAGAAGAAAGCCCAGAGGGAAGGAGGAGGGAGAACCTCACATGTCAAATGGGAATAGTGACCAATCAGAGGGGATATGGGGCACTGGGATCTGCAGTCTTTTTTTTTTTTTTTTAATATATTTTATTGATTTTTTACAGAGAGGAAGGGAGAGGGATAGAGAGCTAGAAACATCGACCAGCTGCCTCCTGCACACCCCCCACTGGGGATGTGCCCGCAACCAAGGTACATGCCCTTGACCGGAATCAAACCTGGGACCCTTGAGTCCACAGGCCGACGCTCTATCCACTGAGCCAAACCAGTTTCGGTGGATCTGCAGTCTTTATAAGCCATGGGGAAAGGAACCCAGTGGGACTCTTCCCCCTCCCTACGGGGGAGTCTGTACTTGTTCTTCAATAAATCTCCATCTTTGCTATACCACTTTCTGTCCGTGGATTCATTCTTCGATTCCGGCGGACAAAGAATCTGGGTTCCAGTCCAAAAATTCAGTATCAGATGGTGCATAGGGATTATAGGTCCTGCTACCCACATGAGGTCTTCTTGACAGAAGACAGCAAAAGTGTCCCATTGAACTATATGCTAGGGCTGCCACTAGGGCATTTCAGATACTGTCTAGCCAAAAACCAGCAGGTGAAAAGATGAGTCATCCCCTTGGCGGAGATATTTGACCTTAGTGAACAGGAGGAAGGTGGGCTACTTTCACATAATGGGGGCAAGGGGAATGTGTGTGGATCCCAGGTGATTTTCATGGGCATCTCTTTCTACACCTTGTTCAGTCTTTGGATGGACTTGGGCAAAAAAAATCTTGCCTGAAAAGAGTGTGATTACCAAGACCCCTCTAAAATGAAAGTTTGGGAGGTAAGCTGCCAAGAGCTGCAGAATTAATAGCTGCTGCTGGTGGTGGTGGGGAGGTGGGGGGGGGGGGGGGGCGGGGAGCTTGGATTGAATAATGCAGGTGGGAAAGGGTGAGTACCAGTTGTGATCTTAAGACATATGACATCACCAGGGGTTATTTCTTCCCATTAACTTCCCTCTTATTTCTTCTTGGGAACCATGGAGAATTGGATCTGTGCGTGGCAGGAAATGGATTTGTAAGTCATGGATGTGCACTGCTTAGATGTCCCATTAAGACAATATGCCATGGAAAGCACAGTTGACTGACAGACCGGCTGCCACACCTCTGGGTCCACTATGTGCACACACAGGCCATACTTCCCGTAGGCGACTTCCAGCCAATAACTGAGTAAGGCGAGGGTTATGGCCTGGCTATACCTACCTGGTGTGAGGCTCCTCTAGCAAACAACTTGTGGCTCAGAGACTCCCTTTTGGCCAGGCGGAGACTTTGCAGAGTAGTGCTATTGTGTGACACTTTTTCTACTTGAGTCTTTCTTTCCTTTCTCCTTTCACAGGTTTCAGGCCTGCAATGTGGTCTGAAGTTTCTCCTACCTACTCTTGCTCTCTGTTCCTTTATTTCTCACAGGCATTACCCCCAATAAATCTCTTGCACATCTAATCTTGTCTTGATATTTGCTCTGAGGATCTTTCCCATAGTGGTTTTGTTGTTGTTGTTGTTGTTTGTTTTTGTTTTTGGCAGTAGCAATTGAAATAGTATGACTTGGTATGATTTTCATTCATTGGGCTAAGTACTTGGAGACCCTTTTAATTGAAGGACTCAAGATTTTCAGTTAGAGGAAATTTTATTTCTTTTTAAAAAATCGTCTATCTAAATTTCTCTTTCTGGAATTCCTATTAGTTGGATATTGTACCTCCAGGATCAAGCTTCTAATTTTCTTATCTTTTCTCTTCTATTGCTCATATATTTGTCGTTGTCTACTTTCTGGGAAACTTCCTCAACTTTATCATCCAACTTTTAAAATTTCAGTTCTCTGATGCTTCATTTCTAAGAGCTCATTTTTATTTTCTAATTATGTGTGTTCCATAGTATCCTGTCTTTATTCCAGGAGTGCACTTTCTCTTCTTACCTTTCTAAGGATGCTGTTTCTAGCTCTTTCAGTCTTTTCTTTTCTTTTTGGTCTTTGAAATGTTTATTCCCTACATTGTCTCTACTTTTTCTAAGTGGCCTTTTCTGTTTGTTTTTGTTTGTTTGGTTTGGTTTGGTTTTTGTTTCTGCCTTTCATGCAGGACACTTTCTAAATGTCTATTGATCCTTGGCTATCTGTTCTTATTTAAGAGTTAGTCACTAACTAGCTAAATGGAAAATCTGTGCGCTTGGGAGGGGCTTGTCACCCTCTGGCTCCGCTGCAGTGACTATGGCAGTCAGCTGGCTTTTCATCGGGGAAACTCATACGTCAATATCTATTGGACTTCTCACTGGGACCATTAATGCCTGGAGCAAAGACTGTTCCAATCTGCTTCTTAAGGGGTATAAGGCTAGCTGCTGGCATTTTGCAGTTAAGTTGAGGAGGACATTTGCATTACTCAGTATGTTTACTGTGGATCTAATCTCCACCATACTAAATTTCTTTGGCGGGGGTGGGGTGGGGTGGGGGGGATGGTGGTCATTGTTTCCCCAAAAATATATATAGGAAAGGATTTTTATCACTGTGTTTGGGTTATGGATGAGGTCCAAGTGCTCAATAAATAGATTTGGAGCAAATCTCCCTATTTTCATCCGTTGCCTCACCCCAACTAGTACCTCAGCCTCAGCTTTTCGGAGGTTGTGAAGTGCAACATCAGTTTGCTTCTTGGTGGTGTCATTCTCTGGAGGTTCTTAAGTCCTACCTTTCTCCACTCTTTAAAGGCCAAAATCTTCTAGTTACTTTCTGTCTTCATATATTGTGCGTTAAAAACAGCCGGGTCTACATGTTTCATCAGCGCTGCTTGTGTGTTTCTATTTCTCATCTTACCTGTTGCTGAGAGGGTGAAGGAGAAAGAAAAGTCTTTTCTCCACCATATTTGAAATGAAAGTCTTTTCCAGGCTTTTTTCGTGTTAAAATAGTAAATGCCTAACTCATACCTGGCTTGTGTAGATGATCCCAGCAGAGCCTGGCCTGGGAGGATGAGGAGAACCAGCAGTGCTGTTGTACTCGGATGCAGCTGGATTGAATGTCAAGAGCAGGAGCATCGTCGAGCTGGGAAAGAGTACTTTTCCAAACAGCCGGTTCAAAAACAGGATAAGAACTGCCATCGGGTTGATGGTGGGTCAGTCAGGTGTGGGAGAAGGAACAGGTATGATATGCTCTGGAATTGCTGGGATTGTCAAGGCGGAGTCGAGGTGGAAGCAGCTTGTTTGAGTTCCTGTCCCAGCTCTTCTAGGAGCCGTGTCAGGCCTGCCTGGATGCCACTGCCTTAGGAAGACTGCTCCCTGGTTCTCAGTGTCTTAACACAAAGTGAGAAGCACCAGCGGGCAAATTCCAGTGTCACAAGTACCCTTTGTGTACCCGCAGAAACGACCTCCTGACCTAAATTTCAAAAATGTCATATTCTTGCTCTAGCTGTGAGTTCTATTTACTTTCCTCACATTTTCTGGATCTTGTCCAATTTGGGTATTTCTCCCCTGCAGGAGTACAATAGGGTGCGATGGGTGTGGGATGTTACAGCTAGAGATGGGTCATCGTTAAAGCAAAGGGGAGACTTCAAAGTCTGAGATGGTGAAGGGGACACCTAACCTACAGACAAGCCAGAGCAAAGGCACAGGCATGCTGCCCACCCACAAGCCATTAAAAATAAGAACAGTTGAAAAAGAGGAGGAGGAGGAGGAGGAAGAGGAGGGGGAGGAGGAGGAGGAGGAGGAGGAATTGCCCAGGGAGCAGAATGACTCATTCCATTTCCCTAGCACCTTAGGTTGCCTCTGTTGATAGTGACCAAATTTTTAAAACCATGTATCCGGTCATCTGGTATGACAAGTCCAAGGGCTCTCATGAGGGTGGGAGTTGGAATATTTGAAACAGGTACTGTCCTTGGAAAGTTGGAGGCTAGGGGTGCCATCTGCTCAGCTCCTCTCATCCTGAAGCACCCCAGATTTCTTGTCCCCACCCTTCTCTAGCCCCTCACCCTCTGGCCCTACTTTTAAGTTAGGAGTTTCCTAAGACAGGTGACATTTTCCTCCTCTTGCCCCTCAGGTTTTTTGTTTTGTTTTGTCTCCCCCGACCCCTCTGCCCCCAATAGCTTGTATACTTTGAATAGAACAACTGTGTGAGGATTGTCTGCCTGAGAGCCCTTTCCAGACCACGGTGCTTCCAGACCAGGGGTAAATGGGCTGCTCTCACTCTGAAGTCTCTTGTGATTAGTAACAAGATTTCCTTACTTCCTCTGAGTTTGTTTATGAAAGACTCTAGAGTGGAGTTTATTCAGAAAAAACAAATTACTTTTTAGCTTCCACATGGCTGAGAGGAATAGAGATTCATGGTTTTAGGAAGCCCAAAATAGGAAAATCTTCTTTTTAAAAAAATTGATCTGTATTTTCAGTTTTTCTAGCTGCTTTTACTTTCCACAATCCAGCTCTATCTTTCCAACTTTGCCCATCCACCAGTCTAGAAGACTGTATAAATAGAATTCTTGTTGAATTTTTAAAACATTAACCATAATCTCCCCTCTCCGCCCCCCAAAAAGTCTTGGTACTGCAGTCCTAGCAGAGCAAATGTTAACACTGACCAAAGTGATTTGGTTTTTATTTAGATACTCTGAGCCGAATTGGAAGGGTGAAGTGGTCATAGGTAAAACTAATGATTAGTTACCCCAAGCTTGCAACAGAGGCAAAGAAATGTCAGGTCATTAATGAAAATTAGTCCAGCTTCTCGTCTTGGAACCAGGTCATTCCCACTAAGTCAACATCTGTCACAATCTGTGTGAAAGGGCAGAACATGCTACACAAGAGCACATTTGAAAACATTCCGTCAGAACACAGAGGCATCTGGTCCCTGTGAGGCTCACTTGTGTCTGGCATGATAGTGCCAAGTGAGACAGAGAGCGCTCCCTGCAGGGAGCCCCGTGGGCTGAGCCCCCTCCTCCCCTGTGTTCCTCTGTGGGCTAATGTGAGTGAGGTCTCTGCCCGCTGACCACAGATGCCTGAGGAACCTCTCTGCTGAGCCAAGCCCAAGTTCTGTACCCACAGACCAACGATTTAAATAAACGGTAGTTGTTTTAATCCACTAAGTTTTGGAGTGGCTTATTACACAGCAATAGATACTGATACAGTATACTCGTCCATGTAGGAATCTCTGTCTTTCCCATTTTCTATTCACCCCTTCAATAACTCCTATTGGATATTCTGTTATTGATGATTCTGTCCTTTGTGATTCTTAAACCCTCATTCCTTTTTTGTTTTCCATTTTTATCTCTGTGTTACATTCTGAGTCATTTTCTTGGTTCCCATTAATAAATATATTTAGTTACTAGTAGCCCATTTGCAGGAAGAATCCTGCAAGCAGCCGCTGCGGCCGCGTGTGCTGCCGCTGCCGCCCACCCCGCTCCGCCCCACTCCGCCCCGCCCAGGCTTTCCCTCTGGCAGCCACCTTGCTTTCCGCTTTTCCTCCCTCTTCCTTCTAAGTTGTCTTCAGTCTTCACTCCTCCCTCCCTCAGCGTATGCAAATTAACCACCATCTTTGTTGGGTAATTTGCATACTCGCCCTGATTGGCTGGTGGGCGTGGCTTGAGTGTAGCGAAGGTGCGGTCAATTTGCATATCACTATTTTATTAGGTAGGATGATTTTCAATGGCTATAAGTTTTATTTTATAAAAGAACTACTTGGTCCTTTTCCAAATCTGCCTTTTCTTTTTATATGCTTTCCTATTTTTTCATTGTATGTCCTATCATTTATTTCATCGTGTAAGTCATTTAAGACATACTATAAAATGCCATCTGTAGAGTGACCTACTTTCTCTACTTCTTGGGGCATTATTTTTGGTAATTTCATGATCTGACCCTCAAGATGGCTTCCTCCTCTGGTTTGTAATTTTCGTTATGAGCTTATTTTCAGCAGGGATTTTCCCCTGGAGAAGTGTGCCTGGGGTTGTTAGACTTCCTTGGGGCTGCGTTTGCTTCTGCTGGGGTCCTGGCGATATCACCGGCTCTCAGCTGTTATGTTTCTTCTCAGCTGGGTATTTCTACTTCACCGTGAAAATTCAGAACTCATCTCTTATTCTTAAGATCAGAATAAACCTGATATCATTCAGGCTTGGTTTCAAGTTTTTTTTTGTGGATGAACTTGTTTTTTCACCTATAGCCTGAGGATGAAGGAACTCGTCTGATCCCGATTTTGCCAATAGCATAGCCCTCAGGAATCCAGATTGTTCAAAGTGCTCAATTTCAGTTGCCTTCCTTGCTCACACCAGAGATGTCAGCTTATTGGCCTGAAGGGTGTTAAAATCCCAGGATCCCCCTAGGATCTAGAACTGGTCCAAACCCTGCTTTGGCTACAGTGGCATTAGCCTTGAGTTCTACTACTCAGCCTCTGAGTTCCTTCTTTGTTTCTGGAATCTGAAGAGTTCCCTTTCTTTCCATCAAAAACACATACACATATATATATGTAATATATATAGGGTGTCCCAAAAAATGTGTACAAGCACTTTGAATAATTTAAAGGCGTTAATGTAATACAATTATTAAAATTACATCTCATTTTCAAAATTGAGCTATTAGCTGTTAAAGTGTGTATACATTATATATATATATACACACACCGTATTTTCCAGCGTATAAGATGACTTTTTAACCCAGGAAAATCTTCTCAAAAGTCGGGGGTTGTCTTATACGCCGGGTGTCATCTTATAGGGAGGGTATATCCCAAACTATATATTTTAATTGGAAAAGTTGGGGTATATGCCCAGTCGTCTTATACGCCAGAAATATATATATATATATATATATATATATATATATATATATATATATCCTATCTAATAAAAGATAATAAAAGAGTAATATGCAAATTGACCATCACTCCAAGACACAAAATGGCCACCCCCATGTGGTCAAAGATGGCTGCCCCCATGTGGACACAAGATGGCCACCACAAGATGGCTGTCAGGGGAGGGCAGTTGTGGGCAGTTGGGGGTGACCAGGTCGTCAGAGGAGGGCAGTTGGGGGAGACCAGGCCAGCAGGGAGAGCAGTTGGGGGGGACCAGGCCTGCAGGGGAGTGCAGTTGTGGGCGATCAGGCCAGCAGGGAGGGCAGTTAGGGGTGACCGGGCCAGCAGAGGAGAGCAGTTGGGGGAGACCAGGCCAGGAGGGGAGGGCAGTTGGGGTGGCGGGGACCAGGCCTGCAGGGGAGCGCAGTTTGGGGGGGACCAGGCCTGCAGGGAGGACAGTTAGGGGAGACCCAGGCCTGCAGGGAAGGGCAGTTGTTGGGGGGGGACCAGTCCTGTAGGGGAGGACAGTTGGGAGGGACCCAGGCCTGCAGGGGAGGACAGTTAGGGGTGACTGGGCCAGCAGGGGAGGGCAGTTGGGGGTGACCAGGCCTGCAGGGGAGGACAGTTAGGGACGACCAGACTGGCAGGGGAGGGCAGTTAGGGGTGATCAGGCTGTCAGGGGAGGGCAGTTAGGGGCAATCGGGCCGGCTGGGGAGCAGTAAGGAGTCGATCAGGCTGGCAATGGAGTGGTTAGAGGGTGATCAGGCTGGCAGGCAGAAGCAGTTAGGGGCAATCAGGCAGAGGCAGGTGAGCGGTTGGGAGCCAGCTGCCCTGGATTGTGAGAGGGATGTCTGACTGCCCGTTTAGGCCCTATCCTGGTGGGATCGGGCCTAAACGGGCGGTCGGGCATCCCTCAAAGGGTTCCAGATTGGAGAGGGTGCAGGTTGGGCTGAGGGACACCCCCCCCCATGTACAAATTTCATGCACCGGGCCTCTAGTGTGTATGTGTGTGTGTATATATATATATATATATATATATATATATATATATATATATATACACACACACACACACACACACTGAGTGGCCAGATTATTATGATCTCTGAACCCATAATAATCTGGCCACTCAGTGTATATCCTATATAATAAAAGGCTAATATGCAAATTGTCCCCTTGACCAGGAGTTTGACCAACAGGCAGGCTGGCCAGCCCCCCATATCCCCTCCCCCTGGCCAGGCTGGCCGGACCCCACCCATGCACAAATTCATACACCAGGCCTCTAATATATATGTATACACACATATACACACACACACTGAGTGGCCAGATTATTATGTGTTCAGAGATCATAATAATCTGGCTATATATATCTATCTATATCTATATCTATATCTATATCTATATCTATATCTATATCTATATCTATATCTATCTATCTATCTATCTATATATATAGCTATTTTACCTAGTGTTTCTCTGTAGTAGTAGCTGAATGGGAACTCTTCTGCATCATCTCAGTTCACTGAATTGCTTGGCTCCTCCACATATTTGACATATAATTTTATAATAATAGAAGGTAAACTTCACAACAAAGATATAACATTTATAAACTAGAGGCCCCAAAATTCGTGCACGGGGGTGGGGGTGGGGGTGTGTCCCTCAACCCGATCTGCACCCTTTCCAATCTGGGACCCCTCGGGGGATGTCCGACTGCCTGATAATCATTATTGCTCTGTGACTTAAATTGGCTTTTGTTGGGTGGGCTGGGAGCCCAAGTACTAGATATAGCATTGTTTCTGTGGGGAAAAAAATGTGCACAAATATCAACTAACTGATCTACAAAGAAAGTTTTGAAACATAACCTGTTATATGCCAGCCACAGATTTTTAGGCATATACATCTTTGTAACAATGAGCTATGTTATAATGGAAATATTTTCTCAGATATAATTTTTAATCTATAGGCAATATCAGTCATTAAAACATACTCTTCGGTCCTGGGGCCCATAAATGGAGGATGTTATAGAAAAATTAGAAAGGAGCCAGGGGAGACAAAGTAAATGATGAAAGGTTTTTAAAAAATAGCCCTTCAGGGAAAAGTCTGCATTAGTTCAGAGAAGAGAGGTCTGAGAAGACTGAATATCAGTCTTTAAACTATAAAGGGATATTACATTATTGGCACCAAGCCTTTTTTTCCTCCATGTCCTCAGAGGGCAATATGAGAAAAAATGAGTTTAAACTTCAGCAGAAGGAATTTAGGCTAATTACATTGTCCCAACCTGAAGAGTAGAACCCATTCTTAAGTCACCAAGCTTTAATCTCAGTGGATTAGGTCATTCTTGAAGTTTTTCAAGCTCTCAGATTAGGGGCATGCAAAGTTCATCCAGACATGGTCACCTGCCTGTGACTGTTTGAATATAATATTTGGGAAACTGGTGAGTTCTGCTCAAGGGAATTGTTTGGGCTGCAAAGAAGGTGAGTGTGAAGTTGCCTCATATGGACAAAATCCAGTCAAGAGAAATCTCAGCCTTCCTTCCATCATTTGACAAAGCTGCTCCAAAGAGCCTAGAGCCATTGGATTTCCCATCATGCTGAGGGACAGGTGGGCCACATCTCAGGGAGTGGATAAGATTCTTGCCATGAGTGTGTTTTCAGGGGATTTTGACAAACTAGAAATGCCTCCATAAGAGAGTAACTGGGATGGAAGCTGGAAGCTGGGCGGAATGGGGAGCCGTGGACGGAACTGCGTGTGTTGGCCTGGAGAAGATAAGGCCGGAGGAATGGGAGGTGCCGGAGGGGAATGACAAGCTGTTTTCACATATTTGAAGTGCTGTCAGGTGGAAGGGAGATTACAGTTGTGCTGTGCAGCTCCAGAGGGCAAACTCAGAGCCAGTGAATCCACGTTACAGGGAAAGAGGATCACCTGCAAAGAAGGAAGCATTTATAATGATTAGAGATCCTCAAGAGCAGACTGCGTGCCTGGTGACGCAGGAAGTGTTTGTGCAAAGACGAGATGAATATCTCACAAGAACGTTGGTGGTGGAATAATTTCCGGACCTTTTTTTTTTTTTTAGTCTGGCTAATCAAGGGAGACTTCTTGGAGAGAGAGATGACCTAGCAATAAGCATTTTCCCCCTGGCGCTCAGGAGGGCAGGCTTTGCAGCATGAACCACTAGAGGGAGTCGGGACAGCAGCATTGCAGATCCTTCAAGGAGCAGCTGCAGGGGGCCTGGCTCCCCTCGCCCTCATTTTGCCGCTTTCCATGTCTCCTCCAGGCGTCTGTCTTGAATGCTTACATCTGAGTGAAGGGGCCTCGGTATGTCCAGCGGCACAGCTGCTGCTATTTGTACTTTGTTTAGTGCTCAATTTATTAACTATAGAAAAATTCAAACACTCCTTATATAACTGAAAAATGTAAACTTATGAATGAATATAATGACTACAACATTTTCCAGACACATGCAAGTTAATTTTCAAATTAATTGATTCTCCTAAAAATCACAAGTATCCTATATCTGAATCTTTCAAATGCTACAAATGCCTTAAAAATCGGAAACACAAATGGATCATCAAAATGATTATAACACTTACTATTACATTTACCCTTAAAATGTGATAGGGTACTTTAAATTTATTTCTCCTTTATTACTATGCTTACTCTTATTAGGTAATCTCATACTCTCCTGAGGATACAGTATCTTTAAAAAATACACATTTGTTTACCTTCCTGGTGATATAGTAATTTTCTCAAACTCAAAAGCAAAAAAGTGTCACCTCTGAGTAGCTCAGGTTGGAGGTGCTAGGTTTTGGAATTTCTTGCAAACATACAAAACTTTCCCATGGACTTAAAATTCTAGTAGACCTAATCAGTTAAGCTTATAATGAACTTAAGGTTATATTTTGGTACCTGAAAGTGGAGGGCTGCTGTAACTAATATATAAAACAGTGGAGTCACTTTGGAACTGGTTGGAGGCTGGGAAAACTGTGAGGAGTACGAGAGAGAAAGCCTAAGTTGCCTGGATCAAACTGTTTAGAAAGTCAGACTTGGAGAATGCTGCCAGTGAGGGCTCAGGAGGAAGTAAGAAATATGTTATTGGAAACTAGAGAAAGAGAAGCACTTAGCAGAATTGTGTCCTGCAAGTAATTATCTGAAAAGCAGAACAAGTGATTAACTTGGTTATCTAGCTAGGATTTCCAAGAAAAATGTTGAAGATGCCACCTGGTTTCTTACTGGTGAATATAATTAAATGCAAGAGAGGAGAGATAAATTGAGGGGAGAACTGTTAAAAGGAACCAGCCGAAACCGGTTTGGCTCAGTGGATAGAGCGTCGGCCTGCGGACTGAAGGGTCCCAGGTTCAATTCCGGTCAAGGGCATGTACATTGGTTGCGGGCACATCCCCAGTGGGGGGTGTGCAGGAGGCAGCTGGTCGATGATTCTCTCTCATCGATGTTTCTAGCTCTCTATCCCTCTCCCTTCCTCTCTGTAAAAAATCAATAAAATATATTTAAAAAATAAATAAATAAAAAAGGAACCAGTATTTGCCCTGGCTGGTGTGGCTCAGTTGGCAGGAGCATCATCCTGTACACCGAAAGGTTGTGGGTTCGATTCCCGGTCAGGGGCAAGTACCTAGGTTGCAGGTTTGATTCCCAGCCCTGGTTGGGCAGGTTTGGGAGGCAACTGATCGATGTTTGATGTTTCTCTCACATCAATGTTTCTCTCTCTCTCTCTTCCTCCCTCCCTCCCTTCCCCTTTCTAAAAATCAATGAAAATGTACTCTGGTGAGGCATGAAAAAAAAGGAACCAGTATTTGATGATTTTGAAAAGTCTCTGTCTCTCCAGATAGCAAAAGATGTTAAAATTAAGAAATAACTTTTAAGTATGTGGCAAAAAGAAAACCGTGGCCTAGAGAAAAAGCCGAGTGGTGAGTGTACATGTTTTGTTAAAACCTCAAGAAGATCAAAGGATCAGAATAGTATTCAGTCACACAAAGAGCCCTTTCCAGAGATTAAGGGTTTGCCTCATGAAACTTATCAAATAAGGCCTTTTGGAAGTTTAATTGAGTTGTCCTTTAACCATTTCAGCATCTTTACCCTAGGTAAAGGTACTCCTGTCTCAAAAAGAACTGTGGATGTTGCTTTTGTAGAGCGGGAAATTGACAGGAAACCCACAAAGTATTTAAGAAATTTATTTCAGCAAAAGCACTGGCAACTTAAACGGAAAGGGACAGAAAGCGTACAAAATGAAAGGCAGTGATTGGATCTCCAAAAATCTGGCAGGAACGGGTGATAAAACTACTTAGCAATGAACACGTGCTACATTTGTGAAAAAGGAGAGATGACTCAGATGGCAGGACCAAGAGCTCTTGTGGATTATTCCCAGGTCTTGGAATCTAGTCAAGGAACTGGCAGGAGTTTGCTAAGCTGAATTTCAAAACCACTTTGGAGTGGTAACCCCTTTTTACCTTCTCTTTTCCTCCCTCTCCCCTTTTAAATGGAATGTCTATGACTATTTTACTATACCTGGTCCTCCAATGTGTTTTGGAGCCAAATAGCTTGTCTTCATTTTATAGATTGAGAGTAACTACAGGGTGGGGCAAAAGTAGGTTTATAGTTGTGAGTATGCGAAACACAGAGCTTGTTCTTGTGTTATTATTTATTCACTAGAGGCTCGGTGCACGAAATTCTTGCACTTGCGGGGCGGGGGAGCGGGGTCCTCAGCCTGGCCTGCACCCTCTCGCAGTCCAGGAACCCTTGGAGGATGTCTGAAGCCGTCAGTTGGACATCCTTAGCACTGCCTTGGAGGCAGGAGAGGCTCCTACCATCGCCGTTGCGCTCGCCAGCCGTGAGCCCAGCTTCTGGCTGAGCAGTGCTCACCCTGTGGGAGCGCACTGACCACCAGGTTGTAGCTCCTGCATTGAGCATCTGCCCCCTGGTGGTCAGTGCACATCATAGTGACTGGTCATTCTGCCTTTCGGTTGATTTGCATATTAGGCTTTTATTATATAGGATTATATCTTGCATTCTACATTGGTCAGACCCTCTCTTGGATCATAGTATTTTTTTCCTGGCCATCACATGTTCCTTGGGGAAACAGAATAAATATTAAAAAGATAAAATAACTATCACTATAATTCCTATACCCAGACACAACCTTGTATGAACATGTGGAGTGGATTCTTCCAGACATTTTTAGAGCCTGATTTAGAGCAGCCACAGACTGCTGGACTTGCATGCGGGTGTGTAAGCCTTGCATAGGGGAAGCCTTTCTCCAAGGCTTGTTAGCAAAGCTTATGATGTGCTGAGCCACATCCTTCAGCCACCAGATTTCAGGGTCGCTGTGGTGAACATTGCCATGCACTTTGCCAGCATCTGTACAAGCTTATATCACAGTGTCTCTTGCCTCTGCGTTCTGGAAGTCTGTAATTTCAAGGCAGTTAACACCCCTGAGTTGGAGAACAGGAGTTCAGGGACAAATGGCTCACCCTTCCCATCCTGTAGGACATGGGATGTGGGACAGTTCTATGGTGTCTTTACATGGTTTCTCAGAGCGCCCTATGGGATGCAACTCCAGTTGTCCACAGCTATAACCTGCTCATTTATTGACTCTTCTCCCTTCCCCCTTTTCCTCACTTCTGTTTTCTAACAATACTTCTCCCCAAAATTATCTGCACCCAAGTTCTGTCTCAGAGTCTGCTTTAAGAAAAACCTAAACTAAGACAGGCGTCATATTTACTTTCTTGACAAACTGGGTTATGACCATGGAACAGCCATCAGGAGAGTGAGGGAATTGGCAATGACATCATCCTATCTAATAAAGAGGGAATATGCTAATTGACTACCCCGCCCTCAAAGATGGCGGCGCCCACAGCCAATAAGGAGGGAATATGCTAATTGACTGCCACACCCTCAAAGATGGCAGCACCCAGTCCCCTCAGCCCCGCTGGGGCAGTAGGCGCGAGGCTGCCTCCAGAGTCCCCCAGTCCCCTCAGCCCCCAAGCCGCCCAGGGCCGGCCCAAGGCGCAGGCAAGCCTCAGATGTCAGCTGCCCAGCCGTCCAGGGCTGGCCCGAGATGCAGGCAAGCCTTAGATGGTGGCTGCCCAGCCGCCCAGGGCCACCCGAGGCTCAGGTAACCAGGGCCGGGCAAGGCTTGCGCTGCCGGCAGTGGCAGCAGCAGAGGTGTGATGGGGCGTTGCCACCTCCTGATCGCCAGGTCACCTCCCGCCCCTGAGGGCTCCCAGACTGTGAGAGGGGACAGGCCGGGCTGAAGGATTCCCGGTCCGCCCCCCCCGCCCCCCCCCCCCCCGCCAAGTGCATGAATTTTCATGCACCGGGCCTCTAGTATAAAACAATGAAAGCAGCCTATGAAACGGGGAGAAGAAAACCTTACAGAAGAAATCATGGTCATCTTTAAATACCTGGAAAGCATTCATGTGGAAGAGGAAACACTGGCATTAATTGAGCACCTTCTAGTTTATGAACTAGACATTATGCAGTATGCTAACATACGTTATCTTATTCCATCCTTACAACTCAGGGAGGTAAGGACTAACTTTATTTTTTAAAGGAGGAAACTGAGGCACAGAGGGTTTAAGGAACTTGCCCAAGATCCAAAGCTAGCGAGCAAATATTGAACTGAGATCCAAATCCAAACCTACATACCCTGCAGCTTGTCTCTTTCTGCTGTCCTGTGTGTGCTGCCTGGGACCAACAGGAAGGCATCCGAAGTCTGCAGAACTGTGTGCATGTGAGTGCGGAGCGTGGCAGACTGTCTGGGTGTCACCAACGCTGTCCTCTCTTCGTGGACGCAGAGGAACACTGCATGTCCAAACTTCCTTTACAAGTAGATTGGGGCCTGTGACAGGATTCTGGCAAATGGGAATGTGCCGAAGTGGTGCCCTAGACCAGTGGTCCGCAAACTCATTAGTCAACAGAGCCAAATATCAACGGGACAACGATTGAAATTTCTTTTGAGAGCCAAATTTTTTAAACTTCACCTTCTTCTAACGCCACTTCTTCAAAATAGACTCGCCCGGGCCGTGGTATTTTGTGGAAGAGCCACACTCAAGGGGCCAAAGGGCCGCATGTGGCTCGCGAGCCGCAGTTTGCCGACCGCGGCCCTAGATATTCCCTCAATCTCTCTCTCTTTTAGCTAGCTGAAAGCAGAAAGTCCAGCAGAGGAATCTGGGCATGTCCTGGGGGATGGCAGAGCCACCAGATGGAAGGTGCATGGATCCACAGGGCATAGGGTAGAATAGAGCACCCTATGTGTTGACCACATTGGACTAGACATGAGCAATAAGTAAATATACATTGGAGTAAGCTACTGAGCTTCCTGTCTCAGGGACTGCGCAGAGTAATTAAATGTTCAACTGTCCAGGTGGTTGTAAAAAAGATTTTTGGGAGAGTGGGCCAGGTGACTTGTGAGAATAATAGCTCACATTTATTGAGCTATGAATTAGGCACGTACACATATTCCCTCCTTTAAGCCTACAATATGCTTTATCATACTCATATTATACACAAAGAGAGTAAGGCACAGAAAGGTTAGATAACTTGCCCAAGGACACACAGCAAGCAGGGGTAGAGCCAGATACCTTTCTTACCCCTTCCAGGTACCTTACTCCTCAATGTGTCTAATGCAGAAGTTCTAGTTTGAAGGCTTGGGGACTGGGTTGGTTTTGTCCATGCAGGGATATATTTGCTTGCTTCTTGTTTTAAAGTTTCAGCCTGTACTTAAAAATGAAAAGATTTTTACATAAAAATCCTGTTTTCTAATTTCTCTTGAAAATTCAGAAGGTTTGACAAAATTGGCTTCTAGGCTCTTACACCAACAAAAGCAGCTGGAGCCGAGGAGGGCATAAACAGGAGCCCCTGACTTGTGTTATTATCTGGTTCTGGAAGCTTTCCGTCTTGTGAACCCTGAATGACTCCATCGAAAGCTAAGTTCTCCCCAGGTATAGAGCAAACTGTTGGGCACATAATAGAGACTCCACAAATGTTTAGGAAATGAATGAATTGAAAGCAAACCTGAATTCTCTCGACCGCTCCCCCTTCCTCCAGCTCTCCTTTCTGTGGCTGGGAGCCAGTGACTCGGAGTCACTAACGGGCAACACACAAGACTCATTTCCCTTTTCTTCCAAGCAGCCAGGACGCAGGAGACAGGTACCTACAAATGCTGTGCCTGGCTTGGGCTCACGTTGGCATTTTATATTCACTGAGGATGTTTGCGTCTATATAACCAGCATTCGCTCTGAAGAACTGGCCAGTGCTGGTGGGGTGAATGGCCACGAGGGTGTGTTGGTTCTGTCTTAGATTAGGTTGTTACAATGGACTCTTTGTAACGTCCTTAGAGCAGGGTGTAGACAGGCCGGTGTGCCCTGCTCCCCGCCTTGGAGACGCACTCAGTACAGTACTCAACATGGACAGGCACAATTTTAATCTGCCTGGTTTAGAGCAGCCACAGGCTGCTGGACTTGCATGCGCATGTGTCAGCCTTGCACAGGGAAAGCCTTTCTCCCAGGCTCGTTAGCAAAGCTCATTTGGCGGAGTGCAGGTCTGGGGTGTGGCTGGATCAGCTGCTGTGACGCACACAGTGTAAGCCCCAGAAGCTCGCTGATCCCCTTAGCAGAGCCCAGGCCTGTCCATGCCCACCCCTGCCCTGTCCTCCCAGTCCAGGCCTGGAAACGCTGCCTTTCTCTGGAGGGCTGTGTGTTGGCATCAAGGCAGGAAGGAGAATGCAAGGGCTCTTCCAGAGGACATCTCCTGCTTATTTTCTTGGGGGGAAAGGGGCTTCTCCATAGAGCCTCCTATTGCGTAAGCAAAGTGGATTGCTTAAAGCAGCACTTTCCAATCTGAGGTGACCCTGCCCCCTCACACTTCCTGTCCCCCACCGCTCCCATTTGCTAAGCCTGGAGGTATTTTTGGTGTTAATGGGCTGGGGATGGGTGGGAATGCTCGTGGCATCTAGTAGGTAGAGGCCAGGGATGCTGCTGAACATCCTCCAATGCATAGCACAGCCCCACAACAAAGAATTACCCATCCCAAAGTGTCTATAGTGCTGAGATTGAGAAACCCTGGCTTAAAGGATGACTTGTATTATTTTTTTAAGCTTCAAAATTATAAAAAGCAATTTATTATTTTGTAATTAGAAGAATAAAATAAGGGATATTTTAAATACAAAAAAAAAATGTTGAACTTTCCAAGTATCACCTCCTTTCCTTATCTGTGTATATAAAAAACCTGCAACCAGAACACTGGAACTACCCGTCCTTATGAGGCAGCCAATGAATGGGCCAGATCAGGGGTGGAGCCGGCGGCCAACCTCCCTCGGCCCCTCCCCCAGGCTGGCCCTGCCCCTGATTGTCCCTGTACCCCAATAGGGGGCGGGGCCGGCTGGCCATCCTCCTGCAGCCCCTCCCCGTGCCCGGCCCCACCTCAGACCAGCCCCCCCACCCTGATCAGGGGCAGGGCCAGCCGGCCAACCGCCTGCAGCCCCTCCCCACAGCCAGCCCGGACCCCAAAGGGCCCCTACCACCCCAATCAAGGGTGGGGCCTGCCAGCCAATCACCCACAGCCCCTCCCCCCCAGTCAGCCTGGCCCTGATAGGGCCCCAATCAGGGCAGCCAACCAACCTCCTGCCGTCTCCTCCTCCTGACAGGCCCGGACGATCTGTCCTGATTGGGGCTGGGCCAGCCGGACCCCACCGGTGCACGATTCATGCACTGGGCCTCTAGTTTATAATAGCTGTGCTGGCACATAAAGTAGTAGGTACTCAGTACCTGTTTATGCAGCGAATGACATACTATAGTTGTTTCTCTTATTAATTTGTTATAAAGTGGTTACTTCCTTTATTGAAGCAGTATACAGCTCTTTTGTGGGGGGGTGGGAACAGGTATTGGATAGTCCATTCATTCATTCATTCATTCATTTTTATGCTTCTGGCTTTAGCGCCTTACTCCAGCTGCACTTTATTTAATAAACATGTCAGATTTGCTAATAAGCTTGGCCTCTTTCTTTCTCAACCCTTGTGCTATTATTTGGGTGGATTTGATTTCATAAATTTCCAGTCCATCTGCATAAAAACCAGATTTGATATTGATATTGATTATAGCCATAAAGATGTTTTTCATTGAGACATAAAGATTTTGTAATTGAAAAATTAAATTGTTACATATATCTCTCGAATCAAAAGACCCCCAATTTAAGAATTTCATGTTGTCCAAAATGGGTGGTCAGGTAGAGTTGTGACTCATTTCTACTCCTTCTTGGCACCCACCAAAATTGCTGATGGCCCCTGTGACCTGTGGACTTCTCTTTCTTTTCTGTAGCCAATGGTTTCTTTATGGCATTTTATCACCTGAAGTTCTATCAGATGTTTACTTGATTTACTGTCTTTTTCCTCTTCCAGATGTGATCTCTCTTAAGGGCAAGAACCTTGTTTTTGCTTATTCACTGCTATATTCTCATTGCCTAGAATGATGGCATTTTATAAGCATTTGTTGAATGAATGGCAGAGCAGAGAGGTCCAGAGAATAAATGAGTCACCTACCTAACAGTATAGATCCCCACCAGAAGAACCAGCCATATGACCAGGTCCTGGCCCTCTCATTTGGCCTACCCCAGCACTGCACACATTCCCCCCTCCCCTCCAAACACGCAGTGGGGGCATGCTAGGTATGCTCTCCTAGCACCAAAGAGTTTCCCAAGGAGATTGAGGAACATGAGGATGCAATATGGAATCCTCCTTTCCCAGATGGGAGGGGCCGCTGTAGGGGTGATTTTGTGATGTGACACATAGGGTGACCCACCTGGTTTGCCAGGGGCCAAGGAATCTCCTTGATGCGGGACTTTCAGTCTAAAATGGGGAAAGTCCCAGTTAAACTGGGATGAATTGTCACCCTATGTGACAACAACATTCAGTGAACATCTGTGGTGGATAATTCCTCTGGGAAATGCTTTCAAGTGTTTTTAGTAGTAGACAGAAGAGACCTTAATGATGATTGAGTCAAGAGGTAATAGGCTCATATGTCTGCATAAAGCTGTGAGAAATTGGGACTATGGCAACAAATATTTGCCCCTTGTCAAAGGATGTGGCCACATCCTTGAGGGGAATGGTTACCTGTGGGGGGATAAGAGCTCATGTGGCCAGATGGACCCTTTTTAAGAGAAGCCTAAAATCTATGAATACGTCATGTGTGTGTGTGTGTGTGTGTGTGTGTGTGTGTGTGTGTGTGTGTGTCTAACTGCTGGCTTAGGCCAGGATTGGCAGTAGCTGATAGAATCTGATGTTCCATTATTACACTGGGGAAAACTGAGGCACAGAGTACTGTGAGTACAGAGCTAGGAGTGCAGGGTCCAGACCTCTTGACTAAGGAGTTTCAATTTAAAAAAATTTTCTATAAAGATTAGTTAATTTAAAGAGGGAGAAGGAATTTTAAAGGAAAAAAATATTAATCGACCACCTATTATGTTTCAGACAATTACTGACTAATTCCGATGTATAAAGTCACACTCAATTTTTACAACCCTTTGAGTGTGTTACTTCATTTCTCTGTGCCTGTTTCCTTGTGTATAAAATAAAAATAATAGCAGGTGAAGATTAAAGGATTTAATTCATATGAAGTGCTTAGAACCAGATAGTAAGCTTGTGTTGGCTCCCATTGTCACTGAGGTGGGTGTTATTGTCAGTTATCCTCATCTGACATGTGAAGAAACTGATTTCTCAGAGGTTACCTAACTTGCCCATGATTGTAGCAAGAAATCAGAACCAAGATTTGAACACTGATTGTCTGATTATAATTACAGGGGTCTTTTCCTGTATTCCCCCTTCCTTATGCCAGTAGGCTGCTGTTATACATTCAAGATAAGAAAAACAAAAATGGCTCATTTTGCTCTTATGGTAATTATTATACAGACAATCAAGGTCAGAAGTTAAGTCCTCTGCAATGATGGAAGAGAAAACATTACACAAATAAAAATGGCGGCGAATAAAAATAATTTCTCCTTGGGCATTCATTATGCAACTTGGGGGGCAGGTAATTTATCTCCCTAATTATGTTTTGCTTAAGCTGATTTTAAAATTAGTTTGTTTACCCTGAGCACGCTGATTAACATAACAGGAGGGAGAGGTAGCTTAGAAACATCGTGGGTGGTAGAGGGAAGGTATCTTGAGATTTGGGAGGATTTCCATGGATAATTTTCATGTAGCTATGGGAAGGTAGAAGGTTAATAAGTTGATGGTGCTTGAGTGTAAATAATTATTGTGATTTGTTGTTGGACGTTTTTAAATATGTATAAGGCTATATATTACAGACCCTGAGAGTTGGGCCTCATTTCTTGTTTATCCTTCAGTGCTGAGAGTTCAGATATTCAAGGTAGGTAAATCAAACGAGGAGATGGCAATGAAGGACTAGCGAGGGTGACCCCAGGAGTTTCCTTTCAATAGGTATCTGACAAAGATTAAATGCCTATTGTACACCTTGAATTATGCCAGGATCTGAGGATACCAAGATGAATAAACTCATTGTCTTAGCACAATCTGTTAAGGAAGACAGACTTGTAAACAGAGACATCATAGCCCAGAGGGTCAGGGCTATAAAAGAAATAGGAAGAGGGTGAGGGAGCAGAGAAGACAAAGTGCCAGTCTGCCTCAGGGAGTCAGGAAGGATGGCACCTCCATCCCTCACTGTCCCTCTGCCTTGCTCTGTTATGGGGGTGAGAACGCAGGGAACCCTAGCAGGCTCAATTTCAGCTGATTGCTGCTGGTTCTGCCAAGAAGAGGCAAAGGTGGCCAACTGGAGGAAAGGGAAGAGGAAAAAGTCAGGGTATCTCTTTCATTTCTTCTCTGTCTTGAGTTGCATCTTCAAAATCTTCATAAGCATCCACCATGACTCCATCTCCGACGTGGCAGGCCCACGGGGTCCAGCTTCAGCAGGGTGGTCACAGCCCCGGGGCTCCGGGAACCTCCTCCAACTGCCCCTCCCGCACAGGAGTGGCAGCAGCTGCTTGCTGGTAATGATCTCTGGCTTACCTCACTGTGCCCTGGTTGGTGGCTCAGTTTTTCCATCCCCTGTGTAACCAACCCCTACCCTACATTCACAATATTTGGATACAGACCGTTTCTGTATTTCTGGGTGAGCTATGATAGAGACCTCCCACAGTCGCTGATACCTGAGTTGGTTCTTAAAGGAGGAGAAGAAATGTGCTAGGTACAGATCCAAGAAAGATGTGTCCCAAGTACACGTGGCGGTGTGAGATACTTGTGGGGGGACTTAAGAGGGATAGACCACCATGGCAGTGGAGAGCCCCTAAAGATGTTCAGAAAGGAAATACAATGTTTAGGTGCTTTAGAAAACACACCTAACTCTGCTCAGTACAGACTGGTTAAAAAAAAAAAAGTACCAGGGTGAGCATGAAACCTATTAATAGACAATCACAAGGATTCACGCCAGAAGCCATTGAAGCTGGAACCATAACAGCTTCCTGGGTAGAGTAGATATGGAGAGGAGAGGACACACTCCAATAGTCTACTCTTAATTAACTCCAAGAAGAGAAATTTCTTATTTCCTGGCACACAACAGGCGCTCAGTAAGTATTTGTCGAACGAATTAATATTCCGACAACTTATTTGTGTTATAAAACCTCAGTTGTGTCCGCGCTTGCCCTCCTCACCCAGACCCCTAGGTGCCATGATAATATTTGTCCTGTCCTGTGGGGCCTGTGGCATGAGGTCTGCAGGGTTCTGCCTCCTCTTTCTAGGACAGCCTGGGGTGCAGACCTCTCTAGAGCAGCACTCTCTCTATGTAATGTTCCTCCCCATTAGAGCCATTCAGTCAGCAGGTATTTACCAAGCACTTAGGTACTTACAGCTGACCTGTATATAACAGTACTTGCCACATGTCGGGCACTATGCTAACCCTTTGCCATGCTTTTGTCTCTACCCTCATAACAGCTTCGTGAAAAGGTGCCACTTTTGCCCTCATCTTATCGATAAGGAAGACACACAGAGGCTGAGTAACCTTTTAAGGTCACCCAGCTAGTAAGTGGCAGTGTTGGAATTCATACCCTGACTCTGGAGCCCAGGTTCTGAGACATGAGGCTACTCTGCCTAGCACTGTGTGGGATATAAAGAAATGTAAGACAGCCCGGCTGGCATGGCTCAGTTGTTGAGCGTTGACCTATGAACCAGGAGGTCACGGTTTGATTCCCAGTTAGGGCACATGCCCGGGTTTCGGGCTTGATCCCCAGTGTGGGACGTGCAGGAGGCAGCAGATCAATGATTCTCTCTCTCTCTTATCATCCATGTTTCTATCTATCTCTCCCTCTCCCTTTCTCACTAAAGTCAATTAATATATATGACAAATCTGTGGGGAGGAAAGACATAAATACATAAAGAGTAAACTTTGATGCTAAAAAAATGTATAGTAATTCAAGGCAACAAAAGACAAGCTGCCAAAACCAGAATGATTATTGCCAATATAAATGTTGGGATGATGAGAGAGAGACCATTTCAGAGTGGAGTAATCAAAGGAGGCTTAAGGAAGGAGGTAGGCTTTGACTTGTGGTTTTCCTGCTAGTTGAGAGAGACATGCTGAATTCCTTTGAAACAATGCAAGAACAACTTGGAGGTCACTAGTGCGCGACTGCAAATCACAACAGGAAATTAAAACACTTTATACAACTATCATGTGTAATTTTCTGGCCTTTTTAATGTTAAAACTAAAATAAAAACATTAACGTTTTAAATCTATTTGAAATACTTCTCAAAAACGTTATCAAATTACCCCAATAACATTTATTGATATTCTGTCCCTACCTTCCCACAATTTAAAAGGCCATGTTTATTAAATATTAAGATATTTATAGATATTTGGGTCAGTTCTGGCCCTTTTATTCTGTTTTCCAGCCTTGGGAATGGC
Source organism: Cnephaeus nilssonii (assembly GCF_951640355.1). Taxonomy (NCBI): domain Eukaryota; kingdom Metazoa; phylum Chordata; class Mammalia; order Chiroptera; family Vespertilionidae; genus Cnephaeus; species Cnephaeus nilssonii. Next base: position 74,207,438 of record NC_137073.1, on the reverse strand, counting down.
TAATTATTATCAGCTAATATCTTTTCTGCTTTGTACCCTATGAACACTGTCCTGTCTCTTCTTTCTCTCTCTCTCCCTCTCTTCCCCTCCCCTCTTTCTTTTTTTCTTTCTCTCTCTTTCTCCCAATGATAGGTTAAATCTGATTATGTTCTCCAAGCCAGCCAACTTTCCCCCACCAAATTATCTTGATGTTATCTTTGGGTTTAGTAAGAACATTCATCCCCCCCCCCCCAATTTATTGAGGAATAATTGAAAAATATATTTATATATATTTAAAACTTACCATGTAATGATTTTATATATGTATATATTGTGGAATGATCACCAAGATCAAGTTCATTAACACTCTTATTGCCTGTGAGAATCTTCTTGATTTTAATATTGAAGTCATGTTTACTTGGTGAGAGTAAGGAAGACACACAGAGGCTGAGTAACTTAATATAGAAACAGAAGTATTTAAGCTAATGGGAGGCGAGTCCATTACCATCCAATAATTCAGTGGCCCTGGTTTCACTAATAAGTAGATAGAAAAATGAGTCACCTTTTCAAATTGCAGGAATCTAATTCGTAATTTGCCTTTCCCAGGATACAAGTCTATAGGTGGCCCCCAAAGAATTATTAACTATTCACAGTAGTTCTTAGTGGTAATTGGCTTATTTGCACAAAAAATTGATTCCCATATTTGCTTTAACCAGACCTAAGGACTAAATATACTTGACTTCAAATAAAGAAGGCAGATTAAAATCTTACTCATGGGAAACTTACATTAAAATGATTTCTGTCTTACCTTTCAAAGTAGCCATTTACCATTGATTTTACCATGAGGCAGACATATAAATAAACACCAAGAGAAAGACAAACAGAATACCTGCTGAACTCAGTTTTGTGGTAGGCATGAGAGTCATGAATAAAATTATGAGGACCCTAAATTAACACAGCAGCTTAGAAGAAGAGGGCATTGGAGATCCAGCTTGCATAGCACTCCCTCTCAGCGTAATGTCTGCATATTTCTTTTGTCTTTTGGGTGATTTTGCTTTAGTTTCTTTAATTATAGCAGTGGTTCTCAACCTTTTTAATGCCGCGACCCTTTAATACAGTTCCTCGTGTTGTGGTGACCCCCAACCATAAAATTATTTTGGTTGCTACTTCATAACTGTAATTTTGCTACTGCTAATGAATCATAATGTAAATATGACCCCACTAGCAGGGTCGCCTAAGACCATCGGAAAACACAGATATTTACATTACGATTCATTAACAGTAGCAAAATTACAGTTATGAAGTGGCAACGGAAATAATTTTATGGTTGGAGGTCACCACAACATGAGGAACTGTATTAAAGGGTCGCGGCATTAAAAAGGTTGAGAACCACTGAATTATAGGATTCCTACCTAGGGTGTTCAGGTGGCTCAGTTTAAGTGATGGACAAGAACATTTTTCAAAGGCTGACATGCTTTATAAATGTAAGGTGTTGTTGTGCTTCTGAAAGTATAGGTATATTTGATTATCAACTGAAATCTGTTTGCTGATAGAGGGACTTTGAAAAAAATGTCTTAATTTCCCCTCAACCACTAAGTTTGGTACAAAATTTTCCAGTCACAGTTGGTAAAACAAAAACTCTCACTTACAAGGATATAATAAGGAGTTTCTTTTCCCCAATTCCTTGGGTCTGGCCCAAGGACTGGGTAAGCAGCTGTTTTGCGAAAGCTGTCCTCTCTCCTTTACCTCCAGTTGGCCAGCACATTAATGAGGCTTAATGTCATCCAGTTTTTGTGGGTTTTTTTTCTTTTTTTATTAATCTTTATTGTTCAGATTATTACAGATGTTCCTCTTTTTTTCCCTCCCCTCCACCATCCAGTTTTTTCTTTTAGTGAGGATTTTACCCATGGTCTCACAAGAAATCGTTTAGATGTTCGTGGTACGTGGGTTCACATTCTAAGATTCCATCCTCTGTTTTACAGGCAGAGCCTCAGCACTGCTGGCTTTCCCCACTGATCACGTGGCCTTGTGGCCCCGTGGCCTTGTGTCTTCTTTGTACTCTGATGTCATTTGTTAAGAACACTGAAGGTCAACCTCTAATCGTACTTTCTAGGAAATAAGTTGTCTACATGGCCAAGATGAATCTCTAAATAGCTCAATGCCATGGAATCAGATGGAGAGCTAACATGAGAGTCCTTGGAGGAGGAAGAGAGAGAGGATAGCACACGGGTTGACTTCCAATTAAAATAATTGGCACATTGTGCTTCCTACCTTGGTAAGGATGACATTTTCAAAACCTGCTGGCACGATGGGACCTAATTCCAGCACTTTTACAAACTAGCTGGCGGGCAATGGTAAGTTAGATAGTATCCGTATCTTGGGCCCCTTTTGTTCATAGTGGGACTGGTGTGTTACCCTAAAAGCTATATGCGATAATAAATGTAATAGGGTTGTAAAGTGCAGAACACTGTGTATTCTTTTAAGGGTGATGCCCTTTGACTCACTCTGAAAAAAAAAAGTTAAGTGTCTTGAAAACCAGAGGTCTATGCTATAGGTTGACTTCTACTTTCTTAGCCCTTCACCCAACTCTTCTAGTTTGTGTCTGCCAAAAAAAAAAAAAAAAGTCTATAGAGTGTAGGGCAAACCAAGCGTCTCCTAGCTTTGAAGTCAACTTGCGGGACCAAGTGGTAAGAGATGGTATGCACAGTAACCTTACATCCAAAACATTCCACTGGCTGCTGCTGCTTCCCTCATACTCACAACCCCAACCCCCACCTCCAGGCTAGCAGACTCCCAGGATTGTACTGGAGTGAACAGTTCACCCAAGCAGAGTGTGTTGACTATATTATAGTGTGTGTGGGGGTGAGGGGTGGGGGTGGTGGTGGTGGTGGTGGTGGTGGTGGCAATGGAGTCACAGGAGTCTCTGGTGGCGGAGGGCCACAGGGAGTGACTTGAGAGTGTCAGAAGTGACCTGGGCAGAGTGGCTTTGGGAAGGCAGAGGCAGAGCTTTTGGGAGGTTCTGCAGACCTCTCCCCACATCCGTGAGGTTGGATATTAGCACTCCGAGGTGACTACAGCCTGGTCCTGAGCCCACGGTGGGGGGAGGGGGTGATAGTGGTATGTCGATAAATGCTTAACAACTAGTTTGGGGTGGGGGTCAAAGGAGCAATAAACAAAGCCTTGATTTTGTACTGTTTACCAAATTCTCTTGTGTAAATACTCCCACCCACCATGGCTGAGTTAACGCTGCCAGTGTGATGTCACTGAACAAGGAGTTGGGAAGAGAGGTGCAATAACACAGGGTATGTAGTATTCTCCCCATAGAGAGCCAATGGACATAAATGGCTTCAAGCGCACAGGAAGAGTAGAAATAAGAAATGATTAGGAAGGGATGTGGTTTAAGTATCAACGACCTTTGTTTTTAATGTAATTTACTTATTTTATGCCTGTAAATTTAATTTTTAATAATGGCAGTGTTTAACAACCATCTGGCAAAATTCCTGGGATTTTGACACTCAGCTCTCATGAGCCAGTACAAGCTGGCTCCCACACACCCTGGATCCACAGGAGGAGGACCAAATGCTCAGTGAGTTAGGGGAACATTGACCTCTAAGGAGAGTTCAAGGCTTCTGCCTCCTCCTTTCCCCTCTCCTGGCAGGAGAGGAGCCTAAAATGGGTCTGAGGCTTCTTTAACCACCACCACCACAAAGAATACAGCGAAACCCCAAACCTTCACCCTGCTGGCATAACATTTTCATTTCACCTCATACTTAACCCATAGCCATCTAGCAGATAGAAGATCTGGTGGGAAGGGTTATAGGAAGAGTGAGTTTTGAGGTGTAACGAAGATGAGAGCTTGGACAGTGTCCAAACAGACAGGGACTATCCTCGAAGGTTCTGGAAGCCACCTGTGGTATTCGGATGCTGGGTGCTTAGGTTGGGGAGAGGACCCAGGAGAGATGAAGGGAGGAAACCAACTCTTTACACTTCACAACTCTGCCCTGGGCCAGTTCTGGCTGGATCTTTAAAGAACAGTGTGTTCTCATGAGCTTCTTATGGTAAAGGAAAAAACTGTCTCAGAAACACATCTTATAAAATAGGTCTCCCAGAATTTAGGCCACGGAGACGTCCTCAGCGGCCATAATGGGACGCAAAATGAGAAGTGCCTGAGGTGTAGGTGCTACCAAATCCAGCACCACTGAGTTCACATGGAGAAGAAAATGACCAAATGCTATTTCAGTCCATTATCGGTCCAATCTACTTCTTGAGTGGAGCAGAGTTAGAAATCTAGTTCTAAAAATAGCACTGTAATTTGTGACCTAGAATAATCACACCTATCTAAAGCCAGGTTAAAGTGCATGCTTACGTGCGTGCGTGTGTGTGTGTGTGCGCGCGCTACAGTAAGCTCTTTCCCATTTTATATTTTCTTTCCAGGCAGCAGGTGCAGTGCTGGAGAATGGGGTGGGGCGGGGGGAGGGTCCAGTGCTGTGCAGCCCCTTCCAGGGCTGCTTCACGCAGTGCCGGAGAACCCCTACGCAGGCCCAGCCAGGCATCCAGGAAGTGGAGGATGTGTCTTAAACTTACCTATTGGACACCAAAGGTCACTCACTTTTCCTTCACTCTGCTGCTGCTAATCACATCCTTCACCGATCAGACTAGCGATGGCTGGTGTTGGGTCATGCTCGTGGCGGGGACAGTCCCCAGCACAGAGGAGAGTTCCACAATGCTTGCTGACTGTAGTGCTCTCAGAACAGAGAGGTGACATCTGAGTGCTTGACTCGCAGCATGTGTATTGGGAAAGACTCCACCGTTACCCTAGGTGCAATGATACCCCCTAAGAGTCAAGGCAAAAAAAACCAATATGGGAGATACCACCCTGTACCTGTGCTAACAAGTAACTGGTTTATTCATAAGTGTGCACTGCTTGTCCACATTCCTCAGTGTGTGATTGTGGTTGTTAATCCTCTCCCAAGGATATTTTCCATTGATTTTTAGGGAGAGTGGGAGAGAGAGGGAAAGACAGAGAGAAACATCAATGTGCGAGAAACACATCAATTGGTTGCCTCCTTCACGAGCCCCGACCAGGGCTCAGGCCGGGAAGGAGCCTACAACCAAGGTACATGCCCTTGACCGGAATCGAACCTGGGACAACTTTGGTCCGCAGGCCGATGCTCTGTCCACTGAGCCAAACCGGCTAGGGCCCTCTGTGTTTTGAAGTCAGACATCCTGTGATGACAAAGATGTGTTAGAGTGTACACCAGACAATGTTAATTTTGGGCTTTGGGGTACAGGGATACGAAACACTTTAAGAAAAATCTACTAGAGGGGGGAATAGCTAGATTTATAAAGAGAGAACTTCGTTGGGGGAGGGAGTTTGTCCCACAGAATTCCTTACCATGGGGTTCCCATAGATCGTCCTATTCCAGAACATGCCTGAAATAGGAATCACTATCCCAAGGCTGGTTTGCATACCACTTTTCAGTGGCACATCTAAGTTAAGGGGGCAGTGGGGACACCATCTGTGCCAGCCCTGTCCCTGGCAAGGGGGCACTCGGCTCTCCCCTCCTGCAGTCTCTGTTCTCTTCTCCTGAAAGAGGAACGTCCTCTCAACTTATTCCCAGGAAGTCTGGTGAAGGGACAGTGTGCCCTGCGAACAGACATCTGGGTGGGAGAATATAGGCGGGGGGAGGCTGAGGGCGCGAGGGGAAGGAGTTGTGACATCTGCTAAAAATGCCTCTTGCCTGCCCAGGAATCACCCAGCACAGGGAGTGAGGCCCACCCGGTGGGACTTTCCCCCAGGGCTCCTGGAGAATCTCGAGGGGAAAAGAAACATGGTCCCCCCACAGCGTCAGAGCCCCCACCTGTATACACTACCCCATTCCCACCCCCCCAAGGGGGTAAATTGAGCTGCATATTGGATGATGAGGAAGTGAAGTGGAATGTGAGAATCCTCATTGCTGACGTCAAGCTTGCTTTTCGTTTTATTTATACCCCTGTCATTGTGACACAGGATCTCATTTTCCATTGTATTTTTTCCTCTGTTAAGACCTGAGTGATGACAAGTGAATTTGAGCCTAAGCCTGGAAAACAGTATTTTAAGTGTGAAGCCAGGGTCCCTACAGGATTGGTGTCTATGTCTGTCTTCCCACCGCCCTGCCCCTCTTTTGAACCTCTGGACTGTCGTAAAAAGGGCCAAAAGGGTCCGGCTCCCACAGGGCCTGTCTGCCCCGAGGAGTCAGAGGTCGAGGCAGGCAGTTGTGCACTCCCCACCGGTGACAGGCTGTTCCTTCCTGGCATGGGCACTGGAGGGAGGCCAGGGAGCAGCGAGGCTGCACGGCAACCTTGGCACAGAGCCCTGGCGGCTGCCCGGGCATGAAGCTGGGCTCTGGCACCCAGGAGCGTGGCTCCAGCTTCCTGGCCCAGAACCACCTGTGCAGGGACCACTCCACTGTTCGGGTCCTGGTGGGGCCCCACTCCTTCTGGCCCCCCAAGGAAGGACAGGTTTAGGAGCAGAGACGTATCTGGAAGGAATGGCAGGAACAATTAGGGGACACTGGAGCAAAGGTAGTTATGTCAGCCGTTGGGGGGTAGGGGGGGGTGGGGGGGGGCGGGGAGGGAGTGCCTAGGATGGAGGAGAGAGTGGTGCGTGTGTCCAGCATGTGGACGGAGCGGCCTTCACCCCAGCTCCTTGCTCTGCTGTGGGACTAGGGCTGCATTCAACCATATAACCAGTCTCCCTCCATTACCTCCTGTGGCCTCAGACCCAGACGGTGTCTGTAAGGTGCGTCCTCACCCTGAAACGGAAGCTCTGCCTGGGTCCTCACAGACCCACCCTATTTCAGCGGGGCCTCCTGTAGCCAGCTTTTCAATAATGTTTGTCAGCCTCTGACCCCAGAGAAATCTCAACTTCCTTATACTCAGTTCGGAAGATGTTTGTTATTCAGGATTCTGATGGAGAGGCCTGATAAGAGAGGCCCAAGGCCTTCCCAGTTAGTAAACTAACAGTCTGAGGATTTAAAAAACCAAGAAACACAAGCACAGCCACGCCCTGAGAGGTGGCACCGTGCCAACTCCTGGCACCTGAAATCTTCCAGGATATTTAGAAAAGGGTGTCAGTGAGTTTTCTCTACATTTACTTTGGATGTCTTGTTTGTTCTGTTTTGTTTTTGAAACAAAGGTTTCCCGTAGCACCAATAAAATCTGATCTGTGTTTTATTGAATATACTGTAGTTTATATGCTTGACTTGGTGTTGCCTTCGACTTCTGTGTCCCTTTTCTCAGTCACTTTAGGTAAACATAGTACAAACACAGTGTGGGAAGCCAGAGGGAACACCTTCAAAGCTGTCCTGGTATCTCACCTCCCACTGCCCACAAGTGTAGGAGTTGCTTGGGGAGGAAGGGCTGTCTTCATGCAACAGCGTGGGGCCAGGCCTTGGGAATTCCATCTGCAGCAGTCCTCCATAGACCCGATACTGAAAGCCTGTGTCTGTTTGGTCAGCCTATCTCAAATGCTTCCTGTGGGCAAGTATATCAAGTGCTTTCTACTGGGTGCTGGGGCGGAGGTGGGGCCACGGGTGAGGAGGTATGAATGAGACACGGGCCATTTCCATCAGCCAGAAAGTACAGAATGAACTTAACCTTCTGACCACAGGAAATAAAGGTAGGTGGTGAGGAATCACTAAGTGGATTCCATGGCCTCAGGATATAACTGGATGAGATGGGGATTCCATATTGGGATGCAGGTATCACTTAGAACCCCCTTCCCCATATCTCTTTGGAGGGTTGTTTGGAACAAGTGCAAGGAATTCGTTATTAGCTCTGTGATTCGGGGAAGCTTCTTAAACTTCCTGAGCCTCCGTTTCCACGTTTGTAAAAGGGAGATGATCCTGGGCCTGCCACCTAGAAGTATTGTGAGGGTGAGTGAGATTAGGAAGACAAAACACTCTGTGGCATCAAGCACGTAGTGGGGGCTTCCTCCACTTCTCCATTCGGACTGGGGCTTGGAGAGCCCCTCAGAGGGTCTGCTTTTAAGTCTTAGCCCAGCCAGGTTGGTTCCACCTCTCTGCGTTTTCTTTGTGACAAGCTTCAAAGGTTAGGAATTTGAATACTGACTGAACAGATATGACTGTGCTGATTAAGATATGGTGTGGAGGGCAGGTGGGCCCCGGGACTCTGGGGCACAGTGGGAAGAGAGGAATTGGCTTCATGAGCAAGTGCTGGAAAAGAATTGCTAAGGAACATGGCTGGCCTGATCCTCGCTGTGCTCTCCAAGGGGGAGCTGGTTTGGGGATGGGGCTGCCCATGCCAGGACTACTTTTGCCTTAAGTCTGCCTTGGAGGTTCAGGTGACCCTGATTTTGTCTCGGGGTTGAGGGAGGAACATTGAGGTATGGTTTATGGCACATAGCACACATTATCCTCGGCCCCTGTCATGGCCTCCAGCTGCCCACAATCCTCTGGGTGCTGTCCTGGGTGTTCCTGTGTAATGTGCAGTCTTGGCTAGGAAAAGCGTTGTGTGATGCTGTTGTTGAGAGGCTCTCACAGGGCTGTTCCATGGACTATCAAGAGCAAAGTATGTGTATTACAAATTATTTTTCTGATAAAATTGAAATCCAAACATCTTACCTGTTTGACCCAGCCCAGGTGGAAAGTGAAGCTTGATTCCGTATCCTACACATGAGGCCTGAAAGAGAAGAACGATAACGGGTTAACAGAGACAGTGAGGCATCTGTGCTGGCTTCAGAGTGCTCACAAGCCACTGAGAATCTGAAAATCTCAGAGAGCTAAGAATTTGGATCGCTCCCTTCACTAAGTTATTTACCTAAGCTACTGATAAATAACTAATTGTTTTAGCTGATTTTCCCGCCTCTGATCGTCCCGCCTCTCCCCTCATATACTGGTGTTGTTTCTCAGCAATGGAAAAGAGAGAGAGGCTGACACAGGAAGTCGGGGTGATCTTCACTCTGGACAGTGAATGAATGAGGTGTGGCTGTCTTTATGCTATCTCATGGCCGGAGGTGGAAGTTCACGCACCTCAAGAAGTACTCTTGGGTCTCACAGCCAGGTTGGCTCAGGAGCAAGGGATGGTTAGGAAAAACCGACCAACAGATGAGCATTGATTGAGAACCTACTGTGTGGCAAGCACAGTATAAGGCTTTGAGTAGGCATGGTCCCTGCCTTTATAGAACTCAGAGTCTGGTGAAGAAGATAGATTTTAAACAAACACACCAACAGTTATATAATTTGTAGATTGTGATAAGTGGATAGCTATAATGAGAAAGAATGACTGTGGGGATATAATACAGATTAGGGAGCTGGGTGTCAAGACAGGTCTCTCTGAGAAGGTGATGGTTAAGATAGAGCCTAGAACAGTGATTCTCAAGTTTTAATGTGCATCAGAATCCCCTGTAGACTGTGTTCAAAAAACAGGTTTCTGGGTCCCACCCCCAGAGCTTCTGATTCAGTGGGTCTGAGGTAGGTCCCAAGAATTTGCATTTTTAATCAGCTGTTGGGTGATGCCAAGACTGCTGGTTTGGAGACCATACTTTGAACATCACTAGCCCAGAGGATCGGTAGGAATTAGCCAGGGGAAGAGAGTAGGGGAAGAAGGTCAGCACAGCAGAGGAAGCAGTGTGTATGAAAACCCCAACATGGGAAAGATGGGGGTGAGGAGTTTCAGGTAATGGAAAGTTCATTGTGCCTCAAGGCAGTGAACTAGTGGACCAGTAGCTTGAGGCGATGTTAGAGATGAACCTGACCCATGTCCCCATCCTGAAACTCATTCCAACAGAGCCACCTCCTGTGGTGTCTAAGAAGAATGGTTCCATTGACCCTTGGAGATGCTCTGATGCCTAATAGAACTGAGCTGACCCTGAGATTTTGTGAGGATTTAAAGTGATAAAGTCTGTAAGGGGCTGAGCATAGAGTAAGTGCTTGATCCATTCCAGTTTTCTTTCCTCTCTCCTTTCCCTGACTTGGCACATTACCTATTCTCAAGTTCACTATTTTAGCTATAAGAGAATATGTTCCTGAATTGGTGTTGAGGTGCGATCCTGTAACAGCAAGCCTACATAGTTACTGTGAAAGTGACCCATGATACCTAAACTGGGATCCAGTTAAATAGTTGGCACCACTTCGGAAGAGCAGGGTGTGTGTGTGTGTGTGTGTGCGCGCGTGTGTGTTTTCCTCCATCTCATGAATTCATAAATGTCACAGTATTTTAAACTGAAGAAAGCATGGGTTGGATTTCTGGAGCCCAAGTGTACAATTGGCATTTAGCCAAGTCAGTTCAGCGACCACTCTTTGAACGCCCACTCTGTCCCAAGTACCATGTTAGGTGGCGGGAAGACAGGTAAGTGATGGAGACTGGGTCTCTGCTTTTGAGGAGTTCCCAGCCTCACAGGGAGAGAGACACATAAATAACATGGAGCAGTGGGATAAAAGCCACAAGAAAAGTCTGTACAAAGGGCAATAAAAACTCAGGAGAGCGAACAGTTCTGCCTGGGAAGGCAAGAGAAGGTCACCGGCAGAAAGTAACATCAGAGCCAAGCCTGGAAAGGAAGCCTCTAGAGAATGAGCACCGAAGGGTAAATGAACAAATCTCTTTTAAGAACCTTTTTTGTTATTGTTTTAAGCTCTGACCTAAATCATCGTTATGAGCCTCTAGAAGATACATGGCCACGTGGTGTTGAATTTGATGTTAAGTTTTGCATAAACCGTTTTATATGGAAACACATATGGAAACAATCTGAAAATATTTCTCCTCAAATATAGTGCCATTTGCTTTTATGAATTTACTATTTCTGGATGAGAATGTGAAATATGGTTTGGTTTTTGTTGAAACTCAGAAGAAATTGTATCACCAGCCCAAGTGAAAATAATTCATGCATTCATTTGTTTAGTCAGTCAACAAACATTTAGTTAGAAATTTCCATTTTTGAAGCACAGCAATAGGTCCTTTGGGGGCATGGCCCTGCCCTCAGGGCTCTTCAAGGCTCAGGAGTGAGAAAAACGCCTGCACACAAATAATTCTAACACAAGGAAGTGGTCAGTGATATAAGTGAGCTCAAAAAGCCTCCTAGTATCTGGAGAAAACAGCTACTTTCTGATTGGGATAATCATGGAAAGCAAAGTGTGAGTATTTATGGAAGCCACCACATTAGGCTTTGTAAAGTGGGGAGGGATTAGACATATAAAAATGAATGTGTGTGTGTGTGGGGGGGGAGACTTTCCAAGCAGAGGAAGGTTTGTGAACAAAGGGGGTGGGAGAGGTACTTGGTACAGCACTTTGTCCTAATGAGGGGTATGCCTTAGGGAAAGAGCTGGAATAGGTGGCTGTCAGCTTACAGCCAAGTTTGAACTTGATTCTACTGGCTACCACCTCTTGGAATTTGAAGTGCCAAGCATTTGTCACTTGGTTCCTTGTACACTTATTTTAGTTGGCATTTCAGTCCTGACCTTCATCTTGACATAATTTTGCCCAACCCATAGGATATATTTTAAAAAAAAAAATCCGTCCTTATATGCCGATAGTGGTAAAATCACAGCGTGGCTCCAAATAGCCACGAAGGCCACAGATTGAAAGACCCTTTTCTTTAGGAATTTATGTCCACGTCTGGAGTTTGAAAGAGATGGCTTTTGTATCAGAGTCCCTTTGGGGAACAGCTGAAGGCTTGTCCCACACAGCAGTGGATGCCTGTGGGCAGGGATAGTATAGTATCCCTGGGCTCTGAGAGCCACAAAGCTGTTACCCCGCCTGGGCCAATGGTAACACCCCTGAGCCCATGGTAATGGGCAAGGGACAGCAGACACTGGAACTTGGGAAGAGCTCTGTGTCACCAAGGCCAGACACAGCCACTGCCTATGCTCCAGCCTCATGTTGGTGCCTCCCATTGGCTGAACCCAACTGACTGGAAGCCAGGGCAAGGAGCCAGTTGATGCAGGTCTGCCTCCCAGGACACAGGGTCGGGGGAGGAGGGATGGAGAGCTCATTTGGAGGGGCAAACAGACCATCCAGCACAATCCTCTTTAGCTTCAATGTTTATGATTCCGACTTAACAGGAAGCCTTCGTTTAACAAATGTGTTTCAGACACCCACGTGGCTCTCAGAAATTTATAAAAACTAGGGAACTCAGGGAAACGATGGCTGGATGAATTGGTAGATGGTGAAGGAGTCTCTGGCTGAGATGGCTCACTAAGTAGGAGCTCGACTAGATTGCAAGGCTGGTGAACACAGGGCTGGGCCACTCAGGCCTCGGTGCCCAACCCTGTGCCTGGAGTTTAGTGGACCCCAGTTAGAGTTTGCCTGGATAAGGAGAGAGATGAAACAACAAACACACCAAGCAACATAAAACGTGCATCTGGGACTCTGAGATCAGGAGAACCCGAAGTTAGGGCCAGGAGCTAACACTGTTCAGTGCTAGGAGAAGCTTATGATGACAGTGTTTGTTTTTCTGCTTCTACTACCTTTTTAGGCCCGAGTTTCTAGCACCTCTCAAGGAACAAAGGCCATTTGATGATGTTGGGGAGATAAAAGATAATCTTCCCTTCAAATCTTTCCAGTCATTTAAAAGGGCAACATGACTCCTGCATCCCAACTTCAGTTGATTCATTCACTTATTCTTTCAGTGAACATTTATAGAGTGCTTATGTTGTGTCTGGGAATTAAAAAAATAAGGCAGAAACAGCCTCGAGGAGTGTAGTCCTGCAGGAGGAACTGCAGTCCTAGTGCTGGCTGGGGGGGACCAGGCTGCTGTGGGAGCAACAGAGGACTCACGCAGGCTGGCTCTCAGAGCAGTAAGTTGAGTCCCAAAGGACTTTCCCACCTGTACGCTCTATTGCTGGCTTTACTAGCCACCCAATCAATAAGGAAGAAAGTAAGTAGTGATTTGTAATGCAAATTCCTGGCTGAGATAACACTTTGACGCAGATGCATTTACACCCAGGTGCTTTAAGCTAATCAGTGAACCCAGGCGGAGGGTACAGGACTCCACCCTTCCAGAAGAAGAGCAAGAGGTCAGAGTGTCTGGGTTAGACATATGGGTGTCTGGGTTAGAGAGAGGAGAGAACAGGTAAGGAAGAGGCTGGGGGTTGCCAAGACCTCACTGACTAGAATTTTTTTTGAAGGCTCAGTACTATGTACCTTTAACCTTTTTGCAAACAAATGGAAGGTATGTGAGGAGATTTGTTTATTCCTGCTTGTTTGTTTTGTTTGTTTTAGCCCCTGGCAACGAAACCATATGGGGTACAAGGTCTCAGGAATGTTGTATGGGCCTGCCTGATGCATATTAACACCAATCCACCTGATTTATGAAGGTGGGTTTGCTCCTTTTAAAATATAGGCTGTTTTGTTACAAAATTGCTTCATTCCCAGTGGTTTTGGTAATCAGGATGTTCTTGTTTTAAATCTGAGTACTATGACTAAAAACGGTGTGGGGGATAAGTTAGGAGGAAGAGCAAAGCAGAAAAAAGAAATAGAATCTTCTCAAAATCTAAGGGGCAAAGGTTTCTTAATTCATCTATATTACCCCCTTTAAAAAAGCCTGCTACAGTTGTGAGAATTTGATTAAAATGTGTTAATTCTCAGATAAATTTGGGAAATAGAAGTGTTTTTTTTTTTTTTAATTTAGGCCCTCCTCCCACCACTTCATTTTTTAAAGTAGGAAAAAACTTTCATCCCTGGAAAGTGTTGCTAAATTAAGTGTGTGTGTGTGTGTGTGTGTGTGTGTGTGTGTGTGTGTGTAGAGATCTATTTCATTTTCTAGAAGAACAATTACTTGTATTAGGGAGTAACGCTGTTCATTTGCAGTACTTAAGGTATTTAGAGTTTTGAGGTCCTTGTCCTGGAAGAAGTTATGCTGGGACCAAGCTCTGGCCAGAGGGAAGATTATTTTACCTTCTGACCATCTGCTGACGTCTCCTATGTGAAATCCTCTCTCTGTTCACCTCTTTCTTGGGTCTTTGACGCTAGATCCTTAGCTCTCTGGCTCACAGTTTCCTCTTTTACCTGTATATTGACGATGCCTAAATTTTTAGCTCCAACCCAAACATTTCCCATGACCTGCAGACCTGTGTCCTCTTACCTACTAGACATCTTTCTGGTGTGTTCTATGAGCTACCCAGTATACTAAAAACTGCTCACCAGAGTGCTCACTCTTGCCGGACCAGTACCTGTCTATGTGGGAGGTACTAGCATCCAAGAGTCACCCACTCACAGCCCATCGGTTCCCAGGTCCTGTTCTATCCCTGAATTTCTCTGCTATTCTTCTGTTCCTTTCCATTCCTTAGGCCAGTGCTTGCCTTCAGGCTCTCCTCAGCTCTTTCTGGGTTATTATTAACTATCTCTCTATCCCCATAAGTCTTCTCTAACCCATGCTTCCCCCCACCATCAGATTTACCTTTATAATGTTCAAATCACCTTGTCTCTTCCCCCTGTAAAATCTTTCAGGACTTCTCTGCTTCCCAGCTCTTCATGTCAGCAGATGATTCGTTAAATAGTTTCCTTCTCTTGGATGGCTTTCCTCCTACCACATGGACCTCCGCTCCTGAGGCTCCTCCTTGCTGGCATCTCCTACCTGTAAGAGCTGGCAGGCCCGAGTGTGGTTTTCCTGCCACCTTCCCCTTTCTGATTACACCCCACCCCCTTAGGTGACCTTTCTGCCCCCATTGCTTACAGCAGCATCTATACACTGATAACTTCCAAATTTATGGCTCTAGCCCTGACCTTTCCACTGAGCTCCAGACACATATATCTCGTTGCCTCTTTGCCATCTTCACTTGGATGACTAATACAGACTAGAACTGAACCAGGCCACAGCACGGCTCTTGACTCGCTACCCATGCTTTTCTTGCTTGTACCCTACCCTTCCCCATCTCAGTAAATGGCACCACCATCCATCTAGCCACTCAGGCCAAAAACCTAGGGATTATGGTTGTTTCTTCTGTCTCCTCACTCCACTCCCCACATGCACTCCATCACAACTCCTGTCAGCCTGACATCAAAATGCATGCATCCTGATCCGGACTAATTTCTATCAGCCTGCACCGCTTTCTCCCTGGTCACCCCATCTCTCACTGGTATTAATGCAACAGCGTCTTCCCGCCCTTAATCCCCTAGAATGTATTCTCCATACAGTGGCCAGAGTCATCTTTTCAACAAGCAAATCATATAGTGTTTCTTCTCTGCTTAAAACCATCGCAAGCCTTCCTATTGCACCTGGCCATCTAGCATCCTCCATCTTTCTTGAACTTACCAAGCAGGTTCCTGCCTTAAGGATTTGGCATGTGCTGTTCCCTTCCCTGGGATCCTCTTCCCCCACATCTTTGCATTCCCAGCTCCTTGGGATAATCCATGTGTCAGTTCAAATGTCCCTTCCATTTCCTAGTCTGTGAGACTCTCTAAGACTCTGATGGGCATGAGCAGGGGTGGGATGGACTCTAGCACCTCTGAGTTAAACCATGCCCTGCTGGCTCTGGACTACTCATCTAGGTTGGCCCAGGGGGAGATGACAAGGACCCAGATAGATTCTGGGTTGCAAAGGGAGGGACAGGCCAGTGACACTATAATGAAGTGGTGGCTGGTTGGTATGAAGAACAAGGGAGAAGGAGTTAAGTCAGAAAGCTATAGTTTGAATTTGGAGAGTTGTTTAGTAGCATTAATCACTAGGAGTCAGATTTGGTAGGAAAGTGATGGTTCTGGCTCAGAAACTTGCATTGTGAGACATTGCTAGGACTCATACATAGAGATGTCCAGTAGGCCATGCGAAGTGTGAGAGCAGAACTTCGTTGTACTGTTTTAGATCTCCCCAGTCCCTACCCCCAGCTACCTAGAGAGCTCTGTGCCTTTGGTTTACTTCTCCTTTTCTTGTTTCCTTCTTTTCTTCTCTCTTTCCTTCTCTGTGCTTCAGTTTCCTTGCCTTCTCCTTCTTCCTTCTCTCCCTTCCCTTTCCTTCTCCTTTCTTTCCTGTCCTCCCTCCTCTTCCTCCGTTTTTAAAATCATACACCACTCCATAATCCCCTTCAAGGTACAGAGCAGGAAGTAAATATCAGATGGGTTAAGTGTTGGGCTCAACATTTAGGCATCCAGAAACACTTAAAATCTAACAAATATGTGCATCCCTCTGGCTCATAGTGTGAGACACTGTCTGTTTTTATGCAATATCTTGGGAACAGCAGACAACCTGCTGGCTGCACAGGAATGTACTGTGTGCAGATAGCCTCCTAGCACTTCCTGAGCAGCTCTTCTGGAAAATCCCCACACTTACTGGGGTGAATAATGTGGCTTTTGTTTCTCATTCATAGATAATTAGAAAAGGGATTCAGAGGATTTGGTGCCTTTACCCTCCCCCATTGTCTCTTTATTAGTTTTCTTGTTTTACTTTTATTTACTTTTCTTTCTAAAAATATTTGTGTTTTTTGCTTGGGTCAATTGACCCCTGAGTTTTTCAAACTGTCCTTTTACCTGCTAGGCAATTTTTAAAGTTCTTCAGTGCTTTATACTCCTCACCTCCCCCTCTTCCCCCCCTCCCCCCCGAACGTGACCTTTCACTTTCTGATGTCTTTGCTTTCTGCTTTTCCTTGTCTATATAGGGCCTAAAAAGGCCATGACTATGAAATAATGATAAAGTATGCTGCTAATTTAAATGACCTTAGCCCTTCTACCTAATCCCTCTTTGCCTCACTTTCCTGTCTGTGGAAGGAGGAAATGTATTAATTTTGCTGTTGTACATACATGACCACACATTTTGTGGCTTAAACAGCACACATTTATTATCTCACCGTTTCTGTGGATCAGAAGTCTGGGCATGGCTTTGTTGGGTCTGGGTTAGCTGGGGCTGCAGTCTCTCATCTCAAGGCTCAACTAGGGAAGGGTTCATTCCCAAACTCCCCTGGTCCTTGGCAGGATATAGTTCCCTTCAGTTTGTTGGACGAAGGGCCTCTGCTCTTGGCCAGTGGCACCATTAGTTCCTTGTCCCGTGGCCCCCCAACATGGCTTCTTGCTTTATCTATGAAGGGAGAGAAGGAAGAAGGAGAAGGCAAGGAAACTGAAGCACAGGGAAGGAAAGAGAGAAGAAAAGAAAGAAACAAGGAAAGGAGAAGTAAACCAAAGGCACAGCGCTCTCTAGGTGGCTGGGGGTAGGGGCTGGGGAGATCTAAAACAGTACAACGAAGTTCTGCTCTCACACTTCGCATGGCCTACTGGACATCTCTATGCATGAGTCCTAGCAATGTCTCACGATGCAAGTTTCTGAGCCAGAACCATCACTTTCCTACCAAATCTGACTCCTAGTGATTAATGCTACTAAACAACTCTCCAAATTCAAACTATAGCTTTCTGACTTAACTCCTTCTCCCTTGTTCTTCATACCAACCAGCAAGAGAGAGTCTCCTAGTAAGACTGTAATATAATCACTGAAGTGATACCTCATCACTTTTGCCATACTCTGTGGGTAGCAAGCAAGTCATAAGTCTCCCCCGCCCCCCTCTGCAAAGGGGAGGGTATTGCACAAAGGCATGAACACCAGGAGGTGGGGATAATTAGGGACCAGTTTAGAGTTCACCTTAGAGAAGAGTGCTTCTGAGAGAAAATACTTTGAGGTCCTTAAAAAATGTCTATAAAAAGTGTCATACCTTATCGTAAGCCTTTATAGATTATGACTAACACCAAAATAATAATGTTCCTTCTTGTCTCTCTCTGTGTCCTATGAACTAGGCTTTACTTCTAAAAATGACTTGCTTTCCTTTTCTGCAATTAGAGATCTCGTCAGCCTCTCTGGATGAGAAAGCCAGCAGGACAAGATTGCTGTTGTTGATCTTGATTTTGGCTGTGCTGATCCAGCCCCTGTGGGCAGCTGAGAAAGGCCTTGCAAGTTACTTTTTGAAAGTGCCTGAAAGCTTCCTATCTGCCCAGTCATTTGATTCCAGCTCCTGAAACAGATTGGGAGGGGGCCTGGAAGAGGAGCAGCACCTTGGGTTTGATTCAGGTGACTCAGGTGGGTAAGTTGTCCACACAATGAAGACGGAGGGATAATCCGTGGACACACACACCCAGACACAGGGTTGTTTATTTATTCATTTGAATACCAAAGTCCTCCTTTGCTGTGAGGAAGAACGATTTTTGCTATATGGTATATATCTTTATGACTAAGGTCTCTGATTTTAGAATCTCTGAAATAATAGTGTGCTCAGATTGGAATTGGGAATGAGGAAAATCTGACCTTCAGCGTTTTCTCGGGGATGTAGGCACAAGGGGATGAGAGTAGAGAAGGGTGGGCACCGTGAGGAGGAGGCTGGAGCCTGCTGGTCATGAGTCCCAAGAAAGGCTCCATCAAGACCCGAATTCCCTGCGGGGAAGGGGGGCGGGGCGGGCAGGAGAGGCTCTGCTGGGAGCGGAGCCCCTTGCGGGGAGCTTTAATCGGGCTCAAAGTCGGGGCTCCACACCCTAGGAGGGGCGCTAGGACCCAGGCACCGTCCGGCCTCGGACGTGCCTGTGCCTTGGGAGTGAAGGCTCGAAGAGGTTCAGGCTAGCGGCCAGAGTCCGTCTGATCGACAGACCTTCACGTGGTCGCCAGACCTGGGGTGCAGGGTGCGGCAGCCCTGTGCCCTCTGTGCCGGGCTGCGGCGCGGGGCAAGGGCACCACCAGGGCGCCCAGCAGCCGCCCGCTGCTGGCATGGACCATCCTCGCTGCGGGCCAAGCGCCCGCCAGGTGAGCGTCCCGCGCGGGTTCTGCGCGTCCAAGGGCCCCCCCCCCCCATTCCACCTGGGCACCCAGGCGCTCGGGGCGAGCTGGGTTAGGCGCGCGCAGGGGGCACAGGCAGAAACCTGGAGCTGTCCCTGGGCCCCCTTTCAGGCACCCCCGCTGTGGGAAGGGTTCTTTTTTTGTTGTTTTTTGTTTTCTTTTCCCCACTAGTCACTAGGTGTCCCGGTGCCCAACTCCCTTCGTCCTCTCTAGGAGGGAAGCACCTCGAGTGTCCGGTGTAACCACCAGGCTTAAACTTACGAAAAATAACGATCGCCCACCACCAGCTGCTGTCGCGCGCGCGCTTTCCCGGGCTCTTGCGAGGCTGGGCCAGCCCCACTGGCTTCTGCTGTGCCCGAGTGCCCACGCGCTCTGAGCGCCAGGTGCCCCCGCTTTCCTCTCCGCGCTTCCTGGGGCAGCGTACCTGCCCCCCCTTCCGGGAAGCTAACCCCCCGAGAGCCCCAGACCCCGGCGCGGAGCGGGGTGTTCCGGGGTGTGAAGCTTCAGCGCCCTCACTGAAGCGCTCTGGACTCAGTGATCCCGGAACCCACTTGGACCTGCGCGCAGCTCCAGCTCCTGGGACAGCGCTCGCTGGGCAGACAGACCTAGCGTGAGGTTCAAACTACCCGCCTCAGGTCGGGAAGATGGAACATGGGCACAAAGAAGGGACGCAGGCCGTGGGTCGCAGGCAAGGGCCAGCGAGACGGGTCTAAGGCTCAGGGAGGGGCGGCGCCTTGTCCAAGGGGACAGTGTCACCTGAAGTGCACGTAGTTTCCAGGATCAAGTAGACGCGACCCCCCTGGACTGTTGCTGGAGGTGAGGCATGCACCAGCCTTTCAAAGGCTGGACTAGGGGTCCGCAGCCTTCAGTAGGCTTCTCTGGATAGCCTCTAGATTAGCCATGCCCATCCATTCTGCTTCTAGTTCACTCGGACACCAGTTTACTGGCTCCAGGTTGCCAACCACAGAAAAAGGTCGCTGACGAGTTGCTATGGACGGACTGCGAGTCGCTAGGGCTGCGAGACCACCACAGGGCAGCCGCTGCAACTTCTGCCCCGGCAACCTCTGTAGGCCACTACCAGGTCAGGGCGCTGGAGGGCGTGCCTGCTCTGGTAGTTTCTGATGCTGGTGTCAGAACCTCAAGTTAAACACGCAGTGCTAAACTAGAAAGAGAGACTTCCTCTAAATCTTGTATTGGGAGAGAGTCAAGAAAAACATTTTTACACAGGGCCCGTGCGGGGTAGGTGAGGGGCAGAGGACTCTCCCTCTAGGATTTTATAATCTGTGGGCTGGCACTGTAAGTTCTGCTTGACTGCCCCTGCGACCTTGACTGAGCTATTTTAACTTGGCTCCGTTTTCCAAGAAGCAAAAACGGGAGAATGATAATTCGCCAGCAGTGGAATGAGCATGCACTAGGAAGCCAGTCCCAGCCCTAATTATACCACTGACAAGCTGTGCAACTTTAGGCAAGCCACACAACCTTGCTGGGCCTCAGCTGCCACAAAAAGGCTTTAATTCTGGGGTCCACTGTGGCAGTGATTTGCCAAGCTTAGAAAGTCTATGAATGCTCCGTAGTTCTTTGTAGTCTAGACTGTACTGGTTCCACAGAGCATCCGTGGACTGAAAAGATACTGGATCAGAACTGTGGGTGATTTGAATTTTAATACCAATCTGTTTATAGAGCTACCCAAATCTTTCAGGCTTAATGTCTGTGGATATAAGCCTGGCTGGTTTAGTTAATACTAAGAACACACTGCGAAGGACCTCAAATAGAAAGGCCTATTTAAGTTAGAGGGTGATTGCATAAAACTTCTTTCTCTGCATTTGAAAGACCCTTTCCATAACCACCTTGTTAAAGAAATGCGTAGAGGAGAAGCCCCAAATTGATCCCTCTGTCAAAGAGGGCTGAGTGTGCAGCAAATATTGTGGAGGTTATACCTGATAAACAGTTTATTTGCATGTGAATGACTCCATTAATATTGTCTTCTCTGAAAAGCAGCTTATCAGTTTGGTAATGAAATAATAAAATCATCTTTAAAATCTACATTAAATATTGGAATGCCTAATATGGCTAGAATTGATTGACTTTTTATTTAATTTCAGGAAGGGAAATGAGCAGGGTGATTTATTATGTTTCTTCCTAGATAATTTGTTTGAAGAGATTTTTTTTTTAAAAAAAGCAGAAATAAACAACACAAACTACAAGAAAACTTTTCTGGTTCCAGAGATGAATATCATCATCAGTACCCTAATGATGAATATCTATTAAGCACTTCCTATGTGCCAAGCATCTTTCTACCCGGTTTGTGTACATATTCTCATGTTATCCTGTTAGTATCTTCTGAAGGAAGTACTATTACTTTTTTCAGTTTTACAGGCGAGGGAACTGAAGCTTCTTGCCTGAGATTACACAGCTGGTAGGTGATAGGACCAGCTACTCGGGTTTATTTACAATGATCGAAGCAATATGCAAGAGGGGGGAGAAGGGGAGGCCAAAATGTGCCTACTAAAGGTCAGTGCATGGAGGTTAATAAGTCTTTTATGAGTGGTAATTTTCTTTTTCTAATTTATCAATTCTTGCTTTTATCAATATGACTTGGTTATCTTTTCATGTGAGCAAAGAGATTGACCTCTTTCTTTTTAACACTTGAATTGAGTGCAAATGGATGAACCATAGTTTATTTAACCAATTTCCTGTGGATGAGCATTTGGAATATTTCTAAATTTTCATAATCACATATACAGTGCTAGCTTAGTGAATATTCTTACTTATACACTGAATGGCCAGATTATTATGATCTCTGAATGCATAATAATCTGGCCACTCAGTATATATATATTAGAGGCCCAATGCATGAATTCGTACATGGGTGGGGTCCGGCCAGCCTGGCCAGGGGGAGGGGACATGGGCGGTTGGCCGGCCTGCCTGCTGGTCAAACTCCTGGTCGAGGGGACAATTTGCATATTAGCCTTTTATTATATAGGATATACACTGAGTGGCCAGATTATTATGCGTTCAGAGATCATCATAATCTGGCCACTCAGTGTATATTTGTGTACGCCTGTTCTCAGATATTCCTGGTGGGTGGAATTGCTATGTGAAAGAGCATGGTTACTATCTGATATATAATTTCTAATAGATACTGCCAACTTGCCTTCACAAAAAGAAATGTAATTCTGGTTTGTGCTTCAGTTCTTCTGCTAACATATTTTTGGGCTTTTGGTAAATCAGTGAATCTGAATGAGTCTCAGATGTATCGTCTGTAATCTAGGGATGGTAGGTCTTACTGCCAATGTCTTTTGTGGAAATATGTACAACCAGAAGTTGAACAAATGAAATTTTCCATATGTGACTATTTTTTAACCTACAAAAACAGAAAATTAATGTGCTTTCACCTAATGGCACATGAACTTCTGAAATACCTGTTTTCGGTACTCTGGCTTTTCTGAGCTAGATTTGTGTGTGAGATGAGGGTAGGCTGCAGTTACAAATTAACCCTGAAGCCTCAGTTGCTTAAAAATGTTTATTTCTCATTCACATTATATGTCCAGAGCAGGTTAGCAGAATTCCCAGCCCCACACAATTACGTAGGGGGCCAGACTGACAGGAGGCGCTCTACCATTTTGTAACTGCAGTGAGTTTCAACCCTTTTCATATCATGGCACACATAAGCTAATTAAAATTCTGCTGCACACCAAACTATCTATTTGTTCCCTATCTGATTAAAAATGGGTATAATTTTGACTCATTCACACTGGGCCGTTATTGTTGTGTTGGCTGTTGTCATCTTTTTATTTGACAATCTAAGGGAAGAGAGGTCAGTGCCCCTGATTAGATAGTCAGGTATTGCTTGTTTTAAAAATTCTCATGGCTTTCCGTTTGAAAATCCCTGGTCTAGAGCATGTAGTTTCCATGGTCCCATGAAGGGGAGGAGGGAGACTGTGGAAATTAACACCTCTTCTTCAATGCCTCAGTCCGGAAATGCAACATATTTCTTTTATTTGTAGCCCTTTGGTCACTATTAGTTACGTGGCGCTCACTCCAATGCATGGAGACTTGGAAATGTTGTTTCCTGCGTATGGCAAGAGGAAATGGCATGGTGAATACACAGCATTGCGCATGACTTTGCTGGGGCTGCCATGACAAAGTACCACAAAGCGGGGGGCTCATACAACAGAAACGGATTTCCTCACAGTTCTGGAGGCTGTAAGTCCACAATCAAGTTGTCGGCAGAAATGGTTTCTTCTCGGAGCCTCTCTCCTTGGCTGGTAGGTGGCCACCGTAGGGGAGGAAAAATAATTTTCCCTCCACTCTTCTAGGTTCTTGGCTGAGACCACCCCGTCTCCCTCCCCACCCCACCCCCATAATAAAAGACAGATTAACAGAAGAAAAACCTTTATCAGAAGATACAAGACTCAAAAGGCAGCCAGACAATTGAGGCTTATATACATCCTTATATACATAGGAGTTAAGATACCTGAGCTAAGGAAAGAAATAGGATCTGGGGCATCAAGCGTGAAAGGTGAGAAGAGCAAATGTTTGGTGAACAAAGGTTGCCCTGCCATGCAGATAAGTCTCTCAGATGAGTAAGTGATTTCTGGTAATAGCTCTCTTCCTGGTACAGGCCCCTTTCTAATGCAACCTTTCCTTGCAAAAGGGCAACTTCTACTCTGTTTTCAGAGCTCCTCCTCTGTGCCGTTTCTGAAAAAAATGATCAGCTCCAAATAATCCTTATGCCAAAGAGGAATATTTTGGGGTGGCACATCCTGCTACCCTTCCCTATCTTCTCTCTGCGTCTTCACGTGGTCTTCCCTCTGTCTGTGTCCTAACCTCTTCCTCTAAAGGCACCAGACATACTGGAATAGGACCCACTCTAATAACCTTATTTTATATTAATCACCAACTTTAAGGCCCTATCTCCAAATACAGCTACATCCTAAAGTGTTAGGGGCTAGGACTTCAACCTGTGAATTTTGGGGTGGGGCACAATTCAGCACATAACACATTGTCTCTGTCAGATCGCACTGAGGTTTAGTCACTTTGTTTTTATTTGAGGAGATCAATTTGCTCTGATGCCACATTATGGAGTCTTCTCCCTCTTCACATCACATCCCCCCATTGATTAACAAAAGTGTTATTTTCTGAGTTTCCTGGTTGTTATTTAAAGGGGCACAATGTTGCTACTTACATCAAGTAACCTTTTATTAGTGGCATTGGATCTAATGTGAGACAGGGGGACTGTAGGTGAGAGATGGTGAGCATGGTGGTTGAGAGCATGAACTCTGAAGGAGACCTCCTGGGTTCTAATTCCAGCTCCACCATTTACCATTGTCAATTTAAGAACACCCAAACATGTAGAGAATTTTAATGAGTTTATTTGAGCCAAATAGATGACATATGCTGGAGAGCAAGATCTCAAATGCTCCAGAGAATAACAGTTTGCAGTTTCTTTGATGCATTTGTAATTAAGGAAGATTACACGGAGATGGGAGGAAGCAAGGTGGAGACTGGATTACAGGATAGTGAACACGATGATGGGCTCTCTTGTGGATGGTTACAGTTTATTTCAAAAGTGTGTTAACCTAGGTGCACAGAAACAATGGACAGGGCTTACTTAAGCAAAGATAAGGCTTTTATTAAAAGGTTATATGTCGAGGGCACGACTATCTACCATGACCTGCCCAGTTAGGAGTTTGTGATCAGATCACCTTGTGAGGTTACTTTTAATGGAATCTCTTTTTTTTCATCCATATCAACAATGTTTCCTCACAGGGTTGTTGTCATAATTAAGTGAGATAAAGGAAATAGAGTGCTTGGTATACACTAGAGTATAAAAAATGGTGGCTGTTATTATTTGCAATTTTAGAAGCTCCTGGCACCCTTCAGGCCCAATGTGATTGCCCCAGACCATGCCCCAAGTGCACAGACGACCCAGGGACTCTGCTAAGCAAGCTGCCAGAGCTTCCAGTGCATGCCTGAGAGGCATGTGTGCCTTATATGATAGTCATTGCATGACCACTTTAAAACTCCAACAGCTCACATCCATTAAAGTCATAGGTTCACAATTAGATTTGGGAGCGGAAAACAAACACAAGACTGTTCCCTTAAATAGCCCCTTAATATTATCATCCACACTTCAGTTGAAGCAACTGGGGTTGGCAGTTAAAATGATTTGTAAAAGCAGCATTTCTGTTTTTTCTGAGATGTTCCCTTTCCCAGTGTAATGACCCTGGAACTGGGACATGTTCCACCGTCCACGGCACCTGAGAGTTAGGCCTGGAAACTTTTCCTATTAACCTGTCTGGGAAGATGTCTGCAGACTTAACCTTCTCACAGCGTCTTCCCGTGGAAACACAGGAGTTAAGATACGTGTGGATTGCTCAACGCCTGCGGTGGATTATCTGTCTTCTTGTGAAACTCTTATTGTGCAGATGCCTGGGGCTGCACCTGGACTGGGAGAGGTTGGAATTGTCCTGTGGCCTTGGGCCGGCAGGACTGGAGCAGTATAGAGGCCGGTGAGATACCGAGACAGTAACTTCCCTGGGAGAGGTGAACCATGCACCTCATCCCCAGCAGCTGTCCATCCCCCATGTGGTGGAGGGAAGCAAAGACTGCATTGCGGGTAGTTGCAGGGCCTCCCTATGAGACAGCAGATACCGTGCGTACTTTATTCCTGCCCCTTTTCTTACCATAAAGCTGAGTGAAGTGCTAGATTAAAGCTGAGTGTGTCTTGTGACTTGATAGCCAGTCTGAATTCGTGACCACTGCTGCTGGTGGGGCAGCATCTTATCGATTTGTCTTGGCCTGGCCGTGGTTGTGATGTACTTGTCATTGCCAATGAATGCGTCCACTCAGTTTTAGGTTTTAATCTTTTCAACACATTTTATAGTTCAATCGACATAGGTGCATTGTTGCTAGTATGTGTTGAGTTTAATTGCTGATTAAGATGACTTCAAAAGGTCCCACCGTGATTTGGCTTTGAAACAAAACATTGTTTACACGGTTATACAGAGTCAAGGAAATAGACCATGGGGTCTATTTCGATACTGATAAAGCAAATATTTGTCATTGGAGGAATGATGCAATTTCAGTTTTGTTTTGTCTTTTGAAAAGTAGCACCCAAGTGCTTTCAATAAAGAAAAGGTACCCACCAGTACATACAGCTAGATCCATGTTTTGTTATTTAGATCTGTGCAAAAGGATTACCTATCACATGTCAAATAATTAAACCAAAGGCAAGAGGAATGACCTAATTCCTCAGTATATATGAAAAAATTCAAAGCTGTGAGAGGCTAGTGGGACCAATTCTTGTATCTTTAAAAAAATACACTGAGTGGCCAGATTATTATGATCTCTGAACACATAATAATCTGGCCACTCAGTGTGTGTGTGTGTGTGTGTGTGTGTGTGTGTGTGTGAATATATATATATATATATATATATATATATATATATATATATATATATATTAGAGGCCCGGAGCATGAATTCGTGCATGGGTGGAGTCTGGACAGCCTGGCCAGGGGGGAGGGGACATGGGCAGTTGGCTGGCCTGC
This sequence comes from Cnephaeus nilssonii, assembly GCF_951640355.1. NCBI lineage: Eukaryota > Metazoa > Chordata > Mammalia > Chiroptera > Vespertilionidae > Cnephaeus > Cnephaeus nilssonii. The sequence goes on along the minus strand of NC_137073.1, from coordinate 74,181,167 downwards.
CTGCTGGTCAAACTCCTGGTAGAGGGGACAATTTGCATATTAGCCTTTTATTATATAGGATATACACTGAGTGGCCAGATTATTATGCGTTCAGAGATCATAATAATCTGGCCACTCAGTGTATATGTTTTACTGATTTTTAGAGAGAGAGGAAGGGAGTGGGATAGAGAGATAGAAACATCGATGGGCTGCCTCCTGCACATCCCCTACTGGGGATCAAGCCCACAACCTGTGCATGTGCCCTGACTGGTGACCTCTTAGTTCATTGGTTGATGCTCAACCACTGAGCCACATTAGCCGGGCAAATTCTTATAGCATAAGTATAGGACTGTCATTAGGTCATTATATCATAGTTTAATGAGCAACACTTTTTTCTTAGCAGTACATAAAGTGATGGTGTCTTAGATTTGATGATATATGGCAAAAGTTTTGAAGAAGGGAATGGAACCCAGGTGTCCTGCCTCTCAAGCAGTCCATTTTCCCCTGCCGACACCAAGGTACACCTCCTCTGACCTATGTATTGTCTGACCCCAGCTTCCATATTGGTGACTTAGGTCACTTGCTCGACCCAGAGATTGCATGCCTCCTTAGGAGTGAGGAGGCTAGGAAGTAAAACTTAAGGAGGCCCTTAAGTGCAGGGCCAGCATCTGAGAGTGAGTGCCTCCTTATATTTTGTGGCCTATCCGCCTTGCTTGCCGTATGCTAGTCTCTTACCCTAGTTGATCATTGAGTTTTCAAAATTTTTCCTAGATGACTAAGAAAATTAAACTGAGATACAAATGGGTGAAAAAGCAATCATGTAGCACATATGGCCAGGCAATATTCTCCACTGTAAATATTACTCCTGAGTGAGATCTAGGGAGAGCATTACTGAGAAAATGGTTGGCACATTGCTGGGAAAGTGACCTAATAAATGTGTTAATACTGCATGAGTTATTTACCTTGTACCTATGTGCAATTAGCCATGGCTTATTAAATAGTAGGAAAAATCATTTCTCTAAGTTTTTAGGATCTGTTTTCTAGTTTCATTTAGTTTTGTTTTGTTTTTTAAAGAAAATTCTCAAGACCTTCTTCCTTGCAATGCAATGGAATTTAAAGAGGAAAATTAAATTCTTCAGGTAGCTTTCATCAAATTCCCTCTGTTTTGAAAACTGCACAACAGATTTTCTTAGTAACCTAAGAGTGCTTTAGAAGGTTGAGGAGTTCTAGATCCTTTCCTAGCAAGATTGAGATAAATAATATTGACAAAGGGTTTACTATGAGCCTCTTTGTCAAACAGCCCATCGAACAGCATTTCTGCTTGAAGAACATAATCTTTCTAATACACATCTTCAGGTCTCGAAGAGGAAGAACTCGGGTTTATCCCAGGTGAGCATTTTCTGAGGGACAGTAGCCACTGAAGTGTTTTCGTTGAGCAGGCTTTTCCTTTAAGAGAGGGCATTTCAGATCTCTTGACATGGCATGCACCAGAGTTCTCAACAAGCTGTCACTCATGTTGTGGGAATACATTCCGTCAGAAAGGCCACAGCTCACCCAGATCCTGTGGCTGCAGGGATTGCACAAGAGGAAGGGAAGCAGGAAGGTGGGAGAAGATAGTGAAAGAAGTAGAGGGGAGGGCTGCTTGGAGGAAGAACAGTGCACTGTGTCCCAACCCTTTTGCATCACCGCATGTGGAGGACAATGACAGAGCTGTCTGGAACAGTGGAGTCAGGGAACAGGCTCTGTGTGCACTCCATCCTGCATGGATGGCCCGAGGGCTGAGAGAATCAATATCTTGTTGTGCTATCGCAGTTTGGTCAGCACCTTGGGGTGGATAATGTGGCCTTTAGAGGAGGGAGGGAGGGGACCACTGAGTTGTCCATCCCTGCCTGCCTCAAACACCCAGATGGCCTCTTGCCTTGGCCCAGGTGTAGCTGGCCTTCTTGTTCCTTCCAAAGCACTGCCTTTAGGGGCATATGCTTGGTCTGCAGGGCTTGTCTCTGTCCACGCAAGATCTGGAGGTCAGTGAGAGCTGCAGCGGTGGAGGAGGGTGCAGACAGCTGAGGATGGTCACTTCTTCCCTCTGTCTTATCATCTGTAGAAGGAGCAGGCTTCTATTGTTCATGCAACAAGTAATTACTGAGCATCCAGTGTGAGTCAGACAAAGTTTCTCACCTCTTGGGGTTTACCTTCTGGTGTGGGGAGATGCTGAAGAATGAAAGAGAGAGAAAGTCAGATGGTGATATGTGCCCCAGAGGAGATAAAGCAGGAAAGAACTCCCAAGATGGGATAGGAAAATGTTGCTTTATTAAGGACTAGAGGCCCAGTGCACGAAATCCATCTTGTGGTGGCCATCTTGGACCACATGGGGGCAGCCATCTTGTGTGAGGGCGTGACAGTCAATTTGCATATTACCTCTTTATTATCTAGGGATAGTCAGAGAAGGCCTCCCTGGAAAAGTAACATTTGAGCTGAAACCTGAACGAAGTGGGGAGTGAGCCATTTGGATAGTTGGGAAGCACATTCCAAGCAAGAGGGACAGCAGATGCAAAGGCCTTCAAGGTGTGTGTCTGAATGTTCAAAGTACAGCAAGGAGGCCAGGGTGGCATGAAAGTGAGAGCAAGGGCAGGGCAATAGGAACTGAGGTCAGAGAGGTCATGGAGGGCCAGGCTGCAGAGGACCTTGCATGCTGTAAAGACTCCAAGCCAGATGGGAGTGATGGAATCTGACTTAGGTCCTAGGAGCATCAGCCTGGCTGCTGTATTGAGAATAGCCTGAGGCAAGCCAAGGTGAAGCAGTGGTCAAAATCAAGGCCCACCTCCCCCTGGAAGCCTTTCCTTATAACCAACCTTGGAGTGACTATAAAATAGTTTTGTTTTGTTAATCCTCACCTGAAGATATTTTTTTTCCTATTAATTTTTAGAAAGAGTGAAAGGGAGAGACATACACAGAGAGAAACTTCAATGTGAGAAGGACACATGGATTGGTTGCCTCCCACACGTGTCCCCGGGCTTGCAACCAAAGGTACGTGCTCTTGACTGGAATCGAACCCATGACCTTTCAGTCCACAGGCCAACACTCTAACCACTGAGCAAACCGGCTAGGTCTCTGAGATAGTTTTTAAGGAGAGAGGTGGCTTATAGTTTGTTAGTTGAAAAATATTGCTTTGGATAAATGAACCATAATCTGTGGAAAGTTGAGAACCAATGGAATCATTGGTTGCAGAAATTTATCTGATCAATGGGATGATAGAGAGAAAAGAGAGAGAAGCCCATGATCCATGGTTTTGGTGCCAGTGCCAAGTGAGGCTCAACCAAAAGCTAAGAGAAAGCAATTCTTTCACTAATATCTGGTCTGATGTACAATTGGGGTGTAACAGAGCTGCCTCTTTGATCTTCCTTTCACTTGGCCCCTACAATGTCTGTCTGATTTCAATGATTGCTTTTGCAGGTCTAAAAATTGTGTTCCCATCATCACTTTGGGTCTCACATGTGAACAGGCTGTCTGATCCATTATCAAGGCCTTCTACAGAATTAAAACGACTGCTGGTTTCTAAATACATATTCTAGAACTTCAATTGGCTAAAGATTAAAGTAGGCCCAAGAATAATATGATTAGTAGGGAATGATGAGTTAATTATTTTCTTGGGCTTGATGCTCAGGTGTATTGGTCTGCTCAGGCTGCCATAATAAAATAGCATAGGCATTACCTCTCTAAAGGCTCTGTCTCCAAATACAATTCCATTGGGGGTTAAGACTTCAACCTTTTAATTTTGAGGTGCACACTTCAGTCCATAACATTAGGCAAATGCTACAAGTTTTCTTAAAAATAAACCTTACTAGGTATAATTTATGTACAATAAAATATACACCGTTAAAGTGTATAGTTTGTGAATTTTGACAGAGTTTTTTCATATAATATGTCCATATAACCACTACCACAATCTAAATATAAAGCAGTTCTGTCATCTTGTCCCTTGTGCTCCTTCCCAGTCAATTCTCAATCCTTACCATAAATTTCAAGTAGCCATTGATCTGTTTATTCCAGTAGACTAGATTTATCTTTTTTTGGAGTTTCATATCAACAAAATCATAAATATAGCCTTTTGTGTCTGTCTTCTTTCACCTTGTGTAATGATTTTGAGATTCATCCATGTTGCCATATGTATCAGTAGTTTATCACATTTTATCATTGAGTAGTATTCCATATTATGAATGTGCTATAATTCATTTATTTATTCACCTGGTAATGAATATTTGCAGTGTTTCCAGTTTTTGACTATTATTTTAAAAGCTTTTGTGGACAAGCCTTTTGGGCATATGTTTTCATTTCTCTTGGTTGAATGCCTAGAAGTGAAACTTCATGGTTATCTGGTAAGTATCTATATATATAAAAGCCTAAGCAACCGCTCGACTGTTCTACCAGTAGCTATGACGTGCACTAACCACCAGGGGGTAGACGCTCAATGCACAGGCATGGAAACATGGAACAGACTGATGAATCTCAGAGGGGAAGGGAGAGGAGGGGGCGGGAAGAGATTAACCAAAGATCTTATATGCATACTAGAGGCCAGTGCATGGGTTGGTGCACTGGTGGGGTCCCTCAGCCTGGCCTGAGGGGATCAGGCTGAAACTGGCAGTCCAACATCCTCAGAGGGTCCCGGATTGCGAGAGGGTGCAGGCCAGGCCGAGGGACCCCACTGGTGCACAAATCCGTGCACTGGGCCTCTAGTTGTTTAATAAAACACTGTCAGACTGATTTCCAAAAGTGATTGTACCAATTTATATTCCCATCAGCAATGTATGAGCATTCCAGTTGCTCTACATCTTTGTTATCACTTGGTATTGGCAGTCTTTTACATTTAAGCCATTTTAATGGATGTGTAGTGATATCACATTGTGGTTTTACTTGCATCTCACTGATGACTAATGATGCTGAGCATTTTTTTCCATGTGCTTACTAGCCATTTTAATGTCTTATATTGTGAAGTGTATTCCGAATGTTTTGTCCAATTTTAAATTGAGTTATTTGCCTTCTGATTATTTATTATAAGAATTTTTTATGTATTCTTTATTATTGATTTCAGACAGAGGAAGGGAGAGAGAAACATCAATGTGAGAGAGAAACATCGATCAGTTGCCTCCCACACACACCCTAGTCGGGAATTGAACCTGTAACCTGGGTATGTGCCCTGACCCGAATCAAACCCGCAACCTTTTTGATCTACTGGACGATGATGCTCAACCAACTGAGCAACCTGGCTGGGGCTTTATATATTCTTTTATATCAGTTTTTAAATATATATTTCTTCTAGTCTGTGACTTGCCTTTTTATTTTCTTAAAGTTATCTTTAAAAGAGCAGACTTTTACAATTTTGATGAATTTCAGTTTATCTTCTTTTTATGGTCTATGCATTTATATTCTTTCTAAGAAATCTTTGTCTCCTGTGTTTACTTCTAGAAATCTTTTAGTTTTAGCTTCTTTAGTTCTGTGATCAAGTTAAGATTTGTGTATGGTGTAAGGTAAGAGTTGAAGGTTATTTGTTTTGTTTTTGCATATGGCTATCTGGTCATTCTAGCACACTTGTTTAAAAAATTATACTTTCTCCATTTAATTATCATGGCACTTTCATTGCGAATCAATTTCTCCTAAAAACATGAGTTTATATATAGACACTCTTCTGTTCCATTGATTTATTTGTCTGTCTTATGCCAGTACCACTCTGTCTTGATTACTATAGCTTTATATTAAATTTAAAAATCAAGTTTTGTTTATTTTCCAATTTTGTTCTTTTTTTCAAAATTCATTTGGCTATATTAGATCCTTTGCATTTCTACACAAATTTTAGAATTACTTTGCCAATTTCTACAAAAATGAAGTCCTGCTCTGGTTTGGTTGGAATTGTATTGCGTCTATAGATCAATTGAGGGAGATTGACATATCAGCAATATTGAGTTTTCTAATACAAGGACATTTATATAATATATCTGTTAAATTAGGAATTCCTAATTTCTCTTAGTAGTGTGTTGTAGCTTTCAGTGTGGAGATCTAGGGAGAAATTTTTATGCTTTTTAATATCATTGTAAATAATATTTTCAATTTCAATTTTCAATTGTTCATTGTTAGTATAGTATACAATTAATTTTTGTTAACTGACCTGTATGTTGTGATTTTGTTAAATTCACATCTTTTAGCAGCTGTTTTTGTAATCTTTAGGATTTTCTATGTGTACAATTGTGTTTTCTGTGAATAAATGAAGTTCTACTTCTTCCTTTTCAATCTGAGTATGTTTTATTTCTTTTTCCTCCTTTATTGTACTGGTTAGGGCCTCCAATACAGCCTTGGTGATAATGCACATCTGTGCCTTGTTCCTAATCTTGGAGAAAAGCAATCTTTCACTTTTAAGTTTGATGCTTGCTATAAGTTGTTCATAGATGCTTTCTATCACATTGAAAAGTTCCTTTTCATAACTGATTGAGAGTTCTTGTCATGAATAGGTAGCAAGTTTGTCAAGTGTTTTCCATCAATCTGTTGAGATGATAGTACTTTTCCCCCACCTTATTCTGTTAAAGTGGTGAACTTGATTGATCGATTTTTTTATTGTGGTAAATACACATAGCATTAAGCTCACCATTATAACCATTTTAAAGTACAAAATTCAATAGTTTTAACTATGTTTACAATGTTGTGCAACCACCACTAGTATGTGGTTCCAAAACATTTTTATTACTTGAAAAGGAAATCCCATGCCCATTAGACAATCACTCCTATTCACCCCTTCCCTCGGCCCCTGGCAACCACTCATCTGCTTTCTGTCTCTGGATTTGCCTGTTCTGGATATTTTTTATAATAGAACCATTGTATGTGTTATTTGTGTTTGGCTTATTTCACTTACCATAATGCTTTCAAGGTTCATCTGCATTGTATCTCGTATCAATACTTTTTTCATGGCTGAATAATCGTGTAGTTATACCACATTTTGCTTATCCATTCATCTGTTAATGACCATTTGGGTTATTTCTACCTTTTGCCTCTTGTGAATACTGCTGCTTTGAACACTCATGTAAAAGTTTTTCAACGTCTTTTATCAGTTTTTGGGGGGAGATACCTAGGAATAGAATTGCTGAGTCATATGGTAATTCTCTGGTTAACTTTTTGAGGAACCTTCAAACTGTTTTCCATAGCAGTTTCACGATTTTATATTCCCACCAGCAACAGTGTATAAGGGTTCCAGTTTTTCCAATCATTGCTAACTTGTTATTTTCCTTTTTAAAAAAATTATAGTTATTCTAGTGAGTGTGAAGTGTTATCTCGTTATGGCTTTGCACTGCTTGTTGGTCACATGTATATCTTCTTTGGAGAAAAGTCTATTCAAGTCCTTTGCCTCTTTTTAAATTTGGTTGTTTGTCTTTTTGTAATTGAGTTGTAAGAGTTCTTTATATATTCTAGATAGTCAACCTTATCAGACATACGATTTTCAAATATTTTCTTCCACCCTGTGGATTGTCTTTTCACTCTTGTTAGTGTCCTTTTATGTACAAAAGTTTTTTACTTTTGATGAAGTCCAGTTTATCTATTTTTCTTTTGTTGTTTGTTGTTGATCCATACGCCTGGATTCTGCCTGGGACTCCTTCCCTGCTCCAAGGTGTGGACTGTGCCTCTAGGGTGAAAGCTGAGGTAATACTGTATACCTCATGTTTCCCTTCTCTGAGGGATGACAGTCCTGAGTGCCTATTGTGTGATGTCTGAAAATACTTGTTCCATATTTTATCTGTGGGTTTTGTTTTGTTTTTAGCTATTAATGGCAGGAGTGTAAATTGGTCCCTGTTTCATCATCATAGCCAGAAATAAGTCCATGCAACAAATATTTATTTATGGTCCTACACAAAATGTTGCCATCTTATTGTTGACACTATTGTAATATTGTTGACACTATTACAGATGTCCCCATTTTCCTCCCTTTTGTCCCCCTCCACCCAGCTCCCACCACCTCCACCCCAGGCCTTCACCACATCTATTTGAAGATGTACTCTGAGATGTTTTGTGTTCTTTTTCCTCATTCTTCTTCCATAATTAAAAAAATGAACTAGTATGGATATTGCAAAGTAACTTGGAAGAACTTCATTACATTGTTTATGTTTATTATTGCAGAATTAATCTGTTTCCATGATGGTTTCTATGCCTAATCTCATTTCCCACACACCCACTCCAAATGGGGCTCCTGTGGCTTTTTGATACAGTGTATAGCTCCAAAATGACTCCCAGACCTTTCCCAGGGGTAATTTCTAAGCCCCTCATACCTGGAGTTCTAAGAGTAGTCATACAAGTCTTCCTTCTTGTAGATATGACATATCTAACCCATTAGTATATATGTTTTATATTCACTTGTGTATGCAGGACAAACAATATATTAGAAGTACAATTAATGTGGAAATTTATGCTATCTGAATTATAGGGAACTATGAGTTTCTTACAGAACTTTCTGAAATTTAGTGCTTAAAATGCCTTATAAATGTACAGGCAGTCCCCAGGTTACGTCGGACTCAACGTACATCACTTCGTGGTTACATTGCCATCTCCCACTTATTTATATAAAAAAAAAAATTCCGTCATTTCAACATATGTACATATGTGCTTTATGTTTTTTATTATTTATTTACCACAAGTAAAGGTCAGGAATTGTTATCTTTCTTTTAAAATTTTTTTACTGTTTCACTTCATTACTGCTGTGTATGTGCTCCATGTGAGTGACATAGGAGCCTATGTAGGTGGGTTCCGACTTACGGCGAAAATTGTGTTACGTCGCGCCGTAGGAACGGATCTCCGATGTAACCCCAGGACCTACTGTATAGACATTGTGGCTGGGCTCCATCATTCACAAAAGTGTTAAGAGAAGGAAAATCTTAAATCCTGGCTTGATTCCCTAATTTAACAACAGGAGACAATTCTCACACTACTTTTATCCTAACATGCCATTGTCATTTCTAAACTATAGGGATATTTTTTCTTTTTATTTTTTTTATTGTTGCTATTATTACAGATGTCCTCGTTTTCCTCCCTTTTGCCCCCCTCCACCTAGTCCCCAAACCCCCAACCCAGGCCTTCACCACATTATTGTCTGTATCTGTGGGTTATGCATATCTACACTCATAAAAGAGTAAGATGCAAATTGACTGTACCTTCGTGACGCCCACCAGCCAATCAGGAACGAGTATGCAAATTAACATATCAAAGCTGGTGAGTTAATTTGCATATCCAGGTGCCTAGCAGCCGGGGGCGGGGCAGGATGCTTGCCATGGCGACGAAGCAGGTGTTTCGCACCGCCCCAGCTGCTCCGGGCCTCTGGGTAGTGTGGGAAAGCGGAAAGGTGGCTCCGGGCTGGAGTAAAAAGGCGGCTCCGACCGGAGCGAAGGTGGTGCCAGCAGCCAGGGGAAGGAAGGCCTATTCTTGCACGAATCTTCGTGCATCGGGCCTCTAGTATGCATATAAGTTCTTTGGTTAATCTTTTCCAGTCTTTCCCACATCCCTTCACTCTGAGATCTGTCAGTCTGTTCCATGTAACCATGTGTCTGGTCCTGTTTTGTTCATCAATTTATTTTGTTTATTAGATTCCACATATGAGATCATGTGGTGTGTGTCTTTCTCTGGCTTATTTCACTTAGCATAATAATCTCCAGGTACATCAATGCTGTGGCAAAGGGTAAGAGTTCCTTCCTTTTTATAGCTGTGTAGTATTCTATTGTGTAAAATGTACCACATCCTTTTTATCCACTCATCTACTGATGGCGCTTGGGCTGTTTCCAGATCTTGGCTTTGTAAATAATGATGCTATGAACATAAGGGTGCATATATTCTTTCTGATTGGTGTTCGGGATTTTTAGGATATATTCTCAGAAGTGGGATCACTGGGTCAGATGATAGTCCATCTTTAATTTTTTGAGGGAGTTTTTTTTGTTTTTGTTTTTGTTTTTAAAGCTGATGTTTATGTTGGTGATTTAAAAAACTCCCCCATTAAGAAGAATCTAAATCTTAACTTTTAGATCTCAGTGAGGAATGTCTTAGCCATATGTAGGTTTTTAACCTTTTGCACTCGGATGTCGAGTGTGACTCAACACGGTTAGCATTAGAATAAAGGAATCGAGAAAAAAAGCAAGAGAGTGCAAAGGGTTAAGGACTATGTAAGATTTTTATAACCTACTAGAGGCCCAGTGCACGAATTCATGCACCAGTGGGGGTCCCTCGGCCTGGCCTGCAGGATCAGGCCGAAACTAGCTCTATGACATCCCCTCAGGGGTCCCGGATTGTGGGAGGGCGCAGGCCAGGCCAAGGGACCCCACTGGTACACAATCGGGCCGGGGAGGGATGCGGGAGGTTGGCCAGCCAGAGAGGGACCAAGGGAGGGCTCCAGGGTATGTCCCGCCCATCTTACTCAGTCCTGATTGGCCAGACCCCAGCAGCAAGCTAACCTACCTGTCGGAGCTTCTGCGCCGCCCCCCCCCCCCCCCAGTGGTCAGTGCACATCACAACAAGCGGTTGAGTGGCCTTAGCATATAATTAGCATGTTATGCTTTGATTGGTTGAACAGCCAACCTGAGGACCGGACACTTAGCATATTAGGCTTTTATTATATAGGATAAGTGATGACTTTGTGCTCAGCAGAAAGCAAGTAATTCCTTAGCTGTGCTTGGTGGGAAATTCAGGTTAACAGTAAACAGAGAGAAAGATTTTATATTCAAAGGGTAAAAGAAGAGAAGCATACAGACATACATAATACACACAGAGATTTTACACAGGGATAAAACACATAAAGCCACCTCCTAAATGGTAGCCCTTATTATTGTTTTTCAGCCAGTATCCTGAAAATAATTTTATTTGCTTTATGTACTTACACTGACTTGAATCCACATAGTTTTCCTCCTTCCCATCTTCAGGACACTGCTTCCTGGAACTTTATTTATTGTTCCTAAAAGCTAGTTGATGTTTGCATTTCTAGGCTTGAATACTATAAATTAAGAAAAAGAAAAAAACCAAGTACTCTACTGTACATCTATATAGTTCTGCTGGTGTGCATTTGAACATTGTTTACTTCTATAACTCCCTCCCGCACCTTCCCATGTCTCAGAAAGGGCAAGACTGTTTTTTATTTTTATCTCACCTGAGGATATGTTTTTTCATTGATTCCAGAGAGAGGAAGGGAGTGGCGGGGGTGTGTGGGGGTGTGTGGGGAGATATAGAGAGAGAGAAAGAGAAAGAGAGAGAGAGAGAAACATTGATGTTAGAGAGAAACACCGATTGGCTGCCCCCCATACGTATCCCAACTGAGGTTCGAACCCACAACCTGGGTATGTGCCCTGACTGGGAATAGAACCTGAGATCTTTCGTGCATGGGATGACACTAATCAACTGAGTGACACCGGCCAGAGCAGGGCAAGATTTTTGAAAACTTGTCCTTAGAAGTCTCTGGGTTAGAGGGACATCCCCGAAATCCACAACTTTACAATGCTTATACATTGCCAGATGGTAGTGATTTGTGACATTTCTTTGTATAATGAAACACTCAGGTTTAAGCACAAATTATATTATGCTTTAGAAAATAAAACATCACAGGTGAAGGTTTTGTTTTTTCAGTCATTGTTTTTGTTTTGCAGTATCTTACTTTATGAATAGCAGTGGTTTTCAAAGTCTGACCTGAGATCAGTAGCATCAGTTTCTTTTGGGAACTAGTCTGAAGTGCAAATTCTCAGACCCTAAAATATTTTCTTTTTAGGAAATCTGATGTATGCTAAAGTTTGACAGCTGCTGGTATGGAGTTCCCTGGAAAGTATCCTATATCTAACTTAATTTATTACAAAGCCACATCATATGAGGGATGAAGAAGCCATTAGTCATGCCCCCAGCTACTGTTGCCTCGGAGATGTTTCAGGGTGTAACACGGGGAGTGTCGTGCTGCTGAGCGAATGTCAAACTCGGAGAAGGAAGAAACTTTCTGCCAGAAGCCTTCTGGAACACTTCCTTTCACAGCTCCAGCAGCCAGAGGCAGAGGATTAACACATCAAAACCACAGCAGGTGCTAATGCAGGGCCCTTGGGCTTAACTGCAGCCTGTAGGCACCTTTAACTAGTTAAGAAGTAAAATTTCGAGGCTCGAAAACTGTTCTTGAAATAGAAGTACCCAAAGACAGAATTTAGCAATCTGGACGTGAAGCAAGAAACTCATATTCCTGTGTAGACCAACCATACTGTAGAGAAACCCAAGGAAGTCTTGGCAAATAGACTGTTTCCTTGGCCACACTGGAAAAGGGGGCCATGCGCTTCTTAGTGTGGGGGATCTGGAAGCTGACATGGGGCCCCTCTGCAGTGTTGGTCATGTGGCCTTTTCTCTTGAGACTGCCTGGAGAGAGAGAGGGAGAGAGCTCTGTGTCTCCTCCTCTTCTTAGTAAGAACACCAGTCCTTTTGGATTAAGAGCTCACCCTTATGACCTCATTTAACATACATTTCCCCTGTTTTCAAATACATTCACATTGGGCATTGGGGCTTCAACATAGGAATTTATGAGCGGGACACAATTCAGTCCATAACAACCCTTATTATCCAATTCCGGGATTATTATAGCTCTTTACTGCTCCTCATTCCTGACTCCTTTCACCAGTCCTTCTTGAATATGAAACTAGACTTATCTCAGTAAAATAGCACTTGTAAAACACAGTCTTACTGAAAATCTTCAGTGATTTCCAATGACTAGAATTTCACCAAACTCCTTAGTCTGGCATTTGGTTGGGTCCCTGGTCATAGCCTACCTTGTCAGCCAAAATAATGCTATTCTCTTCCCCCATACCACACACCTTTTGAATAATCTATTTCAGTGTCCTTCGACCATTCCGTGTATGTTCCCAACTCTAGGTCTTCGCTCCCATTATTCTCTCTGGATTATCCTCTTTTCCACTTATTCAAACACTGCCCTTTTCCCCAAGTGCCACACCCCCTCTCCTCCGTGACATCTTCTGCATCACTTCCCCTTACATCCACAGTGATCTTCCTTTCTGGGCTTGGATTACGTTTTCGTAGTAAGTGTTAACACACTCCCATTGTGTATATCTGTGTCCCTGTGGAACTGCCGGAGAGCCAGTACTGAGGATCTTACTTTTCTGTGTCCTCACAGTGCCTGGCATAGTGGTAGGTACTCAAACAATGTTCTAATTGTGTGGATGGGTGGATAGAGGGAGAGAAAGAATGATATTCCTTTGATAAAGTTTTCTGAGAATCTTAGATTTCATCTCCTGAGAAAATGTCCTTAACCCTATCCAAGTATCTTTCTATTACATCAACCTATTTTAGATCCCTAGATAACCTTCACCACTACCTGAGAATTTTATCGTTTGTTCTTCCAACCCTCCATAATATTCTCAATTCCATCGATATAAGAGACTGTTTATGTCTTATTCCCCAATGCCTAGTTAGTATCTGATACAGTTACCACTCAGTAAATATTTGCTGAACAAATGAATGAATGGATGATTTTGGCATCCTGTAGTGTAATGAAATCTTTTGGAGTGGAAGGTATGCCTAGCAAAATGTGCATGCGGGCTGAAGAGGGCCTGAACCTTTTTCTTTTTTTTATTTATATTTTTTTATTGATTTTTTTACAGAGAGGAAGGGAGAGGGATAGAGAGTTAGAAACATCGATGAGAGAGAAACATCGATCAGCTGCCTCCTGCACACCCCCTACTGGGGATGTGCCCGCAACCAAGGTACATGCCCTCGACCGGAATTGAACCTGGGACCCTTCAGTCCGCAGGCCGACGCTCTATCCACTGAGCCAAACCGGTCAGGGCTGAACCTTTTTCTTATTACCCATCAGGCATTTAGGAAATGTCATACTAATTCAGAAATGAATATACTTTGCTTTACATAGTGTATATCTTAAGTCAAATTGGTGTGAATTAATAATTTGTACCCTGATTTAGATTACCATAAACCTCAAAGTGCTTATTCATAAACAAGAGTATTTACGCAGCTGTGCAGTCTACTACTTTTTTTAAAGCCAAAGTGTAATCATTGGACAAACACAAATTTATTTTGTAAGACGGTGAATTTGTCTTCTAAATCTAGATTTTTCACATGTGGAGTTTTCTTTATATATATATATATATATATATATATATATATATATATATATATATATATATATTTCAGAGAGGAAGGGAAAGGGAGAGAGCGATAGAAACATCAATGATGAGAGACAATCATTGATCAGTTGCCTCCTGCATGCCCACAACTGGGGATCGAGCCCACAACCCGAGCATGGGCCCTGTCGGGGAATGGAACTGTGACCTCCTGGTTCATAGGTCAGTCGATGCTCAACCACTGAGCCCCGCTGGCCGGGCATGGGGAGTTTTCTTAAGGTGGTAGAACCTACAGTGACTTTCACTACATAGAGAAGAAGTTTCAGGGTCTTCCACCTCCTGCCTTCTTTCTTCCTCCTTTGATTCTACCAGTGACTTGCCTGAGGTTCTACAGCTCTAAAAGGCAGCACCATGGTTCAGGTTCATCCCTCTCACTCTGAGTTCCATGAACCCTCCACAACATTCCACTGCACCCGGCTACCTAATAAACTATATCATTCCACTTACCAGGTGGTTAGATTTCCAATAAGGTCCACCACTAGGAAAGTAGTTTGAATCCAGAAGCTCTGGAAGGTTGATGGGTTGATTAAATATTTGGTTATCTAAAGATTAACCAGAAAACTGCTATTGTTTTAACCTTTATAGTTATGAATCACTCAGAACATATTAGTCACATTTTCTGCTCCTTTAGGAATTCTGGAAGAGTCATACCATCTTAGAATGGGGAGGAATCTTAGTTTTTCAGAGTCTTGCAGTGCCTCGGGGCCATAATTCTGAAAGAAAGTCTTATTTAATATTAGTATAAAACATACAAGCTATTCAGCTGACCCTGGACATAGCGGAGGTTTAGTTTTTAAAGAAATTTCTGATTTAGTTGGCTTTCTTTTGATCTATTTCTTGGACATTGACTGCAAGTCTTTTTCACTTAATTCAATTTTTTTATAATGTTTGTTTTTCTGGCTTTATTCTGTAACTTGAACCCAGATTTTATCTGCAGTGCCTACGCTCGTAGATGGCTCTTATCCTGGAATACATTGAAACTGTGACATGGGAATTGGTCCAGAAATCACTTACACGAGCAAGCACTCAGGCTTCAGAGCTAAGTGAGAGAATGATTTCAGCGAAACCATCTCTTCTCCATTTGCACATTTCTACATGTTTCGGTGACCAGGTCTGTGTCAGCTACGAGGGCAGGTTACACATTCCCACTGCAAACACTTGGTGCAGAGTAGAGGGCAACACTATTTTTTTTTTCCTTTCAGTAAGCCAGAATTGGCAGTGGAATTGTGTCTGAGGAAGACATTGAAAGTATTGGCTCCTGAGGGACAGGGAAGAAATATGTATGCCTAGTGCATTTCCCTCATTCCGTCTTCTAGTCCCACAGAAGAGTCATATTCAGCAAAAGGCACTGGTCTGGGTATAAAATGTCCAATTAAACATACTTAAGCAGCTCAGTTCTATTCACTAATGACCTTGAGGTTATCTACTCTGTCAAGGCTTAATCTTTTTTTTTCATTTTAAAAATATTTTAAAATTGATTTTTGGAGGGAGAGGAAGGGATAGGGATAGAGAGATAGAAACATTGATGAGAGAGGATCATTGTTGATCGGCTGCCTCCTGCACACCCTCTATTGGAGATTGAGCCTGCAATCTGGGCATGTGCCCTGACTGGGAATCAAACCAGTGACCTCTTGGTTTCTGGGCCAATGCTCAACCTTTGAGTGACACCAGCTGGGCTTTTTTTCTTTTTTAATGTAGAAAGTTTAACCTAAATTTGTTTCTGTATGACTTGTTCCTTCATGATTGAGCCCTTCATTTTCTCCACCAGAAAACTGGTTGTAATTTCTGTTTTATCATAGTCTTCTCGCCTTCTTTTTTCTGGGTAGTTTCATTATAGTAGTCGCATTCCTAGGGCATGAAATTTAGCGTAACTGTAAATTTAAAAAAAATGGCTGTCATTGGTAGCTCCCTGAGGGATAATGACCGAAATCCTAATAAAGAGGGAATATGCTAATTGACCCTCACGCTGTCACAAAGATGGTGGCACCCACAGCCAATAATGAGGGAATATGTTAATAGACTGCCCCGCCCTCAAAGATGGCGGTGCCACAGCCAGTAAGGAGGGAATATGCTAATTGACTATCACGTCCTCCAAGATGGCGGTGCCCACAGCCACAAGATGGTGGCGCCCAGTCCCCTCAGCTCTGCTGGAGTGGCAGGCACACGGCAGGCCCGGCCTTGCCACGTGCCTGCCTCCGGAGTCCCCCAGTCCCCTCAGCCCCCCAGCCGCCCAGGGCCGGCCTGAAGTACAGACAAGCCTCGGATGGCAGCTGCCCAGCTGCCCAGGGTGGGCCCGAGGTTCAGGAAAGCCTCAAATGGCAGCTGGCCAGCCGCCCAGGGCCGTCCGAGGCTCAGGTAACCAGGGCCGGCCGAGGCTTGCGCTGCCCGCAGTGGCAGCAGCATAAGTGTGATGGGGGCATCGCTTTCCCCTGATCACCGGGTTGCCTCTTGCCCCTGAGGGCTCCCGGACTGTGAGAAGGGGCAGGCCGGACTGAGGGACCCCTGCTCCAGTAACTCCTGATCCAAAAAAGGTCCCTCCTCCTGGCTCCACCTCAGGACCATGCTAAAGCAACCATCCCAGCTTCAGACTCTTCCCTGTAGACAAGCCTGAGGCTTTCATGGAGACTGTCCTATCCTAGCTCAGTCTCTCCCTCTGCTCAATCTTTCCTCCCTCTCAGCCTCCCTCATCCCCTCTCTGCTTCCCTCCTCCTTCCTTTCTTTCCAGATGTTGATTCCAAGATGGAAAGTCAGAATGTTAAACTGAGAAGAGAAGCAAAGAAGAATTAGATTAGAATTCTAATACCTAATTTGGGATTTGGAGTGACACCTTGCTTCTCTATGAAGGTTAGAAACTGTCATTTGAAGCCTTCATCCAATCACTTCAAAGGTCGGCCATAGGGGTAGAGAAAGAAAAGGAAGAACCAAATACATTATTTCAGTTGGGTACTTTGTGCTTTGCCTTGTCACTCTGTTCTTGCCCTTGGTCTTATAAGCAACTCTGCCTTGAGTCCTTCCTTAGATCATCTCAGGACTCCCCTGTGCAGCAGGGGATCTTCTAGGCAGGAATCACTAGAAGATCCAGTGAATAAGTGGGCAGTGGTGCCTCGCAGTTCTACCTCAAAGTTCACATGGGGCGGGGGTGGGGGGGTGGGGAATGAAAAGCGGCAGCCTTGCTTCTAAAGATCTTCTCATTCTCCTTGCGTGAAGCTTAGCCTGCATATCCTCCCTCAGGGGAGTGATGGAAGGCGCAGCATTTGACTGCCCTGTCCAGAGTGTGAGGAAGAGCCCTTGACAACCGGAGACTGGATGGGGTAGAAGCCAGGATGAAAACCTAGCGACACCCAAGAAAGAGTTGAAAACTCTGGAGGACAAAACCAAGAACCACACCGAGTTTCTGCTTTTTTCCTTTGATCTTAGGAGAATTTGTGTGCTTAAGTGTTCCTTCCTCTGTAGACGCCCACCCCTCGGCATGAACCTCCAGGTCATGAGTAGACGTGGAATGGACTTAAGAAGTCTGAGTCGCCATCCCACTTAGCCTCGAGTGGAAGGGTTGGGGGACTGTGGGAGCATGAGGTCTCGCCGTAGCTTTCTGAGTGTGCAGGGAGGTGACCCAATCAGATGGGTGGGCTATAGGGTCCCCACTATTTCTGGATGGCGTCCCGATGTTTGGCTCAGGGATGTGTTAAAATGTCCTCGTGACAGGCTCATTGCGGTGCTCCCCCCTACACCGCCCTTCAGGCCCCGGCGGTGTGTGTGGCGAGGGGAAGAGAGGCTGGGGCCCTGGAGGGCGGCAGCAGGAGGGTGCCTTTGGACAGTGGGGGGAGGGGGACGCCGAAGCGTGGTGCCCGCGGCCGCGCACTGGAGCCCGGCGGACCCAGCCGAGTGGCGGGCACGCTCGCCCAACCCGGGAGAGCCGGGGAGCGGCGGGCGGGGCCGCGGGGCGCAGGGGGGCCGGGGCGGCAGTGGCTGCGGAGCGGGGGCACCTGAGCAGGGAGGAGGGAGGAGGGCGGGCGCGGTCTGAAAGTGGGGAAAGAAGAGGCAGACAGGCGAGCGGGCGGGCGCCCTGGCCCGGGGGTCACGGGCGCGGGAGCCCGGCGAGGTGGAGCTGGGCGGCGGCGCGGGCCGAGCCGAGGGAGGAGGGGGAAGGCGGAGGCGCGGGGAGCGTGTTTGGGGCGCCGCGGCAGGGAGGGTGGCGGCTGCCGGTGCGCGCTGGGCGCTGTGTGTGCGCGCTCCTCCGCTCAGGGAGGAAGATGGCCCAGAAGGGAAAGTTGGGGTGACGCGTGCGGCCCCCGGAGGCTCGGCTGGGGACGCCGCAGTGAGCCCGACGGAGCGGCGGCCAGACAGGCCAGGGGGCGCGCAGTCCGGGCGCTGCCACCGCCGCCGAGGCGCCCGCCCCCTCACTGCAGGTGGCGGCGGGGGCGCCGGGTCCCGGCGCCGGGGGCGCGGGCGGGCGCGCGGGGGAGCCCGGCCAAGGGATGGGCTGCGCCCCCAGCATCCACGTTTCGCAGAGCGGCGTGATCTACTGTCGGGACTCGGACGAGTCCAACTCGCCCCACCATACTACCGGCGTGTCGCAGGGCCCCGAACCTCCCTTGCCCGGCCTCTCCGCGCAGACCGACGCCGCCGACGCCATCCCCCGGAGCCGCGGGTCCGGGCCTCCCAGCGCCGCCCGGGTCCGCAGGGCTCGCGCCGAGCTGGGCAGCAGCAGCAGCAGCTCGGGCTCTGCAGCCCCCGCGGCGACCACCTGCAGGGGCCGGAGGCGCCACTGCTGCAGCAGCGCGGAGGCCGAGACCCAGACCGTCTACTCCAACCTCCAGGTAAACGCCGGGCGCGGGCACAGCTGGTGGGCACCCGCCCCGTCTGTCCGGTTTGCGCGGGTAGGGGGCTCCAGCGGAGTTGAGTGGCCGTGACGCGGTGGGGTAGGGGAGGTTGTCTCTCAGGAGGAGTTTACTTTTCATTCGTGGGGGTGATGAGGGCCAGGGAATCTGAGCAGAAGAGAGCCCTGGAGGGGTCCTGGGAGCTGGTTCTGGGGGAGTGGGTGGAGAAGGGAGCGCCTTGGGGAGCCGGCGGGCTGGCCGGGTTTCCG
Organism: Cnephaeus nilssonii; assembly: GCF_951640355.1. Lineage (NCBI taxonomy): Eukaryota > Metazoa > Chordata > Mammalia > Chiroptera > Vespertilionidae > Cnephaeus > Cnephaeus nilssonii. The sequence goes on along the minus strand of NC_137073.1, from coordinate 74,161,919 downwards.
TTGAGGGAGGAAGGCTGTGTCTGGGTTAGTGAGAGAGCAGGGGTGGGTGTCATTGAGAGCCTTCAGTGGCGAGTCTGATTGAATGAAACCGGAGCACCGGGACGATTGGCGTGTCTTTTAGGGGAATGGTGCAGACCTGGGGCCAGGGTACCGTAGTGCCTCGCATCCCAGTTTTTACCGGGGGAAACCAGCCCAGCTGCATGGAGTCTGGGGCGCTAGGCTGGGGATTTGTGAATGAATGAGGGCGTGCGTTTGTGGAAGATGGAGGAAGAGAACCGGAGTGGAACCTGTTGTTTGTCCCTAGTTTGGGTTGGCTGCAGACGGGACCGAACGGAGAGAGCCTGCCTTGAGTTTGGAGGGTCAGCGGAGCCCAGGGAGGGGAGTGGGTTTGCGGTGCAGGGCAACTGTCTGAAGGTGAAGACTCTGCACACACATCTCATCTTTCAGGAGGGTGGGATTGTGAGGAAGTGGAGAAAAGGGTTTAAGTGATTAAAGCAGTCACCAGATATTTCTGAATGGCAGAAGAAAAAAATGATTACTTTAATACTGCCCTTCTGTATGTTCTCAAAATACTATTACATCCAAGAGGGTTTTCATTGTGTAAACCTGGCCACTGGGCCTTTTATCCATGTAGCAAACAGAATGACAATGGCACATCCCATTGTGCAGAGGGAAAAAAAAAATACATCTCCATGACTTGCAATGTTCGGTAGAAGCTGTGTGACATCCACAGCTTGTACGTGGCCAGTGGGTTACCAGCAGCCGTTCCATTGGTTATACACAATTGTATATTTAATACTTGAAAAAGTTGTTCCACAATTGGTCTAGTGTGAGGGGCCTTCTGGTCTTCATTGGATCAAGTCAGCTCCCAGTGGACGGACGGCTTGTGCTGGCTTCAGTCTGGAAGACCAAAAGCCTCTTTAGTGCACTCATTTTAGCAGCATCTGATTTTGTAACCTGAAGCTTAACATGATGGTTATTTATGGTTGTAGGTTTCTACTGGTAATAATTATATATGTAGTATGGTAATATAATCATTATAATAAACCACCATTTAATGAGCCCTGCTATCTGCCAGTTAATAAGCTTTCTCTTCTAGCTTTTGGATGTTAACCATGTGATGATAGAATTTCCAAAGACTAGAGACCTGGATGCATGACAGTACAATCTACCAATGGAGCATTTGTATAGAGGCATGTGCAGAAGAGTGTGTTTTTCTTTTGTCAAGTTTTTTACACACTGGTTCACATAAAGTTTGCATTAGGAGAAATCTCAGGGAAATAAAATTTTATATTTGGTTAAATAATTAAATTGGGATATTACCTATAAAGACTGTCCTTTTGCCTTCTTGTTGAAAATGAAATTTGAAGACATGAAGCCGTCATTTAGAATGGTGACAACTTATGAACTTTGAAACTTTCTTTAGTTGCTTCAGAGAAATTGTGTACTTTGCCTTTCAAAGTAGCAGGATTCCCAATTTAGTACCTGGCAACTCTAGCTACCCCATGTTTGTTCAATGAAAGAAAGAATAATGAATGAATTCATTCCCCATGTTTTAATACTTCTCTCAAGAGGCTACTTAGAGACCAAATGGAGTAAAAACTGGAGGGAAAGTGAGTCCCAATTATTAGCAGCTAGTATAAACTTGTATAAACATCATTGCTACTTGGCTGAAGTGTTAAAAGGCCTGACCTGCATTGGAATTTAACTCACTTTGCTTTATCAACAAGATTTCCAAATAAGAGCTTAATTCATTCCAAGCTATTACTAGGAATGTTGGGAATGAAGCTGGTGGTTTAATGATTCAGCACTAATTGCATGTGTAGATCTCAGAAACTATAGATTTGAAATTAAATATGAGACCAGAATTATTATACAAATCCTACAGAATTGTTACTGCAGAATTGCTTTAATATATTTAATAGTATCCTTTTAGGACTTGTGATCCAGTGTTATATATATATTTTTTCAATCTTCACATGTTCCATACTCTTTTGTAGTTAAGGTAATTTTGTAAAAACTACTTTTATTTATTTTTAGAATCAGAATTCTTACACCTAAGAGTCTGAGATAGTTGCTAGTCATGGCTTCCATGCTCCCCTCTCTAAGATGCTCAAGTAGAAAAGTAAAGTCTTTGCTTTTTTGTCCTGTTTACAGTGGGCTATAATAATTGTTTTTTTTTAAAAAATTCCCTTTGCACATCAATTATAAACCATATCCTCATTATTTACTTGGTCTCTGATGTTCCCCAGAGTACAAAAATGTGTGCTTGATCTCTCACTCTCTCTCTTTTCTAGCAATCATCCATCTCATTAAGCTTTTAGAATGATGAAGCATTATGATGTCAAACATGATGTCAACAGGAACCTTCCTGAATACCTAACTTACAAAAAATTATAAACATTAATAATTCATATGCAGTACAATGATATCATATGGGTTTCCATTTCTGGTAAGAAATTAGATTTGTCTCCAATTGCTGTAAAAATGCAACTTCCTAGCAATTTCTCTCCATCTTGTTTGCCTTTTTAAAAATAGTACTCCAACAGGAGAATCCTGCAGAATGCTCACTTCTGATACTGTGCCAGTTTTGTGATTCTTGTTCAGAAATCCTCAGAGGAGATAGTTGAATCTCTCTCTGGGAAGATCCGGGGGTTCTTACAAGTCTTTTCTCATACCAGCTGTTGCAACTGGGGAGGCAGCTGAGACTAGGCAGCTAGTTGTAGAAAGTCTGTATTGACATACAGTCAACTGGCAGCCATCTCTATGTGGGTTAACTGTTTGGTGGATCGGGCACAGGAGGTGGAGTTTCCAAATGATTTTGTGCTGATAGGCAGTGTTGCCAGTTCCCACTTTCCCCTCCATTCATCATGCTGACTTATGCATTTAGCCAGTATTTGGGCCAGACTCTGTGGTAGACACTAGGGATCCAGGGAATAGCCATGGAGTTTGGTAAGGAAAGCCCGATGAGGATGGGGAATCTCTTGCAAAAGAGTGTGTCTAAGCCACTGATTAATGACTTCTATAATATTCATTCCATGGCCCCCCAGTGTTTAAAGGGAAAAGCAATAGATATTTTTCTGACCTTGTGGTAAATAATTAATGAGATTTTTATTTGGGGGAAGGATAGAACTGTTTTGAAAAAATATTATTTTTGCTCTATAAGTCTTCAGTGTACATGAGAGTCACTTGGAAGTCTTGATAGAATATAGATTCTGGCCCCAAATCCCAGTTTCTGATTTAATAGATCTTAGGTGGGGCCTGGGGGTTTGGATTTCTAACAAGCTTCCAAAAGATGCTAGTGTGGTTGTTCTGGGGAACCACACTTTGAGAACGGCTGCTTTTAAATGCATTAAACTGACTGTTAACGGAGTGTAGGGCATCACATCACATGTATTTGGGGTACTAGTTATAGCTCTGCCTTCACCTTAGTTTGCTTTTATATGGGCGACCTGCCATCTCCATTCATGAAGTCAAACTCTGAGCCTCCGAGGCTGGCTGGAAAGTTTGTAAGTGGGGAGAGTGCTGGACCATGTAGCCCACTCTGGTTTCTTGAAGTGTGACTTCTCCTCAGGATCCATTGGGGTTTGTAGATGCTGGTGTCTTGCTTTGCCATCACCGTGTCACATGTGCTCTGCCCTGCTGGAGCCCTGTCCTGCCTGGTGGAAAGCTGCAAGGCAGGGGAGGGGCTTAAAACAGGTCCACAGGACATGGTACAGAGTCATGTTCAGTCCTCGACTCTTGAAGTTCTTGCTAGACCTTTTCACCGTTATTTTTTCATTTTAAAATGGAGCATAAGTCTTACAAGTTGATTAGGTAAAACTCAAACTTACTTCCTGCCATAGCTCAGTTTTCCCTGTTTTCTTTAGAGTTACGTTAATTTTTAAGGACTGTCAGATAATTCTCCCTTACTTTAACTTTTGTTAAAACGGAAAGTAACATAGTGCAAGCTGCTCACTTTTCAGAGGTGTTACTTCTCCCCTGAAATCCCTCCCCGGTGACCACTGGCGAGGACAGATCTTGTGGCACCAGGTTGGTGATGGGTTAAGGCCAGGAATCAGAATAGGAAGGAGGGAGTGAGCCCTACAGAACCAGGTGGGAAGACAGAGTCCAGAATCCAGAAGACCAGCAGAGTTGGGGAGGAGCAGGTGAGTACTTTGGGGCCAGGTGGGCAAGTAAAACCTGGAATTCAGGGACTTGGCAAAGGTGAGGAGTTGTTGAACCAGGTTGAGACTTCTGAGTGGGGGGCAGAAGCTGTTTACTTCCTTCTATTTGGGTTTCTCCCCTGAGGGTGAAGGGCTCGGTGCCTGCAGGAGACACCGTGACCAATCAGAAGGCTGTAAGTAACCTCTGCACCTAGGTGAGGCAAGACTAACCCACCGGCCTTCCTCACACCTGATCGAACAGTGTCTGAACAGAAAACAGATGCATATTCATAAGGGTAATTGAAAATTAAGCTAATGACTATTCCAGAAGTGTTAGGATGAAAGAAAATCATCCCAGTGATGCTGAAGCACCCTACGATAGAAAAGGGGAACCTAGAAAAAGGCAATAGGAGGGAATGGTTATGGGAACCCGAGAAAACAAACCCATAGGGTAGGGAAGCCCCACAAGCTGTGGTCTTCAGGAGGAAAGCAACAGTTGGAAGTCTGTGGCCTGGCAGGGGAGCCAAGGGAGTAAATACTTCCCATTCCATTGTCCTCCCGTTCATCCATCTGCAGCCAGGCCGGTACCTCCTTTGGCCAAACACATCTGGAAACCAGAATGGCCGGGGAGCCCATTGACGGAGGCTTCCAAGAGCAGGGCAGAGAGGACCCTGACTGTACCCCAGAAGCCCCTCTGTAACAAGTGTTGAAGATGTTCAGCATCATTAGGGATACCCCGCTAAGCTCAAATCAAAATGAGCAGTTTTGATGATTGCTTAAAATAATGGCATTTTTAATGGTCCTTGAACTTACTGTTTATGTTTCTCGTTTGTTTAATGACTAATGATATAAAAATATGTGCAGTTATCTTGTTTGGAGACCTCTAAGTTATCGCTGAAAACAAACCCTCCTCTTCAGTTCACTCTCCGCCCTGACTCTGCTCAGACTTTCCTTAGTCAGCTCGGGCTGCTAGAACAAACGGCCAGGAGCAGGTGACTGAAACCACAGACCTCTATTTCTCCCTGTTTTCCAGTCTGGAAAGGGCAAGCTCAAGGTGCTGCAGGTTCTGCACCTTGTGGTGTACGCTTCCTGGCTTGCAGATGGCTGTCTTGTGTGTCTTCGCATGGCAGAGAGCAAGCAAGTCCTCGTGTCTCTTTCTCCTCTTACAGGAACACTCTCATGGGGCCCCACCCTCATGCCCTCATCGAACCTAATTCCCTCCCAGAAGCCTCACCTCCAGATACCAGGCTAGGGCTGCAACATAGGGATTTGGGCGGGCACACGTATTCAGTCCATACAGACTGTTCCTGTCATGCCCTCTGCTCCTTACCCACTTCCCTGGTCCCCATGATCTCAAAGCCCAGAGGGAGGGGTGGGAAGTTCCCTGAGTGGGATACCACCTTATTCAGCTTGTTACATTTTTGCTCAATTTGTACTTTCCTGCTCTCTACACCTTCTCTCTAGAGTCTTAAAAAGTTAACAAGTGAGCTTTACCATATGTTTATAAGCTGATATTTTCTGTAAAGAATACATTTAAAACATTTTAACGTATTCACATGGGTTCAGGAGTTCATTTTAAAAAAATAGGTGTTAACATCTTACAGTGGAAGTCTTAGTAGTTTTTATGTTTTAATACAAAACACTGCTTTTTAACAAGTTACAATATAGGTTAATTTAGATTTTGTTTTTGTTAGTTTCTTGCCCATTTTCTCTCTTCTTTCATTGATGGATAAAAGCCAAGTTTTATTCAGGATTTTGATGCTTCACTCTTTTTAAAAAAATATATATTTTATTGATTTTTTACAGAGAGGAAGGGAGAGGGATAGAGAGTTTGAAACATCGATGAGAGAGAAACATCGATCAGCTGCCTCCTACACACCCCCTACTGGAGATGTGCCCACAACCAAGGTAGATGCCCTTGACCGGAATCGAACCTGGGACCCTTGAGTCCACAGGCCGACGCTCTATCCACTGAGCCAACCCGGTTAGGGCTGATGCTTCACTCTTTATCATCAACTTATTGCACCTCCTCCTTTCTGCCTCCTTAGGGACAGTGCTCAGAAAGACAGTTTAGAAGCATGTAATTGCTATAATAAAAATGAGACAATTTTACTTTTGGATAATTCATCAATGAAAGGAAGAAAATATTGTGGTTATCTCTTGTTTCCACGGCGATTCATATTTTCATGTATGGTTTGTACATTTTGCAACAAGGTATGTAGAATAGATATAGTAACACTGCCTGTTGTTTAAGTCTGTGCTATTCCCAGAGCATATACCTGGTTTTACCTAATCTACATAAAAGCACTATGAGATACAAATTATCATTCCTATTTTACAAATGAGGAAATGAGGCTGCAAGAGGTAGAATAAAGCGCTCAAAGTAAGGGCTGGAATTTTAATACAAGGTCATCTGAATCCAACTTCAGGGTCCTTATCCACTGAGCTTTATTGCCTCTCACACGGGCCTGAAGGCCCAAGGCTGGTCCTGGACCTATAGAGTTATGTAGAGCAGAGAGGAGAGAAACAGGTGTGTGTGGAGGGCAATCAGGGGGTCTTGTGAGTGAGGATTTTCCTCTTACATGTTCACTGTCGCCCTTCTATTAGCTTGAACTGGAATGTTATTTTGAATTGAGTGGAGAATGTAAAATGCATACAAAATTGGAGTAGCTTTGTCAAAACAAGTCATTATTTTCAATGAACACAGTACTTGGCACATTAGATATTATACAAAGATTGGCTGCTAATAATCCTGTGGCTGCTATTATTTCTGTTTTGCTAATTAAGATGAGATTGGTTATTTAGAGTTCAATATTGTTGAAACATGTAATTGTTTTTTTATTGGGAAATGTATCCAACTTTCAAGTACATAGATTTGGCCAATGTAGACGCCTGACTAGACTTATGCAGATATACACGTTATCCTGAAGCTTTGAAAACTGCGGGTGGGTTTGGTCTGCCTCGGCTGTATTTCCGAAGGAGACAACATGGTAAAGTTGCCTGTTGAAGGCCCAGGATGGAGTTTGAGTTCCGTGACTGCTGGGCCCACACACTGCCTCTGCCCGTGTAGGTTAGGGCCTTGGTGTTAAAACCCATTCCACCAGCTGATGCTTCATAAACTTCAATAGTGTTTTGAGCTGAGCTTTGGCTGGAACTAAAAGCTTCTCTTTCCCCCACAGTCTAATAGAAACCCTGACTACCATAGCTCCCCTCCAGAGGTCCGTCAGAATTATACCCACCACAGTGATGGCCAGACAAAGATGAGAGCAAAGGATCAGCTTTGTCAGTGGCTGGGCCAGCGCTGATTAATATCACTTCCCAGAGTCCATCGTGTGCATGGACTCTGTGAGCTTTCCAAAGCTCAGCGCCTTTCTCTGCAGAGATCTGGCCCACTAGGGTGCCTTCACCCCTTTGGGAGGAGCTGGTGAGGGCAAGGAAGGTGGCCCGTTATTCTCACCTCTCTAATGGCTGTGACAGGGAGGGGTGTTGCAGACACCTTCTCCCCTCCCCTTTCTTTGTTGAGATTTTCAAGACGGGAGAGAGGGAGAGGAAAAGGCTAGAACCTCTTCTGTGTGTCAAAGATGCAAACTTGGAATAAGAGAAAATCAGAAAATGCTTTAGAATAAATGTAAAAGACAACCCTCACTTTTATATTCATATTCCATGACAGAAATATACTTTGTAAGGCATCTAGTTGGTATTGGGAAATGGGTTTCATATAGAAACAATGTTATATGTGGCATTTGGGTGTCCAGGTTAGCCCCAAAATGTATTTAGCCAGATTATATAAATAGAGTACACTGAGTGGTCAGATTATTATGATCTCTGAACGCATAATAATCTGGCCACTCAGTGTGTGTGTGTGTGTGTGTGTGTGTGTGTGTGTGTGTGTATTAGAGGCTCGGTGCATGAATTCGTGCATGGATGGGGTCCGGCCAGCCTGGCCAGAGGGAGGGGACATGGGCGGTTGGCCGGCCTGCCTGCTGGTCGAACTCCTGGTCGAGGGGACAATTTGCATATTAGCCTTTTATTATATAGGATATACACTGAGTGGCCAGATTATTATGCGTTCAGAGATCATAATAATCTGGCCACTCAGTGTATATTTACAATGTTGAAACCATATTTGAGAGAAACATAAAATTGAATTAGAACTAGTGTTTCTTCTGTACGTGTTTCCTTTGGGAGAAACGGGCTTCATTGGAGGGTGGTGAAGCAGCGGGAGAACCTGCGACGCTCCCTCCGGGAGTAATTATCCTAAGTGATTGTTGGTGCTGAGGAGGTGAGGGGCTCAGGTGGTGGAGAGAGAGCTGGGGTGCAGGGAGCTCAAGGGACTTGACGACTACTTCAGTGTGAATCTTTTAACTCTTAACAGTTCTCTGTTTTTAAATTGTAAAACCATTATACATAAAAAAATTAATAACTACTATCTTAGTTTGGGCTGCTATAACAAAAATCCCATAGACTGGGTGACTTATAAACAACAGCAATAAGTTGCTGGGAAGAAGGAGGCAGCAGATTTGGTGTCTGGTTAGGACGTGATTTCTCGTTCACAGTCCCCAGTCTTTTCACTGTGCCCTCACCTGTCCGTTCAAGAGGGCTCTGTCCTCAAGACCTCATCACCTCCCTAAGGCCCCACCTCCTAATACCACCACATTGGGGCTTAGGATCCAATATATGAATTGGGGTGGGGGTGGGAGTGTCAGACATTCAATCTGTAGCGACAACTGTACTTAATATCAATCACATTTTTTCTAATTGTCTGATTAGTTTTTAGCTTTTGGTATCCAAATAAGGTTCACTCATTGTGATTGGTTGATGTGTCTTTTAAGTCTCATTATCTCTGTGTCTCTTTCCACTGGCAGTTAGTTTGTTGAGGATCCTGGGTTGTTTGTCCTGTAGCTTTCCCCCCCATTCGGTGTTTTACTGTTTGCATTCCCGGGGTGCATCTAACATGTTTCCCTGCCTTCTGTGTTTGCTAGGAACTTGTAGTTAGATTTAGAGGTTTGCTCAGATTATGCTAGATTTTAGGGGGTGAGAATACATTTTAGATGATACTGTGTTCTCACATCACATCTGTGTTTGGTTGTCTCTTTGCTGACAAGGAACCCATTATTAACTGTAGCTGCTTACATCCATGAATAGGGGTGTAAAATTGTAATATTCTTGTTCTATCATTTCTCCTTCACTTATTAGCTAGAATGTCTCGAAAAAGAAAAACCCATCAACTAGTTGGTTTCCCTGGGACAGAGTTTATATAGGAAAGGAAGGTTAAATGTGTGAATCTTCCCTCTTATTTCCAGTTTTCAAAATGAGATGATTCCCTCGCATTCTCCTGGGGTGACACTGATTTTTGTGTACTTGTTTCTCTGTTTGCTTGTTTAGTATCACTATGGATCACACATACATTTGATGCATGTCAACTCATTGCAGTTGTTATTCTTTAGGTGCTCAAATTGCCCATTTTTGGCTGGGGGGAGCTTAAGTTGATGAGGCACTTTTTGAAGAAATAGAGCAAAGTTGATTAAATTGTGTCCTTATTCTTAACTTTCCTTTTCCTTTTCCTTTGGTAGGTGAGGACTTGCGGACCACCTGTAGGTGGAGCACATCTTGATGTCTGCCTACTAGTCATTGTTGTTCCATGCAATTGAGTCGGCTGTGACCCCTGGCGACTCTATGAATGAGTAATGTCTTGTCCTCATCTCTAGTCATACCGAACCTCACTGCAGCTCTTTACCTATAATTTTTGTGGCTACTGAGAGGTAACCTGGTGTGATGGAAAAATACTCATTGACCAGGGCTTGAGCTCCAGCCCTGCCTTATGCAAGCTTGGTGACCTTGGAGAAGCTGCATGACTCCTCCTCCTAAGGTGGGGATAACGCACCCTTCAAAGGATATACAGTCCCTGTAACCTCCCAGGTCCTCACAAGTGGTGTGTGTGGGGGGGGTGTATGTGTATGTGTGTGTGTGTAACTAAGTCTCTGAAGTCTGGGGGTGTGTGTGTGGGGGTGTATGTGTATGTGTGTGTGTGTGTGTAACTAAGTCTCTGAAGTCTGGAATCTATCTTACACCTACAGGACAATACAATATGAAGAGCACATGTCAGTGCTGAATGGTCACATAGTAGCTACTCTAAAGGGAGAAGGGAGGAAGAAAGTGAAACTTCACATAAGAACTATAAATGAAGCAATTATAATCTGCTATTGAACTTGACAAGAAGTATAACACAGTAATTATGTTGGTTCTTTGCCTCTTGGTTCTCAGCTCCATCCTCAGCTTTTTCATATTCTCTTTTGTATTATGTGAGGCTAGAAGTCGACAAACTGTATCTTTTAGATTTCTTTTCCAGCTGGTCTCCTATTAGCTGTTTCAAGTAGTAGGTAGGGGATTGGGATGTGGGAGAAAGGAAGAGACAATAGCAGTGGCTTCTGCTAAGTGGCAGGGGTACAGGTTTAACGGTGATGGTGCCGCACCTCAGCTGAGGAGAGTGGGCTTGTGGCCGCCAGCCTTGGGAGGTCACAGCTTCTGGCCTCTGAATGTTGCCCTTCCATCTACTTAGTTTCTACAGCTCACACTATCTTCTTTTTGCTCTTTCATACTGTTACCTTTCAACACCTTGCAAACAGTTCTCTACATGGATCTGTCTCTACTTACTATGTGTAGAGTGGTTTCCGTTTTTCTCAGTGGACACTTGTGGTCTGAGGTCAGAGAGAACTAGGTTATAATCTCTTAGTTCTGTGACTTAACATCTTTAATATTCAATTTCTTTCTCTGTCTAAGGGGGTTGATAAAAGTACTTACCTCATAGAGTTGTTGTGAGGATGATATAATTAGTATACCTGACACTTTGAACTTTGTATTATGTGAGGCTAGAAGTAGTAGATACTGGTAGAGAATTGGGATGTTAACTTTGAACATAATTCTCAAAAAGTGTTGTCTACTATTGATAATATACAAGCCAATTTTTGAAGGCTCTCCTTTACCATTTTTATTATAAAAAAGTTCAGATGTAGAGATCATCTATATATATAAAAGCCCAATATGCTAAGTGTCTGACCGTTTGACCAGTCGCTATGACATGCACTGACCACCAGGAGGCAGATGCTCCAACTAGTAGGTTAGCTTGCTGCTGGGGTCCAGCCAATTGGGACTGGGGGAGATGGGCTGGACACGTCCTGGAGCCCTCCCACAGTCCTTTCCCGGCCAGGGTGGGGTCCTGGATTGCCAGAGGGCGCAGGCCAGGCCAAGGGACCCCACCGGTGCACGAAGTATAATAAAGCTTCATGTACACACCACCCAGCCTCACAGTTATAAAATTAAAGCTACTCTTTTATCTATACCACCTTCTCTCCTCCCTACTATGGACTTAATTTTAAAGCAAATCTAAACCATTATATTATTTCAGCTGTAATTTTTTCAGCATATAACTGTAAGAGATGAGGACTGTTTAAAAAACAACCCTAATACTATCAGCATACCTAAAATTAAAATAATTTCTTACTATCAGAAAATACCAAGACAATGTTTAAATTTGCCTAATTATCTCATATGTGTCTTTATTTAAAAATATTTGACATAAGAAACATCTTTGGAATAAGGCCCACCTGTTGTCACTGGTTGATATGTTTCTTAAGTATCTTTTGATGTATAGGTTCCCTTTCTCTCTTTTTCTCTCACAGTTTGTTTGTTGGAGAAACTGGGTTCCTTGTCCTGCAGGGTTTCCCACAGTCTGGACTTTGCTGATTACATTCCTGTGGTATCATTCACCACATTTTCCTGGCCCGGTATTTCCTGTATATTGGTAGTTACATCTAGAGGTATATTGGTTGGATTCAGGCCTGTTTATTTTGGCAAGACTGCCTTTTAGGTAGTGTTGTGTACCTCCGTCAGGAGGCACCTAATGCCTCATTCTCTCTCTTTTTGGGAGGCAATAGCGAGGAGGGAATACATTTTTACTTTTTAAGTAGGGAAGTTACTTGATGTTTGGATGAGGCAGATGTGGGAGATGGAACAGTCTAGAATGATGTCCCGGTTTTGGTTTAGTTTTAAAAGAACCTCCTTGTTGGGAATCTGGGGCAAGAGAAGGGGGCAGAGGGCCAGGAACGGTGAGAGGAAGAGAGGAAGAGGGCTATATGGGTGTAGGTAGGTTTATAAATTTAGTGATTGGCCACAGGAGAGCTTAACTCAGACATTCTTTACCCTGTTTATATTTCCAATTTAATCAGTGTAACTGTGTAAATTTACTTTCTAGTCAAACCGTATACCTCCGTGGTAGGAGATAGAATCAAATACAGAATTCGTTTTCCTTGCAAACAGTTTGAGAAAAGAAAAATTAGTGTGAAAATGCTATTGAGCTTAGACCACAGGTGGGGAGTCCCTATCTACTCCTGTCTTGTGCTGTTATAATCTGAGTGCAAGTAATGCTGTGGAACACTGGATATGAAGTGTCATGCCACTGGATTTTTCTTTAATTAGGATATAATTCACATAACATAAAGTTTACAATTGTACATTTAAAAAATATGTGTTTTTATTGATTTTTTTTTTAGAGAGAGAGAAAGGAAGAGGGATAGAGAGATAGAAACATCAATGTGACAGAAACTTTCATTGGCTTCCTCCTACTGGGGATCGAGTCTGCAACCGAGGCATGTGCCCTGACCAGGAATTGAACCAGGGACCTCCTGGTTAATGGTTCAATGCTCAACCACACCAGCTGTTGTACATTTTAAACTGTGCAATTCAGTGATTTTTAAAATATATCCATTATGCTGTGTAACCACCACCATTGTCTAATTCTAGAATATTTCCATTAACCCAAAAAGAAACTCCATACCTATTGGCAGTCAGTCCTAGTTCCCCATCCCTTGGCAACCACTAATCTGCTTTCTGTCTATGGTTTTGCTTATTCTGAACATTTCATGTAAATGGACTCAAATAGCATGTGGCCTTTTGTGTCTGGCTTCTTTCACTTAGCATAATGTTTTCATGGTTCATCCATGTTACAGTACGGATCAGTTTTTTATCTCTCTTATTGCCAAATAACATTCCACTGTATGAATATACCACTGTTTGTTTACCCATTGATGGACATTTGGGTTGTTTCCACTTTTTGGCTAATAGGAATAATGCTGCTATGAACATTCTTGTACAAGTCTTTGTGTGGACATATGCTTTCATTTCTCTGGGGTATATACCTAAGAGTAGAATTGCTTGCTCATATGGTAAGTGTATGTTTAACTTTTTGAGGAACCCCCAAACTACTTCCCAGGGCAGCTGTACCATTTTTCATTTCCACCAGCATACATGTGGGTCCCTATTTCTTCACATCCTCACCAACACTTGTTATTATCTGTCTTTTTCATTATAGCCATTCAAGTGGGTATGAGGTAGGGTCTTGTTGTGGTTTTGATTGACATTTTCCTGATGGAAAATTCAGAGTTTTTAAGAATTAAATGAGATACCATAGTGAAATGCAGCATGGACTTGGGTCTCAGTTCTCTGCTAGATTGCAGAACCCCCCCAGAAGAACCGTATTTGTGTTCCTCGGCGTTTTTATTTGCACTGCAGCCTTTTGTCTCAGGATGGCAGAGCGTAGGCCTAACTCCCGCACTGAGCTTTCCGTTCATGTACACACCATACGCCCCTGTGTGGCAGAATCCCCTGTGCAGACCTTTCCCAGAGCTCCGGAATCACACTGTAATGGGGCCCAGCCTGTGCATTAAAGAAGTCACTCAGTCTAAGAGAAGTAATGGGTATGATCTTGAGGAAAGGCAAGAGACTTGGCATTTCAAGGATCCTTAAGCGGCACTTTCTTTTGCTACCTGCAGGAGGCGCTCGTGAGCATATGTGATTTAGTTCACAATGACAGCCCAGAGGTGGCCATCTTAGTTGGTTACTAAGGTTTAAATTTAGTTCAGGAGCTTAATGTGAATATGAAATCATCGGAAGCACTGAAATTAAATTTGGGTCAGGTTTCTGGCCTGGGCACAGTGAGTCGCACCGTATGCGTTGGTTCTTGATACTTGTTTTGCTGATTTAGAGGGGATGGTGGGAAAGGTAATTCCCAGATGGTGGCTCTTGCAAAATCCATGTGTAGTAGTTTTGGAAGCATTTCCTACATGTTCATATGAATGCAGATGCAGGCTGATGGTATGGGTATTGACAATGCAAACAACACAAGCCAAGCTGTGAAGGCCCAGCCCACAGGGGCTTGGGGAAGTTCTGTGAAAACCTGCCCTTCCCACTTCTCCAGTTCCTCCGGCGGCTTATTCTGATGAAATGGCCTGGCGTCCTAGGTGGACACGAAGTTCCTAAGGACGCATTCCCTTCCTCTTATACTGCTCTTCTCTGGCTGCAGTGGAAGGAGCAGGGTTTAGGCTTTACAAGGGGGATTGCAAATCACCACCTTTTCTAGATTCTTCTGTATGGTCATCAGCGAAAGGAGAAATGATAGTAATGGTAATAAAGTGAAAACAGTTGTGTGACACAAGGCTTTGCTACATGTTACTTCAGGATGTATTGCAGTTGTCAAGTTGCATCAGTCAGGGCCCCTGGGGAAACGCTTCACCCCAGATGTTCAGATGAAGAGACTTAAATGGAGAGTCGCTTACAGAGGCGTGAGCAGAGGTAGGGGAGACAAGGGACAGTGAGGTGCCCCCACCGGCAACTGTGTGAAGCCCTAGCCGTCTTGGGGTTGAAGAGGCCAGGGGAGGAAAGAGCCCTGTTGGCTGTGGGGCCCGGCAGGGGCTGTCATTATGAAGGCGCTGTGATTGCCGGGGCAGTGAAGGAGGGAGGAGTGGGAAGGAATGACCCACCGCTCTCTCCTGGCTCTCCTCTGCCCGGCTGCTGCCTCGCACTGGGGGCTCCCACCCTGCGACCAGCTGGGAAGGGAGGCTGGTGGTGCAGGATGCAGAGGTGAGCCTCCAGGCACCGAGCAGGGCACACAGTGGACGGGGAAGGTGGTTTGCAAGCGGAGACTAATTTGCACAATATCCAATTATTTTGCCGTGAGCGCATTCTACTTTTTGTTAATTTTTAGAAGGTGTTATTTTGGAGAAACATCCATTTCTAATTTAAAAAAATTTTCCATTGTCTTTCACATTTGCTTATGTAAAACTTCTTATCTTTTAGGTGGCTAAGTTGATTATGAAATCTCTTAAACATGCTTTTTTTTTTTCATTTTCCCAATGCATTGGTGTATATTATTGTACTGTGAGAAACCTGAAAGTGAGAGAGCCACGTGGCTACACTGTCTCTTTCAAATTGTCAGAGGGTGATTTTTACATTTCTCCTTTTCAGATTTGTGTGTAGATGTTTGTGAATTATTCCGAGGCAGTCAGTTGTCTTTGAATCAGTGTAGTCAGAGTGGAGTTGGCTTAGGGTTTTTGTAACCACAGCCGAGGGGGGGCTGCAGCATGTTAGAGGCACCCAGATAGTTGCGTGTGTCTCCCTGCACACAGACTGGGGATCATTTTGCTTCATGCCTTGATGGACTGTGCCGACTTGAGATGTGGTAACCAAGTGACCTGTTCTCTGCCGCCGTGTAATTCTCCCAGGTCTGAATAAAGGGCAGATGAAGGTCTGTGTCTCTGGGTGCCTATGGGGTTGCTAGGAAATGATTTTCAAAGTGCTTCTTGGTGATGCAGCAGGTCGAACTTTTTTGTGCAGCGTTGTCATGGAAACAAGTGCATCATTGCCTTGTCTAATTTATCTTTTAGTGATAAAAAAAATTGCAATCCAGGATTAACAGATAAAACATAATTTTTTAAAGGTAATGAAAAAAACACACCCCAATAACTTTAAGGGGGATACTGCTGTAAGTACCACATCTTTTGAATGGCAAGGTTTCACTGGCACTGTAATTCACATTGATCAGGGCTTGGCAGTGTGCCGTGATGGGGGCTAATTGATTTGTTTTCCTTCTTTGGAATAAGAAAACCAGGACTTCACCCGGTGGCTAATTGCTGTGGGGCTTTATTCCTGACCCCAACTCCTGAGCTGATGTGAATGGAAGGCAGCACACGTCATTGTGAGTCTTCCAAGGTTACTAGGGATTTGTTCTTTGATTGGCCGGTGGGTTTTTTTTTTTTATCTCCCCTCCACCCTCCAGCACCCTCACCCCAAGAGCAGGCTGTGGGCTGACAGTGGTAGCCCTACCTTGCACAAAGGGCCATCCTATGGAAGTGGTGCCTTAAACCAGTGGTCGGCAAACTCACTAGTCAACAGAGCCAAATATCAACAGTACAACGATTGACATTTCTTTTGAGAGCCGAAAACCGACTTCTGAGCATGGGCCACGAAGTTTCAATCGCACTGTACGTGCGAGCCCGCACGTGGTATTTTGTGGAAGAGCCACACTCAAGGGGCCTAAGAGCCGCATGTGGCTCGCGAGCCGCAGTTTGCCAACCACTGCCTTAGGCTCACTCTCTTGGCTAAGCACCTGTACACCCTCACCTCCCCCAGAGCGGATCCGGGAGCAGAGTCTGCCCTGCCTTCCCGTGGTAGTTAAAGGGCCTCGAAGGGAAGGAGTTCCTCCTCTTCTATGGGTTGAGGACAAAACCTTCCAGCTCTGCATGTGTGACGGATACCGCTAGCTCAGTGGTCGGCAAACTCACTAGTCAACAGAGCCAAACATCCACAGTACAACGATTGACATTTCTTTTGAGAGCCCAATTTTTTAAGCTTAAACTTCTTCTAACGCCACTTCTTCAAAATACACTCGCCCAGGCCGTGGTATTTTGTGGAAGAGCCACACTCAAGGGGCCAAAGAGCCGCATGTGGCTCGCGAGCCGCAGTTTGCCGACCACTGTACTAGCGTATTAGGATCAACTTTCAAATGGCAGTACTTAGTCAGGAGAACTGAACTGGAGGAAGATTTTATACTGTGTTTCGTAGTCCGTCCTTCTCCATGGAGATTTAGCTCCTGTGGTTTCATTCCCCATCCCCAGCTGTGTGTGTGTGTGTGTGTGTGTGTGTGTGAAGTAGACATTTGTTTCATTGAATTAAAATCTTCTCATTTGTTTTAGACCTTTCCAAAATACCTTTTATTAATATTTCCAAGTGTGATATATGAGTTTTTTGCATGTAAGGGGGGGGGGGGCATTTTTAATCTTCCACGAGCCCTAAGATTGACAAGATGGATAATGGAAACAAGCCAATTTAATCAGAATTTCACTGAGCAGCACTGAAGGCCCAAATCGATTTTCTTTCACAGCCAACAGTGCTCTTTCCTCCCCTGGCCTCTCCTGCCCCATGCGTCTATTTACTGAGCACCTACTTTGTGCCGTGCACTTTTGGGACACCTGCTGTATACAAAAGAATCGTCACGGGCAAGCAGGGGGTGGAGGCGGAGGCTAGCCCGGGCCTGAGGCTGTGCAGAGTGGCTGCCACCAGGAGGATGCCATCTGGCCGCCGTGCCGGGATCCCTTGCTGCCGTCCATAGCTTGCTTCTTGTAACTCTGGCTGTTTCCCCAGTTCCAGAGTGTTTGGCCGCAGTTCCTGATTACAACATGGTACGCATGCCCAGTGCTTCCGTATGACCTTCCAGTATTGACCTTCAGTAGGGAATGTCACTTGGTTGGTAAAATGGCCCCCTCCTCCCCAACCCCCGAACCTGGGACTAGAAAAACTAGGTAGCTCTTGACTCCAACCCACAGCATTTTATCTTGTGCTTTGATCCCACGGCTTCCATCTCCATGCGGGCCTCAGGCGGGCCTCCTCCCCACTGTAGTAGCCTGGCCAACCTGGACCCCTGAGGTTCTGTCTGTGCTTCTCAGCGCAAGATGAGACAACTGTCATAGTCAGGAGGACTCACTGCAGACTCAGGAATGACACAAGAGAACAAGTAGGATGGCCACTCAGAAGCCAGACCCTCTGGTTTGCTCTCAGGTGTTAGCAGCTCTTGTCCACCCACCAGAGACTCCGTCAGGCCTTTCCTACCCCCTGCCTCTCCCTCTCTGTGACAGTTTCACCTTTACCCTCTGTCCTCGGAGTCCTCCCCAAGATTCCTAGACCCCTCAAGTCCAGGTGAGGCTAAGACCCTCCCAGGGTATATGTCATCTTTGAGAATAAGTGATTGAGAGCTTTGCTCTGGAATTCCAGCTCTCCCCCCTCCCCCCGCTTGCTAGCTGAATATTGCTCAGGCTGTTTTCTCACCTGCTTAATGGGATAAGAGCAACACCTGCCTCCTCTGGAAGTTAGATTAACTGGGAGCATGCATGCAAAGTGCTCAGTGGGGTGCCTGACACTTGGTAAATGCTTGTGATCAGCACTTGATTGGAAGGCCCTCCCCTTCCAGGCGGCTCCCTAACGAGGGAGGGTCATCCTTAGCTCTCCAGGCCTGAGAATAACCATGACAGCCTTCATCCCATAGATAACCCCACAGAGCCTGGGGTCTGTCATGTACTACTTTAATTGGCACTGTTTATTTAAGCAACAGATAAAAAAAATGGTGTGTCTTATAATGTATACCATCTTGGATTTAATAAATATGACAGCCCTGGCTGGTATGGTTCAGTTGGTTGGGCGTCGTCCTGTGCACTGAGAGGTGGCCAGTTTGATTCCCAGTCAGGGCACACGCCCAGGTCGCAGGCTTGATCCACAGTGAGGCAGCCAATCAATGTTTCACTCTCTCTCCTCTCTGTCTCCAAAAATCAATAAAAACATATATTTTTTTAAAAACCAACAAACTTAAGAAAGAATGGTCCTCCCCATGTGCCAGGCACCATTCTAAGCAATTTATGTTAATTCGTCGAATCCTCATAACACCTTTATTAGTTTGGCACTATCATTGTCTTCCTTTTACAGATGAGGAAACTGAAGCCCAGAGAGATGAAGGTCACAGCACCAGGAAGTGGCAAAGTCAGGCTTAGGACCCAGGAGGTGGACTGGACTCTGGGCTCTAACGCTGTGATGTATTGCCAGAGAGTCTTCCTGGGAGGTGACATTGTAGAAGAGATTTGAAAGAGGGGAGGGAGCAAGCCACGCGGATATCTGGAGGGAGAGTGACCCAGACAGAGGGAGACCCCGAGTGTGGAGCATGCTTGGCATTTTGAGAACCACAAGCAGGCCTGTGGTTTTGGAGTGGGATCCGTGAGAGGGAAGGGAGAGAGACGGGGTTAGAGAGGTGGGGGGTGGGCATGTCACTGGTCTGATGGGGGTTGTTGTAAGGACTCCTCAAGGGTGTTTGTTTTGAACCAGGTGGAAGTCACTAGAGGGTTCTGACCACAGGGGTGACTTATTTTACTAGGATTGCTCTGCCCGCTGAAAGAGGCAAATTAGGAAGGAGCTTATTGGAATAATTTAGGGAGGAGATGAGAGTGGTAGTGGCAGCGGTGGTCCCAGCAGTACACACAAATTTGAGTCATCGGTCCATAGATGACACTTAACGCTATGAACCTGGGTGGGGTCACCAGGAGAGTGAGTGTGGACAGAAGGAAAAAGAGATTCAAGAACTAGACTAAGTCCTGGGGCATCCATCATGTAAGCAGCTACAGCAGCTCCGTTTTTCAAATGATAACTTTGGAACCCTTAAATACAAAATCTGAAATGCAATTTGGCCAGATGCTTGTGGTTTCTTTAGCAAATCAATGTAGCTTTGCCATTTCCCCCGAGAAATCATCCCAATGGCTAATGTGAACTTTGCTTTAAGAACACATTATCCCACGAGAGAGTCGGGGATGGTGGTTGGGAACTGGTCTTGGCCGTCAGACAGACTTGGACTCCAGTCCTGTCCTTGTCACGTGGTAACTGTGTGACCTTGGTCAAGCTGCTGAACCTCTCCAACCTCCATTTCTTCCTGGGTAAAGTAGAGATAATAACCACTTTCTTCTGTGACACAGTTGCTGTGTGATTCAGTGAGGTCCGTAGGTAATGCTCTTCCCATGCTGCTCAGTAAATATTAGCGGTTATTCTGTGATCGTCTTGTGTCGTTATATTATAATGCCTATTTACCTCCTCAAATTCCTTTTCAACTGTTGAAATATACGGCATTCAGCCACGCTTCTCTCCATATTTCAGTTCATCTTGAGCATGAATTAAAGTTCTTTCATCAGATTCAAGAGCAATGTACTTTAAGCTATACTACTTCTGGTAACAAAAGTATTTGAATAAATATTTAGTGGAATCATGATTACTCTCAGTGCTTATCAAAGAACAGCAACAATGTGTATGTGCTGAAGTCACAGGAAGTGTACCGCCCGGTTTTCTGACTGTTTCTTTCTTTTTTTTAAAAAAAAATATATTTTATTGATTTTTTACAGAGAGGAAGGGAGAGGAATAGATAGCTAGAAACATCGATGAGAGAGAAACATAGACCAGCTGCCTCCTGCACACCCCCTACTGAGGATGTGCCCGCAACCAAGGTACATGCCCTTGACCGGAATCGAACGTGGGACCCTTCAGTCCGCAGACCGACGCTCTATCCACTGAGCCAAACTGGTTTCGGCGGTTTTCTGACTGTTTCATTCAGGAGCTGTGCCTCTGAGGTGTCGGTCTGGCGGGCACCCTGGAAAAAGACCCTTTGTCACGTGGCTACCATCTCCTCTGTTGATTGCAATTTCTGTTTACAACTATCTCACTCACCTCTTCTTCATTCGTCATTTTTATATTGAAGGAAAAACAACAGTGTGTGTTTACTGTAATGAATAACAAATCTGGTCACTCCCTAGGAAGTCTTGTAAATGTACTTATCAAAGTGCTGCTTATAAAAGCAACTACATATTATTCTAAAGGCTTCTTAAATATTTTATTCCTCCAAATTTGGAAATCTGCATTTGAAAGGCCAAATACTTTCATTTTTCAGAAATGCAAATCAGGAAGCTCTGGGAAATAAGTATTCTATATTTTTTCTTTATTCCCTTTTACACACTTACTGGTCTTTTGGGTCAAGTGATGACTAAATAATTATTTGCTTAGTTAGTTGAAATTCAAATGCTTCTGGATAATGTGTTAGGGTGGGTGTAATGTTTTACATTAAATATTTTACAGGAAATGTATTAATAACTTAGTCCCCGAATGAGGGAGAAGGTGTTGGCATAAGATTAGTTGACCAGTAACCAGGCAGAAGTATACCAGGTTATGCTGTGAGTTAGGCTTGTTTTCTTTCTGCATGAGTTTCAATTAAAATTTAAATTGCCCGTTTGAAAACTTCTCAGTTGAATGGCTTCATTTTGACTTCTGTGCTGTCACTGGAGAGCTTGTTGAGACGGAAGGATCACAGAGAAAGTACTGATGAAGGAAGCAAAACACTTAAAGTTGGATGCACTTGGGTAGACTGACGTCCAAGCGCTGCCGTGGTGTTCCTCTGCTCGAGGACCCCTTGCAAAACATTGTGTTCCCAGGGGATAATGGGCCGGTAGCAGCGATAAACAAACATGCTTCAAAAGCCACCCAAGTGGGAGAGCATTCTGGAGAGACAAGCCTGGGTTTTTACAAGAGCGAGCGCGCTGGGCAGGAACATGTTTAACCTCATCGGAGATCTTCACAGCAGATGTGAAGCTGGAGGAGCCTGTGTCTGCTACAGAGACGTGGGAAGTTTTCCAGTGACACGGGGATAAGAGATGGGGCTATTTTCATTGTCTGTGAATTATATTTCGGAAAGATTGGATGTTATGTTCCACACTGAAATTATCCAGTAAAGGAGAGAAAACATGGGCACAGACCCTTTATTACACAGAGTTAGAGAAAAGAAAGGTGGCCAGACATCATTAGCAAAGGTGCCGAAGGAGAAGAGAGCAGATAGTAGTTAAACATATTTCACCTCCATCAGCATGTTGTAGAGTGTGTTTCAGAAAACACTAGTTGTTCAGGATATTAGACCAAAACAAACAACACAGTGGGGGGTCCAGAGCTGCCTGGAATGAAGCCATTTGAAAACCATTAAGAGGAGCCAGGTACATTTCTAATGGGTACGATAATAAGCATGGTTTGGAGCTGCAGTTTCCCGGGGTTAGATTTTATCAGTGAGACTTCAGGTAAGACACCAGCCTCTTCCTATTACACTATTAGTCAAAGTTGTTTTCTCTCTCTCATTAGACTTAACATTCTAAGAAGGGTCAAGGAATGTGTACCTTTTTAATGCTAACTACAACATGTTCATTCTATTTTTTAAAAGTGGTCCCTTTTAATCAAGATTTGCAGGGAAGTTGGTGGGAGAAGTTCATAGTGAATTTTGTGATTGTAATTCAACAGCTTGAGCCTAACTTTTGGGGGCAGGGGCATGCAGAGAGCTTCTCAGAAGATCCTTCTGTGGTATAGCCATAGACTAACAGCGGGATATATTTGGGTAGAGCCACCATCTATACGACCAAAAATAGATAATCTATATTTTGGGTAAATTTTCAGCCCTTTAGGAGTTATCATTGCATTTTGTTGTTGTTGTTGAAAAACATCTTTGTTTAAGTATAATTTACATACTACAAATTTTATCTTTTTTAAGTATATAGTGTCATGAATTTTAGAAAATTTATACAGTTATACAAACATCACCACAATCCAGTTTTAGAATATTTCTTTTACCTCTAAAAGACCCCTAGTACCTGCCCCACCCTCCAGACCCACAAAATAATCTTTTCCAGAAATTCTATATTAATGGAATCATACAGTATGTACTCTTTTCTCTCCGTCTCCTTTCACTTCACATAATGTTTTCAAATCATGAGATAGCAGTAGTTTGTTCCTTTTTATTGCTGAGTAGTATTCTATTGTTAGCATATGCCATATTTTATTATCCATTCATCAGTTGATGGACATTTGGGTTGTTTTCAGTCTTTTGCTATTATAAATCATGCTGCTATGAACATTGTCATACAACTTTTCATGTGAACATATTTTTCACTATTTTTCTTGGGTAGATATGTAAGAGTGGAGTCAAGATTGTATGGTAAGTGTATATTTAATTTTTAAGACACTGCCAAGTTCTTTTCCAAGGTGCCTATAACATGCTACATTCCCACCATCGCCATTGCAGCATCCTTTACCTAATTAAATGGTTAATGTTAGGTCTGTGCTGAAGAGCAGCAGCAGGCTGTGGAAGAGGCTGGGGAATGCTTCCCACCACTAGCACCGCTGTGGCAGGATGGATGCTGGGAATCGGATCGGACTACACAGCGAAGGATAGGGCCCAGGCTTGAAGGCTGTAGGAAACCCAGAAACGATTCAGACGGGTGGCATTTCAGGCAGTGTTAGAGTGATCTGGACTGGCACTGGGTATGCTGGTGGCAGCAGACTTGTGACAGGACATGGACTCCTGGGCACAGGAGGACTCCAGCTGTAGGTGAGGGCTACAGAGTGAGGCTCCAGCTCCGGAGAGGAAGACTGCAAACAGAGCAGCAGGGCCTCAGCCCCTGCTGGGCTCATGGTGGGCTTGCTGTGCTGGGGCACTCCAACCTGGGCAGACACATGGCGTCAGATACAGAGATGAGAGCAGATCCAGGAGGAGGCATCCAACAGCTAGGCCTAGGAAGCCACACAGGTGCAGGGGACTGCCTCAGATCAGTGAAGATGCTGTAGAATGAGCTTCTTACCAGAAGTCAAACTGTGTGGGTAGTCCAGCAGGTCTCAGTTATGAATAGAAAGCTGAGGATTTGATGATGATGATGATGATGATGATGATGATGATGATGATGATAATGATACAACCACCACCACCTCTTAACTGCTAAGGTAATGTCCTCTCATTTCATTCTTATCACCTATACCTGGGTCACTTTGGGACCTTGATGACCAGAGTGAGGGGCTGAGAAGCTAGAGGCAGGAAAGGCAAGACCCTAGTTGAAAGTTTAATACAAAATAATCACAGAGACATAGGCTACAGGTTTGGGTCAAAGTACGGCCAGCAAAGGGGAAAATATTAAATACAAAGGGAAAGCCTATGTGAAATATTCTCATCTGTCAAGCTCTGCGCTACTACTTGAGTTATGTTTAACATCAGTCCAGTAGTAATGAACTAGAACATTCTCCTATAGACTTTGCATCATTATAGCTACTTTCTGTTGGTTTCAGTAAGATGTTCTCCTACTCTCCAAATTAGCAAGATGTAAAAACTAAGAAAACTTTAAAGAATGAATAAATAAAACACTTTTTTGCTTTTTCTAGAACATTAAAATAAGATGAGAAAATATCTTGAAACTGAAGCATCTCCATCAATGCTTTGTAACTTTTCAATGATATCATATGAAAAATACTGGATTCTTTCAGGAGGCATGTTGGGTAACCATCTCCTCCTCTTCCTTCTCCTCCTCCTCTTCTGCCTCATCATCACCAACTATTTCCTGAGCATGTACAGTCGCTGATCATAAAGAAGACAAGGCCCAGTCCTTCTGGACCTTAGAGCTCAGAGGAGAGTGAGTTGATATTCCTTGGGCCTCCTCTGCCTACCTCATTTCCCTTTTCTCTTTTGTCTTCATTTCATTGGGAGGCTGTGTGTGCTTACATTCTGTATGCATTATTTCATTTGATCTTCACAGCAACTTGGTGAGAGAGGTATATTGTTATCCTCATTTTATGGCAAAGGGAACTGACGTTTGTAACTTATTTGAGGTCATTCTGACCAGAATCTGTGTTTTTACCACTATGCATTTTATACCCTTCCTTCTCTCTCTAATTACCCTTTCCCCCTCCTCAACTGGTCATAATATAAAACAGAAATATATTTTAGGCCCTGGCCGGGGAGCCCAGTTGGTTAGAGCATCATCCCTGATATGTCAAGGTTGCAGGTTCAATC
The DNA here is from genome assembly GCF_951640355.1 of Cnephaeus nilssonii. Lineage (NCBI taxonomy): Eukaryota > Metazoa > Chordata > Mammalia > Chiroptera > Vespertilionidae > Cnephaeus > Cnephaeus nilssonii. The sequence goes on along the minus strand of NC_137073.1, from coordinate 74,137,052 downwards.
CCTAGTCAGGGAACATATAGGAAGCAACCAATGAGTGCTTCAATAAGTAGAACAACAGTTCAATGTTTCTCTCAAGTCAATTTTAAAAAATATATTTTAGGTCATTTGATTGACTTATTGAATTGTGTGCTGTGTTCACCTTGTTGATCTATAGATGCCTGAGTCTGTCACTGGGCCTGTGGGCCTCAGGGCCTCTGTGAGGGGCAGGGCTCAGGACAGTTTTGCTGTTCGTGGGGGCCCTTCAGCCCTCCGAGGTCAGGGAGGGAGTCAAGGGCAGAGCCACACGTGGTGACATCTACCGCAGTGATCTGAGAGCTTCAGCTGAGGACCAGCGCCGGCTCACCACCTGTTTTTGAGTGACTTATAACTTATCCATAGTTGAGAAAAAGGTAGAAGAACATTTTTCTGACACATGAAAATTGTATGAAATTCAAATATCAGTGAAGATAAATCATATTTTATTGCAGCACAGCCATGGATATTCGTTTCCATGTTGTCTGTGGTTGATTTCGCACCACCTGGGCAGAATGGAATAGAGGCGACGGCAAATGGCCCGCAAACCAAGAATATTTACTATCTGGCCCTTGACAGGAAAAGTTTGCCAGCCCCTGGTCTATTGGAGGAGGTTGGACAACCGTGAGCTTCTTGAGGAAAGTTAAGTTTTGTAAGGGAGAAGAGAGCAGTGAGCAGCATGGGGTGCCTAAGAGCTCCTCAGACTCTGGGTTTGATGTCAGCTCCACCAATTACCACCTGTGTGACCTTGGGCAAGTTACTTAACCTGTCTGTGCCTCCATTTCTATATGTGTAAAATGGGGATGATAATAGCTCCTACCTCAGAGGTTGTTATAAGGATTATATTTCTATGAAAAACACTTTAACAATACGTTACGGTGTAAGTATAATGCACACACAAAAAAGATGATTAATGTTCATTCTTGATCATGGGCATTTTCTCTAGGCCAGGTACACCAGAGCCCTAGTAACTCCCCAAGCCTGCCCTTTCTGGGTAGTGCCACACCCTCAGAATTTTGAGGCCCTTTGGCTTCCTGAGACTCTCAGTCCCTGCACAGGTCCGGACGACCCACACGCATACCCTTCTCCTCTTTCTTCTAGGCCAGCAGCTCCCTACCCCAGCCCCTCCATAAGGCTCCTGCCTCTCCCACTGGGAGCCATGATGCTGGCACTGCAGTCATGTGTTGGGGCCCTCAGGGTCCCAAACTCGGGCGTGTTCCTCTCACATGGACCTCCCTCCCTGTCATAACCCAATGACTGCATCCTAGATCACATCCGTGACCCTTATTCCAGGGGAGGAAGCTGTGCTCTGTGGTGAGCATGTGTGTCCTGTGGGAGGAGTCCCCACAGATTCATCAATATCACTTTTGTGGAGCATGGACCACAGGCAGGCCTTGAGCTAGGTGTCCTGCACTCATCGTCATTCATCCTCCCGAGGGCCCTCCCTGCGAGTTGCACTAGACCAGTGGTCGGCAAACTGCGGCTCTTGAGCCACATGCGGCTCTTTGGCCCCTTGAGTGTGGCTCTTCCACAAAATGCCACGTGCGGGCGCGCACGTACAGTGCGATTGAAACTTCGTGGCCCATGCGCAGAAGTCGGTTTTCAGCTCTCAAAAAGAAATTTCAATCATTGTACTGTTGATATTGGGCTCTGTTGGCTAATGAGTTTGCCGGCCACTGCACTCGACTCATCTGGGGAAAGGGTGTCACCACTCTGGGGATGAGCCCCTCCTCTGTATCTTGAGTAAAATGTATTCCTCGCCCTCTTTGGGGGCCAGTGTTCTGTACAGACTTGGTTTCCCTAAGAAATGGCAAAGTCATAGCTTCAGCCTGGTAACTGTTGGTCCTTTTGGACCCCTATTTTTGGCTGCCTATCCCTCCCCCTCTTCCCCCCATAACATGAAGTGGATGTTGAGTAAATATTTGCTGGCCGGGGACCCATGCAGGGAAATATGCAAACAGAAAAAGCCAAGTCGTGTTCCTCACATGGTGTTGTTTTGGTTAACAGCACATCTAGGCCAAGCCTGCTCTTCCCACTGGCCAGCTGAGAAAACAGGTACAGACAGGGGAAGTGAAGTTCCCAAAGTTACAGATGGGCTCTGACTCTGAAACTAGAGTGATCTTGGCGGAAGTGAGAGTGAAGAGGTAATTAGCCTCGATTAGCTCTATGGGGACAGGAAATGTTGCCTGATTTATTCACTCTTCCACCCCAAGGACCTAGAACATACCTGGCTAATGGTAAGCTCCCAACAAATATCCACTGAAGTCATAGCAAGTATTGTTGTGGCCAAGGTGCAGATGAACCGGGAGCTTGCTGTTTGAACAGGGAACAAGGGAGAGAGCGTAGGTGTGTACCTCGTGGGATGCTTTACATCCTCAAGATCCCAAATTAACTAGTTTGTTTAATGAGCTTCCGTTTCTTCCCCATAAACAGCATGAGCATGGGCCTTGGGTGACAAAAATGTCCCCACTCTAGTAGACATCATCGTGACAGGATAAGACTCCGTTTTTTCCTGGGATGAGGCAGGGGTGATAGGTCCACACAGGCAGCACATTAGATGCACTTGCAGAACATTTTTTTTTTTTTGTCTGAGGACAAGGGAATATCTACTTACACCAGAAAATCCCTGGAAAGTTACACATCAGACTTGGTGCTTTGGATTGAATTATGTCCCCCCTGCAATTCATATGCTGAAGCCCTGCCTCTGGGACTGTATTGGAGATGGGGGGGCTAAGGAAGTGGTTAAGATTAAATGGGGTCATGCAGGTGGAGCTCTGATACAGTAAGTGTAGTGTTCTTAGAAGACACCGGAGAGCTCACCCTTTCTCTCTGCCATGTGAGGACACGGCGAGAAGGGGACAGCTCTGAAGAGGACCCTCACCAGAAACCAAATCTTCTAGTACCTGGATCTTGGCCTTTCTAGCCTCCAGAACTGCAAGAAAGTGAATTTCTGTTGTTTAAGCCCCCCAGTCTGTGTTTTTTTTGTGTGGCAGACTGAGTTGACTAACACACATGGTTTGCCAGTATTCATCCATTGACATAACTAGGATGTGGCTAGAAAGGTTTTTACTTCTTTAACCTGAAGCAGAATTCTCCAAATGCTGCCACTAGTAGTTAATAAATTGTATCCAAATAAGTAGTGGGTATAATAGTCTATATTTTTATAATAGGAAGATGGCATTTAATTTTCCTGTTTATAAAAGGTACATCATAAACATTATCCACTTTAAGTCTCATAATCATGCTGTGCTATTGTGAGAAGTAAGGAAATTTGGGCTCAGAGAGATTCAGTGAGTTTTCTAAGACCACACAGCTAGTCGAACCCAAGCCCAGGCCTTTGACTCTGGGGCAAGGCTGTGAGACTCAGGGACATAGTTCAGACTCTCTGATCTTTAATGGCCATATCTGCCAAGTGGGGGGAAAACACACACACAAAAATAAACCTTGAAATAAAGGGGAAATGGGGAAAATTTAGAACTGTTTTGTCTTTGTCCTTAATTTACCTTGCAGCATTTTCTGAAGTACTGGATGTATGCCTCAGAAATGTGTGGGATGCAATATGCCACGTTTGTAGCAATTACTAGGCAGAATTAAGAGAACTGGGGAAGGCATTAGTGGCATTCAGACTTCACTATCAAGGCCTCTTGCTCTTGGTCACCTGAAGCATGCCACTTTAGAAGCCCTTCTACTAATGAAAACGAGAGGAATTGCATTTTTGGCAAGCATTCCAGCACAAAAATCATTTGGCTGAAGTGTCTGCAGGCTTGGATTTGATTCTTTGGAAGACATCAAGGTTTGTGAAAACAGAAACAGCCGTTACAAGTCGGTACAGGCCTTGGATAAGAAGCTGTGCGCAGAGGTTCCTTCTGTTGGTCAGGCTGTGTGCACACGTCCCTGTTATCCTTTTGCACTCGGATGTCGAGTGTGACTCGACACGGTTAGCATTAGAATAAAGGAATCGAGAAAAAAGCAAGCGAGTGCAAAGGGTTAAACAACTGTTACGCTACTGCTTTTCTCAGGTGCCTCCACTTAAAAAAGAAAAGCAATGTAAACTCAAACAACACAATACAGCCAATATCCAAGCTCCTGTGGATGGCTTTTTTCTCATCAAATTGGAAGTGGGGGGATGAGAAATCCGTATCTGCATGCCTACTCTGTATCAGGCTCCGTGCTACGCTCTTCAGGTGGCTTTGTGGTATTTTCATCTTCACAGCAACCTGTGGGACAGACAGCATCATCTGAGTTTTATAGATCAATAGATTGGTTAAATAATTTCCTCAAGGTTTTTCTCTTTTGAAGTTGGGAATTGAAACAAGGTCATATGATTCAGAAATCCTTGCTCACTGCTGATGAGGCCCAATGACTCCCCTTCCCTTTCTCCCTCTTTGATGATTCAGGGGAGGGGTGAGGCCCTTCTGCCGCTGAGCTGAATGAGGATGAGGGACCCCGGTCCGGAACGTTTTTCCCGGGTCCCACACTTCTGTGTGAAATATCCATCTTTGCTGCTTGAAGAGCAAGTCCTCTCAAGGATTTGGGTTGCCTTCCCCTCTTCCTCATCAACTCTGCTCTCCCCAGGAAAAGCACAGCAAGGTTCTTTCCCAGGTGAGCAGAACGTTTGCACCCTTGCCTGCCTAATGATGGCTCCCTCTCCAGGGACCACGATAGGATTAGGGTCGGGGGAGGTCCCAGCCTCCTGCTAACTTGGAATAATTTATAATCATCTTGTATTGGCTTCTCAACCTGGGCCATTGGTGGGCTTGGTCTTCCCTGACATCCTCAGAAAACAAGACCTGTTTCTGGGGCCACTGAGTTCCCTCTGCCTGTGCAGAGAGGAAGAGAAAGGCTACAGGAGACATATGAACATTGCTATGAACATTGTCACACAACATCGTCATAGCCATCTGTAGCAGCACCATTCAGGTACATTATGGGTTCTTACAGAGAGTTTTGATAACTAGGGAAGTTGTTTAGCAATCGTAGCTAAGAGCATGGACTTCGGAGTCAGACTACCCAGGTGCACATCCCAGCTCGGCCACTTATGTGCCCTCTAACCTCGAACACATTTTCTTAACTTTTCTGTGCCTCTGTTTTCTCATTTGTAAAATGGGAGTGCTAATAGTCCCCACCTCGCAGGGTTGTTACGAGTATTAAATAATTTAATATGTGCAAAGGTCCCAGGAACAGGGCCTTGTCCATAATGAGAGCTGTAGACAGTTAGCTAGGAGGATGGTCGCCATGGTGATGATCATGTCTGCAGGGTGTTGAGAATATTGGTATTAGCACCTCAGGCCATTAGCTCTGATTTATATGCTTACAAGTTGATATAGGCCAATGAGAATCATTATTTGGGCTGTGCCCCTCATTCATATAGTTCATTCATTCAGCACATATTGAGTACATATTATGTGCCAGGCACTGTGTTTGATACAAAGTTATACACACATGTGATTTGGCTTTTGTGGAATTGCACTGTAGCTAGTCAGATTTAATTATCTGGTACCGGGATATTTCAAATGATTAGTTTAATTTACTAAGATAGTCATAAAATATATAATATCATTAAAACTTGTTTTCTTCTCTTTTCTTCTCTTTTATTTTTTTTAAATATGTTTTATTGATTTTTATTTACTTTTTCTTTTTTTTAAATTGATTTTTAGAGCAAGAGGAAGGCAGAGGGATAGAAACATCGATGAAAGAGAAACATCATTAATCGGCTGCCTCCTGCACACCCCACACTGGGGATTGATTGAGCCCACAACCTGGGCATGTGCCCTGATCGGGAATCAAACCCACAACTGCTTGGTTCCTGGGTCGATGCTCAACCACTGAGCCATGCCGGCCGGGCTGTTTTCTTCTCTTTTAGATTATACTAAACATTTAGCAGCCCCCATGATAGAATCCGTAGCCGCCCTGTCCTACTCGGTGGCCACGTATGGCAGTGGGAGCAGCACCGTGTGGGTTGAAAATTGAGACAGGAGCGGTGGGCAGCCCTTCACCAGGGGGCTGGGCTAAGGAATTAAATGTTGTCCTCTGAGTGGGAGGGGAAAGCAGGAGAGCAAGGTGAAATGTGGAGTTTAGAATAACTTTCAAGCCCCTATTAAGTCTAAAGCTCTGGGATTCCATGCGAACGTTCTTTAGTTCTATTTATATTTTAATGTAGTCACTGATATATTTGGGTTTAAATCTACCACTTTCTTTTGTTTGTTTTCCGTTTTTCCATCTGTTTTAGGTTGCACCCCCTTTCTTGCCTTCTTTTGGATGGGTTGCATTTTTTAAAGTCACTTCTCCCTCCTCCCACTAGTTTGTTTCTCTTTTTTACTTGGTTACCAGCGAAAATAGAACACGCACCTCTCACTTATCCAAGTCTAAAGTGGCTCAGCCCCACTCCTGCCTCCAAGAACACAGGCGGTTTCTCTCCCTTTGGCTTACATGCTGTCTGCCATTGTGTTGTGCTGTTTCGCTCTATATGTTTAACCCCGTGAAATACTATGATTGCATTCTGCAGTCAGTGTTACTTAGGTTGACCCACACGCGTCCCTTTCGTTCGTTATTCCTTCTTGTATTAATTTCACCTGCGATCGCTTTCCTTCTGCCTGAAGAACACCCCTTATTTCCTTTGGCGTGGCTCTTCTTTGGCAACTCGGTTTTTGTTCCTTCTTGAAGCATGTTTTCATGGCGTATGGAATTCTAGTTGGGTGGTGGTTTCTTTCCACACGCTGGAGATACCAGTCCACTGTCTCCCGTGTTGTTGAGAAATGTCTGCTCTGAGGGTGATTCATTTGAAGGTCATGTGTCCTTTTCCCCCCCACCTGCTCTTGGACTTTTCTTTGTCTTTGGTTTTCTGCAATTTCACTGTGACTTGTGTAGGTATGGGTTTATTCTTATTTATTAGCTGAGGGATTGTTAGTCCTTGTGAGTCCATGGGGTTATGTTATTGGTTCTAAAATATTCTCAGCTATGACTTTCTCAGATGCTTCTTCCTCGTTTTCTTACTCCTCTGCTTGAACACCACTATATCCACCACATTCCTTGCTCCCTCTTTCATCTTTTTGTCTCTCAGTCAGGGGTGGGGAACCTGTTTTCTGCCAAGAGCCATTTGGATATTTATAACATCATTCACAGGCCATACAAAATTAGCCTGCTATATTTGGTCAGACATTTAATTAACTCACCCCTAATGCCTTGGCAAGGCCAAACCAAATGAATTCTTGGGCCTTATAGAGCCTGCGGGCCGGATGCTCTCCACCCCTGTGCTCAGTGATAAGTTCTGGAAATATCTTACAATTTACTAATTCTCTGTTTAGTTGTTATCTTACAGCTGATAAATCTTTCCACTGATTTATTAATTTTCATTATTACTTTTTTTCTTTAGTTACAGAATTTTAAATAGCCCTCTTTCAAGTCTGCCAAAATCTTATACCCATCTGGCACCATGCATAGCTATTACAGTACTAGAAGCCCGGTGCACAAAATTCGTGCATGGGGGGGGGGGTGTTTTCCTCAGCTCAACCTGCACCCTCTCCAATATAGGACCCACAATGCAGGACTGCTGGCTCCCAACTGCTCACCTGCCTGCCTTCCTGATCATGCCCTAATCACTTCCCTGCCAGCCTGATTGATGCCTAACTGCTCCCCTGCCAGCCTGTTTGCTCCTAACTGCCCTCCCCTGCAGGCCTGGTCACCCCTAACTGCCCTCCCCTACAGGCCTGGTCACCCCTAACTGCCCTCCCCTGAAGGCCTGGTCCCCCCCAACTGCCCTCCCCTGCAGGCCTGGTCCCCCCTCCCCAGCTGCTCTCCCCTGCTGGCATGGTCCCCCCCAACTGCCCTTCCCTGCAGGCCCGGTTGCCCCCAACTTCCCTCCTCTGCAGGCCTGGGCGCCCCCCGCCCCCCAACTGCCTTCCCCTGCAGGCTTGATCACTCCCAACTGCCCTCCCTTGCAGGCCTGGTCCCTCCCAATTGCCCTCCCCTGCTGGCCATCTTGTGGCAGCCATCTTGTGTCCACATGGGGGCAGGATCTTTGACCACATAGGGCAGCCATCTTGTGTGTTGGAGTGATGGTCAATTTGCATATTACTCTTTTATTAGATAGGATAGAGGCCTGGTGCATGGATGGGGGCTGGCTGGTTTGCCCTGAAGGGTGTCCCGGATCAGGGTAGGGTTCCCTTGGGGCATGGGGTGGCCTGAGCAAGGGGCCTGTGGTCGTTTGCAGGCCGGCCATGCCCCCTGGCAACCCAAGCGGAGGCCCTGAGATCTGGGATTTATTTATCTTCTATAATTGAAACTTTGTAGCCTTAAGCGGAGGCCAAGGCAGGCCAGGGCTGCAGAAGCTTGGCTTCCTCCATTGCCGGGGGCAACTCAAGCCTCCTGCTCACTCCAGCTCCGTGGCTGCCACCATTTTTGTTGGGATTTATTTATCTTTTATAATTGAAACTTTGTAGCCTTGAGTGGAGGCCTGGGCCCGCCAGGGTGTGCAGAAAGTTGGGCTTTCTCCATTGCCAGGGAAACCCAAGCCTCCTGCTCACTCCATGGCCGCAGCCATCTTTGTTGGGTTAATTTGCATACTCTCTCCTGATTGGCTTGTGGGTGTGGCAGAGTGATGGTTAATTTGCATATTACTATTTTATTAGATAGGATTTTTGACTACATTCTCCATGCTGTACTTTATATCCCCGTAACTGTTTTTTATAACTGGCAGTTTGTCAACTCTTTCTTTTAAATCAGCAAATACTACTGGGTAATACATTCACCCACCTGTGTTCTGACCTTCTAGAATTTGGCTTGGTAATTTCTCACTATATTGATACTTCTTTGAGGCTTTTGAGAGGTTGTTTTGGAAGGTGTGTGTGTGGGGGAAGAGATTAACCAAAGAACTTGTTTGCATATGTGCATAATCCATGGACACAGACAATAGTGTGGTGAAGGCCTGGGGGGGGGGAGCAGGAGAGGTTAGAAGGGGTTAAAGGGGGGGGGACATCTGTAATACTTTCAACAATTATGATAAATTTTAAAAACTAAATACACCAATTAAAAGACAGAGATTGGCAGAGTGGATTACACACACACACACACACACACACACACACACACAACTATATGCTGCATATAAGAAACTCATTTCAAGTTCAAATACTGGTAGGTTGAAAGTAAAAGGGTGGAGAAAGATATAGTATGTACACATTAATAATTTAATAAAAAGAGCAGGAATGAGAAAAATCAGTATTTTCAGTTGTCCTTATTGGGAAAGTTGATCCTAATTTTTTAGCGTTCCATTATTAAAAGTGAAAGTCCTTATTCTGACTTTAATACAATAAGATTGGTGGCCCTATTAATGGTTTGTTGTTTGTTTGAGGAAAATATTCATTTTTTTGCTCATTTCCCTCTTTGGAAATGAGTGGGAAGGGGTGGCACTATAGTTACTTGGGAGGGAGGAAGGAAGACCTAACCCCACAGTCTCATCCTTCATCCTGGCAGAGGTCACCTCTGAGGAGTGAGAGGTTTCTTGAGTGGTTGCTAACTGGTGCTCTGGTAGAAAAGAAGACTATTTCTCATCAATATTTCCATTCATTTTTCTGTTACCATTTTCAAGGCATCAGAGTTTGAGCAAATAACTTTTGTTTCAGCTTTTCCATTGAGGTCACCTTTGACCAAATCTAGTCCCTCTACTTCTGATGTCATATCCTATTACAGAGTAAAGCATGGTGTTTTCAGAGGGAAAATATCACTTACATGATAGAACTGATTTTTTTTATAAACACAATTCAATAAAAAGCAACAAGAACAATAATCAGTGTAAAAAGAGCAGGAGACAATCCTGTTGTTTTTTTTAAAAAAATAGCTATACATTTTGGTAGGTTGAAAGTAAAAAGGTGGAAATTTGAGGGGGATAAAAAAATAGAATAATGTATACAACTGCATATTTACTTGAAAATTTTTACAGTTGTGTTTTTACTTGAAAAATTTTATAATGCACCTTCCAGATCCATTTATTATCCATTGGGGATCACAGTTCTTATGAACCGGATATGTGCTGGAGCTCCTCGAAAGAACTTTAAGTGTTTTAACTCTTTGAAAATTGGACATTGCAATTCTCTTAATTTTAAAAGTAAATGTGAATTTTGCTCAGAAAAGAACTATAGTGAAAACTGTCTCAAAAGTAGACAGAAAAGATCTTAGAACCATTTGAATAAATGCTTTCCAATTTAGAAAATTCGGTCATTAAAAAAATTGAAATAATTACTCTGAAGAGTGACAGGTTGGTATTCTCTTTTAAGATTCCCATCACTAATGGATTTTTACATTGTATTGTTACCCTAACCCCCCAGAGCCAGATGTGTAATGACACACTTAGCTTCCTTCTGCCTTTCTCAGGAAAAGGGCTCATCTTCCAGTCTTTGTTATTTTTTTTGTTCTGTGTGGGTTTTTCTTTTCCTATCAACTTTCTACTTTTGAAATGCAATTGAAGAATGGCTGGAACATTAATTGTAACTTGCAGTGAAAGGAATCATGATTGCAATTAATTTCTTTTTACCATTATCAGTTGTCGTCATCAGTTCTTCAGCCATGAGGAATTTCTTTTGTTTGCTTCTTTTTTTTTTTTTCCTTTGCTGTCGAGCATCCAGGAGAGGTGGGCCTCCACGTCACCTCCCTCCCCCCAGGAGTGGTGCCCTCCCAAGACGGCCACCTGTGGCCCTCCCTTTCCTTCTCCTGCACCGAGATCAGACTTGTTCTCAGTGCCTCCTCATTCTGAGGGGGAAGCTCTTTCTGGAGGTGATTTTCATCGGCTCTGCTACCGGCCTCTGCCACCTGACTCGCTTCTCTGGCAAGGTTCCTGCTGCTCTCCTGTGATCGTTTCCCTCCCTGTGACTAACTGAAGTCTCGAGAGTGCTCCACTCCTGGCTGTGCTGCAGGCGGGACTAGCTTCCTGGGCATGCCTCCGGTGCAGGTGCACAGGCCCAGTTCTCAGAAGGGCCTCAGCTTGGGTGTGAATCTCTTTAGTCACTGTCTTGACATTATTAATAATTTAATCTTTGGATTTGTGTTTTGTAAGTCAAGTTTGATGGCACAGTAGACGTGTATCAGGTCCTTGAATCCTTGACTCAACCTTTGTTCCTTCCTTAAACCCCACCCCCACCCCTTTCATTCCACGCCTCTCCTCACCTCCCCGGGGTGAATTCCAGCTACCTGCCCTTGCCCCTGGCCTGGGACCACTGCCCCTCTCTGGCTGAGTGGCCCAATTTCATGGGTAGGTGGAGGCCTGTCCTTCCTCTAGTCCTCTGGACCCATCAGAGGCCTGGGAGTAGGTGCCGGAAGGGTTGGGGGGAGGGCCACGTGGAGGTTTTTCTGTCGTAGGTTGTCAGTGTCACAGTGTATTCACGGGGTGACTTGGTGGCGGCCTTTTCCGCGCTGATCCAGGCGCAGAGCATGGCCCAGCATAGAAGGTGCAGTCCCTTGGCGCTTGCCACTCGGTGGTGGTTTGTGGTGGTTGGCCCCTGGGAGGCGGAGGTTAATGTCTCTGCCCCTGGCCGGGGCCCCGCATTTCATTTCAGCACTGAGCCCTGCCAATTATGTCTTGAGCCTTGGCTATAAATGTGAGTTCTATATGGGTGGTTTTATTTGCTCTGCTGGTTGAACTCTGTAGTTTTTCCAGAGATTCAAATTTAGTAAACTGTCATTATGTCCTGGGAAACTATAAGCGCCTGATTTCTTTTAATTCACTTTATTGATGTTTTACAACTATAAAAGTTATTCATACTTTTTGCAGCAAAACAAACATTATAAATGTGAACAAAGTGAGAGTCAACATTCTGCTTTCCTTACCTCCCACCTAAAGTAACCAGTGTTCGCATTGGGTGTATATGTGTGATTGTCTCAGACTTTTATTCATGATCATATCTCACACACACACACACACACACACACACACACACACACACACTTGCCATGTGGGTTTTTTTTTGAGGAATGGCAAAATTGCTTATATCTTTATATCCTGAAAGTCCCTCTATTTTAGTATGGATCCAACTCATTCTTTTTAATAACATAATCTTGTGTATCTGTAGTGTAGATTTGCCCTAATTTATTTGCCTGTGTTGTTTCCAGTTTTCAGTGTTATAAACGAGACAGCAAATAAGCCCCTCTTACTTATATCTTTATATTTAGTGCGCTTAGTTCATGAGTATTAATTCCCCAAAGTGGCAGTTCTAGACTAAGGGCATGTTACTTTCTAAAGAGACTGGAGGAATTCACACTCCCATCAGCATTATATGAATGCCTATTTCCCCACACTGTTGCCAGCACTGGACATTATCAATCTTGTAAATTCTTGCTAATATGAGCAGTGAAAAGTGATATCTGGTTTTGATCTGTCTTTTCCTAATTATAAGGTCAAGTATCTTACCATGTATTTATTATTTATTAGCCACTTGAATTTCCTCTTCTGTGATTTCCTATTCACCCTTTGTATGTATACATATACATATACATATTTATATACATATACACTGAGTGGCCAGATTATTATGATCTCTGAATGCATAATAATCTGGCCACTCAGTGTATATCCTATATAATAAAAGACTAATATGCAAATTGTCCCCTCTACCAGGAGTTCGACCAGCAGGCAGGCCGGCCAACCGCCCATGTCCTCTCCTCCCCTCCCCCTGGCCAGGTTGGCCGGACCCCACCCATGCACGAATTCATGCACTGGGCCTCTGCTATATATATATATATATATATATATATATATATATATATATATATATATATATACACATACACACACACACACACACACACACACACACTGAGTGGCCAGATTATTATGTGTTCAGAGATCATAATAATCTGGTCACTCAGTGTACATATACATATACATTCTATTGGAATACTTATCTTTTTCTTATCAGTTTTGAAAGAGTTTTATTAGAGATATTAACCTTATCTTTCATCTATGTGGCAAGATTTTTCCTAGTTACCGTTTGTCATTTGACTTAGTTATGTCTTTGTTATAAAACTATTAAAATTAAATGACTGTTGTTTCCTTTTTGGTTTTGTGTTTCTTGACTTGATTAAGAAATTCTCTCTGGTGCTAACATTACAAACTACTCTCCTAAATTTCTTATAATTAAAAATATTTCTAATCCACTTGAACTCTATTTTTGTATCATAATTTTTTATATCAGATAGATAATTACTGTAATCAGCATCATTTATGAAACAAGTCTCTCATTTCCATTTTTCACATATATTATGATGAAACGTGTTATGTTTCAACATATATTTGGATCTACCTCTGGATTTTTATCATATTCTGCTAATACATTTGTGTATTCCCATGCCAGTGGCATATTCTTTTAAGTACAACAGTCTTATAATATATTCTATCTGATGAAGAAAATCTCCCACACTATTCTTAATTTTGCAAAATTTTCTTGGCAATTCTAATGTATTCTTCCTTATGAACTTAAAATAATTGCTCCCATTTCCTCCTAAAACTGTTGGGATTTGGATTGAAATTTTATATATTAATTAAAGTTTAAATATTATTTTTTAAAAATATGTAATTTTCCTAATAATTATCAGTTCCTCTCTGGGTTTTATATCTGTCATTGCTATACTGTATGAACTGGTTTTCTATATCTTATAGGTTAGTGTTAGTTTAGAGGAAGACTATTAGTTTTGTTTGTTTTGTTACTATTTAATAAATATTTTCTGAGTCCCTTCTACTGTATTTCAGTGAATCTAAGACTTTGTCCATTATAGATGCATCATCATTGCAGGTACCACTAGAGTGGCAGGCAGCTTCTGAATGGCTCCAATGATCCCCACTTCCTAATATTCATGCCCTTGGGTAATTTTTATTTATTTATTTTTAATTTAAAAATTTTTAATTACACTTTACATTCAGTATTATTTTGTATTAGTTTCAGGTGTACAGCATAGTACATATTTATACATATTTATCTGTATTCTGGTAGTTCAGATACTTCAGTCATATACCGTACAGTGTTCCCCCTGATATTTCCAGTACCCAATTGGTATCATCTGTAGCTATTACAACATCATTGACTGTATTTCCTTTGCTGTACTTTACATCCCCAAGACTATTCTGTAACTACTGATGTATACCTTCACCTCTTTCACCAGTTCCTCAACTCCCTCCCCTTTGGCAACCATCAGCCTGAAGGCTGATTTTATATGTTTATCTTCCATCACCACCTTATTAAAAATTGTTTTTTTTCCCCATTTTGTAGCTATTCGTGTTGTCAATGGTGAAAAGTTGAATACTAATTTTCTTGGTAGCCTTTTACTTCTTAAGGAAAATTTATACATATTTATCTGTATTCTGGTAGTTCAGATACTTCAGCAGGGTATGCCTGGTTAAGCCTGAAGGTTTAGGTGTTTCTAAGGAAAGTCTTTTTGTATTACTTTTTTAGTTATGTGTTTTCCATCTGATTATTTTTTTCCTTTAGAGTTATTGACTCTGCATTTAAAATATTCTGGATCTATTTCTTTTCTGCTTTTTCCTATTTTGCAATAGATTTTTTATTTGACTTTCTAGACCAGGGATCTACAAACTTCAGATTACTTGTAAAATCTATGCTGCTGCCTATTTCTATAAATAATATTTTATTGGAATACAGCCAAGGTTACATATATACATGTGTTGTCTCTGACTGCTTTCATGCTGCAATGGCAAAGTTGGGCAATTTCAAGAGACCATATGGTCCACAAAGTCAAAAATATTTACTAATTCAACCTTTACAGAAAGTTTGCCAACTCCTGTTCCAGACCACTTGTTTTGTTCTCAGGACTGAATATTCTTTCAGTTAGATTATTGAATTTTAAAACTTTTCCTAAATCTTTTTAATTTCAGAAAATGTTTTCGTGTTCTAATTAAATCACTTTGAGGATTTGCATTCCTTTATCCTTTAATGTTTTCTTTTATTTCTATTCTATTAGTGAGACTCGTCTGATTTTAGTTTGGCCTTTTCCCCGTAGAGGCAGAATCCTTTTCCAGGTTTCTGTGCCTGTTCCTGCGTTGGATGCCCTTAGCCCAGGGCACTGAGGTTGTGGAGGTTCTCATCACTGCAGCGTCAGACTTGGAGGGGATGGAAGGCTTGGCAGTCCTTGCGAGGGGCAGCCCTGGTCAAAAAAGGAGAAGGAACTGTACTTGTTCCAATGATGATTGAGGAAGGCCTTTTATTGTCTAGCCTTGACAGTGCAATGGGTGGGTAGAGAAGCATTTTCCAGTCTCTAAGGACTAAGAAATAACAAAACTGAAAATGACAAATTGGAAAAATGAGAATGACAACACTGAAGCTGTCCTTCTTTGGGCACATCACAAGATGTTTAAAGGAAATATTATAGTAAAAGTCCCACATATAGTCCCATATATAATACTAGGGAAAATAGAAGGCAGCAGAAAAAGAGGAAGAGCAGGTATGAGATGGATTGACTCATAATAGAAGCCACAGGCATGAGTCTACAGGAGCTGAGCAGGGCTGTTGAGGAAAGGATGTTGTGGGCATCACTCATTCATAGGGTAGCCAGGAGTCAGAGCCAACTCAACAGCACGTAACACACACAAGGACTGAGGGTTTCCGTTCTCCAGGCCCAGCAGGATTGTGGGACTTCTGTCCATAGGGCATCACACGGTAAACTGGGAGATACAGCACTCTTCACCACAACACAGGCACAGGTGCACGTCCATACTGTGCAGATGCACATCGTCTGCTCTCTTGGCCCCAGATGCCATACATCACAGCTTACAAAGCCAGGGCATATATAGCCTATTAGAACTCCAGGCCTCAGCTGCCCCATGCTTTCCAGGCCTCAGCAAAAAGCTTATCCTTGTTTTCCAGATTTTAGAGTTAGTATTTAGTTCATAGATAGGAAGTTAGGAGGACTCCTTGCTGATTTCTGATTTGGGTATTTACTTTTTCTCTTTGCCTATCTATTCCACGAGGGAATAGGTCTTGTGGGTGGTTCTATCATAGATCAGCTTGGGGCTTGGCAAGTATTTGATTAGAAGTTTAGTGATACCTGGAAGGGTTCTATATGCCCATCAATAAATGAGGGACTACACTCATGTCTATTTTCCTATGTACATGTATGTATGTGTGTGCACATGCA
This sequence comes from Cnephaeus nilssonii, assembly GCF_951640355.1. Taxonomy (NCBI): domain Eukaryota; kingdom Metazoa; phylum Chordata; class Mammalia; order Chiroptera; family Vespertilionidae; genus Cnephaeus; species Cnephaeus nilssonii. The sequence continues at coordinate 74,120,906 of NC_137073.1, read as the reverse complement.
CGTATGTACCCCTTATACACATATATACACAGGCTCAATATTCATGGTAAAGTAAATATTATAGTAAAAGGTCCACATCTAGTCACATCAGTTATAGACTAATCGTGAAGGAGGAATAAGTCCCAAAGAGATCGATGTTCGAGGACCCTGTTTGATAACTCTCCCATCTTCTAGACATTTCATGAAAATACTTACTGGCTAATGGATATTCATCACTGCTGTCGTTTATGGAGAAAATGCTAGTTCAGCTGATTACTTGGACTTTTTCAGTTTATAGAGGATTCTCTTTGGACCAGGGATTTGCAGATTTAGGTGATCTGTATTTGTTACTGATCACTGTTTAAAAGCTTTGGTTCAAAAAAAGGTATAATGTAAATTTGTGAGGGTCCTTTATTGCTAAAGGAATAATTATTTATAATTATTTGCCATTTATCATTTAATTATTAGTCACAGTAATAAATTTATTTTCACATCTTCAGAATAGTTTTTACCCCAGAGAATCGTAAATTGGAAATAATAGATGAAAGCAATGATGGGGTCATATTTTATGTACCACTAAAGAGGTGTAACCCTTGTGGGAGCTATTCTAATGCATTGTTTGGTCTACTTGCCTTGACTACATTTAAGTGGCAGTTTCATTATGTATTCAACATCCACTAGTGCATTGTTATTCTTATCGTAATCTCATTTGATTCTATTTAATTTTTTAAATTCTATGGTGGTTTCTGTAAGTCTGATACAGAAATGGTTTTCCCCTCTTACTCTGTTTCACCATATAGGAAATATGCTCCCTTGGTCTTCAATAACTTCAAGAAATTCCCCCCTTCTTTGTCTTAAGGGCAAAAGCAGGTTACAGTGAAACCATGCCACAGTAAGATTTTTATGAACTTTTTTAAAAAAGAGACACAAAATAAATACCTTCTAGGGTGTGTCCTGTGTTCTGTATAAATTTATTCCATTCGGTACCTTTTCTTCCATTTCTGTATTGAAACAGCAACATCACTGGTGTTCAGAATGGTGAGGATAAGATCCTGCAGTTATTTCCAGTCCACTAAACTTGTAAGGCATGAAGTACCAACTATTACATTTTAGAAAACAATATCAAAGCAAAAACGGTTAAAACATAATTTTCTGAGTAATCCTCATTTGATTACAAGTTCAGTTAGCCAGAATGTTCCCTAATCTGAGCATTTTTAAATTGATATTTTATTTAGCTCTGTTATCAGTTTATTCAACAACAATGTATTGCATTTTAACTAGATTTCAGGCATTTTCCAGGTGCCAGGCTAATAGAAATGAATTGCACAATAATGAACATAGAATGTGATAAGATAAATTAACCACCAAAATTAAAAAGATACCTGATAAAAATAACATAGAAGACAAAATGCATTTGATGTTTAAAAAATACTTACTAAACCCAAAAGAAGGCAGAAAAAGAGGGAAAGGACAACCAAGAACAGAGAAGACAAGTGAGAAACAAAGAGCAAGATGATAGTTTAGCCCTAGCCAGTTTGGCTCAGTAGATAGAGTGTCGGCCCTCGGACTGAAGGGTCCCAGGTTCGATTTGGGTCAAAGGCATGTACCTGGGTTGTGGGCTGATCCTGGTCAGGGCGCACATGCAGGAGGCAAATAATCAACGTGTCTCTCTTTCTCTCCCCCTCCTTCTACTCTCTGTAAAAAGCAATGGGAAAATATTCTCGGGTGAGGATTAACAACAACAAAATATATGATAATCTACACCTAATCATATTCATAATTACATTAGGTGTAAGTGGTCAAACACCTCAACTAAAAGGCAGAGATTAAACAGGTTAGATAAAAGAAATGGTAAGAGTCAACTATATGTTGTAATTAAGACACCTACATTAAATATAAAGGCACAAATAGTTTAAATGAAAAGGATAGCAAAAGTATACCATGCTAACACTAATCAAAAGAAAACTGAGAAATGGCTATATTAATGTCAAACAAAATTAATTTCAGAACTAAGAATATTACCAGTGCTAAATATTATCATTTCATAATCAAAAAGGGGTCAATGAATCAAGAGAATATAATAACACTAAAAGATTATGCATATTATAATAGGGCTTCAAAATATATTGAAATAAAAACTGATATAACTAAAAGGTGAAACAGATGAATCTACATTTACAACCAGAGATTTCAATACCTTTCCTCAATAATAATTGGGAAAGAATGTTCCAGACAGAAGAAAAGGTATGTGTAAATGTCCTGAGGTCAGGAAGAGTTTGAGTGTTGGAAGAACCCATAGCTGTCCAGTGTGTTTAGAGCAGAGAGAGTTCAGTGAGCAGGTCCATGGTAGGGCAGAGGGCAGGCATGGACTAGATTGCATAAGACCTTGTGGACCCTGGTAAGGATTTGGGAGCAAAAATGTTTGCTTCATACTATAACTTTGATTTAATAGTCATTAGGTACTTGTAGAATTTCTTCTGCTTTTCTAGATTATATCTCAGGGATCTGTCACAGCTTTTGAGTTTCATTTTCAGTTATTGAAAGTCCAAAATGACCTAAACAAAAAATCCTATCCCCCATCATTCAATCCAAGGCTTCTACATTTGCTTCAGCTCAAGGCTGACCTTGTCTTGGAAACCTGCAACAGGGAAGGGGTGTGTGGCCCTTTACCTCAACTCCCCTTGCTCTACCCAGGCTTCTGGTTTCTCTGGGTCAGGGCAGAGAGAGGGAGAGGTAAAGGGGAAATTGGCCTTTTTTGGAGTCTTTTAACTTTTCTTTGGTTACTGAATACTTTTGCTCATAGAATACTTTGGTGGTTCTTTGTCTTACCCTCTGCCACACACCTCTCCCAACATACACACACACACACACACACACACACACACACACACACACACACACCCCTACACTTTTCCATTCTTGTGTGGAATGTGTTTTCCACCTGACCTTTTATCGTGCCCTTCTCTCCTGGCTCCTGCTTCTAGGGCTTCAGCTCCAGTCTCTTCTGCTGGCATCACCTTGCTCCAGTGGCAGGCAGCCTTCTTGGATAGGGTCCCTTCAGATGATCTGAGCCTACTGCTGCCTTCTGCGTTGTTCACGTGGCCCCCAGGACAAGTTACAAATCACTGCCTCACCAAACTTTGCAAGTGTAGGCTTCTTACACCACCCTCTGTCCCTATCCTGTTAGAGGCAGCTCAGCAGCCCTTGTCCCTATGGTACCTTCCCCCACTCTCCTGCGGACACCTCTACACCTTCTCTGGTGGCAGCATTAGAAGTTTATGAGTTTCTTCCTGTAGGCTGTCTTCTGCACCTTCATTCTCGTCGGGGAGTTCATGTGCTGCCCTCACGGGGAGGGAGAATGCCTTCCCTCCTTCCCTGCTCTAAGAAGGAGGGCAACTCCATAGTAATTCTTACTAAGCCAACAACTGTTTAAACATTTGTCCTCATTCAAATAGGCTAGAGATGGGAGATGAGCTCAGAGTGGTGGCAATGTGTGCCCTCATCCTGGCGCAACTCCTATGTAGATGTGTCTCTGTAGTGTGCTGACCCTTATTTCCGCTTTTGGCCATTTCATATCCTGTTACATGTAGGAAAGAGTTCGAGTACAAGAATAAAGCTATCGTGTACACTTAATTATAATATTGAAATATAAAGGAACAGCTAATTTGGTTGTTCAAGATTTTTCTGCTCATCAAAGGAAACTGTCAACAATATGAAAAGGCAGTCTAGGGAATGGGAGAAAACATTTGCAAACCACATATTTGATAAGAGGTTAATATCCAAAATATACAAGGAACTCTTAGAACTCGATAGCAAAAAACAAAACCCACAAATAACCCAATTAAAAAATGGGCCAAGGACCTGGGATAGACATTTTTCCAAGGAAGACATGCCTGTGGTCAGTAGGTACACGAAAAGGTGCTCACCATCAGTAATCATGAGGGAAATGCCAATCACAACCACAATGCCATGTCACCTCCAACCTGTTAGGGTGGCTGTTATAAAGCCGCAAGTGATGACAAGTGCTAGTGAAGACGTGGAAAAAAGGTAACCCTCGGGCACTGCTGGTGAGAATGTAGATTGGTACAGGCACTATGGGAAACAGTACGGAGGCTTCTCAAAAAATCAAAGATAGAAATACTGTAGGATCCAGCAATTCCACTCCTGGGTATATGTCAAAAGGAAACAAAGGCATTACCTTGAAGAGATATATATGGCCTCCATGTTCATTGCATCATGATTCACAATAAACAGGGTATGGAAACAACCCCAGTGTTCATCAACACATGAGTGGATCCAGAAAATGTGGCAATTCAATATTATTCACCCATAAAAGAAGGTAATCCTGCCATTCGTGACAACATGGATGAATCTGGAGGGCATTATGCTAAGCAAAACTGCATGGTATCACTTATACATGGAATCTAAAAAAAAAAAAAAAGTTGAACTCCTAGGACCTAAAAATAGAAAAGTGGTTGTCAGGGGCTGGGGGATGGGGAGAAGAGGGCAAGGTTGGTAAAAGGATATAAACTTTTCGTTGTAAGATGAATAGGGTCTGAGGATGTAATGATAATGATTTATTGCATAATTGAAGCTGGCTAAGAGAGTAGAACTTAAATGTTCTCACACAAAGAAAAGCAGGATAATGTGTGAGGTGATGGATGTGTTAACATGAAAGAGGAATCCTTTCACCGTTATACATGTATCAAATCATCATGTTATATACTTTAAATATCTTACACTTTATTTGTCAATTATGCCTTAATAAAGCTTGAAGAAAGGATGATTTCAAACGGCTGTAATATGGCAGTAGAAATTTAAGACCTTGCTGAATTAAAGTGTTTCTCGGAAATCACCATCTGTTTTGGAAAGGAACAGGCCTCTTCCTGTAAAGAGACACTTTAAAAAGTGACATTTAAAAATTAGCCACCATTTGTATAAATGCTTCTGGAAATTTTGTATGTGAAATTTAATGATTTGATATATTAGGAAATATTAAGTACATTCATAGACAGGAGTTTCATAGAATTTGAATATTAAATAATTTTATAGTAAAAAAAAGTAAATATATCCTCAGGCATTTTGATACTTTTTCACTGAGGCTCACTTCTTAATCAATTATTGGGCCATTTTCCTAAAGTGTCTTCTTTCTTTCTCAGAAAAGCAATGAAAAAAAAGAAAGAAAGAAAGAAAGAAAGAAAGAAAGAAAGAAAGAAAGAAAGAAAAGAAAATCAGCCCCAGCAGGTTTGGTTCAGTGGAGAGAGCGTCAGTCTGCGGACCCAAGGGTTCTGGGTTCGATTTTGGTCAAGGGCATGTACCTCAGTTGCAGGCTCCTTCCTCCCTGGCTCAGGCCTGATCAGGGCACATGCAGGAGGCAACCAATCGATGTGTTTCTCTCACATCAATATTCCCATCTTTCCTTCTCTCTACCCCTCTCTAAAAATCAATGGAAAAATATCCTCGGGTGAGAATTAAATAAAAAACAAACAAATAAATAATAAATAAATAAAATCATGAGTGTTCTAAAACTGACTGAAAATGGAGAAACAAATTAGGAACAATTGGTCAGGACTACTCTTCATTTCTGTCAGATTATGGAGAGACCACCGATTGAGTCTGTTTGAAAGGTAATTGTATTCTGTTGCTTTTAAATGTCTGGAAATAAAAATCGCCTGTCATCTTGAAAGGTTAAAAAAAGTGTCATGGCTCAAAAAAAAAAAAAAAAAAAAAAAAAAAGAAAGTCAGAAACTATAAGCTATCCTGTTAGAATTATTCTATGGCGGTAACAAAGCCAGCCTGCAGTCCTTCCGAAAGGAGCTTATCTTATGACACACACAGGTGCGATGGGGAGGAATGTGGTCTCCACGGAGACGGAAAAGATAATAAGAAAGAGCAGCTCTTGTCCTGCATCTAAACCCAGGGCCTTTGAGAGATGGGAGTGAAAGGGCTGTTAAAACATTTATTTTTAGTGCAGATTGAGATTTATTGGAAATCAGTTGTGAGTGAAATTCAGCATTGATTACTACAGTTTGGCAAGACTCTGGGAACCACACTTATTTATGTTTTGCTCTCAATTATGCCATTTTGTTTCTAATTAATCTCTAGGTTTAGTGTAATGAATAGCTATCAACAAGACTGTCAGTCCTCTCCACACATCAGAGGGTATCAGTACGTTCATTGCTAAATGCCCCTGCTGCCTCCTGGGACTGACCAGATGGTGGGTCAGTGGGTTTGCCCCACACGCCTGCACCTGCCAGGCGCTGGCTGACGCCTAAGAGGATTCGAGTGATATTCCTTCCAAGGGAATGCAGGAGGGAGAAGGACTGGCCTGCTGTCCCTCTGAACTCCGATGTTCGGCTGGGATCTCTGCTTAACTTTGACAAGTTTCCCCTGACTCGGCCTCAGCAGCAGGTGGGGTTTTCCACGCTTGGATTCAGAGAAGTGGCTGTGTTTGCAGTGAGATATTTTTTATGCCTGTGTAATATTTGTGGGCATTCCTTTGCAGGTTGCCGACAGCCTCCTTTTTCCCCCTTTGAATCTTTTTTTTTAAATTTAATCTTCACCCGAGGAAATGTTTTTATTAATTTTAGAAAGAGAAGAAGGGAGAGAGAAAGAAACATCAATGTGAGAGAAACATCGATTGGTTGCCTCCCATTTGTGCCCTCACCGGGGATCAAACCCACAACCTAGGTATGTGCCCTGACCAGGAATCAAACCTGTAACCTTTTGGTGTGTGGGACGATGCTCCAACTAAGTGAGCCACCTGGCTAGGGCCTTCTCTGCATCTTTGCTCAGGATAAAATAAGCTGGGCTACATTTTTTTCTACATGAAAAAACATTTTTTAATGAGAACACTGCCTTAAAAATAGTAGCAGGAAGCACATGTCTTTATTCACGTTATAAAGTATAAATAGTAGCAATATACGTCATGTCTATAGTGTGGCCAGTTAAGATGGAAAAATCCTGCATGTGGGAATGGCGGTGGGGCTAGTGAAAGCAACTGATGAGGGGGAAGGGGGAAAGGAGAAAAATATGAGGACAGACAGAATAGAGCCCATCGAGACAAAGGGAGATGGGGAGCCTCCACGTGTTTTTGAACATGTTCTTTGGTCATTGATTAGCTTGTCACAATGGCCCCAGGTGGCTATTACACATAATCAGTATTATCCTTCAAAAATAAAATTGAGAGAGGTGTATCTCTCACTTTGCACCCCCAATGAACTATTGAAGAACTCATCTATGCTGGAGGCATCAAGCTGGTGTTCATTTTTAAAACACATGATTATGAAGAGTAGAGAGTAACAGGGTTGATGACATACCCCTTACACAAGGACTGATTTCATACTTTATAGTTGTCCCTCAGTATCAGGTGTGTCAGTTGTGTGTCTGCATCCGGTATTTGTGCACAGAAGACATTGCTTTGACTGTATTTAATTTGGTCCCTTGCATCACCTTTTGTATGCCGTATATGGAATTCGCTGTGCCCTCTGGTTTTCTGCTCGGGTCTTTACTACACTGGTGATAGGAACCCGTCATGACAGGTCCTTCAGAGGAGGCCAGACAGACTTGAAGGTGCCACTTGATTTCTTTCCCAAAATCTATTTTGCGAACCACAAGACTGCTTCACGCACTTAGACACTCTCAGCTGACTTCACAAGGATTAGTCCTCATTCGTTCTTTGCTTCACTTGACTTGGGATATAGTATCTTCAACAGAAGACTTCTCCCCGCTCCCCCCATTATAATAGTAATATTTAAAGGCTCTTCTGCAGAGTAATTGGAAGATGCATGGTTGTTACTTTATAGACATCAACTGAGTTGACTCTCAGATATGTGCTTGTCAGACAGTGTGGTAAGCTTTCACCACAATAGAAGCAAGATGGGGGAACAAGGCAAAATGATTCGTGGATCATGCGGAGGCCATCAAGGGGAGCTTTGGGATGATCAGTGGCAAGTAGAATGGGGGACAAAGACTCAGTGAGAGTTGAGGGCAGAATACTTTTTGGTCAGGGAATAGAAAATGTTTTTAGTCTTTAGTGATTTAAGATCAATATGAAGTTTTATTCAAATGCTGATCTTGCAGTAGATTAAATAATATATTCTAATGTCTCTGTGCTTTCTTGAAACATATTTAAGTAAACAGAAACCTTTATTTTTATCATATTTAAGTGAACAAAAGTTTTTACTCTTTAGTAGTAAGGTTTATATTTGAAATGCTGTTGTAGATTCTGGTAATTTTTCACAGAGAACAAACTTGATTCTTCTCTTCTGAAAGACTAAATTACAGGAACCTATCATTCTGTTTCTCTTGCCACCCATCTAAATAGGACGATTTGAAAATATGGTAGTTAGCTTATTCACATGCTTTATTAAAGTGAAGGAGGTTTCACCAGGTCACTGCTAAAGTTTTCCAAGCCTCCTCTTTCCCATTGGTGTCTGAGTACCTGGCATTTGGTTCTCTCTAGAGTGACCATATAACCAGTTTTCTGATGGGGTTTATTATTATATTATTATATGATTATTATTCTTTATATAGCAGCTTTATTGAAATATAATTCACTTACCATACAATGCAGTCATTTAAAGTGTTCAATTCTATAGTTTTTGGTATATTCCCAGAGTTGTGCTACCATCACCATTGTCAATTTTAGGACTTTTATCACCTGAAAAGGAACCCAAGTAGGCATTAGCTATCACTACCTTGTTTCCTCTCACTACCTCCACCCTCCAGCCCAGGGAAACACAAATCTTCTTTCTGTCTGTATAAATGTGCCTATTCTGGACATTGCAGGTAAATAGACTCATATAGTATGTGACCTTTTGTGTCTGGCTTTTTTCATTTAGCATGTTCTGAAGGTTCACCCATGTGTGGCATGTATTAATACTTCATTCTTTTTATGGCGGAATAATATTCCATTGTGTGGATATATCATATTTATCCATTCATTGGTTGATGGACAATTGGAATGTTTCCACTTTTTGGCTACTATTGAAAATGATGACATTCATGTACAAGCTTATATGGACATATGTCTTAATTTTTGTTGGGTATAAACCTAGGAGTGGAATTGCTGGCCTTTATGGTAACTCTGCATTTAACCTTTCGAAGAACTGCCAGACTGTTCTGCAAAGCGGCTGAACAAATTTTCATTCCCATCAGCAATATATGAGGGTTCCAATGTCTCCCCATTCCCCCAACACTTGTTATTATGTGATTTTTTCTTACACTGGGGACAATTTTGAGATTGAAAGTGAGCACGTGTTAATTACATCAGGTATGAACCAGGTGTGAGTAGCCTGAGCTAACCAGGAAGTTGGTTAATCTAGAACTCTGGGAAATGGGGGCCTGCTCTGGGCAGCAGGAGAGGGGCAGCAGGGGGACATCTGGGGACATGGAGCTCAGTGTCAGGATATTCAACAGGAAAACATGTCTGGGTTTATCACAATGCCCTGCTGGTAGTTATTACTGCTTCTAATGACCACACCTACATTCACATGGAAAGGCATCAAGGCCTGTAAAATCACTTCGACAATTAGGTTATCACTCTTAATAGTGAGATACAGCAGTGCCTCAGCTTCGTTCAGTAGGTAAAATAACTGTAACCAGGTAAACCACAGGCTCTTCAGAGCAGATATGTAACAGGATGTTTCATCGGATCTGTGCTCTGACTGTGGTTTGGTTACCAGGGACAGTATTTGGCATTGAAGTGCATCTCTTTCCTGGGCCTCTCCTGCTTGCTTCAGGTTTTACAGATTTTTGTCACCTTATTTCTTTTTCAATATTGTTAGTGACCACATGATAGTGTTCGTGTAAGCTGTCTGGTGAGGGAGTCTCTAGCCCTCTACCCTGTCACAATGGCAGTTGACCCATGAGGCTAGCAGTAGCTCCCGTTATCCTTATCGACTGGCTAGGGTGATGCCATAGAGAACATTGGCTGACCCAGAAACCAAGGCATCAGAAATAAAAGTGGTGTTGGCACCATAAATACCTATTGGACTTTAATACCCATAAAATGTATTCTTTCCAGATTGGATGATCTGGTGTGCTGGCTTTTGTCTATTAATGAAAACCATGTATCACAAGGTTTCCGTTTTTTATTTGCTGCTGGAAAGCTCAGAGCTGAGGGTTTTGTGGGTTTTCTTTTTGGTTCAATTATAGTAACTAATTCATCAATGTCTTTAATATAACAATTTCTGTGCTCCTTGCAATGTTTTTTAACGGAATTTTTTTCTTTTTAAAATATATTTTTATTGATTTTAGAGAGGAAGGGAGAGATAGAAACATTAATGATGAGAGAGAATCATTGGCTGCCTCCTGCATCCCCTCATTGTGGATTGAGCCTGCAACCTGGGCATGTGCCCTGACCAGGAATCAAATTGTGACCTACTGGTTCATAGGTCAATGCTCAACCACTAAGCAACACAGGCTGGGCTTAACTGTATTATTATTATTTTTTTAGTTGACTTAAAGAACATATATTGAGCACCTGGTTTTTCATTCTAATTTACATTGTAAGCCATGACCCCTGTGAACCAGGCCAACCTTTGTTACTAGTATAAAAGACACATTGTACAGATATATTTGAAACATGGAGATATTTCACTAATATTCCTTATCGTCACTTTTATTTTGTTTTTTTAAATCCTTACCTGAGGATATTTTTCCATTGATTTTTAGAGAGAGTAGGAGGGAGGGAGGAGTGGGAGAGAACTTAACTGTATTTTTAATTGTCCTTATTTTATGACTTAAAAAACTAACAAACATTGAAACCACCTTTGAATTTTTTAAAACTCCCATGAGAAAATACCACTGTCTATTCTCTCCAGAATTGTAGGCCTTTTGAAAAATCTCATTATTGATTTAGGGAGGTGGCGCTTCTATGGGGTACCTTCCCTCTCGGGGCTTTCTACCACGTGGGGTCATCTTGTTTGTTCAGACTAAGGAAGTATCAGGAGAGGAACTCTGAGTTTTCTTCCAGAATTTAATTAGAAAAAGCAAAATGCTCGATAAAGAGGCACTTTTCTCAACATTAAATATCCTGCAGGGAAAATGGGCTGAAGTTTAAGCTGCAAGCTCTTCTGAGATCATTCAACTTGTCCTTAATGAAAATTGTTGACAGGGCAGAGTCTCTTGATTGCCCTTTCTTTTCCAGGGAACGGGTAAAAGAACCTCTTCTGGACGAATATGCCCCGCTCCTGAGGCCTTTGGCAGAGCTCAGGTCCAGCTCTGCCTTGACCAGGCTGCTCAGGAATAAGGGGACATCACCCCAGCGTGGTGGGGTGGTCCTCCGGAGGGCTTCATGCCTTTGAGTAGCCTGCCGCGTGGCAGCTTTTTCCATGACGTGGAAGAGAGGTACAGTCAGTCCTCATTAGCGTGCTCTGTATTTGATTTCCCTGCTCCCTAAAATTTATTTGTAACCCCCAAATCAATACTCACAGAGCTTTGTGGTCAATTGTGGACATGGGAACAACAGTGAAAAACTTGAATCATCCAATGAGAATGTCCCTGCTGAGGTCGGACAAGACCCCAGCTCTTAAACTGTAAATATGTGTCCTTTTCTCTAATCTATTTAGTGTAAGGTTTTCCACAAATTTGTGCTTTTGAATTCCCTGTTTAAAATGGGCTCCAAGCATAGTGCTGAGGTGCTGTCTAATGTTCCTACCCAGGAAAGCTGTGATGTGTCTTACAAAGAAAATATGAGAGTTAGTTAAGCCTTGTTCAGGCCTGAGTTACAGTGCTCTTGGCCCTGAGTTCACTGGTAATGAATCAACAATGTATTAAACAAGATGTCTTCAAACAGAAACACACATTAAAAGAAAGGTTATGTGTTGATCAGTTGAAAAACATGTTGTGTCCCAAGGTTTATAGGAACCTATCCCTATATTCCTCCTAGCCGCAGTGGTTCGGTATTTATTAATTCAGTGTGTGCAGTGACTTTGCAGAACATAGCTACTGTGAATAACGAGCACCAACTGTATCTCTCTTCCTAGCCTCATAAATTTTTCAAGTATGCCTTCAGCCCCCCAGGAGAATGCAAGGGGCTTATTATTTCTTGGACCTCTTTCTTCTGGACAATTCCTCATGACAAATTATAAATATTATGTAGTGTTGAGTTGAACTTTTGAAAACCTAGTCAAAGTCATCTTCAAGGATTTTATTTCAAACATTGAACCAGACTTAAAATCAGTGGAGAACTTGGCCTGTCTTCAGGCTTCTCTCTGTAATATTTTCACAGGACATAGTAAATGTATGACATGTTTCTTTTTATTTACTAAGCATTCACAATGTGGAAAAATACATGTCACAGTAGAATTTAGAAAAGAATGATTTACTGGGCATTGAATTACACAACATTGTAAATCTAGAGAAAATTATTAACAATAAGACTTCAAAAGCTGAAAGACTGTGTTTAGTGAACTATTTCCTTACAAGCAAATCATGTCACCGTTTCCAATGTAGAAGCCTTTGAATGTGCTGAGAAAGAGTATAACACTCATCTCTGTAGGGGATTTATGGTTTTAGTCCTCGTTTTCTGAGTTTTGTCTCTAAAGAGTCTTCCTGAATAAGGAAGTTTGGTAGGCATTAAGTGATAATTATTGTAAAACATTGATAAAAAAATAACACATCCAAATGTATATTCTCATCATGGAATTTGATTCATGCTCTAGCCTATAGGCCCACTGGTGCGTTTGCCTGCATTCAGAGTTACTTGTTGATCAATTGAGTGATTCAGTCCCCTCTTCCCACTTCCTGGAGATTTAGCATCATTATTAAAAATAGCAGAAAAACATTGCGCAGTGGATTCCCATGAGAGTATAGCCTCATTTTTGCTGTTTATGGCTCCCTCTCCACTGAGGGAGCCACAGCTGGAAGGAAGGCTGCTGTTTTCCCAACCTGGCAGATCTCAGCGGGGGGTGAGGGAGGGGGTGGTGGGACAGGAATCCTTTCCGGAGGCTGAAGCAGGCCAAACAGCCCTCACTGTGCCCGCCCGCCTTTGAAGCTGCTGTCCCGTGTCCCATCCCACATTGACTCTGGCATGCTCCCTCTTCTTGATCCTAATCGAGATCTTAATCAAGGTTTCTCACAAGCCTTATCAGTCATCAGGGCGACCCAATCCCCAGATGATGGGTTGCGATTAAGTCAGCTTTCATAAGGTTTCTTCTACGATGTGAAGTGATTACAAAGAGGGTTTACAAGAGCAGTCAGAAGAAAGAGTTCAGATGAGGGCAGTGTCTTTAGTGAGTAATGTATTGTCTACAGGTAGACTGAAAAATTATTTCATTCACAATTACAGTAGGTTGTTTCCTGAAACACGCAAACAATCAGCAGATTCCTTGAAGAGATCACCTTTCTGAACAGTGCACGTTGACATGCCAAGTTGGCTTAGTCGTTGTCCCGGTGTAAGGGTGACTGGGCATTAGGAATGGGGGAGGTGATTTGGCTAAAGGACTGTCACTACCACTAACCATTAAACAGCGTCATCTGCCTTTGTATTTTCAGCGTCTCATTTCCTCCTACGTTCCTTCTTACCCCTTCACTCGCACCTCTATTTTGTGCTCTTTGCACGGGAGCTAGTGCCTGCTAAGAAATGTAGTGACATGGTGATGGTATTTGAATGAGGGATCCTGGAGCTTCTGATCTTGATCGTAATTAGCCACCCTGCTTGATACAGTCCTCAGAGGACATATGTGCTCTGAGGGTAGTGACTGTTGACGGCTTTTGCTGTGAAGCCTTGACCCCACATCCAAATGTGGGACCAGGAGAGCCCCCTCCACTGGGCAATGTGGGGAACTACTTTGGCAGAAGGAAGAACTAACCATATGCACCACATCTCTCTGAGGTGTGTGGCAGGGTGGCAGTCCAGGTTTTCTCTAGGAGGGGCTTTAGTCCTTGCCCTAGCTTACCTCACCACCAGATAGGAGCTAGGGCTCAAGGTCACAGGAATTAAACATCTCCTGGAAACAGTACCCTTCCCAGTGTAGAGCAGAGGCTCACCTCTCACTGTTTGCTCAGGACTTCAGTCAGCCCTGGGACATAGCACTACTCATGGAACTTGGGGACATTGGCCAAACTCCCAATAGAAGGAACTTAAAACCGTAAGAGGATGTGCAATACTGCATGTAAGTGGCCAGGCCCAGCCTTAGGCTTGCCTTTTCCTCGGTCACTCCAGTGATGGGCCACCAAAAGCAAGAAGGAAAGGAGAATGATAATTCATAAGAGACCATAGGATTTCCTTATTCCTAGACCAATGGTGGACAGTTGAGAGTGTGGTGGGTAGGCGGGGGGGGGGGGGGGGGGGGCGTGTAGATGCGCAGCCAAAGACACATAGAGGAATCTTTCAAATTGCAAGTTGAACTGCGAAACGAAGGTAGTGACTGAAAGTCACAGGGAGAGTTTATTTCTTAGGTTATGAAAGACAAATGTTTTTGAAGGCAGAGAAGAGCAATGTTGGAAATACTAGTAAAAGTGGGAATAACGAACAGGGCGTTGTCCCAGAGGAAGTCAGAAGGAGTAGAATCAAGAATAGGTGGAAGGAAGTGGGGGAAAATGGACAGGCAGGTAGCTCTAGCTGGACATCCCCAAAGGTATTTACTACTACCAGTCTGTTGTAAATAATGCTGCACTGAACACAGAGGTGCATATGTATTTGTTAATTAGTATTTTTGTTTTCTCAGATAAACACCTACAAGTGGAGTTGCTGGATCATGTGGTAGTTCTATTTTGTACTTATTGAGGAACCTCAATAACGTTTCCCATAGTGGCTGCACAAATTTACATTCCCACCAACAGTGCACGAGAGTTCCCTTTATCCATATCCTTGCCAACACTTGTTATTTTGTTGTTGTCTTTTGTCTTTTTGCTACTAGCATTCTGACAGGTGTTCGGTGATATCTCATTGTGGTTTTGATTGGCATTTCCCTGATGATTAGTGATGTTGAGCATCTTTTAATTGGCTGTTGGCCATTGATATCTCTTCTTCGGAAAAAATATTTATTCAGATCTTCTGCCCATTAAAAATGTTTTAAATTTATTTCAGAGAGGAATGAAGAGGGAGAGAGAGATAGAAACATCAGTGGTGAGAGAAAATAATTTATTGGGCGCCTTCTGCATGCCCCACACTGGGGATCGAGCCCACAACCCGGGCATGTGCCCTGATAGGGAATCAAACTGTGATCTCCTGGTTCATAGGTTGATGCTCAACCATTGAGCCACACTGGTGAAGCTCTTCTGCCTGTTTTTAATTGGATTTTTGTTTTGTTTTATTATCAAGTTGTATGAGTTCTTCATAACCTATTATTGGATATGTGAATTGCAAATATCTTCTCCCATTTAGCAGGTTGCCTTTCATTTTGTTGTGGTTTCCTTCACTGTACAGAAGCTTTTTAATTTGATGTAGTCCCACTTGTTTATTTTTGCTTGTGTTGCTCTTGTCTTTGGGGTCAGATCTAAAAAAATTGCTAAGACCAATGCCAGGAAGTTTACTTCTTTTGTTTTCTTCTAGGAGTTTTATGGTTTTGGGTCTTACATTCAAGTCTTTATTCTATTTGAGTTAATTTTTATGTCTGTTGTAAGATAGTGATCCAGGTTCATTCTTTGGTTTATGGCTCTCCAGTATTCTGAACACCATTTATTGAAGATTCTGTCCTTACCCCAGTGTATATTCTTGCCTCCTTTGTTGTAAGCTAATTGACTACATATGCATTGGATTTGCTTTTAATTGCTACACAAGTCTCCTTACTCTGTGAACTTGTAAGAATCCACCCATAGTTAAAGTCAGATTTGAAAAATTGTGAGGGATTGTTATGAGGATTTTAATTCTTTGTTTCCCAACTACAACATGCTTCCATTTCTTAAAATATTGCATTTCTTTAACTATTTATACAAGGCAACAGATATAACCACATGAGACTAGAAAGCTTAAAAGTCATCATTATCCTATAAACCCCCGAAAGGGTACTTAAAATAATATAAAATGGAGTACAAATATCTGTGCTATTATCCTCTGAACTGAAGCAAGTAGCATGTCGATGTGATGTGATGTTTAGACCAGATTAATTACATAAAACAGTAAAAGTTCAACATATGAGTATAGTAATGATGTGATGAATTGCCTGAATTACTCAAGTGATTGTGTTAAGCCTTCACTTCATTTGTTTGAAGAGTTCTTCTGAGGAGCTTAGTAAAATTATCTGAGTGTTGTTTCTAGGTATGACATTTTTGTGTGCATTACTCCACTTATCATTTAAAATGTAGCATTACATTGTTCTCCTTTCTGTTTCTTAAAGAACTTACCTTTTCTGGCTTCAGGGCCTTTGCACCCACTGTTCCTTTTTCAGGATCGCTAACATCCCTCCCCCCTCAAAATAGAGTATGAGACCTTCTCTTACTTCATGTCTCAGCTCACAGGTCTGCTCCTCAGAGAACCAACCAGTATAACCTTATGAAGAGCATCTTCTCCCTCCAGTACTCTCTATGGCATCATCTGATTCACTTCCTCCATGGCACTTGTCAAAATCTGTGATCATCACCTTTGTTTGCTCACTCCTCTGCTTTGGCACAGAGTTGACTCCTCAGTAAATACCTGTTGAATGAACAAAGAGCTTCACTGGTCATTCTTTCTGTCATTTATTCACTCCTTCATTTGCCCATTCAGCATAAGATACACATTGTGTGTCTGCTGAGAGCAGGTCACTGTATTGTGCTCAGGGGATGGCAAGAAGGTATTGCTCAGCAATAGTCATCTCAGTGAGTTTTTTAGGTAATTGATGCTTAGCCATTCAGTTATCAACATTTACTTAAAAGTCAATATTGGGAATAAATAAATAAACAATAGAACTGAAGGATGTTGGATAAAAATCTTCTTTAAGTACATTATGTGTATATCTCTTTCTTTCTTAAGTAAAAAGACCTAGTCTTCATAGGTCATAGTTCTCATTGTGAAGCACCCTTACAGTGTGGTTTTTACTCACATTTTAGCTTTTCTCTGAGCCCACACAGATCCCACTTCCTCTATGATAACTGAACCAGTTTCTCTGATGACGGCCCCCTCCCAGTCTCTAGATATAAGAGTGCCATCACTGATCTCCTAGGTCTAAAGAAAGATATTTAGTGAGGTTGTTCTCACCATGGCCCCATATCTCAGTTCCCTTGCAGTGTGTGAGGGACTAAAGTTACCCAAACATGACAATATTTTCCAAGGGATGGTAGAAAACAGGAGATTTTTGGAAAATTGCATTTATAAAGTTAAATAGTATGAACGTTTTTAATCTTGTTATAAAATTACATATGTATTTCCCTTTTATAAGGTCATCTTTGAGAGATGAGATTTATATTAGTACTAGTAGCCCTGTGCATGAATCTGTGCGCCAGTAGCTCGCTGCCGCTCTCCAGTAGCTCTCCACCTGCTGCCCCGCCCTCCTGTAGCTCCCCCTGCTCCCCTCCCCTCCGCCCCCCTCATAGGTTGCTGCCCTGCCCCGTCCTGTAGCTCTCTGCTGCCTGCTTGTAGCTCGCTGCCCCACCCCCCTGCTGATCCATGATCGGTCATTATGTGGTCATTGGTCATTTCACAACCATTTGCATATTACATCTTTATTATATAGGATGATATTGGTCAGATGGCCTTTAGCAATGTATTTGTAGGAAGCACCTATTATCTATGCCTGGGGTTGTCAGAGGGCAAAAATTCAAACCATCTTCTCTGCAGGAAGCTCATTTCTGGATTCTGTGTGCTTATTGTTTGTTTCCATTGTAACTTCCTTCCAAATGCATCTCCTAATAGTGGCAACAGCAAAGGTTGCAAAATTTCATATGCTTATTTGGCAGGGATTTTACATCTGGATTTGTTCTTCTGGTAAGAAAACACATTCTCCACTTCATATCCAGAATTTAAGCTTACATTTAAAAAAATAAATTTATTAGAGTGACATTGGTTAACAAGATTATGTAGGTTTCAAGTACACATTTTTATGATCCATGATCTGTGTATTGCATTGTGTGCTCACCACCCAAAGTCAAATCATCTTTTGTCACCATATATTTGGCCCACTTTACCTTTTACTACCCCTAAACCCCCTTCGCTCTGGTAACCACCATACTGTTGTTTGTGTCTATAAGTTTTTGTTTGTTTGTTTTTTATTCATTTGTTATTTTCAGTTTTATATCCCACATATGAGTGAAGTCATATGATTCTTAACTTTTTCCGACTCACTTATTTTGTTTAGCATGATATTCTCAGGGTCCATCCCTGCTGTCACAAATGTCAGTATTCCATCTTTTCCTCTGACTGAGTAGTATTCCACTGTATACATGTATCATATGTTCTTTATCCAATCATCTATTGAAGGACACTTCAGTTGTTTCCATGTCTTGACCACCATGAATAATGTTGCAATAAACATAGGGGTGCATATATATTTGTGAATAAATGTTTGCAAATTTTGAGGGTAGATAACCAGAAGAGGGCTTGCTGACAGTATTGAAAGACCAAAAATAAACCCACATGTATATGGACAAATAATTTTTTACAAAGGAGGCAAAAACATACAATGGAGAAAAGAAAGCCTCTTCAATAAATGGTACTGGGAAAATTGGAAATCCACACGCAAAAAAAAAAAAAAAAGAAAAGAAAAGAAAAAGAAAGAAAGAAAGAAACTAGACTAGTTTGGCCCCATATACAAAAATTAATACAAAATGGATCAATGATCTAAATATAAGATCTGAAACAATAAATTACATAGAAGAAAGCAGAGGTACTAAACTTATGGACCTTAGTTTTAGAGAAGATTTTGTGAATTTTACCTCAAAGGCCAGGGAGATAAAAGTAAAAATAAATGAACAGGACTATATCAAACTAAAAAGCTTCTACACAGCAAAAGAAATTGCCAACAAAACAAAGAGGCAACCAACCTAATGGGAGAAGATATTTGCAAACAACAGCTCCTACAAGGGGTTAATATCCAAGATAAATAGAGGCTTACTGTTAAATAGTTGTATTTTTGAAATCCACGTTTTTATTACATATGGTATTTTGAAATCCATGATTTTATTACATGTGGTACTTTACCTGCTATTTCTCTTTATTCTCTTTGATCCATTTTACAGGAAATTGAAGATCAGAGATGTGACTCTTATCAGTTTAGTGTCTTTCCCCCACATCACAGCTCTCTCCTGTCTCTTATACTCATTGTGGTCGGACACTAAAGACTCCCAATGAGTACATTTTCCACATAGGTGAGACTTACTCCATTGACCGCCAAAATAATTATTATTTTAATTACTTTGGAACTATAGTTCACAGTTGCGTCACTTGTTATAAGACTGTCCAGAGCAGTGGTTGCCCACCTTTTGGACCTCATGGACCACCTATTCTAGGTTTACTTCCACCTATTCTATAGAAAAAAAAATCCCCTGGCTGATCCTCGTCTAGTACTTGGGCCATTGTCATGCATGTCCTGGATCCGGTTAGGTTCTGGTAGGTCATCTTCAGTTATCATTACACATTCATGGTCTTTAATGGTGGCCTAGCTCAGGACTATCCATTTTAGTTTTTCTTTCTTTATTTTAATTGGATAGTATTTTTTATTTATTTTTTTCTTTATTGATTAAGGTATTACATATGTGTCCTTATCGCCCCATTGCCCCCCCCACCCCCTCACTCATGCCCTCATCCCCCTGGTGTCTGTGTTCATTGGGTTAGGCTTATATGCATGCATACACTGAGTGGCCAGATTATTATGATGTCTGAACACATAATAATCTGGCCACTCAGTGTATATCCTATATAATAAAAGGCTAATATGCAAATTGTCCCCTCGACCAGGAGTTCGACCAGCAGGCAGGCCGGCCAACCGCCCATGTCCCCTCCCCTGGCCAGGCTGGCCGGACCCCACCCATGCACCGGGTCTCTATTTATGGCCAGATTATTATGCATTCAGAGATCATTATAATCTGGCCATTCAGTGTACAAGTCCTTTGGTTGATCTCTCCCCTCCTATCCTCCCCTACCTTCCCACTGAGGTTTGATGGTCTGATCGATGCTTCTACATCTACACAATAGAATACTATGCTGCGGTAAAAAAGAAGGAATTCTTACCATTTGCAACAGCATGGATGGAACTGGAGAGCATTATGCTAAGCGAAATAAGCCAGTCAGAGAAAGAAAAATATCACATGATCTCACTCATATGTGGGATATAATGATCAACATAAACTGATGAACAAAAACAGGTCCAGAGACAGAGAAGCATTTTAGTTTTTCAATGACTGTGTTTCCATGAGATGGAAATCACAGGGCCGAGTCTCTTTGAAGCTCATAGCAAGACTTCATGTTATCTGAAAGATAATATTTCAAATATTTCAGTGAAGAGTTTGCATAGTAATGCTAACACTGAAAATGTAGTATAAAATCAGTCTTCATCATGTTAATGTCTCTCTTTCCAATAAATACTAAGTGTAACAAGTCAGTAGTTCATAAAGTGCCCCAGGTGTCCGCACTGTTTGGGGAAGCGCTGTGGCTCCTGTTACATCTGATTGCAGCGGAGCTTGGTCCGTACGCTAATTACCGAAACTTCTGAGATGAAACTTACTCCAGCTTGTGGAATCACTTTAATTGCTCTCTTAAGTTGTTTTCGTCCTATCCGTAAATATAATTTTATGTCATATTTCACTCACTACTGGTGATTATGTGGAGTTCTGATATGTGAGTATATGTAATAAAAATAAGAACCAATTTAGATTCAGTGAGGACACCACAAAAGAAAGAAACTTGCTTAATTCCAAATTTCCAATTCTTTGATGATTTGATTGTAAACAGGATAGGTTTTATTTTTATTACATTTACAAAATATGGGGTGTAACTTGAGCAAGAGTTGCTACTCTCGTGTCAGTTATTTTTATTTTATTCTGTATTTTTCCTTCTTGATGTTCTAAATGTCATGTCACTTTAATCCCACTGGAGTCTGTGATGCTACTGTCATTCCCAACTCCTCTCTGGCGGCCGTGGCACCCTCTGGGGCCTTCTGTTTCCATTTAGAAGGCAGTGCCAGCAGCACATACAGGGTCGCTGCTCGCACAGCAGCAGCTGGGTTTTTGGAAAAGGGTATTAGGCTGTGAGTCATCTCTGACAGCAAATTCTGAGTCCTGGTGGAGCAATGTTCAGCAGACGCAGGAAAGCTGGGTTCTCCTGCCTAGGGTTCTGAGGCAGGAGCCAGATGTGGCAGGATGTGGCAGGATGTGCCAGATGGGGCAGAAGAGCGGAGCTTCCTCACAAGGCTTCCTGGATAAGGCTGTTCTGAATCTTCATCTGTGGAACCTTAAAGTGCCAAAAAAAAAAAAAAAAAAAAAAAAAGGCATGTGTGATGAGAATTAGAACTTAAACCCTAAAAACAACTAAAAAAAAAATCTTAAATCCCCAAGCATGTCAAACTCGCGGATGGTAGGCCACGTGGCATGTGTCCTGCCGGCCATGAGTTTGACATGCTTGTTAGCCTGACCTCTGAGAGTGCTCCCTGGGCTTCCTTCGCAGAAAGGTGCCTGCCCCAGAGCTTTTCAAACTGCAGGACCTGCAGGACCAGGAAGCCACAGATACACTGTGCATTCTCCCAGAGTAGGAGTTTCATTAAATTCCCCATAATTTTAATGTTTTAGTAATAAAAGTGTGGATGTATATATATTATTAATGAGAATACAAGTTTTTGCATATCTTTACGTGATGTAAGTAAGCACTGAAGTGGTTCCTTTTTCTTTAATGGACTTTAATTTTAGAATAATCCTAGATTCAGAGAAAAATTGAGCAGAAAGTACAGAGATTTCCCATACAGACCCAGCCCCCACACAGTCCCAGCCTCCCCATATCAACACCCTGCACCAGAGTGGTGCATTCGTTACAACTAATGAACCTGCACTGGCACATCATTATCAGCCCAAGTCCATGGGTTATAGCAGGGCTCACTCTTGGTGTTGTACATTTTACAGGTTTGACAAATGTATAATAACATATATTCACCATTATAATATATAGAATAGTGTCATTGCTCTAAGAGTCATCTTTGCTCTACCTATTCATCCCATCATCCTCTCTAACCCCTGGCCACCATTGATCTTTTTACTGTCTTCATAGTTTTGCCTTTTCCATCTATCCTATATAATAAAAGCCTAATATGCTAAGTGTCCAGTTATCTGGTTATCCATTCAACCAATCAAAGCATAATATGCTAATGATATGCTAAGGCTGTTTAACCACTACTATGACGTGCATTGACCACCAGGGGGCAGACGCTTCGACCAGTAGGTTAGCTTGCTGCTGGGGTCCGGCAGATAGGGACTGAGTGAGACAGGCCGGACAAGCCCTGGAGCCCTCCCACGGTCCCTCCCCGGCTGGCCAACCTCCCACGTTCCTCCTTGGCCCCAATCATGCACCGGTGGGGTCCCTCGGCCTGGCCTGTGCCCTCACAATCCGGGACCCCTTGGGGGATGTCAGAGAGCCCGTTTCAGCCCATTCCCACAGGCCAGGCCGAGGGATCCCACTGGTGCACGAATTCGTGCACCGGGTCTCTAGTATATATATAAAAGCCTAAGTGACCATTACTCCCACAGCCAACCTCCCATGGCTGGTCAACCTCCTGCAATCCCTCCCCCCATCTGGCCAACATCCTGTGGTCCCTGCCCCCAGCTGGCCAACCTCCCATGGTCCCTCTCCCCAGACTGGGCGAGATGGCCCTAATCGGCCCCGATCACTGCCAGGCCAAGGGACCCCACTGGTGCACGAATTCGTGCACTGGGCCTCTAGTAATGTTATATAGTTAGAATCATACAGTATGTAGCCTTTTTCGATTGGTTTCTCTCACTTAGCAATATGCATTTAAGGTTCCCCCATGTCTTTTTATGACTTGAAAGCTCATTTATTTTTAGAACTGAATGATATTCCATGGTCTAGATCAGTGGTTCTCAACCTTTCTAATGCCGCGACCCTTTAATACAGTTCCTCATGTGGTGGTGACCCCCAACCATAAGATTATTTTCGTTGCTACTTCATACCTGTAATTTTGCTACTGTTAATGAATTGTAATGTAAATATCTGTATTTTCCGATGGTCTTAGGCGACCCTGCTAGCGGTTCGCGACCCACAGGTTGAGAACCGCTGCTGTAGAGTCTAAGACCATCGGAAAACACAGATATTTACATTACGATTCATTAACAGTAGCAAAATTACAGTTATGAAGTAGCAACGAAAATAATTTTATGGTTAGGGCTCACCACCACATGAGGAACTGTATTAAAGGGCCGTGGCATTAGGAAGATTGAGAACCACTGGTCTCGATGAACCACAGTGTAGTTATCCATTCACCGACTGAAGCCCATCTTTGTTGCTTCCAAGTTTTTGCAGTTATGAACAAAGCTGCTATAAACATCCACATGCAGGTTTCTGTATGGACATAAGTTTTCAACTCCTTTGGGTAAATACCAAGGAGTGTGATTAATGGATCATATTGTAAGAGTATGTTTAGTTTTGTCTTCCAAAGTGGCTGTACCATTTTGCATTTCCACCAGCAATAAATGAGAGTTCCTGTTGCTTCACATTCTCACCAGCATTTGGCATTATTTGTGTTTTGGATTTTTGGCATTCTAACGTGTGTTTAAATCATTTTTTTTTAAATTAGCAAGACCTTGAAGACATGTGATGTAGAACATCTTTTCATATGCTTACTTGCCATCTGTATACCATTGGTGAGGTATCTGTTAAGGTCTTTGGCCTATTTTTAATTGGGTTGTTTTCTTCTTGTTGAGTTTTAAGAGTTCTTTATATATTTTGGATAATAGTTCTTTATCAGATATGTCTTTGCAAGTATGTTCACCCAGTATGTGGCTTATGTTCTCTTTCTCTTGACATTATCTTTTGTAGAGCAGATGTTTTTAATCTTTTACTTTTTTAAAATTTAAATTCTTTATTGTTGAAAGTATTACACATGTCTCCTTCCCCCCCACCCCCAGATGTTTTTAATTTTAATGAAGCCCATCCTATCCATTGTCTCTTTTATACATTGTGCCTTTGGTGTTCTAGATTTTAAAAAAATTTTTGCCAAACACAAGGTCATCTAGATTCCCCCATGTTATCTTCCAGTTTTATAGTTTGCATTGTACATGTAAGTCTAGGTCTCTTTTTTTTTTAATAAACTTTTAAATTGAAGAACCATATACAAACAGAAAAGTTTGAAAATCATGTTATTTCATGAATTATCACAAAGTGAACATATTTGTAACTATCACACAGGTTAAGAGAGAAACCAGTACCTCAGAAAACCCCTCTCAATCATTATTCCCTCTCTTACTGTTTTGACTTGTAAAGCTGCACAGTAGTATTGACTGTTTCTCCAAGTTTATATTCCCTTCCAAAAATTTACCTGCTTTTCTTTGTTCTTCACAGCACTCAGGTTGTCATTTTTTTTTTTTTGTCTAGAATTTATTATTTTTATCTGTGAGAGGGTTGCTGGTTTAGAAGTTTACTCTACCTTTTTAAAAATGTATTTATTGATTTTTAGAGAGAGAACGGAAGGGAGAGTAAGGAGAGATCCATTCATTGTTCCACTTATTTATGCATTTCTTTAGTTGCTTCCTGTTTGCGCCCTCATCAGGAATCAAACCCGAAACCTTAGTGTATTGGGATGATGCTCTAACCAACTGAGCTACCTAGCCAGGGCCAGGAGTTTACTCTTTCTTACTGGAAGAGGCGGCTGGTTCATTTATGTTAAATGCAACTAGAAATTGTGTATCTTCTATGTGTTATCTTACTATTTGCTTCCCTTTTCCCCATCTGTTCTACCTTTTGTATTTTTTAATAATTGGTTTCTATTAGTTTAAATATTCCATCTCTGCACTCTAGTAGCTTGGTAGCTATATACACTGTTTAATATACTTTTTGTAATTCATAGAAATTATAAAGTTACTCTTATTAGTCTAATGTTAATACCTCTTTTCCTCTCCCAGATAATAGAAGGACCTTAGAATATTAAGTTAGTTATTTTTCTACTGATTTTATGCTCTTGTGTATTTTAATTATCTATTTTTGAAAAGTTAAGAAGACATTACTATTGTTTTCTACACAATATTCTCTTAGATTTAATTATGTATTTACCTTTTCTAGTGATATTTACTAGTTTCTCCATCTGTGAGCTTCTATTTGGTAGCATTTGCTTTCTGAGTAAAGGTCTCCCTTTAGTCTTTTTTTAGTGCCAGTTTCCTGGTGAGAAATTCCCTCAGTATTTTTTTTGTCTGAAAAGTTATATTTCATTATTACTTTTGAAATATATTTTCACTACATACAGCGTTCTAGGTTGGCATGTAATTTATTTCAGCATTTTGAAGATCCCATTCCTCCTCTCATTATTTCCACTGAGAAGTTAAATGTCAGTTTTGCTATTATTGCTCCTCTAAAGCAGCGTGTCTTTTTCCTTGGCTATTTTAAAACATTTTTACTTTGTATTTTGCTTCCAACTATTCTTCTCTGATATGAGTAGATGTTGTTTCCTTTATATTTTTTTCTTCTTAGAGTTTATAGTGCTTCTTGAATTTGTGGCTTGATTTATTTGTTCACTACTGGAACATTCTCATCCATTTTCTCTTCAGATACAGTTTCTGCCCTATTCTCTTGCTTATCCTACTGGGACTATTGTTGCAGGCGTGTGACATATTTTCTCTGTGTTCCAGATGTCTCTTACACTTCGTGTATTTTCCATCCTGTCTCCCACCTTCACCAGGATCTGTTCTTCTGACATATATCCCAGTTCTCCAGTTCTCTCTTCATACCTCATATCCTTATGCACCCATCCATTTAGTGACTATTTTTAATTATTGTATTTTTTAGTAGAGACAGACCTCCTACCTGCTTTCCCTCCTTCATCTGGATTTTTACGTGGCCATCTATATTTCTCTTTGGCCACCAAGTAAGCCCACACGGAAAGACGTATGTTCTAGTAGAATGGCTTCAGAGACTGCTTCATTAATCTGTCTTCTTTTATATCAGATTCTGCACTAACCTTTGGAAAATAAGATGTAGAGGAAAATGATAAAATGAGACATATGAGGAAATTTTAAAACTCATGACTGGCCTCTTCATTTAAAAATAATTTATCATCTCTTCCAGCATCGCTAGTAAAGGCTCTTAACTTTGTGGCTTATCTGCCATTCTCTCAAGCCCATGGTATGTACTTATAGGTTCTTACATTAAATTATAAGCAGAATCATGAATTAGGAATTGAGAATAAAGGTGGCCACAAATCTATTCCAACATCTTCTCTATGCAAGGCCTGAGAATGTGATGTTCTATGCTTCTGTTTTTAAAGGGAGAGCATTTTGGTGGTTACCAGGAAGCGACCGGGGGCACGCTGGGAGTATCACTGGCCTCACAGCCCAGAGATCCTGACTTTACCCCAGGGTGACATCACACTGCGTGTGACCTTGAACACACCATAGACCCTCTTGGGCCTTATTTGACAATTTGTAAAATTCTTGGAAAATCCTTCATCCTGACTTCAGTGCCTGGAAGAGTATTTTCTAATAATCCGAGTGAGAACATAAAGCAGTTCTTCATATTCTGTGATATTGCCGGGAGAGAGGGGGCAAAGTTAACTGGTCCAGAAGTTGACAATTGCGTTTTCATGTAAGCAAGTCAAGCTAAAGAAAAAAAGTATGCTGTCAAGATCCAGTTTATTGAGTTAGATTACAAATGTAAGGCACCTTTTATTGGCTTACTGTGGGGCTCAGTACGGATTTTCCAAAAGAATGAATGAGAGATCATCATCATAATATCTATCATTTATCAACTGCCTGCTGTGCCAAGCACTGGAGAAAGAGCCATGAATAATACAGACCTGGCGTCTGCCCTCTCCAGGGCACAAATGTTATTACCATTTAGGAACACATGGGGAAAAGGTACTTCAGATATGGTGTTATATTAAAAACCTTTTACGGAATAACAACATTGGCAGCTTTAGTTCTTCAGCAGCCTGCAGTTGTGCCAAGGATCAGAGTAATCTTCCACTTACCAAGGGCTTTCTCAGCTTTTACATGGTGTATTAAATTAGACGCCCACTCACCAAATATCTGTGCATCTCGGTTGTGGCAGATGGATTTGGGCTTTGGGTGCTGGGACACATTCTGTCACAGCTGATCATTTGCTGGTTCTCTGTCTGGGGTTGGATGGAGTTGGCATCTGTCTCCTAGGGTCCTCCCACCCCTGACAGTTTGTGGTTATGGTGACAAAATTATTACATGATAAATATCATGGTAGGTACATAAACAGAGGATAAGGGACAGCAATGGAAAGAATCTCAAACACAATTTAAGGTCCTAACCATTTACGTTACAAGCCCCAGGACGGCATTTGGCGTGTGTTAAGGGATCCATTGTCTTGGGGACAGTTTTCTTTTTCTTTCAGCCAGGAAAATACTGGTTTCCCCAGACCTTCAACAGCACTGGGGGTTATCACTTAACATATTTGGAATTTGATAAGCAAATGTAGAATCTATCTTTCATTTACATTTTTGGATTGCCAGAGAAGCTGAGTGTTGTTGCATAATTTGTAGTCTTATTTGTGTGTGTGTTTTGTGAATTGCCTCATTTTTAATTGGGATGCTTGCCATTTTTATAATTGTCTTATTAAGAGGTTTAAAAAACTCTATATGCCATCTCCTTTTCTAGCATCTATTACAAATATTTTTCTCAGTTTTTTATTTATTATACTTGTTATATTTTATTAACAAAAATCTAACAATAATTTCCTTTAGTGTTTATGTGTTTGATGTTATTTTAAGCAAGGCATTCTAGGCCCTTCAATGATATAAGTATTCACCTATTTTTTTTTTTTAATATTCTCATGGGGTATTTTTCCA
Source organism: Cnephaeus nilssonii (assembly GCF_951640355.1). Lineage (NCBI taxonomy): Eukaryota > Metazoa > Chordata > Mammalia > Chiroptera > Vespertilionidae > Cnephaeus > Cnephaeus nilssonii. The sequence goes on along the minus strand of NC_137073.1, from coordinate 74,093,043 downwards.
TTTAAAAATTTTATCTGGAAGTTATTTGGATATCTGTTATGATACATGGAGCTAACTTAGTTTTTCTCCATATTTAACCAATTATCCTATCATTATTGAAATTATTGAATTATCCACTTCTTCCCCACTGACATAAAATGACACTTTTACTGTTTGCTAAAAGCGTACTTCCAAGACAGCATGTCTCTAGCAGAGAGGTCAATAAAAGATAATAGAAAGCCTAGGAAATGGAAAACTATATAAATATGTATTTGTTCATATACATATTTATATGGTGTGTGTGTGTGTGTTTTCCTAAGCTTTCTGTTGTCTTTCATCAATGGCTCTGCTAGAACCACACTGTTTTAGTAGTTGTATCTTTGAAGTCAGTTGTTACATCTGGCAGATCAAAATACTCTTAGCTCTTCCTTTATAATTTTGTTAGCACATTGCTGGTGGCTATTCTTCTATGTGACTTTGAGAATCATTTTACAAGTTTAAAAAGTTGTGCCAGGATACTTATAGTAATTAATATACTGATTAATTAAGGGGAGACAACATTTTTCAATAGTGACTTTCCATCTAGGAAGGCAGCATATCATTCCATTTATTTTCATCTTCTTGATGTTACACACCAGACTACCTGATGATACAGGTAACCTGGCATGTAATGTATGTAAAAGCACAGTTCCTGAAGTCAGAAAGTCTGAGTTCAAATCCAAATCAAGCCATTTATTAGTGAGCATTTTTCCTGCAATGACTAGAATACAGTGAGTGCTCAGTAAATGTGTGTTTGAAGAAATGTTTGAATGAAATAATTTATTCTTAAGTGTTTTGCTTTTGCTCTTTTAAATATGCATTACTGTGCATCCTCGCCAGGTTTGAATTGTCAGAATTTTTGGATTTTGGCCATTCTAACAGGTGTGCAATAGTATCCCATTGTTTCAATTTGCAATTTCTGTAGTGACAAATGATGTTGAGTATCTTTGCCTGTGCTGTTTGACAGCTGTATGTATTCTTTGGTAAGATTTCTGTCCATATTTTCCCATTTTCCAACTGGGTTGTTTGTTTTCTTATTGTTGAATTTTAGCATTTGTAAATTCCGGATACAAGTCCGTTATCAGATACTAGAGGCCCAGTTCACGAAATTCGTGCACGGGGGGGGGGGGGGGTGTCCCTCAGCCCAGCCTGCACCCTCTCCAATCTGGGATCCCTTGAGGGATGTCCGACCGCCCGTTTAGGCACGATCCCACTGGGATCAGGCCTAAACGGGCGGTCGGACATCCCTCTCACAATCCAGGACTGCTGGCTCTCAACCGCTCACCTGCCTGATTGCCCCTAACCACTTCTGCCTGCCAGCCTGATCACCCTCTAACCACTCCCCTGCCAGCCTGATTGACACCTAATTGCTCCCCAGCTGGCCTGATTGTCCCCAACTGCCCTCCCCTGCTGGCCCGGTCACCCCTAACTGCCCTCCCCTGCAAGCCTGGTCCCCCCCAACTGCCCTCCCCTGCAGGCCTGGTCTCCCCCCAACTGCCCTCCTCTGCAGGCCTGGTCCCCCCAACTGCCCTCCCCTGCAGGCCTGGTCCCCCCCAACTGCCCTCCCCTGCAGGCCTGGTCCCCCCAACTGCCCTCCCCTGCAGGCCTGGGTCCCCCCCACCTGTCCTCCCCTGCAGGCCTGGTTCCCCCCCCCCAACTGTCCTCCCCTGCAGGCCTGGTCCCCCCCCCAACTGCCCTCCCCTACTGGCCTGGTCTCCCCCAACTGCCCTCCCCTGCTGGCCTGGTCACCCCTAACTGCCCACAACTGCCCTCCCCTGCAGGCCATCTTGTGGCAGCCATCTTGTGTCCACATGGGGGCAGCCATATTTGACCACATGGGGGTGGCCATCTTGTGTCTTGGAGTGATGGTCAATTTGCATATTACTCTTTTATTAGATAGGATGTGTTTGAAAATATTTTTGCCCTACCTGTTGTTTACTTTTTCTTAGTTTCTTTTTAAAAGCAGAAGTGTTTCATTTTGATAAAGTTCAACTTATCAATTTTTTTATGGATCCTACTTTTAATGACAAAGCCTACTTAGCTATATCCTGTGGAAGTAACAGGTTCTGGAAGAATCAGCTTGCTCCCCCTTTTCTTCTCTTTCCTTCTTCCAGCTCTCTGTAGACTTCTCTGCCTCTCCCCAGCCTCTGAGACTGGTGTCTCCGGAGCTCTGTCTGTGGTCTCCTGCTCTGAGCGATGGCATGGCTTTAACTGCCCCTCCTCCATGCTGGTGTCACTCACATGTCTCACAGACTGAGAAGTTGGGTGGCCCTGAGGCATCTCAAACTCTGCATGTCCAGCACTTAACTCATCATCCCCCGTAAGTCCACTTGACCTCTTGACAGCCCCACCCCATTATTCAAACCCAAATCCTTGAACTCCCCTTTCTGTCCCTCCCTTGCCCGCAGGTCTCATTTAACTTTAAGACCTGTGTGTGCCTCAGATGTGAGGGCAATCTGGCTGCGACATCTGTCACCCCATTGATCGCCAGGGTTGATTCGGCTGATCTGGCTGGCTAGGCGGGTGTCCCCCTCCTCCCTCACCGATCCATGTGCATCCCTCCCGAAGCTGCGCGCTCGGTCGAAGAGGACGACCTTCCCCCCAGAGGAGAGGACCGGTCTTCGGTCAAGGGTATACGAGTACCTGCGCTCCCCTGCTAGAACCTCCAAACAAGCTCTCAAGACCTGTGTGTGCCTCTAATTCAGCCTCTTCTTTCTGTGCCCCACCACTGCTCCTAGTGCAGGCACTTGTTATCCCTTGTCTACATCAGTGGCTCTCAAACTTTAGTGAGCATCACAGTCACCTGGAGGGCCAGTCAGTATACACAGTGCAGGGCCCATGCCCAGAGTTTGTGACTCAGCAGGTGACGCTGAATCGAGATTTCCCGATTCTAGTAAGTCCCAGGTGAGGCTGCTGCTGCTGGTTGAGGAACTTCATTTTGAGAACCACCGGGCTAGACCACAGCACAGCTCCTTTCTGATCTCAGGTTTTCTAGTCTTGACCCCTTAGTCTATCCCAGTGGTCGGCAAACTCATTCGTCAACAGAGCCAAATATCAACAGTACAACGATTGAAATTTCTTTTGAGAGCCGAAAACAGACTTCTGGCCACGAAGTTTCAATCGCACTGTACGTGTGTGCCCGCACGTGGTATTTTGTGGAAGAGCCACACTCAAGGAGCCAAAGAGCCACATGTGGCTCGAGAGCCACGGTTTGCCGACCACTGGTCTACCCAGCTAAATACAGGCAAACCTTGGAGACACTTCGGGTTTGGTTCCAGCCCACCACAATAAAGTGAGTCTAATCTTTTTGCTGGAGAAGAGTCTTGCCTTCAATTTGTAAAAAACACACACAACATCTGTGAGGCTCAATAAAGCAACGTGCAATAAAAGGAGCCAGGCCTGCTCTAATCCAACAGTAAGCCCCAACTTCTCACCACAGCAAAACTGTGACCTGTGTCCTGGCTCTTTCCTCCCTCGCCAGCCTCCTTGTCCCCGACCACAGAGCCAGCCACATTGCTTGTGGCTGTCCGCAGGAACTCTGTCCTCTGCCATTCCTGTGGTATCCTGTAGGCCTGCGATGTCTCTTTCACCGTCTACACCTGGCTCATTCTCACTCCTCCATCACGGAACTCTGGTGGGGTTTCTCAGAAGCGTGCCTGAGTTCCCAGATGGCACAAAATGCATCTCACCTGAGTTCCCAATGTACCCTGCAGGTACCCCTGGCTTATTACTTTCCACCATTGAATTAATTGCAGAACGCTGTGCTCTCTGAAGGTATTTCAATGCCTTAAGCACAGAAAGGGGAGAGCCCGAGGCTTATCAGAATGAGCGAGTGGGCGAGCTTTAGAGCAGAATTAAAAGGGAGCTCTCACTTTCCCTCTGTCTGTGGGACAGGACTGTGCAATCCAGCCTGTTCTCCGGCCAAGAGGAGAGGAAGATGTGAGAGGATCCCAGGTAGGTTGTGAGTTGGAACCACTTTTTAAAGGAAATGCACTTTGGTTGGAGAAAAAAATGGACTTTGGGGACTCAGTTAATCTTTTGCTGTGCTTGGGAGTTTTCTCCTTTTCCTCCAGCAGTGGACACATTTGTTCCGTGTACCTTTCCAACCCCCTGGGTTTCTGAGCACGGAGGAGGGTGCTGCCCTGGTAGCCCTCCCTCAGCTCAGACACAGGCCCTTAAAGAGTCAGCTTCCACCCCACGGTGCCCCCGTAGTCCCTTCCCCAAATATTAACAAACAGTGTGTGTGTTTAAAGAAGAAATTGGACTCTGGGTGTGGCCACATTGGCTTTTGGTATAGGCCGCGGGGGAACCGGAAGGTCATGGCACAGTGGCTAGGTGCTGGCCTTGCGTGTACCTTGCTTAGGTCAAGGGGAGGGGTCACAGGCCCCTGGAGAGACCTCTCAGGGTGAGCCTGCTGGTCTCAGGGGCAGCTGTCATGTATGCTAAGCTTCTGTAAGTGTTGAGGTTTTCATTGTAAGGTGCTTCACTAAGGTTTTACATCTTTAGGATGTGAACTGTACTTCTTACGAAGAATGGTTTGGAAATAATTGTTTCTGCCCAGTAAGTAAAATTCTTTTTAAAAAGGAAGGCATTTACATTTTGCAGGTGCCGTCTCCTGAGTGACTTTTCAGTGGGATTTGTTGAAATGGGATTAGTATTTAAATGGGAATCCATTTTTGAGGCTGCTTCATTCCCGCCGAGGTCCACGTGATCTGTGGACTCGGAGGCCGATGGTTGCGGTTCACCTGTGTGTGTGGCCCTGACATATGGTTGAATTTTTGGTGCAGTCCCAGATGTGACTAAAAGGCCGGAGTTGCTTCAGGATCACCAGGGACCGAGTGTGAGACTTTCCTGGAGCTAAGCGGGGAAGACATTTAGCTTTGGGTTCTCTAAGGCAGCTCTGGCTTATCGATGATAAAATTGAGGGCAGAGGCAGGATGGATAATTGAAATCCACAGGAAATCTCAAACTCATTTTAGCAGATGGTTTCCGTCTCCTTGCCCAACAAATCTATTTACCAGAACTGCTTGCTGACCATGTAGCAGAATTGACGACTTGAATATCATCCCTCCCCCCTTTTTCTCATCTTCATTTAATGTGAGGAGAAGGCATAGAGCAGGATGGCGGAGCACCTGAAATGCTTGGGTTTTTCCATAATCCGAATAATTGCCTCCTGACTAATAATAAAAAAAAAGCTGCTGTTCTTTGCTTGTCTTCTATTACACAAGGTAATTTTAAATGCTTGAGGTCATCCCGGAGTTTCTATTATCAGTAATACCCCTAATAAAAGGAAGGAAGTTAGTGGAGGGATGTCACGTTTTGCGGTTGCCTTTAAATTCCCCTGCTTTCTAAGCCAGACTCTGAGTTTGACCTTTGGAGTCTGGGAATGGTGGTGTTTTTACACTCTCTGGCCCCAGGGACCCTGTGGCTGAATCGTTACATTTAGGAAAGCTTTGTGCCTTTATTTTCTTGCATTGCATGTATGATGTAAATAATCATAATATTGAGATTAGTTCTGTTTTTTTTGTGTGTGTTTTTTTTCCCCCCCATCTAAAGAGAATGCTGTCTTAGGCTTCCTTTGGCCAGCCTCCTTCGGGTCCTCGCCATTTCGTGGATTGCATTCTAGACCATTTTTTTCTTTCCATTTCAATGCATAATAGATACTAGGCTGCCTTCTTTTCTCATGTCCGTAGATGACATGACTGTGTTGTTTGAATAGTTCTCTCTTTCATCTGATGTTTGTGGGGAGGGGATGGCGTCCCCATTAGACTCTGCTGGCCCCGTTTCCTGTGTCTGAATCCGGTGTCTTGTGCGTTGATTTTTAATCGCCACTTCATTGCCAACGGGAGCACGGCCTCTCCGTTCCCACGGCATTGTTTCCAAGCAGAGCAGGGTATATCGTCCTCGCCTCCACTTGCCCGGGGATGCTTACTAGTGTAGTAATAATTTGTCTTAAGAAAGAACAGCCCTGTCACCCACAGTGACAGGGAGTGGGGGAGAGGGCACGGGTGGGGGCTGTTGTAAGACGGGGTGCTGGAAAGCCCACCGCTGTCTACGCTGGCGCACGAGGTCAGCCGAGGGCAGCCTCCCTTGCTGGTAGCTGACTGCTTGTGACAGCCGCACATACTGACCGCCCCCCACACGTCATCTTCCCGGGGCTCCTTATTGCTTAGCCTGCTCCTTCCCTTCTTGTTTACAAGTCACGTTGAAACTTCTACTGAACGTCTCTTTGTACACCCACCATCTTAAGACTTTCTGGAACAAATTGAGATACAAGTGAATATAGTAATAAGAGCATGGCCTTCCAAGTAAGGTGGGTCTGGGCTTACATCTCAGCTCCAGCCTCTCGGGTGCGGTACTTAGCTTCTCGGAAGCTTTAACTTCTCTCGCTGTGAAGAAGTGAGGTGCTGACTGTCACGTGAGAGGATTGCGTGGGGGATTCCTCAGCCCCTCCCGCCTCACTGAGGTGCAGGACAGTTACTTATCTGGAGCAAAGTCTCCCGGGTCCCAGCCCAGTTTTCTAGGATTTCATCTCATGTTTCAGAGAAACAATCCGTATTCTGAGGAATTTTAAATACAGCATCTTATTTTACCCAATAGAGACTTTGTTAGAAAAAAAATAGTATATGTAGAATATGTACCGTATTTTCCGGCATCTAAGACGACTGGGCGTATAGAAGATTTTCCTGGGTTAAAAAGTCGTCTTATACGCCGGAAAATATGGTATGTAGTGGCTACTGCTCAGTTAATGTTAACCCAAACGTAGGATATAGGCTTCTCCAAAAAAAATGAAATACATTTTACATTTATTTTGCACTATTTAAGATCGGCAACAAACTAGAAAGTGTAATTCAGTAAGCACATGTACTCCTCACTGCGTGAGAAAATAGATCATGAGCAGTAGTTGAAGCCTGGTATTCCTTTCCCTGGATATATCCCTCGGCAGCAGGGCCACTTGACTCAACTGGGAATTTACAAGCATTTCTCTGTATGGTTATAGTATATTCCTAAACTATATTTATCTTCATATTTTAAAACCTTACCTAAGTAGTATTCTAAGGCATGTATGCATTTTAAACTTTGAATTTGATGTTTGTGAGGTTCATCTATTTTGAATGGGTAGCTCTAGTTGATCTGTTTTCGTTGTATAATATTTACTTGTATGGCTATGCCTCAATATATTCGTTTTTCTGGTGATGGATGTTACTGGATTACGGATTAGGCTGTTTCCAAATTTCAGTTGTAAATCTGCTCCAAATATTCTTATAAATGCCTCCTTATATGCATACCCCAGAAAAACACTCACATAGGAGTTAGATTGCAGGATATGTACCCCTTCATCTTTAATAGAAATTTCCAAAATGTTTTTCAAAATGGCTGAACCCATTTACACACCCACCAACAATACATGAGTCCCTGTGGGTTTCCCTTCTTGCCCATGCTAGGTAGGGTTTGACTTCATAATTCTACCACTCTGTTGCTTTAAAAAATGGCTGGTGTGACATAGTACCTCATTGTCATGTAAACTTTTTATTTTCCTTATAACTTAAGGTGGGGCATTTCTTCATACTCATATTTCCTCTTCTGTGAATTTATTTTTCAGGCTTTTGCCCAACTTTCATCTTGGTTGTCTTTTTATTGACTTTTTAGAGCTGTTACGTGTTCTGGTTACTAGCACTTGTTGGTTTCCTGTAATTTAGGTATCATTTCTTGGGCTCTAACCTATCTTTCTTCTCTCTGTTTTTACAGTGTTTTATGTGTTTGAGATTGTTTGTGGTGAATAGGAGTTTTAAAGTAAAATTGATCTTTTATGTTTGTATTTTGATGAATAGATATTTGTATGTTTATATTTATGTGATAAAAAGTCATACTGCAAATTAATGTACTCTTTTAAACAGCAGAGTATAAAACACAAAGTTTAAGGCTATGTCACCCACTGTATCTCATGACTAGGACTAATCTTCCATATGTGTATATGGTTTGTGTGTGTGTGTGTGTGTGTGTGTGCATAAAAAAGACTACAAAAGAAATATTTATTTTTATTCTAATTCACAGATACTATTTTGGGGAAATAATTCATCAAATGTAAAGAACTACATCTTCCTCTTGCCTAAGTAATAATCTTGTGTTGTTGGAGGGGGTATCTGGAGGAAATCCCATGGTGTCTGGGTTCAGGTATGGCTGAGTCTGAGTGGGTTTAGTTCCTCTGTTGAAATTTGTTGAATAAATGAATATGTAATAGAGTCTGATATTAACAGACATATCTACTCAGAAGTAGATTAGTGGTTCTCAACCCTGGCTGCACCTGAGGAGATTTAAAAATACTGATGCCTGGACCCCATCCTTACAGATTCTGATTTTGTTGGTTTGAAATAGGACATAGGCATTGATACATTTGAAAAGTCCCCCAGATATATAGGACTTGTGGATCAGAGAATTGGGAGCAGGAAGGTGAGGGGAGGTGCAGGCCCACATGCTGGGCACTGGAAGGTCCAGGGCAGCAGAGGTGCCAGGGAGTGGCCAGAATCAAAGCAAGGTGAGTGCTTGAGGCTGGTGTGAGGGCAGAGCTGACCACAGAGGTCCGGGGCAGAGAGCAGCACTCTGGATGTGCTGGGGGCAGTGGCCTGGGAAGTGGAGATCAGGATGAGTCAGGGATGTCCACCTCGTGGTCAGTGCTGTGGCCCATCGGCCAGGAAGCCAAAAGGTAGGCATGGGCCCATGAACAAAACAAAAGTCAAATACAGTCTTTGCTTACACAGAGCTCAGAAGAGTAAAAAAAAAAAGAAAGAAAGAAAGAAAGAAAGAAAGAAGTTTGGCCTGGCAATGGAGGTTGGATGAGACACCTTGAGAGAATTAAATATTATTTTAAAATCAGAGCTAACAGGGCAACAAGCAGAGTTGATTAAGGGCATTTTGAAAGGCCTGTTCCTGAGCCTGAGCTGATCCTTGTTGTGAGTGAAAAGTGATCTTTGCAGTAGAATCTCCCTCTCAAGAAGGCAGCTTGCCCTGAGCTATGTGTGTGCGCACACCTATGTGTGACCTTCAGTGCTGCAGGCGTGGGGAGGAAGGGGTTCCGAAGGAGAAGTGGTTGAAGTGGAGAAGATTCGGACTTGGAGCTTATTGTTGGAAGATAGAACTTATGGGACACCCTGCACCCAAACACACCTGCACACCCTCCCTTCTCAGGAGAGGCTGACTACCAGGACATGAGCAGGGACTGCCAGCTACCTGATCAGCTGTTTTGCAAAATCAGAACGGAGTCCAGAAATCCATCACACAAAGGTGGACAGTACAGTCAGAATTCTCTAAATTTTGGAGCATAATGGAAGAGCAGTGCCCTGGGGGTCAGGAAAAATGGAGTCTTGGTCATGACTCTGTTACTTGAAATCTGTGTCATCTGAGGTAGTTTAATTCAATTCCATTAATTTATTGAGCACCAGCATTTGTTAGCATCTTCGAGATGCTGGGGGTAAGATTGTGAAAAAGAGTCTTTGTCCTTAAGAAAAGTAAAGTCTTGCCAAGGAGAGGATGTTTAAAGGAGCAGTAAAGTCGGTGCTGTAAAGTACAGGAGGGAAGAGAATCATCAGTTCTGTGGTGGCACAGCTGGGCTCAAACAGCCTTCAGATGGGGTAGGGGGCATATGAGTGCCCCTCCAGGATGAGGAAGTTATGCTGAGCAGATGAGGTAGGAAGGACTTACTGGGTTACCACTTTTCTTCCTGAATTCTCACTTCTTCCTCGAACCCAGGTAATTTAGCAACATCCTGAAGCTGAAAGTACTAAGAGCGGTGGCAATTGCCCCCAGAGAATGTGGTGCAGCGACAGGTGAACTAGTCAACCTGAACTACATGGTTCCTCTCCAGTGGATATTCTTTCAGCTGCCTCCCCTGCACCAGCTAGTGTTCACCTTGGAGTTTCCTCCCCATTGAAATGAGGCCAAGCTGTGTGTGTGTGGTGGGGGGGAGTGGAGGAGGGTAATTTTTTCTTGATCATTGAGATATATTTTCCCCACTTGCTTACACTGCTATAGTTTCCATTCATAGCAGTATCTCTGTTTTGTTTTTGCCAAATCTATTATTATCTATTCAGAAAGTAGGTAAACCAAACGTATGTTTTTTCTCCAAGTCATGAAACCTGCTAATCCTCTGCTCAATAGCCTGCATTGCGGTTGGTGCTATAGGATAAAAAGGGGGTTCCTTCCAGTCTCCTCTAAGGAACCGGCCCCAACTCTCCCAGTCTTCACTTTCATAGTCTCTAATATAGCCACTCCAGATCGTGTTTCCTTCCCATTGTACCTTTGCATACTTGCCTCCATGCATGTGCTTATCCTATCTAATAAAGAAGGAATATGCTAATTGACCATCACGTCTTCACAAATGATGGTGGCGTCCACAGCCAATAAGGAGGGAATATGCTAATTGACTGCCACACCCTCAAAGATGGCAGCGCCCATAGCCACAAGATAGTGGTGCCCAGTCCCTCAGTCCCCTAGCCGCCCAGGGCTGGCCTGAGGCACAGGCAAGCTTCGGATATCAGCTGCCCAGCCACCCAGGGCTGGCCCAAGGGACGACCAAACAACTGAACAAGCAGGCTGTGTGGGGCAACCAGGCTGGCAGGGGGGTTAGTGAGGGATGACCAAACTACTGAATAGCAGGCTGTGTGGGGCAACCAGGCCGGCGGGGGGGCTGTGAGGGGTGACCAGGCTGGCAGGGGGGCTGTTGGGGGCGACCAGGTCAGCGGGGGGGAGGGGCAGTAAGAGGTGACCAGGCCGGTGGGGGGGGGGTGCATTGGGGGAACCAGGCCAGCGGGGGGGGGGGGGGAAGTTGGCAATTAGGCTGGCAGGGGGGGCAGCGAAGGGTGACTAGGCCAGTGGGGGGGCAGTTAGGGGTGACCAGGCTGGCAGGGGGGGGCAGTTAGGAGTGACCAGGCCAGCAGGGAGGGGGCAGTTGGGGGTGACCTGGCCAGCAGCAGGGGGCAGTTAGGGGCGACCAGGCCATCGGGGGGGGGGCAGTTAGGGGCAATCAGGCCGGCATGGGGGGCAGTTAGGGGCAACCAGGCAGGCAGGCAGGTGAGCAATTAGGAGCCAGCGGTTCAGGATTGTGAGAGGAATGTCCAACTGCAGTTGGACATGACCAGCAGTCGGACATCTCCTGAGGGGTCCTGGATTGGAGAGGGTGCAGTCTGGCCTGAGGGGACCCCCCCCCCCCCCATGCACGAATCTCGTCTATATAATAAAAGCCCAGGGACCATTACGGCAGAACGATTGGAACGACTGGTCACTATGATGCGCCGGCCGCAGGGGCCACCACCAGTGCCGCTGCTGAGCCCAAGGGCCCCAGGACCAGTTACTCGGCCACCGCTAAGGCACCAGTAGAGAAGAACACAAAGGTGGTCAGCATGAGCGTGCAGCTTGAGGTGAAGACTCAATCAGCTGGGCACCGAGATGATCATCACCAAGGCTGGCAGGTCAGGGCCCCCCTCTTCCCACTGTGACCCTTCCCACATGGCACCAGTCTTGGGCAGCAGGCTTTGGCCTGATCCTCGTGAGCGACACTGAGAAGCAGGTTGAGGAAACGGCCTGGCCACCTGCGGTTCCCTCTCGGCGCAGGCCAGCTCCTTCCCTCTCTGAGTTCTGGCTCTAGTGACAGTCACCTGGCACACTGGGCCAGAGGGTACTGCTTGGGAGGCCAGGAAGGCGGCAGAGAGAAACCCTTTGGACCTGCCACATGACCAGCAGCCCAGGACCCAGCACCGCCAGAAATGGACCAGCTCAGAGAACACCGAGCTTGGGGAGAAGGCAGCCGAGCTTGGGGAGAAGGCAGCCGCCTATGAGGAAACTCAGTCTTTGGTTCCTTAGTTCAGTCTATCCCGGCTAAAGAGGAGCAGCTGGGCACATTGTAGGGGAGAATTAAGACTCTAAAACTGTGTTCTGTTCCATGGAGATTGCTACCCAGTTGTCTTAGGCCTAAATTCCAGGTGATTGTGGGGCCTGGCTCTGCCACTGGGGCCCGCGTCTTCCAATTGGCCTGTATTTGTTGTAAGGACCCAAAGAGAAGAAGGAGAACAAGTTTTTGATGCAATGGATTTGACCAGCAGACAAAGGTGAGTGCCGGGCTGTGTCTAATGTACGCATAGAGACACCAGCGCCGAGTCCGCCTGGCCAAAGGGAGCTCAGGGCCTGTGTACAGAGCCTTCTGGTGGTTTCTGTTTCCTTGCTGAGGCCGTCCTCCCTGGGAAGCCTGGGGCCCATGCTCAGCTCCAGCTCAGTGGGTCTTCTCCAGGCCCATCCCCCTGGCCAGCCAACCTTCCACGGCCTCTCCCCCTGGCCTGCCCGGCCCAATCGGCCCCGATCAGGAAGGGCCGGCTGGACCCCATCTGTGCACAAATTCATGCACCAGGCCTCTAGTATATATGTGCCTAATATGCAAAGTGTCCCCTCCGTAGTTCGACTGACTGGAAGTTCGATCACTCGCTATGACGTGCACTGACCAACAGGGGGTGTCGTGGAATGAAGGAAGGCCCCGGCCGGCAGCTGGTAGCCTGGGAAGGGAGGCCCTGGCCAGCGGCCGGCAGAGGGCAGCCACTAGGGACCCTACCGTACGCGAATTTCGTGCACTGAGCCTCTAGTGTTTTCCATAAGCCTGAAATTTCCTCTCCCAGCCCTGTCTCTGTATCTTCCTATTCTTCATGACCTACTTGTCTGCACAAAGCCTTCCTTGATCTCCCCACCTTCAAAGTCAGAAGTATTATCTCCTTTCTCTCAACTTCTGAGGGAAAATGCGTGTCAACCAGAATTCTGAATCTTGCTAAACTATCCAATAAAAGCCAGTGATAGACATTTGCAGATCAACAAAGACTGAATGAGTTTGCCACTCATAGATCTTCTGAATGAAAAGATATATTCCTAATTGCATATCCAGGGACCTATGCTGTCAGCTTGTGACTGGCTAAGGTGAAAGTATTTACACCATAGAATTAGCAAATGCTACAAAACAGGACTATTTATTTCCCTTAAAGAGCCAGTTCATCTGAACGTGAATTGGTGGCCCCGCTACATGTCTATATGTTTGTGTGTATGTCACCATGTGCAGACAAATACTTGATACACTATGATTATTGGTCAGCAGTCCTTCCTCCTTAGGCTGCTGGGAAAAGCCATGTGGTCGGAGTGGCTAGGAAGCTTGCTTTTCCATACTATCGTCCCATCCTCCTCTCCTCTCAGGGTCTGGAATTGTGTTACCTATGACCCCACCGCCTTGCTTCTGTGTCCTTGGCAGACTTGGTCACTTCCTGGAATCGGAGCTAATATACTAATTGAGGATGTGTGCATCTGCAGTTGCTCAAAGTTCACTCTTTGAAGCAGCGAATCTTGGCCTGGCTACACAGACATCAGTAAATGCCTCCTGTTTCTGTTCATAATTGGCCCTTACAAATTGGTGAGATGCGGGCAGTAAGACGCCTGTGTCAGGAACAGACCTCTGCCAGCTGCTGTCTGTGAACATACCTGCTGCAGACTTTCCCCCAGCCCTCAGAGCCAGTGAGGAGAGGTTCTGGGTTCTGTGCGGGAGTTGCCCTCCCTTGGGCACGGAAGCCAAGGTCAGATGACTGGGAGGAGGGAAAAAGGAAGCCAAGTGTGGGTCAGGACGAGGGAAGCCGGTGAACGGAGGTCCCCGAGCTGGCAGTGGAGGTGTGAGCGGGCTGGGAGGACGGAGAGGAGTAGAGATGGGAGGGGCGGGGGTCTGAGAGAGGTCCATGAGCCTTGCGGTTCCTCTGCTGGGCTCTGCCTCAGGTGGCAGCTTCCTGCTGAGCTGGGTCAGGCAGAGGTTAAAATCCTGGCTGTGGAGAGAGTGGGCCTTTCCTGTCTTTTGGTAGGAAAACAGTATCTTCTGGACCGAGTGCTGCCTTTCAAACTCCATGCTGTCACACAGTGGCCATTGCCCATCTCCCACTGAGATGACTCGGGTCACAGTGCCTAGCACACTGCTGGGACAGAAGGGGGCTGGGGGAGGGGTCCCACAGTCATGAGGGGTTTAAAATGGCGGGTATACTCATGCACATACTGGTTTCTGGCTAAGTATACAGGACTGCGCTGGTTAGGTGTGAATTATAATTATTTTTTCGACAGTCGTTGCCTTTCTCCCAGTCTCGGCCTTCCAAAGAGACTCACTTTTTACTTTATTCCTTTAAAGCCTTCATTGATTTCTCATATCATGTGTTTATTTTCTGCCCCTCGATGACCCCTTTGTGAGCATTTTTCTGGAGAAACCATTAACAGGTGGTCTTGTTGGGTCGGGGCTTTTGTGTGGGGGATGGAAGTGAACCCGAGAGAGATCACAGAGAGAAAAGGTGTCCCAGATTATCAATCAGATCTACCTTGCTGCACCAGATTGGCTTCACTTCTTAATCATTAACTTTTCAGTCTAATAAAACTCTGGCCGTTCTGCTGCTTTCAAGAGAGCGTGTCTGTTTTTACAATAAAATCTGCTTTCAGAGTGGAGCTGGGTGGGGCCAGCGTCAAGTGACGCAGGAGGCCTGGTGACGGTCTCTGTTGTGGAATTACTCTTGGGCTGTCCGTGTACACTGGGTGCTGGTATTGGCACAGACACCTGGCAGGACATTGCTTTGCTTAGAGAAACGGAGCATTCAGAGTGATGCGCTCAACTTGAGTGGGACACGTTTACCCGGAGACAGCAGGAACTTCTCACTGGTCAAGGGGTGTAGGGCCTCGAGGCCCCGAGCTGGCTTTAGTTGCACCAGGCCTGCTGGAAGGACCCACTGTCTGGAGGCGCCTTGCCAAGCAGAGCAGGGGAGCGAAGCTTTGCCCTCCTGAGAACCCGTCACTGAGGCCAGGAGCCTTGGATGACTGTCATCAGGGAGCTCAGAGCTTTCTGCTGGCAGTTCGTTGACAGGCCAAAGTCCCCAGTGTCTTTTCTGCACAGATGATGCCGGTGGTGGGAGGGGAATCACCCTTACAGAATGAAAAGAATGTCAGCAGCTGGTGGTGATGTTTTGGAGAAAATCCGTGCCATCAGGAGTTAAGCATGGGGAAAGGGGAAGAAAGGAGGAAGGTACAGTTTTTAGTTTTCAAAAGTACAAAGTGTAGGTTTTCCTGTTTGTGTTTTAACTGATAAAGCCTCCTCTCATCCTTGGGTCATTGCCGTGTCTGTGGTCCTGTGCATTGCTGAAGGTGTCCCATCAGACTGATGGGGGCCACCATAGTGTGTTGAGTGTGGATAAGCTTCCAAATAGTGACTACAGCCTCTTAGAGAAAAACAAAACTGGATCCGTGGAGGGGAGGCCAAGACCTTCAATGCAATTGTTTAACGACCAGTCATTTTTAGAAGTCCAGGTGCAGTGATTAGAAATGCACACACGGGCTTTGCGCTTGCAGCCAAAGGCAGTTAGACAGCATTGGCCAGTGAGCCACTTAGCTCGTGCCTGAGCCGTGGGGACTTGTGGTCATGCCGGGGTGTTTCTTTTCTTTCTTTCTTTTTTTAAATATATTTTTATTGATTTCAGAGAGGAAGGGAGAGGGAGACAGAGACAGAAACATCAATGATGAGAGTATCACTGATTGGCACGCCCCCGCACGAGCCGGCAACCTGAGCATGTGCCCTTGACTGGAATTGAACCCAGGACCTTCCAGTCCCCAGTCCAGTGCTCTATCCACTGAGCCAAACCAGCTAGGGCCCGGGGCGTTTCTTTGAGGAGATACAGTTGACATGAGTAATCTATTCCTAGTAAACACCGGCAAGAGTAAGCTGTTTATTCCTCATACTAAAGCATGAAGATAAGAAAAGTAAGATCTAAATATTGGAACACCTCTTAAGCAATAGAAATGCTTGAGCTTCCACACTTGAGAGAAATGTTTAGTCTTCTGAATTTTCAGAATAATAGCCTCGCATGGTGCCCAGCACATGGTAGGTGCCCTGAAAGTAGTTATTGAATTCAGGTGTTTCCTCCCATAAACCAGTACATGCTTGTTGTAAAAATCCATGCATTTAAAGTAAAAAGAACCCGAAATCCCACCATTTAGCATTTGGGGATATAGCCTCCCAGACAGTATTAGTGCATATAAAGGTATGTATCCTTTTACAAAACCAGGATTGTTTGGACATGGTGTCTTGAAAACTGTCTCCAGATCAATAAGATAAATCTGTTTAGCATCTGCAAAGTGGCATATGTACTATCCTGTGTAAGGAAGAATTTGTCATTTCTTGTCGTTTCAGACGTGAGACATCTCATGTGCTGTCCTTTATTTAGCAGGTGTCTTCTGCGGAGGTACGCATTGGGCCCATGAGACTGACGCAGGATCCTATCCAGGTACGCCTCCATTACGCAGTAGGGGCTTTGTTCCCAGAGCACATGGTTACATGAGCAGCGTCTGAGCGGCCCTTCTGGTACTATGGTAGATAGCCATCCTTGCCCCTACATACATGCCTGTACATAATACACAGTGTGTGAATATGGGTCTTGCTTGCTTTTATTAAAGTCACTAGAGACCCGGTGCACAAAATTCGTGCACAGAGGGGGGTTGTCCCTCAGCCCAGCCTGTACCCTCTCCATCTGGGACCCCTCGAGGGATGTCCAACTGCCCATTTATGGGATCGGGCCTAAACGGGCAGTTGGACATCCCTCTCACAATCCAGGACTGCTGGCTCCCAACTGCTTGCCTGCCTGCCTTCCTGATTGCCCCTAACTGCTTCTGCCTGCCAGCCTGATCACCCCCTAACCACTCCGCTGCCAGCCTGTTTGCCCCCAACTTCCCTCCTCTGCCGGCCTGGTCACTCCTAACTGCCCTCTCCTACAGGGTTGATCACCTCCAACTGCCCTCCCTTGCAGGCCTGGTCCCTCTCAACTGCCCTCCCTTGCAGGCCTGGTCCTTCTCAACTGCCCTCCCTTGCAGGCCTGGTCCTTCTCAACTGCCCTCCCTTGCAGGCTGGGTGCCTCAACTGCCCTCCCCTGCTGGCCATCTTGTGGTGGCCATCTTGTGTCCACATGGGGGCAGGATCTTTGACCACATGGGGGCAGCTATATTTTATGTTGCAGTGATGATCAATCTGCATATTACTCTTTTATTAGATAGGATAGAGGCCTGGTACAGGGGTGGGGGGCAGCTGGTTTGCCCTGAAGGGTGTCCCTGATCAGGGTGGGGTTCCCTTGGGGCGTGGGGCGACCTGAGCCAGGGGCCTGTGGTGGTTTGCAGGCCGGCCACACCCCCTGGCAACCCAAGCAGAGGCCCTGGTATCTGGAATTTATTTTCCTTCTACAATTGAAACTTTGTAGCCTGGAGCAGAGCCAAGCCTGGGGCTCCCTCCTCACTGGCAGCCATTTCTGTTGGGGTTATAATTGAAACTTTGTAGCCTTAAGCGGGTGGGCCCGGCCAGGGTGTGCGGAAAACTTTGCTTCCCCTGTTGCCGGGAGCAACCCTGGCCTGCTCTCTTAAGCTCCATTCTGCTGCCATTTCTGTTTGAATTTGTTTACCTTCTATAATTGAAACTTTGTAGCTTGAGTGGAGGCTTAGGCCTGGCAAGGGCAGGCAGAAAGCTTGGCTTCCTCTGTTACCTAGGAAACCTTGCTCTCTGTGGCTGTAGCCATCTTGGTTGGGTTAATTTGCATACTCGCTCTGATTGGATGGTGGGCGTGGCTTATTGGTGTGGCTTGAAGGTGTGTCGGAGGTATGGTCAATTTGCATATTCGTCTATTATTAGGTAGGATACTGGAGAAATCAAATTTTTTGTTTTTGCAGACTTAAACATTGTCCTATTTTGAGTCTAAATATAGTTGCATGATGGACTATGAAGGAGAACAATCTTCCACCACAAAATTAGTCTGCCCCAATCCTGCTGCAGCGGGAAAGGGAAGGGGTGTGCATGCTGAAGGGCGGGGCTCTGCCCTGAGCCACAGCTGGGTGTGAATCCTGGCTCTGCCTTCAGCCAGCTGGGGACCTTGCATATAGTGCTCCATTTCTCTACCCAGGGCCCTGTGTGGAAAGTGGAGATAATGCCTCTCCCATAGGGAATTATGAGTTAAATGGAATAGCAACCTGGAAGACTGCCTGGCCATGGAAGGTGCTCTGTACAAGATAACTGTTGTTGTTGGCTGGGAAGAGAAAGTGACAGAAGGCTCCCCTTTCTTGTCCCATGTGACTAGAGCCAGGCAGCCTTTGGGCTCTAACACCGAGGGAACAGCAAGTGTGCCCTCCCTCCAGCCCCTCCAGCTCCCAAAGCCCCTTCAGGGATCCTTTTAGATAATTGCTAACCCCCCTCTGCGTTCACATCGTCCTGGTAGGTCTAAATAAGTGAACCTCCTCCTCACTAACACTGTGGTTTTTTCGCATCCGGAAGCTTGTCCTGCACTTGGGACAAGTGAAGATGCAGCAGAGATATAAACACATCAAGCAGCATGTAAATGAAAGTGAAAAACCAACCAAGGAAATGCATTGTTTGATTTATGAGCAAATGGAAAAGAAAACAATGTTTTACCATTGCTTGGAAAAGGAAATGCAAATCTTGGGAAAGAGAAAAAAAACACAAAAGGAAGAGATTTAAGCTTGGGAAATTTTGATGAAAACAAAATTAGGAGGAGGGAGAGAGAGAAAGAGAGAGAAAGAGAGAGGGAGGGAGGGAGGGAGGGAGGGAGAGAGAGAGAGAGAGAGAGAGAGAGAGAGAGAGAGAGAGAAATTTACTAAAATAAACATAAGCCACAATTGTCTGTATAGAATACAAACAAGTGGAAAATTCCAGTAATCATTCTGTGTGCACGCACTTGATAGTCCATTTTGAATAAAGGCAATGACAAGGGATCTAATAACAGTATTTATTCCCAAAACAACTTCCAGAATATTTCTTGGAATTAGTATAGTTTTCTAGATCTGTTCGTTTAATTTACTTACATTCTTGCCCTGTGCTTATTGGCAATGAATGCTCATGACAAGGAAGTCTCTTTTCTTTTTTTAAAGATGTAATTTGTCAAATTGTAAAGTATTTCAAATATTCATAAAGTTTACATGTATATACCCATATGCACTTCTTTCAAATACTAACAGTATACCCTACTTGTCTGAAAAGTTTTCAGAAACAAGGGACTACAGACACTGTCTAAGCCCTTATTTATCTTTTTGCCTCCCTAAGGGTAACCTCTATTTGGAGGTTGATTATGATAGGTATTTGTATATGTATTCTACACATGTATGCATTCATTCATAATATTTTGTTTTGAAAATTTTTTGCTTTATTTGAAAGCTAACAGGCTGTAGGCATCATTCTGGAATTTTTATTTAACATTGTTTTGCTGTCATATATCAGAATAGATGGTCTAATCTAAGGTCGCTGATTTACTCCTTTGTTTTTTCTAAGAGTTTTATAGTTTTAGCTCTACGGTCCATTTGGAGTTAGTTTTTGTATTTGGTGTGAGGTAGGGCTTTATTCTTTTGCATGTGGATATCTAGTTGTCCCAGCAGCTTCTATGGGATAATATTCTTTTCCTGTTGAATTGTCTTGGCACCTTTGTCAAAATTCAACTGACCATAATTATGAGGGTTCATTTCTGGACACTGTCTTTAGTACTAGAGCTTTGAAATGTGAGTCCCACAACTTTCTCCTTACTTTTCAAGATTGTTTTGGCTTTGTCCTTTGCATCTTCATATGAATTTAAGGACCAGTTTGTTAATTTTGGGGTGGAGGGGACCAGTTGGAATTTTTATAGTGATTGCTATAAATCTGTACATCAGTTTTGGGTTATTACAATGTTAACATTTTGTCTTTCAATCCATTAATATAGATGTATTTCTTAATTTCATTTTGGTGGAGTGGTTTGTTCATTGCTACGGTATAGAAGTACGTTTTCTTTTTGTATATTGATGTTGTATTCTGCAACCTTGCTGAACTCTTATTAGCTCTTACAGTTTTTTGTAGATTTCTTAGGATTTTCTATATACAAAATCTGTCATTATTCTTTTCTAGTCCGAATGCCTCTTTTATCTTATTTTAGTTGCCTAATTATCTTGCTAAAACCTCCAAAATAAAATAATGGTGTGCTTACTTTTATAAGATAAGGTACTCCCAGATCTTTTCTCAAAGTGGCTGTACCATTTTATATTCCTACAAGCAATACGAGAGTTCTGGTTACTCCAAATCCTTAGTTGTATTTGATGTTTCAGTCTCTTGATTTTAGCTGATCTAGTGGGTAATACTCTCTTATGATTAAATTTTCATTTCTTCATCACTAATAAGGTTGAACACTTTTTTGTTTGGATATTAGCCATTTCTTTATCTTCTTTTGTGAATGTTTGGTTAGATCTTCTGCCTATTTTTAATTGGGTTGACTTTTTTAAAGTAATTGAGTTGTGGGAGTTCTTTATATATTCTTATTACAAGTCCTTTATCAGATTTTGAGAACATTTTCTTCCAATCTGTGGCTTTTCTATTCATGTTCCTAAGTCTGGCTTTAGAGCAAAATTCTTAATTTTGACACAGTCTAATTTCAGCACTTCTTTTATGGTCATTGCTTTCTGTGTTCTAAGAATCTTTACCTATTCCCAGGTTGAGAAGATAATTTTTCTTCTAGAAACGTTTTAACTTTTAAATTTTAGATCTATGTTCTATCTCAAGTTCATTTTTGTGTATGGTGTGATATGGAGGTCAAGGCTCATTTCTTTTCCCATATTGATGTCCAGTTGTTCCAGCTCTACTTGTTGAAAAGACTATACATTCCTTACTCCATTAAATTTCTTTGATGCCTTGGTTACTGATTCTTTTTAAATTCTCACCTGAGGATATGTTTTTATTGATTGTTGTAACATTCTCATTCTAGGGGTAATGATATCTAGTGGTGTTTTTTGTGTGTGTGCTCCTACCGCTGACATTGCAACCGTCTTAAAAAAGAATCATACTATGTTCTCGTGCCTTCATTTTTGTTTTTGTTTTTGCTTTCTTGTAGAAAAATATTCTGTTACTTCACTGGCATGTCAAAAATGTTAATTAGCTACATCAACCAGAGCCCTTAGGGCTTGGGAGGAACTTGTTTGATAAGAACATTTTAGGATGTGCGTCTGAGTTCACCGGGGGAAACTTGCTCCCACATGAGGACATGTCACCCGGGCCCTGCACACCCCAAGGGAGCTGGCGGAGCGGAGCGCTGTTCGGAGGGGAACGGGGGAAGTGTCAGGGAGAAGCTCAGTAGGGGCTGTAGAGTATGTCTCTCCTGGTGAGTGGCTGTGACTCACAGTACAAGTCATATTTTCCAGTCTTGGCAAGAAGATAAAAAAAATAAAATAGGGGAAATATTATGAGGCACTAGATTCACATCAACATGATAACATCTGAAAATCAAGTGGCCTTTTCTTCATCGACGCCGGAGGCACAGTTACTCCCCCAGGATGTACAATCGATGTGTTTCTGCTTAGAATGCTGTCCTCCTCCCCTCACACTGGCCTTTCCAACTGCACATGGAAACGGGAGCCTCGCAGCTG
Organism: Cnephaeus nilssonii; assembly: GCF_951640355.1. NCBI lineage: Eukaryota > Metazoa > Chordata > Mammalia > Chiroptera > Vespertilionidae > Cnephaeus > Cnephaeus nilssonii. Next base: position 74,071,554 of record NC_137073.1, on the reverse strand, counting down.
TGACCTCAGGTTTTTCCTAGCAAGGCAGCACTTCCCTTTAAATCTCATTTTTCCATCTGCATGGACATGGGTTTTTCTGGACTGGTATATAGTGGAGATTTTATATGTCAGAGATCATGTGGCCTCATGAGGGTCTGTTCTTCTCATATTAAGTGAAACGACCGAGTGACGGAGACACTCGGGCTCAATGACTTGCTGGGGTCATTGTTTCCCCTCCTGTCTGTCCTCAGTGCTGCTGCCATGGGTCCTCCACCTAAACCAGCCAGTCTGGTGGAGCCACAGAGCTGGTAGGAATTGGGTCCTATATTTTAGGGGGTAAAAATAAAACTGTCAGAGAGGAGGTTACTTAACATAATGGTTACCCAGCTCTGGGGTCAGGCCGACCTCTGTTCAAATCTTGCTAGCTGTGTGGCTGTGGGCGAATCTCTTAACCATTTCAAGCCTCTGTTTCCATATCTGTAACATGGAGATAATGCCTGCTTCCAAAGAATGTGTGAAAGCGTTAGTGCATGAGACATTTAAAGCACTTTAAGTATAATGGCTGGCCCCTCGAAAATTCTCAACCTTTACCTGTTACTGGCATCCCTTTCCTAGGGACACTGAAGGAAAGCTTCCAAGACATTTTAGCCCTCCACTGTACGAACCCCTTATCTGATCAAATGGATCAATTCTTTGGTATTATGTGGATACAACATACGTGATCTATGCATGTGGTCTATTCGAGAAACTCCTTGTTACCCAGTTTTGCTTAAAGCCCAACCAAATATTCTGAAAATTGGGTGTTTAATAGTTGATATTTGTGATCCATTTGGAGATGTGTAGACACACCTTTATTTAAAGGACACTGATAATAGTGAGCATTTATATCGCCATCTTTAGGTTAAGGGAAAGTTAGTTTTGTCTCCACCCTTTTCCTAATTAGCCTTCACCAGAGGGAAGTTTCATTTTAACTTGGCTATCAAAGATAGATTACTGCTATCCTCGAAACAGTATTTTTCAGCACCTTGCTTAAACTTGTCAAAGGGATGGTACAAGGATTTCTAGCAAAACCAGAGAACATCAGGGGGCGCCGTGAAAAGCTTGCTGAGGAGGGGTTGGGGCACATGGGTCCAGCCTCCTTTGCCTCTGCTTTGCTTTGGGAAGTCACTGTCCTCATCTGTTGAATCGGGGCTCATGGAGCACCCCAGGAGTCCCTTCCTGTCGGAGAACTCCTGAGAGTCATGTCCCCTGTTCCTGTTTATTGCCCCTGGGAGCCCCCCAGGCTCCTGCAGTCTGCAGCCTCTCACACCAGAGCCCTGCCCTGCATGCTCTTGGCCTTGCCCTTACTTTATCATTCCAGCTTGGGCTGGAAGACGGTTTCAAGAAGGGTTAGGTGGTAGCACTTGCTTTGTACAGTTCCAATGTGCACATATTTCAGAGTTTAATTTAATAACACCAGACCCCCAATAGCGTGCTTCAAATTGTGGGACATGGGTGTTGTAACAGGAAATAACTGCATAAGTAGGGACTTTGCTGCTAGCTCTTCCGTCCCCACAGACCTGTAAATAACAGATGTGCAGCGTGATCAGTGACCAATCACATCACTTTCTTCAGCATCACTGTGATTGGTCGCTGCCCAGCTGCTCACTCAGTTCAAGCACAGACAGCAGATGTGCCGTGTTGCCACCATGTCTCCATGACCATACCCACGGCATTGCACAGAAAGAGATGGAGGAAAGAGGGAATTAGCCAACAGACATGAAAGTGCAGCCAAGAAATGAAAAGTGACGATGGCAGAAGTGAATTTTTGAATTGAATGTAAGTGGGGGTAGAGGAGAAATAGCCCAGTGTGGGCACGTTGATACTGCTGCCTTTGAGAGCTCCTAGACAGCTCGCTAGAGGAAGTTAGTCAAAGGAAGTTTACTGAAATAAAGAAAATGGTGGTGACCGAAAGGATGAAATGTCACAGGAAGTGATGCCAGCAAAAAGCTGCACATTCATTAAAGGAGCTCGGGATATTTTATGACACTAGAAATGCAGAGGATAAAATGTTGGGAGCTGATCTGAACTTAGGAGTTTGTAATTCAGTGAGGCAGAGAAAAGACTTTCATGTTGCTTAGGAGTTGAATTATTGAAAAGTCACAGTTGCCAGGAGGAGGGGGCACACCACAGCAAGCAGGACCGCAGCGGGAAGAGGCAAGGTTGGTCCGGAGAGGGAGAGAGCGAGGGGGAAATGTAGGCAAGAGCCTTTATTGTGGTTTCTGTGGGAAGGAATGGTGAAGCAGGGGAAGCAGGTTTGGCTAGTTTGAGTCATTTCAGGGCTGTCTGGGGCCCATGGGTGGCCCCTGGCTGTCTGGTACCTGGCCCTGGAGTCAGTGGTGCAGAGTGGTAGACGCGGTAAAAGAGGTGGTGGGTATGGGCTCTGCTGGGTTTGCGCATGGAAAGTGCATTCCTAGCCGGCCAGGGTCAGCCAGGCTCTAGACATCAAAGCATCAGAAACACAGAAAACAACAAGGCATGAAAAATACAGCTCCCCACTTTCAATCAGTCTTGTAAGTTTCCATGTGAAATCCAGATTAAGTTCCTAAAATGACCCATAAGGCCTTACCAGAATCTAGCCCTGGGCTGTGAACTTGACTCTTTCCCACCCTCCCAGCCTCGCATCCGCCCCTCTGTCGTGCTGGCTTCCCTGCAGTTCCCTGAGCACAGCAGGCGTGCTTCCCACTGTTGGGCCCATGGAACTGTTCCCTCAGCTCGGAATGCTTTCCTTCGGACCTCAACTTGGTTTACTTTTCTATTTCCTTCAGGCATTTGCTTGTCTGTTGCTTTCTTAGTGAAACCTGCCCTAACCACCTACTAATCCTGCCAGCAACAAGCCACTCTTTTTTTTAAATTTTTTTTCTTTATTGATTAAGGTATTACATATGTGTCCTTATTGCCCCATTGCCCGCCCCCCTCATACCCTCACCCCCCTGTTGTCTGTGTCCATTGGTTAGGCTTATATGCATGCATACAAGTCCTTTGGTTGATCTCTCCCCCTTACTCCCACCCTCCCCTACCTTCCCTCTGAGGTTTGATGGTCTAATCAATGCTTCTCTGTCTCTGGATCTGTTTTCATCAGTTTATGTTGTTCATTATATTCCATAGATGAGTGAGATCATGTGATACTTATCTTTCTCTGACTGGCTTATTTCGCTTAGCATAATGCTCTCCAGTTCCATCCTTGCAAATGTTAAGAATTCCTTCTTTTTTATAGAAGGGTAGTATTCCATTGTGTAGATGTACCACAGTTTTCTAATCTACTCATCTGCTGATAGGCACTTAGGCTGTTTCCAAATCTTAGCTATGGTGAATTGTGCTGCTGTGAACATAGGGGTGCATATATCCTTCCTAATTGGTGTTTCTGGTTTCTTGGGATATAGTCTTAGAAGTGGGATCACTGGGTCAAATGGGAGTTCCATTTTTAGTTTTTTGAGGAAACTCCATACTGTTCTCCACAGTGGCTGCACCAGCCTGCATTCCCACCAGCAAGCCACACCCTGCTCCACAGATTTTACACAGCGCTCATCATTTTCAATAACCCATACCATTTGCTTACTTATTGTGCCTATTGTTTATTGCTTGTCCCTCCACCACTACACTAAAAGGGGTCTGTATTTCATTCGTGGGCATACGCTAAGCAATGAAAAACAGTGTCTGACACAGAGTAGGCACTCAGGAAATATTAGCTGAATGATGACATTATTATTCTGAAAGTGGAACTCTCCAGTTTTTTAAGAAGATGTAAGACATGTGAAGTTAATACCTGTAATGATGCCCAACATGGGAAGGCAGTTGTGTTTTTATTGGATTAGTCCAGTGGTCGGCAAACTCATTAGTCAACAGAGCGGCAAACCGCGGTTCGCAAGCCGCATGTGGCTCGCGAGCTGCAGTTTGCCGACGACTGGATTAGTCAAATACTGAGGCACAGTGGTATAAAGGAAGCATAAAGTACTGGGTCTCTTGCTTAGCAATCCATAAATCAGCCAGACCACTGAGAGACAAGAAGTTCTGTCACCGTTTCTGACTTTCAGGCTCTGCATATCGAGCTTCTCATGTTAATAGCACAGCTCCACAAGTAAGGGCGGTTGCCTTTTTGCACGAAGCAGTTTATTCTGCCCGGTTTTGTTCACTGCAGCTCCCTCAGTAATGACTGCATGTGAAGGGTTTCCTTTCGCTATCACAATCCACAAGGCTGTGCCCTTCACTCGCCTTGGAAGAGTCACCTCCCACTTCTTCCTAGGAGTAGCTCCGTGGCCGGAGGCTTTAGGAGCACCTGGACTGAGGAGGGCCTGACTGACCCTTGCCCAGAGAGGGCCCTTAATAAGTGTGGCTGCCTCGTGATTTCAAGCCACATGCTAAGAAGGAAATGTCAGAATCATGCTGAAAAGTATTATTTTTCTGGGACATGGCTTTCAGAAAACAGGAAGTGATTCAGTGTAAAACTAATGGCATTGATGATACAGCCAGGTATTTCATGATGGTAAGGAATTATTGGAGAGGTTTAGGTATGAACTGTATTGTGGGTTTTTAAAATTTTAATTATATTTTTTTCCATCACCGTTTATCCCCTCTTCCACCTCCACCCACCCCCTGCAATCACCACACTGTTGTCCATGTTCATAAGTTCTCTCTTTTTTCCTTTTTGTTTTTGAAAAGAGTCTTTATCTTCAACAGGTGCATATAGATGAAATGATATGATGTGCGAGATTTGCAAAGTAAAACAAGAGTTGGGAAAGTGGGTAGGGGTAGAGATGCAACTAGACTGGCCAGGAGCTGGTTGTTGCTGAAGCTGGGTGGTTGGTACAGGAGATTTATTACACTATTGTTTCTGTTTTTTATATATTGCCAATTTTCAGTTAACAAAACATTCTTAAGATATAGTTGTAATGGTAGGACAGTATTTCTTCTTCTGATATTAAATGAAACGTATTCAGTATTTCATCATGAAGAATGATAGTGGCTATTGCCTTAAAGGAAGGGTCTTCTAGTTAAGAAACTACCCTTCTGTTTCTCATTGTTTAAGCCAGAAGTGGATACGGAAGAATACTAAGTGCCATGTCATGAGGTTATTATGTTTTTCTTTTCTTTTTTGTACTTTAGAGGATGTTTATTAAAGCTGGGGACAGTGAAACAAGAAAGAGCCTAGGACCGTGGTCGGCAAACTGCGGCTCGCCAGCCCCACGCGGCTCTTTGGCCCCTTGAGTGTGGCTCTTCCACAAAATACCACGGCCTGGGCGAGTCTGTTTTGAAGAAGTGGCGTTAGAAGAAGTTTAAGTTTAAAAAATTTGGCTCTCAAAAGAAATTTCAATCGTTGTACTGTTGATATTTGGCTCTGTTGACTAATGAGTTTGCCGACCACTGGTCTAGGATAACAGGAGAGGGATTAGTTGGGGAAATGAGCCTAGGCTGGGCAGCTTGGGCTCACTAAGAAATCAGAGAAAAGGGAATCTTGGGGAAAGGTCTGGAAGTTACCCTGGACGAACGGCTGCTGCCCATTGCTGCCCTGGTTGCAAGTCTGGTGGGGTCCCTTAGAGTTTAGGAGATGCATGGCTGTGGGGAAGAAGAGAGGGAGGAGAAGGGGTGGGCATGTTCCAGGGGAGCAAGAGCACACACTAGGATCTCTTTTATTTATTTATTATTGATTTTTAGAGTGGGGGGAGGGGTGGGGAGAAAGAAAGAGAAACACAGATATGAGAGCAAAACCTTAATCAGCTGCCTCCTGCATGCCCCCTACCAGGGGTCGAACCTGCAACCTGGGCATGTGCCCTGACCAGGAATCAAGCCAGCAACCTTTTGGTGCATGGGACTATGCCCAACCAACTGAACTACACCAGCCAGGGCACGACCTTCGTTTTGAGGGCTTTTAAAGGCTGGGCATTTAGGTCTTAGGGGAGTCTCTCCATAGAACATTCATCAGTTTTATGCTGTTGTACCAAAATGAGATTTAGTCTCTTAACTTCATCTGTGCTTGGGTGTGGTTGGCAAATGGCACTATATGTGGTTTTTTTAATTGGACCTGTTGCTGTGATGTAGTCTTGTTCCCACTAATAGTAAATACCTCTTGCATTTTGCAGAAACCCCTGCAAGTAGTTATCCTTTCACGCATCAAATATTTACTGAGCAGCTAGTACTAAGTGCCAGCCCATTGCAGGCACAGGGGTCCAGCAGGGAAGGAGATTAGGAAGGTCTTTGCTGACCCGAAGTTCAATTCTAGTGGAGAAGATAGACTATGAGCAAGTAAACAAATGCACAAGTTCAGGTGAGGGTAAGGCTGCCTCGGGCGGCCAGAGAATCTGGGTCCCAGCGCCCAGGGAGGAAGAGGGGAACACGGTGTGCAGTACTGCCACCTTCTTTTCATTGCTGGGACTGCGCCCAATTTGGCTCCATCACTTTCAGGGTTCATGATTATTCATTCCATATTGAATAATTGGCAAGAGTTGGTGTTAGAATTAGTTTTTCAGGTTGTTTTGAGTCCCTTTCCTTTCTTGAATCTTTATATGGATTTAAGTCCCAAGTTCAGAGAGGTGTCATCCAGGTACCATGAGGCAAACACCACCTGCACCAGAGCCAGAGGTGTATATGTGAGCCAGGGTCTAACCTGTGCTAAGTATCCTGTTCATCATTTCACCGCCTTATCTGTTTAAAAACAAAGGCTCTTGGGAAATTAAAAGTAAATCACCACCAGCAGCGTGACTGAGCACCTGTTCCGTGCTCATTCAAGTCTCACAACAGGCTGCGTGGCACTGCTGCTCTCACACCTGACAGAGGAGAAACTGGGGGCCCCAGAGAGGAAATGCTTGTTCAGAGACACACTGGAAGCTGTTGGAGGAGCTGGGATTCGAACCCAGGCAGCTTCCCTCCAGAGGCCTGTTTTTAATGCCGTCTCTAAGGAGGGTGACTGCTGTTAAGGTGCTCCTGTCTGTGTGTTCCAGGTTTTGCTGATCTTTGCGAAGGAGGACAGTCAGAGTGATGGATTCTGGTGGGCCTGTGACAGAGCCGGTTTCAGATGCAATATCGCCCGGACTCCAGAGTCAGCCCTTGAATGCTTTCTGGATAAACATCATGAAATTATTGTGATTGATCACAGACAGGCTCGGAACTTCGATGCAGAGGCTGTGTGCAGGTACCTTCCTTTATCTCATATGCTTAGGAGATGTCCACTTAGCCTGAAGTGAGTTCATTTTTAGGTGTCTTTAGTTCCAACCCATAGATTTCTAAAATACGTGTTGATGTTCCTAAGCAGTTTATTCAGCTTTCTGTGATGAAAGCTGTGGCTCCGCCTATAGATTTATCACACCTTTTCTATTTTTTTGCATTTGAGTTCCGATGTATTTAGAGGTGTGAGCTGGGTGCTACTGAAAACTGCAGGATTTTCTCCCCTGAGTTTTTGCTCATGTTTCTTTCTCTCTCTCTCTCTCTCTCTCTCTCTCTCTCTCTCTCTCTCTCTCACACACACACACACACAAATACATTAAAATTCACACAGTTCTTATTATACAGATATGGTTTGGATGTAAACCAGATACTTTAATCTTAATTATTCTGCACCAAAATGAGCATCAGAAATGTGTGAAATATACATTTCCCCCTGCCTGACACAGATGGGTGGATCCGACAGCAGTCACAGGGCGAAGGCAGCCACTTTGCAGCTGGAGAAAATCTTCCAGGGGCCCACACCCCCACTTGTTTACAGAAACGCTTGCTCGGGGAGGAAACGCATGCCTGATCATAAATAAATGCAGCCCTCAGAGTTCGCGCTGGATGAACCGATCTCTTTAGCAGCAGTGGAATGCTTTGAAGCGAGACAGGAAGAGGTCACTAATTAAATGCTAGGCCAGGGCGGACTCCAGTTACGTATGGAGCTGGAATTTTCTTGAAAATAGTAAATGGCGTGAAAGGTAGGGGCATGGCCTCATAGAGCCTTGGGTACCCTGAGGAGAAACGAGGAAAAGCTTCTCATCACAGGCATCGCTTTGCTAGTCTTTGACAGCTTTCCGTTTCCCAAAACATTTTTCTTAAGGGACCTATTTTAAAATGTCTTATTGGTCTCAAGTAATTTTATCTTCCTGCGTAGGAATATTTGCCTATTTATTATGTATATTCATACATAAAATGTATCATTAAATATTTGGCAGATATTTTTGGTGATTAGGAACATTCCTCCTTTTTAAATGATTTTCAGGATAGAATTGGGTCCTTGATAATTAAGTGTGTCTTCTTTCCCTTGTCTTGACTGACTTTGTGATAGGTACTACAGCCCTTTGTGCATACGTAGATCGATTTAAGATGAGCTTCAGGTGTAAAAAGAAGGAATTAATAGGAAGAATTCTTTTAATTCAGGCAAAGACCCCTTTCAGCAGAATGGCATTACAACCTTCCTGGAACATAAAGAAATGGAGTTTTGTTTCCTAGTAAGTGTACGTCTGTCTTGGCGGCACAGAAAAGCAGTGGGGGTCTGTGCAGTGCAGAAGCCGGGTGCGTGCCTGCTGGCGTGCTTACCGCTGTCACCGGTCACCACGAGGGAGCCCCGATTCCTGCCTGCCTGCCTGCCAGGACGTGTTCCCTAGGATGAGCTGGGGCATGCTCCCAGCAAATGTGCACTCGATTGTCATCTGCGGTCCAGGATCCCTGGCTTTTGAGCTAGACTGGATCTTAGCTTAACACACTTCCTTGGACCCCTGCCCTGTCCGTCCCCAGGCTCCCCCTTAGTCCTCTCCACCAGGAAGAGGTCCAGGTGCCTCTGACCACACCGGTTCCTCGGGAGGACTGAGAGGGAAGCGGGAAGCAGCAGGCAGCAACCCAACACTGGAAGCCAGTCTCAAAGACTAAGCGAGTGTGTGCTCCAGCCCAGTTATGTTCGTAGCAGAGTTTGAGCCTTTGGCCTATGGCCCACCCCTTTGGATGTAGCCCAGAAGGTACGCTTGGCGCCTCATTGGGGAGGAAGAGGCTGAAGGAAGGTGAGAAGTGCTCGGTGTTTCCTGAGATTAGAGCTCACCTCTAAAACACTGTGCGTTTTTTTCATTAGGTGCTAACTGGTACTTCTGCTGAGAATTCAATAGGCTACTAGGTAGGACGTACGGGTAGCTTCACTTCACCAGGACGGCCCTGTGTGCTGCGTGGGGAGTCGCCTGTGCTCCCATTGGAGGCTATTAGTGACTCACAGGGAGGTCAGGCGCTGTCTGCAAAGGTATTTGCCATTCAACTGTTTATGCACCAGGGGAGCTGCACTTCCCAGGAAGACAGCAGCTGGTCGTTTTCTCAAGCCTTCTACCCACACAGAGGGAGGCCTCAAGGAATAGGAAACAGGGAAGGTACATTTTTGAAAAAGGTTAGGAAATTCTGGAGTCGAAGAGGATCAAGCAGGCTGAGCTGGCTCCCCCTGGGAGAGCAGTCGTGCAAACAGGTTAACATGGAGAGGACCTGAAGTCCCAGTAGCTAGAAAGAAAACGAACACGTTGTTTCACAAATTACTCGGGAGCAGCCCCTACGCTTCTGTTGTGGGAGATGGCGGCTCTCTTTTGAGCCATATTAAAATAACCAGAGGCCAGAGCAAGGGGATGGGTCAGAACACGCATTCATATTTGTACCAAGATCTGAGTAGGTGGCACTTCATTAAAAGCTCACCCAGCCCTGGTCGGTTTGGCTCAGTGGTTAAAGTGGTGGTCCTCGGACTGAAGGGTCTCGGGTTCAATTTCTGGTCAAGGGCATGTACGTAGGTTGTATGTTCCATCCCGGGACCCAATTGATAATTGATGTGTCTCTCTCTGGTTGATCTCTCTCTCTCTCTCTCTCTCTCTCTCTCTCTCTCTCTCTCTCTCTTCCACTCTCTCTTAAAAAAATCAATGGGAAATATATCTTTGGGTGAGGATTTAAAAAAACAAAAGTTCACCCATTTCATGACCCCTGACCAGAATAATACAGAATCTGAGCTGTACCATTCAAAACACATTTTCTAAGAAGACTCACCGACCTCTAAAGTCTACACCCTTACATGTCTTAATCCCATTAAGTTCCTAGGGAATAAACTAACAATACACAGGTGGTGACAGTTGCCATATTGCAACATTTCTCAGCCCCAGTCGTTTAAAGTATCAGAGGACAAACAACAGTGCAACTGGGAAATTGGGGTGGGTCTGTGTACCATTTAATACATTTTAGTCTGCATTTGTATATCCAGCTGTCAGCAAGTACTTTCATTTTTCTGAACTAACTACTATTTTAAAAGAAAAAAGATCCAACCCAATTACCTCCCCAAGTACAAACTGATAACCAGAGAATTGTAGGACTGCCAGTTTTTTGTGTGTTTTTTTTTTGCAGAGTAGAATTTCAGTCAGAAAACATGGAATTTAAGTGGGATTTGACGGTTTTTGAAGTGGAAAATTGGCAGATCTGACTTATTGGATAATTGCCTGGGAGTTAAAAAATTCTTTTTTCTTTTTTTTTTTTTTTTAATAACACAAAGAGATTGTCCTGATCCACAAGGACATCTTTCTTTGTTGTCTTTCACATGGACTTTTCCTGTTTTTTGTTCTTTTAGTTTAATAGCTCTGTTTATTAAAGAAGTTTCAGGTTTACAGGGAAACTGTGCAGGGTCCAGACTGTTCCTGCAGTTCCTACCCACCCCTACCCTCCAGTTTCCCTTATGAGCATCTTGCAGCCACGTGGTGCTTCGTTAGAGTGTTTCAGTTGCAGTTAACATTCAATCCTGTGCCAGTGCCCGGCGTACAGCAGAGCTGTTCTTCAGAGGAAGACCTGATGTGCCGTTTCCGGTGTGAAGCGGTTTCACGTGGGTTTGATGTAGCACAGCGAGGTCACCTGGTTTGACTTGGCACCTTCTTGTTGCAGGTCGATCCGGGCCACAAATCTCGCGGAGCACACGGTGATCCTCGCGGTGGTTTCACAAGCGTAAGCTCGCCTCCCACCCCTGCTGGAAACCGTCCCGTTCTTGCTGAGACATTTGTCTGATGTCATCCAGTCTCGGAGCTGGAAAAACAATGGGCATGTCCTTGGCCCTACAGCAGCAACCTTAGATCTTGCTTTGGGTGTTTTTTGTTTTTTTTTTGTGTGTGTGTGTGTGTGTGTGTTTTTTTTGTGTGTTTTGTTTTGTTTTGTTTTTGCATGTTTCTGGAAATATTTAGGTTTTCTCCCTATCATATCGAATTGCTGCTGCAACATACTCACCTCAGGAAAAAATGGTTACTTCATTAGATGCTGGAAATGAATGCAAAATGTGTGAAGGAGGAGATCTGGAAAGAACACGATTCCAGCTTACCTTTTTTTTTTTTCCTTCTTCTTCTTCTTTAAGGAAAAGAGATGGGAGAGAAAAAAAGAATGCTTGATTTTCACTTAAGAGGAAACAAATGGTAGCGTGAGAACAAAGAGGCACTAAATCCACTGTAAGAAAAGGGATGTGCCGTTTATGTTTTGGGACAGTTATGTGGCTAGACGCAGGACTAGGATGCATGCCAATGTTGGAAGGCAGGAAAGAGGAATTAAGCTGTAGGTACGAGATTGTGGGTTGAGAAACTGCTCTGCTGGGTTCATTGTCTGAAATGGCCAGCGCTTAGAATGAAAGATCTGGACGGAAAAAGTTGTTTGTACAAGCTGCAGTGGTTGGAATCTTTGCAAGTATCAAATGTTATAGTCAAGTAATGGCCATCATTAGCTTCGGAGAGAATAAGACCTTAATTAGGGCCTAGGATCTTCTGGACTTGGACCCGTGTGGCAAAGGGCACGGATTCTGCAAGGAAGGAGCTGACAAGCCAGCAACTCGGGAGGGTTTAGGCTCCCCCCCCAGGCCAGCCCGGGACGGGAGAGCGGAAATACTCCATTCCAGAGCCATGTCCTGGCTTCAAAGTTTTGGCCTAACCAAAGACTTCTACTGACCTGGTGCTCCCTGAGTCTCTTGTTCAGAGCCGTGTCTTTTCACTGATACCTGCCACGGCTGTGGGGCAAGGAAAGTGCGGAAACTGTCCCAGTGGTTCCTCTCCACTCCGCCATCCTGGTGGGGGATGGGGCCTCGAGGGGAGCGATGAGGAGAGCGAAGATGCGCAGTCGTTCTTATTCAGCCCTTTGGCTCGTGTTTTATCTGGGGGGGCTCTGAGGTCCTGGGCATGGACACCTCATGTGCACCAGGCCCCACAGCGTCCCCCAAGCCTGGCTTGTTCCCAAGAACAAAGCTCTCTTTTCTTCCCCCCACCCCCAATGTTTTAATAAAATATTTCATATAGAGAGAGCGATAATAAACATGAATTCTGAGTTTGTCCCACTCAGTACATGACATAGGACATTATTAATTGCTCTAGAACCCATTTAGTGCCCGTCCTGATTTATCAGTCAGCCAAGGAGAACCCTGAGCTCCAGGAGAAGGAGCTAGGCAAGGCGGCCTCTCCCTGAGGACGGGCTCAGCTACAAGTAACGCCCCAGATGAGCACTGGGCTTTCCTTTCCTGTTTTCTGTCTGCTCCTCCACCCAACCCCCTCTCTTCCATTTTCCTCCCCTGTTTTCAAGGTGTGGTCACCACGTTGCTTTCTGGCTGTCTCGAGGAAGCCTTTTCTCTGTCATAATGGTGACAGCCCTGCATGTCTCGTGGTCACCCACACCCACACCTTGCACTCAGACTGATGTTCTGACACCCAACTGTAGACTCACTATAGGAAACCTTCCCCCGAAATAAGTGACAGTAATCAGTTTTTGTTTTCTCTTTCTTTCTTTCTAACTCGGCATTCCTCATGACACATCTTGCCCATTGGGCTATTGGCTGCGGCCGCTTATGATGCCTGTTGCCTTCCTCGAGTTGAGAGTTGGACCCAGCGAGGTCTTGGGGTTGGGAGTTGTGCTCTCAGAGGGGTTGGGGACGGCAAAGAGGACAGTAGTCTCTGGGACGAGCATTGCCCCTACTTGTCCCTTTGTGGGACTGCCCCACACACTTGCTCCAACTCCAGCGGCAGCTAGAGTGGGGGACAGCCACTCAGGTGCACCTGCAGCCATGCTCTCAGGCACACGGCGGGAGTTTTCTTTGCCATTCTGTGCTTTTTGCATCTGGAGGTCAGTGTGGGAGTCAGGGTCCTTGAAGGCAGGTGTACCCGTGGGCACGTGCTGGTCAGGAAGTCACTCCAAGAGCCAGCGCCACGCTCGCCTCATTGCTCTCTCTCCACGGTTCAGTGTGAGGAACCCTGGTTTGTATCTGCTGAGTGACCACCTTTTCTGCTTTGCTGCAGATCGGGCGACCATGAAGAGGCCTCAGTCCTCCCTCTTCTGCACGCGGGCTTCAGCAGGGTACGTAGACGCGGGCCAGCACCTCCCTCTGGTGCGGGCACCTTCTCCTAACTCTCCCAGCACAGCACAGCCAACATCCATGCGTGACCCTAAGCCCCAGGGCGGGGAAGGGAGGGAGGGAGGAACTGTTCTCATGGGATGGTAACGGGCAACTGCTAGTCGGACTTCTTTTCCTTTTTCTCTCATAACTTCACATACCTTAGCTACTGATACGTAATGACATGGAAACACATCTTAGGTCAACATTCTGTAGTCCCAAGGTTCTCTCATTTAGTCCAGTTGGCTAGATTCATTGTGTGCACGTGATTATGTGTAGGCGAGTCCACTAAGTGGGCACCCAGGCCTCGTGTTGGTCAGGGCCTGGTCAGAGCGTGTGCCCAGGGACAGGCCCAGGACGGCCAGCGCATCCTGTGAGCTCCTGGGTTAAATCATGTTGTTTGAGTGACTATATGAATTAAACTGCTGTTCAACTTGACAGTGAAGATTGATTACTGCAAGGAGACGTACCAACAAACTAAAACCAGGCTTCCCTGGCATCTCCTGGTCTCTTGATGGGAGTAATCTGAATCTCAAATAGATGGAGCCATACATCCTTCCCTTCAGAAATAGGACATTGCCCGTGCCTGTGAGCTGTGGAGGTCCCTTTGGGTGGTGTAAGGAATGGTACCTTGCAGCCCCTGGTTAACAAACAATCCCGTCTTCGCCGTAGACCACGGAGAGGCAGAAAGGGGGAAATCGCCATGGGCAGCAGTTTTGTGCTCCGGTTGTTTTCTGCTTCGGTGTGGAGCAAAGTGCTCTGTGAAACAGGCAGGTAGCACAGTGGCTCACACGTGTCCTAGGAGCGAGTGTTTCTCGTTAGCGGTGTCGCTCGCCTCACTTTCCTCTTGTCCATCATCCCGTCTCAGAGGCCGGCATTCGGTTCTGAGAGCCGTTCTCCACGCTGTGTCTCGGTGAGCGTGCCGAACAGTGCTTCTGAGTTCTGCAAGAGGAATGCTGGTAGAGAAGCCTGAGACTTCTCTCTCCACTTACAATGAGCGTTTCCTGAGAAATAACCTAAAATCATCCACAGGTTTCATGGGGGGGCAGTGGGTTTCATGTTGAACATGGCCCTGGAGCTCTGAGGCAGGACCTCTTGGAGTGTGAGCACGCAGGTTCTCCTCCCCCCCCCCGCCCCCCCGGGACCGCGTTACTAAGGACAGCAGCAACACCGTGTGGGTGACATCCTCCAGGCCCCCTGTAGCTGCTGTCGGGTGTCCTTCTGGAATTTCGCCTTCAGCTCAGTGTTCCTACCTGTGACGGGTGTGGATTGTCATTTGGAGTGATGCTGGGAATTGCACATCTACTCACAGGAAAACTTAGGGAGAGCAACTGGCCCTTGTTGGGGGCAACATGATGCGGTCAATTTAGGAGGGAAAAGTTGTGTTGTTCCTTTTTACGTGCTTCGTAACCTGTCCGTGCTGCTCTAGAAGGTTTCGTTGCCCTCTGTCCAGATATGGAGATGCTTTCTGCCGTCCGCCTTGCTGAATCAGACCCACAGAGGGAGCAGGAAACACGAGACTGTCATGGACACCTGTGTTCTTTCGTGCTGGTCTGATGGAGGCCTTTGCCAGCTGGGTCAGGGTGCCCCCACATAGTTGGGGCGCTTTCCAAGGGAAGCACGTCGCACCTGCCAATGCTTTCCCTCCTGAGTTACTATGAAATGAGATCAGCTGAGATTGCTCTCCGGGTGGCTGCCCTCCTTTTTTGGGCAAAACCTTGTCTTTGGCAACACTCTACCCAACCACCCATCCAGACATGCCAGCGATTCTGCCTTCCGTGAGGTAGTTCCCCGTCTCTGAGTCGTTTTGATTGTATGAAATCATCTGGTGAGACTCAGCCTGTGTTGCTAGCCGATTGGCCGGTGCTTCAGACTCTGGGTCCCTGCGTAGGGATCCAGGAACAAACTGTGCCGTGAACATCCCCCAGCAGCTCCCGGAGCCTCTCGCTGCGCGTGAGGGGCGAGCATGCTGCCCCGTGCCCTCCGAGCCTGTTAAAACCGGTGCCTTCGCGAAGGGCGAGTGCAGCTGTTTTTATATCAGCCGCTGCATCCCTCTTTTTGTATTTGAAACGGTGCGCAGTCCGTTGAACAAGTATTCCTGGAGCACTGACACGTGCAATGCTGTGCTAGGCGTGCCGGTCAGACACAGTTCCTCCCCGGGAGGCTTCCTGGGGAGAAAGGGACAGCTCAGATGTATTATCAGTTCGGCTCCATTCCGGGCAACTTATTTCATCCTCGTCTACAGATGAGAGGCTGGGGATTTTCTTCCTTTTTGCAGAAGAGAAAACAGGTGAGATAGCGTGCCAGAGCTCACACTCACTGCAGAGGGAAAATGCCAGCTCCCTGCGGGGCCCACTGAAGTAGTGTTTCTCACACTGTCTGTGGGCACTAGTGGGCCAAACGCTGTTAGCAGGTGTTCCTTGGCAAAGGCTGCTGTGGTCAAATCAGTTTGGGAAACCAGTGAGGCCTCTCTCCCCTCCCCCCAGCCCTGAGCATGCACAGCCCGCATCAGCAGCGCGGCGCCCGGGCCTCCTGAGGGCCGGGAGGGCCTGTGCTGACGAAGTGGGCCCACATTTCTGCCAGTGGGCCCAGGAACCTGGCTTCTTAACCACAGGCCCAGGTGAAGGATGCTGACGTTGGAAGACGACTGCTTTTCATTCACTCAAGTCATTCCAGAGGGAGGGGTTCACTACACTCTTGAAAATGCCCAAAAGATGAGGCACTGGCGTCTTCCGTTGCCCTTAGTCCACAAAACACTCACTCAGTACCCAGTATGAACAAAGTGCTCAGGGCTGAGAAACCGTCACCTGCAGAAAGCCGCTTGTCATTGCAGTGGAAGTTCTTAGACGTAAAGAAAAGTAAAATATAAAAAATCATTTCTTAGATAGGAAAGTGAAAATATCACACGGAACACGCAAACGCACAAGGCGCTGAAAGCCCGGGGGGGGGGGGGGGATGAGCCAAAATTAACAACAGCTGGAGCTTGTGATCCTGCCAGTGACTTGGGGTTTTTCCTTTGTATTTTCTGTATGTTACACCCTGTAAAATTAATGTGTATTACATTTAGAATTAGACATAGACAATCGCGGCCCGCCCAGAAGTTCATCCTGAACCCAACGTGTTTAACGTCACCAAAGAAAGGGAAAGCGATTCCTTCCTGTGTGTGTTCATGGCGGAATCCCCCTTCCCTCCGCCCTTCCCAGCTTCCACCTGCAACGGTGGGACCCGTGGCTTCAAAGGTGCTCCCCAAGGAGAAGCCATCCACGCTAGATAGTGGAAGTGTGTGTGTGTGTTTGGGGGGGGGGGGGTTGGGAGGAGGAGGAGGAGGGGGGAGGGGGAGGGGAGACGAGGGAAGAGAGTGCAATGGGCACTCAGAAGATGAGGAAGGAAGCGAAGAGGGGCCTCTCCCCTCGAGACCATTCGCAGAGTGGCTCACACCAAACACGTCCAGTGTTGGGTTTTAGAAGACTTTTTTTTTTTATCCTTTACTGGTAGCCCTGCGCACAAATCCATGCACCAGTAGCTAGCTCTCTGCGGGGCCTGGCCGCTCCACACCTGCTGCCCAGAGGCTCTCCGCGGCCTGGAGGCCCATCTGCAGCTGGACGAGAAACGCTTGCCTCGTCGCCGCGGTGACGAAGCGAGCATCCCACCAGGCCGCTCTCGCTGCCTGCTCTCAGCGGCTGCCCCCTCCCCCCAGGACTGGGCGCCGCCATCTTGTGATGGAGTGCTGGTTAATTTGCATATTGCCCTTTTATTAGATAGGATTGTTTAAAGTATTACATATAGTATTACACATGTCTCCCTTTTTCCCCCATGGACCTCTCCCTGGCCACCCCCACCCCCTAGAAGACTTTTACTAGTGCAATAGGAAGCGCAGGTGTTTCTGCAATTAGCAAGGCTGCGTTTATTTTCCTGTCGGTATGCGTCGTGAAGTTTTTCCCACCTTTGTTACAAAAGGAGTTAAGCGTACAATAGCCCATGCTGTGTTTAAACAAGCATTTCAAACACCTTGACAACTGTTTGATTTCATCTTCTCCACTAGTTGTCTTATGTAACAGAGGAACTTGGGTAGGGAAAACTGTTAAGCTTCTTTATTTGACTCCGAAGGAAGTAATTGTATCTGTCTTACGTGTTGTATTTGCTTTCTTTTTTCAGAGATTTATGGAGAATAGCAGCATCATTGCCTGCTATAATGAACTGATTCAAATAGAGCACGGGGAAGTTCGCTCGCAGTTCAAACTCCGGTATGTAGCCAGACCAGACGGGACCCGGGGTAGCGGCTCTGGAGAGGAGCCGGGGTCCTGCTCACAGGCTCCCGGCTCAGTCACAGGGACTGTGAAGCCGTTCAACAAGTAACAGTAGCCGGTACAGCAGGATCTAAACTGGGAGCCCTCTGTTATTATGAAATAAATTAGGAGCATTTCTTATTTTGGCAGTATTTCCCACTATTTACAGCAGTTTTAAAATTATACCCTGGGAAAAGTACTGTTTAATTTTTGTACAATCAGATCGAGATTAAGAGTAGCCTTTCAGGATTACTTTCTGCTTACTACTTGCAACATGTGTAAATTCCTCCATGGATTGTTAGGGATAGGGGCAAACCAATGGGCATGTTTATTATGCTAACCATAATAATTGCTATGTAACTGCGATAGCGATTTCATGAAGCCCGTTTGTGGCCTCCAAGCATGAAGTATCTTTAAGAGGCTGATTTCAGGTCCCTGAGCAGGTAGAGAGTGCTTTAAAAGCAGGCTGCTCTCTGGGGCTCGCTTCTGGATGGGATTGTCTGAGGGTCTGGCCAGAGCTCTGGGCCGTGGGATGTTCTGCTTCTGGGGCATCTTGGAATGCCAAGGTCCTAGCTCAGGCCTGGTTGGCTCAGGCTCCACTCCAGTATACTCTCTGGACCCTGATGTTTTCCACTTGCCCCCTCAAGCAGAGAAAGAGGAGCGGACTGTGGAGGCTCCCCCCAAACTATGGTCCTCAGGGACTCGAGGCCCTAGGATGCCAGGAAGTCTCAGCCTGGCTTCCCCCGCTGGCCAACTGCTAGGTCAGGGGGGTTTCAGGCTCAGCAAAAAATGAGAAGGCATCTCCCTGGAATGCTTATACTTCTTTTTATCTTGATTTCTGAATTTGCATTCAAAGGGGACCAAACCCTTTTACACTGAAGTGTTCTCTGCCATTCTCAGTCCCCTGGGAGTAAAGGGTATTGGCATAAACCCACAGAGGCAGGTCCTTCTGGGGCTCGCCGGGTCAGGGAAGCTGCTTTTTGGTGGGTAGAGAGCTTTAAGAAACAGTCACTTTCTTAGATGGGAAAGTAATTAAGAAGAACCTCAGACAGTGGGAATTTAGGTATTTTAACAGTTTTTCGTGAGGAATATTGCCAAAGACTTTTGAATATGTAAATAATTAAATCCCTTGGTTTCTTCGTGTCCACATATTTGTTAGCTCCAGAGAACTTCATAGAATTTTTCAAGAAAAGCACATTGCCTTTACTTCAGAAATGAATGATTTTTATTATTGTGCATTGATGGTTTCTATTGCTGGAGGTCTCTACTGCTTTTAATTGAGGGTAAGAAGGCTTTGTGCTTTTTCTTTAAAAAAAAATGTTTTCACAATGAATAGAATTAGAAAAAGAGAGATTTCACTTGGTTTAAATCTTTTACTGTGTCGTATCTACAAAAACATGAACAGATACCTTATTGCTCTGATAGGTAATTTTCTCCTTTTACTTTAGGTAATTGTGTGCGTTTCCTTGGGCACCATTAAGTGTGATGGCACACGCCAGATGTCAGAGTGAGCGGGCGGAGGTCGCGCTGGCAGCTTGAACTAAACATGCCCAGCCAGTCAGCACGAGGGCTTAAAGAAAGGGCTTCTGGTTATTGTGCTAATGAAATCTGCTTAGAGCCAGGGCCTTAAAACCCTTCAGGGTTCATCAGACTCAGAACTTGGCAAATTTCCGAGTACCTAACCCTGTGCAAATCTCTCTCTTCACTGACGTAAGCTGCCTGGGGGAAAGGCTCAAGTTCCCAATACAAGTCAGTGTGCAGTTGGCGAATGGACTTGACGCGGCAGGCAGTGGCCCCGGAAGGAGGGTTTGCCCAGCATATCCATCTCCTTACCCCTCACCCAGCTGACGCTAGGCTGGCAAAGAGCCTCTCTTCCCAGCCCTGAGCAACCAGCATGATGGCAGCCCCTCCCCCGGCCCCCGTGTGGGGAGGGGGCATGAGGGGTGATGTGTGTGTGATGGGGGAAGACAGAGTTCTCCACCGGAGAAAGCCAGAGGAGGGCTAAGGGGTCTGCTTCTTCTGTTGCTTTTTGGCTGTTCTGCCTCAACTCTCCAGTTTCCTCCCCTTTTTTGGAGGAGTGGGGTGTGCCCAGGGTTTGACTCTTCCTGGGTCAACGCACTCTCCCCACCCCAGATCATGACCTCCCCCCTCCCTAGGGCATTCAAGGACCTCTAAAGCCTCTACCGGCACCCCAGAGGCAGGCAGGCGACTGTCACTCGCTGCCGACTGGGAAAAATGAGGCTCTTTATTATACAATGCCAGAATAATCATCGTCTAATTATATAATGCTTCCCCTGCAATTCCGCCCCCAGCTGCAGCTAAATCCGTGGCATGACTGGCATTCTGCAAGGACAGCCTGTGCTGCAAGGGTGGGGTGGGACGTTGAAGGCGCAGCCTCCCGTCAGGTCTGCATGTGTGGTAACCACACTTAACCACGGGAAAAGCGAGGGTCACGTGAGCAAACAAAAACTGTCTAGTTTTAAAATTCCGTTTTATAGAACAACTCTTAAAAATAGGAGAGCTGCATCTCATTTCTGAGAGCTTTTGATGAATTGCTTTATAGAACAGAAGGATTCATGAATGGGGAATGTCGAAGGAAATGGGGGTGAATGATGACGATTTATCTCTAATCCTTATGCATCTTCATTATGACGACAACTATGTTATCCAAAATACAGACAGGGTTTATCTACTCATTGGGAGTTGAAGCTGATTATACTAATGCAAGACCGGCTGTGTGCCATCGTTAGTCTGATCTCCGTTATCCAGGAGTTACACCCAAACCATGTTCATTTTACTCCAAGTCTTACGAAGGTAGCAGTCCTCGGTTTTGGAAACATCAGCTTCTAAAAGATGGGCAGAACTTTGTGTTCTGTGGAACCCTGCATCTCTGTTAGGAATGGACGTTTACAGAGAGCTACCGACACGTGGGCTCTGCGTGACCGCCTGGCGTCACAGGAGAAACCCAGCTGTGAAGGCTTCGCGCACAGCCCAGCTGCTCTACCGCCCAGGAAGGTGCCGACCTTGACCCCAGGCTGCCTCCCTCCCCGCTCGCTTGCTCCCTATCCCTCCCAGACCCCTGCTGGGATGTGGCTTTGTGTTCAGACTCTACAGGCCACCACCTTGTGCAGTCCTACCCTGTTCCAGGTGGCCTCGTGTGTGTGTGTGTGTGTGTGTGTGTGTGTGTGTGTTGTTTGAGTAGATTCCAGAGTATCTTTGGTAGGACACAAGAGATTATGGAACCCAGCCACCTCAGCCACAGTTGACGGAGGAAAACACTGAGAACCGGAGAGACTGGACACGATTGGTCACAGCTCCCCAGTGTGTCAGCTGTAGCGCTGGAGTAGAATCCAGGTGTCCTGCTCTCAGTCTGACGCACTCTGCCCCCCTCCCCCCGCCCCCGCCACATCTTACACCACTGTGTTGCCTGTAGACTTCATGCCCAGCCTCTCTAACACTTGCCTTTCCCTCTGGACCTCCGAGGGCCTGAAGGAGGTGAGGGGGAATAGTTACCTTGCCTGTACGTCAGGGGTTTCCACACCAAGCTTACTTTTCCTTGTGCTGCTTTTTCCAATTTGCCAACTTCTTAACCTGAAGAAGACAAAAATCCATTTGAGGCACAGAGTTACAAGGTTCCCAAGAAGAGAAAGTAAACGACACGAGGGCTCTTCTGCATGAAGAGTATTAATAATTAATATAAGGAATTAAATTCCGAAACTCTGAGAACACAATTCAAGTCGATGACCTCATTTTGCTGCAGGTCTATTCAAAAAGAACCATCAGCCAAATTGGTTTAAAGCCTGCGTCTAAACATTGCACTGCAAGGAGGTTGGCTCACCAATATCCTCGCACCTCACCTGTTGATGATAATTTGCTTTGTCCATTGGGCATTATACTTATTGAAGATCTTAGACTTTGTGGATGATCATACAGTGAATGTTTAATAGATACATTTTGCAGATTGGAGCTAAGATCTTGTATAAAGTAGCCTCTTGAATTGACAGAAGCAATAGTACTCTAAAGTACCTGCTTGCATACCTAGTTGAGACACACGGGTACTTTAAGAAAACCCTGGGCAAAGGAGGAACTTATCATTTAATATGTGTTCGAGGAATTTATCACATAAAATGGGCTAGAGCTTAATTCTGCAACTATCACAGTTGAGGAATTAGTCCTCGGAGAGTGTACTTTGATGTCTAACTTCTGGGGACCAGGGACTGCTTTCCTGTGGTGCCGAGTGGGTTCTGCTCCAGGCCCCTGGGAAATACTTCTGAGACTTGCTTCTTCACGGGAGGCGGTGCAGTATCAGCGTGGGTAACAACTTTAAAGTCCTCTTTTATTCTTTTTCTCTTATTTTAAGTGACATTTTATTAGCATGCAGAGATGCTAATAGGACAGTATACAGTTCAAATTAGGAGCCTGGAGCAATTTCAGTAAGAAAACTTACTGCACTTATCAGGAGTCTCAGTTCGGTTTATATTCCTCTGTTCACCCACATCATAATTACTTATTTTACTCACCCTCACACCCGGCGGCAACTTCAGTCTCTGCAACTATAGAAGCATGTCTTTCATTGGGCTGACATCCTTCACTCCCCATATAAGATACCTTGCTGGTTACTGGTTTGTTATTTCCGTTCTTGGTTTGATATTTCAGGGATAATCATGAGAAAAGATAGGTTATGATTCCCCTTTCACCAACAGCCTTTGAAAGCCTTAGAGAACCAAGAAATCTGACTCTGGGATCTTAAAAATAAGAAGTGCCATATGTTGAATTTTTATATTGTCCCAAGTACTTTGAGAGATGTCTCGTGAGACTGTTTTGATTCTTATAACAGCCTATAAAACGTGCATTGTTTTCCTCATTTTATAGATGAGGAAACTGAGAGTCAGCAAAGATAAAAAGTTGTCTGAGGTCCTAAAACGGACAAACCATGGAACCAGATTTCACCCACTTTGTTCTGCCCTATGCCTGGCAAATAGTTCAAAACAGGATGGCAGCGTTAGATGCCATTATGCATGGAAAAAATGAATAACATTTTTAAAGTTTGTTTTACAGAACATCCATCCAGTAAATCAACATCTTTTATGTAATGGATAAGAAAGCCTTCACTGGTATTCTTTCAACAGCCAGTGCAAATAACAGAACTTTAGGAACTAGTCACGTACTTGCTGTTAGATAGTAACTTAATTGTATTTGGAGTTGCTCTAGATTTGGAAGAGGTAAAATTCTTTCCAAGAATTGAGAAATTGAAATGATTTCAGATATTCCGGATAACCAGCCAAGGTCACCAAGAAACCTGCCCCACCCCCCCCACCCCCCCCCCCACCCCCAGCTGTGCCGTTACCCAGCGAGGGGCATCCGCCATGTCTGCCTTGCAGCAGGCCGGTGGGCGTGGGTGAAAGCAAAGCACTAGGAAGGCCTGTGTATTTGAGGTCACACAAAAAGGGGATGAAGCGTTTGTGCCTATTGCAAGAGGCCAGAATGCCTCAGATCTGATTTGGGCTTAAGTGTGTTTTCTTAACTGATGGGAACTTCCGTTTCTTGCACAGAGGTCAGGGGGAGCATCGTGGGTGTAGAACAGGGGGACCTAGAAGATGGTCCCTTGCACCTTTGTGCTCCTGCGTCAGCACTAAGGTTCCATTCAGCATATATGTAGCTCATCTTATTTTTTAAATATATATTTTTATTTTAGAGAGAGAGGAAGGGAGAGGGGGAGAGAGACAGAAACATCGATGCATTAACATCAATAGGTTGCCTCCTGCGCTCTGCCCCCTTCTCCCCGACTTGGGATGCAGCCTGAAACCCAGGCATGTGCCCTGACCAGGAATCAAACCAGTGACCTCTTGGTGCATGGGTCGATGCTCAACCACTGAGCCACGTCAGCCGGGCTGTAGTTCATTTTATGACCCATGAATATTTTGCTGCTTATAATTCTTCTCTTTGTATCACATACATGAAAATATATGCTGTTGTTTACTCATTTAGTTCGAAAGCCTAGGTTTTTTGTTGGTTTTTTTTTTTTTTCTCAAAGCAATATCCCGGTGCATTGCTGTAATGAACCTGAGGAACTGTTTACTTGGATAAATTAAATGATTTTATGGTAGAACTAACATCGATCTTTTGCAACTTTCAGGGCTTGTAATTCAGTGTTTACAGCATTAGACCACTGTCATGAAGCCATAGAAATAACAAGCGATGAGCATGTGATTCAGGTATGGGGACTTTTTTTATCTTTAGATGTCAAAGTAGAACCTTTTAAGTTTGAGCCACCCTTTTTCAAGCACTTTCCTTTAATTCTCACACTGTAGCACGTTTTCTTTGGAGAAAGGAACACCAAAGTATTTAAAGAAAACTGATAGGGTGGTCTATTAGTTTTCCCAGGGGCCAATAGGAGAATAAAGGGGACATATGTAATACTTTCAACAATAAAGATTTTTTTAATTAAAAAAAAACCTTATAGACTTAAGCTAAGAATTAGATATTTAATAACAAAATTGTATTCAAATCAGAGCCTGTAATTTCTTTGTCGGAGGTGGGCTAAATTCTTTGGACCATCTGTGAAGATAGCATTTACACAGAAGTGTATCAGGATTGTAGAGTAAAGCTTTATAAGTGCTTATGGGAACAAAATATTTTCTTTTTTAATTTGTCAGTTACAGTTGACACTTAATATTTTATATTAGTGTCAGGCATACAGCATAGTAGTTAGATATTTACATAATGTACAAAGTGATCCCTCATAAGTATACTACCACCTGACATTATACACAGATATTACAACATTACTAAATTCCCTATGCTGTACGTTAATCCCTGTGATTGTTTTAACTACCAATCTGTACTTACATTTTTTAAAAATTTTTTTATTGATTTCAGAGAGGAAGAGAGAGGGAGAGGGATAAACATCAACGATGAGATAGAATCATTGATTGGCTGCCTCCTGCATGCCCCCTACTGGGGATCGAGCCTGCAACCCGGGCATGTGCCCTTGATTGGAATTGAACCTGGGACCTTTCAGTCCGCAGGCCGACATTCTGTCCACTGAGCCAGACCAGTTAGGGCCCAATCTGTACTTCTTAACCCGTCACCTTTTTCACCCAGTCCCCAGCCTCCCTCCCATCTGGCAGCCACCAGTTTGTCCTGTGTATCTAGGAATCTGTTTCTTTGGGGAACAAAACATTTTCAAGGGTTTTCATTTATTTCTAGTTGGTATTCTAATAATAAGGCACTCTAATGTACTGAAGTCAGCTTCCTAAGGAAATGTGTATAGTTAGTAGACAAGCCTTTGTTGAAATTACGTTGTTGTATTTGTTGGAAAGTAAGGCATTTATACTTCAAACGTACTCTGAAATGCAGGCTTTCCTCTGACGGGCGCAGTTGGTTTGCGTAGAGGCACTGGGTGTGAGGAACACTTACTCTCCTCAGTAGAGACCAAAGTCAGTGTTCAGCACAGTGGACCCACGGCAGACAGAGCCCACGTTTGCTCTCCTGCAAACAACCCACTGCACACACAGACACACCTGCTCTCATACTGAACCAATGACATCAGCACCCACCACGCGTAGGCCCGGTCATCATCATGTTCCTAAGGCATCTCATTCCCATTCAGTAACCCTATGAAAGAGACATAATGCCCCATTATACAGATGGGGAAACTGAGGACCAGCAAGGTCAAGGAACTTACCCAAGGAAAGCTGTGGTAATAAATAGTGGAACCACAGTATGTAGCCCTGTCTTTCTGACTCCAAAGCCTTTCCATGTGGTGTCCCGTTGGCTGTATTTGTGGGAGCGTATCTTCGAAATGGATCTGAACGCGCCCTCATCTCATTGCCTGTTGCTGGCCCACCTGCCCATGGTCGGCGTCCTGGGCCACAGAGGGACCAGCCCCGTTGCTGCTCTAGACCAAGCACACTCCCACCTGTTTCCAGACTTGAACAGTCAGGTCTCTTCATGAAACATGTTCCCTTTGCACCTCCCTGTTTACAGTGGGCAACAGGCAGTGACCGCTGTGATGAGGAGAAGGGACTCTCTGCTCTCTATTCACTTTCCCCACTTGTAGCCAGATGACGCTTTCATAGCATCCTGCATCCACAGGGGCACCTGGTGGTGCGAAACCCTGTGCCTCCGGGAGAGGTACACAGTGATGCTGTCACACGACATCAACCACCTCCCAGCCTTCACAGTGAGCAGGACCAGGTGGAGACCTGGACAGGGGAGACTATACTGACTGCAGTTTTTTAGGGGTACCCTGTCAGGACCCTTTAAAAACGTACCAGCCCTCTGAGGACAGGGGAGACTATACTGACTTCAGTTTTGGGGCAGGGCGGGGGGGAACCCTATCAGGCCCCTTAAAAACCTGCCAGCCCTCTGAGGATAACACGAGAGCGAGGAGGAAGAAGTTGCCCAGAGCATGTTCTATGTGAGGGAACTAACGTGATCTTTGTGCTGTGGGCTTAGAGATGGTCCAGCAGCTTCCCCTGCATCCCAGCAGGCTTTCCTTCAGGCGTCCCCGAACTGACCTGTGACCACTTCCGTTCTCAGTACGTCAACCCCGCCTTCGAAAGGATGATGGGCTACCACAAGAGCGAGCTCCTCGGGAAGGAACTCGCGGAGCTGCCCAAAAGCGATAAGAACCGGGCAGACCTCCTCGACACCATCAACACGTGCATCAGGAAGGGCAAGGTGGGTGACGCTAACAGCCCGCACACGCCTCCCCAACGCTCTCTCTTCTACTGTGGGTTTTCATGTCACACCTTCACGATGGGCTTCTTTCATCTGTAATAATAAAGGCGTAATATGCTCATTAGACTGGAGTCCTTCCGGAAGACCTTCCAGACGAAGCCGGGGCTCTAAGGGAAGCCTGGGTCCGGGGTGCCAGAGGGAAGCCAGTGCCGGCAGCCGGGGGAAGGAAGGCCTACTCTTGCACGAATTTTGTGCATCGGGCCTCTAGTGATGTTACAATTAAAGGAAAAATGTTTGTGTTTGCAACATGAGTTAATTTTGGATAGCGAGCAAATCTGGGGCTTATGATGATGATACAGAACCTGGCAGTTTTGTCTAAGGAAATGTCATCCTGTGCATGCATATGCCCCACCTGTCATTCCTGGAATATCACTCCCACCTCTGCGCCGAGTCCCGCCCATAGGCTGATGTGTGTCAGCTTATCCGGTGTTTGGGGGACTAGATGTATTTAGAGTCAGTATTCACACGTAGGCCTAGTTTTCCTTTTTCTGTTCTCTGTCATCCCAGTTTATAGAGAGACGTCTCCCTGCTGCACCCATTGGTCCCCGTAGATGAGGGCAGTGGTGCAAACGCAGTAGCATCTTCCCTCAAGCCCTCCCCGCAGGGCGCGTCGCTGCCCCAGCCGGAACTGCCTCTGCGTTTTCTCCTGAGCGCTCGGGGTGCTTTCTCACATGTTATTGCTTTCCTCTTGCTTTCTCGGATCTGAAGTAGTTAGATAAGCATTGTTTCCATTTAATGGGGGGGCCATTGTACAAACCTAAAGTAAGTTTGGATTATATATGATGCCCAGAATTAATGTTTTAAAAACGGGGGCCGTGAGACTGAGGAAGAAACAGAACATTGTCAAGTAATCCAAAATACCCACCGGAATTCTGCCCCACTGGTGGCCCGACGTGCAGTGTGTGCCGGTGAGCCACCTGTGGGGGAGGGGGCAGGGAAAGGCTGCATAGAAAAGGCCCGGCTTCCGATCTAACCACTCCTCCCAGAAACTGGGGAGATGCCACGGGTCCCCCCTTGAGGTCACCGGGTTCTTCATCCCAGCCAGTTCCCCAAGGCCCAAAGACAGCAGGATCTCCACACTCCCCTCTGCCTCTTCCATGGAAACTGCCAGGAGCCAGCTAACCCAGAGGAGTCGGGGCTGGAGGCCCCCCCGGATCGCAGACAGGCGGTGGGCTTCATTACCACATCCTCCACTTTCTCACGTGGGCACGTTATTTAGAATCCCCGACCCTCCGTTTGCCCAGCTGTCCATTAAGGATGATAATCTCACTCAGGCTGTTGGGACGATTTTGAGGAAAACCTCGGAAAAACCCCTTGACGTGGTGTCACTACACCCAGAGGGCTGAGCAGGAGCTCCTCCCACGGGGCCAGCGTCCTGGGCCCCGGAGGGCAGCCTGGTGGTGGCCGAGTTGGTCCTATTGGGTTCACGCATCGTGACCGTGGGCCTTACCGAGGCAGCATCCCTGTGGGACCGAGAGCGGAGTGGTGTTCTGTGGAAGGTACTGGAAGCGAGTGGGAATGAATTGCTCAGTTGTATAAGACCCCCTGTAGGAGCAGCTGCTGCCTCGACAGGCGGGTTTTCAGAGCTCTCTTTCTCCCTGTAGGAGTGGCAAGGGGTTTACTACGCCAAACGGAAGTCGGGGGACAGCATCCAGCAGCACGTGAAGATCACCCCAGTGATTGGCCAAGGCGGGTGAGAGCAAACTCTGGAACTCTTTCAGTTGAGGGGCCGCGTGGGCATGTTGAAATGCAGGGTGCGCGGTGGACCCGCAAGTCCAGGAGGGCTGGGCTGTACCTAGTTAGGCCAAGGCCACCTCCATGCAGCCGGCAGCAACCCCCAGACACGGCTCCTCTGTCTGCTCCTGCTCATGGTCTTTATGGAGCCTCGCCCAGGAGCCCCTCCAGCTGAGCTGTGGTTCCCTCTGCCCCCTGCCCTCTGAGGGAGCTCGGGTTCTGGGCTGTCCATCTTCACGTCAACAGCAAAACTCCGGGGAGCGGACTTCTCTCCCTGAGGCACCCGCCTGAGCTGGTTTTCTCCGGGGCTCAGGGCTGGCTCCAACGCGGGAGAAAGGCCTGGGGGGGGGGGGGGGTGGTTTCGGAGAGAAAGATGTGCCTGATCCAAAGCTCAGGTTGATCTGGTTCCATTTAATCTCAGATTACCAGAGACGCCTTATCTCTGTGGAGAGAGAAGGCGAAGACGCGATTCCTTTTCCTCCCCCCCCCCCCCCCCCCCCCCCCCCGTTTAATCCTGTGAGTTTCCGAAGCCAAACAGGCTCCCTCCCAGCAGGTCCCTGAGGAGCCTTTGGCGGCCGCCTGGGGGTCGCACCAGCTTCCGAGTATAAGGGGCGCCCACCGTGGTGTGAAGTTTGGGGGAAAGGAAAGGTGGGGGTTCTGGTGCCAGTCAGAGGGGAGAGTCCTGCCGGTGCCCCTCTGACTGCCCCAGTCCCTCGCAGGTTGTTGCGCGACTAGACGCCACCGTCCGTGAAGTCAGCAAAGCGTCGCTAGGTTGTCTCCCCTCCAGTTTTCTTGGTTCGTTTCAAAAGTGTCCCCGTCAGTTCAGAGACCACCCTCCCGTGCTTCCTGCCATCGGGCCTCAGTGTGGGTGGTGGGGTGACTGGCAGTCCTTGCCCCCCCCCCCCCCCCCTGAGAGCAGAGAGAGGCCCCGGGACGTTCTCCTGGGCCCACGGTCCTCTGTGGCCCTCCCAGCAGTCCCTGCTCAGCGGCCGCATGGCTGTCCTGTGGTTATCATCATCCTTATGCCATCTTTCAGAAATTGAAGCCAACATCCACTTTGTGTGTGTGTGACCAGAATTATTAGGTAACCAAGGCCGAGGAGACATGCCGCTGCTTGGTAATGTCTGTCAGAATGAGGTTTTCTGATTTTACAGATTAGAAGGAGATGTTCTTTTGTCCAGACAATGTTATTCCCACCCCCACCCCCGCCCCAATGTAGACAGTGAACTGTCAGGGGAAATTCTTATTAAAAGTAGGGAGATTTTTTTTTTTACCTCTTCCTGTTTTATGACATTCATTACAGGATAACCAGCACTTTCTGTGCTCGCTTCAGAGTTCTCCAGAGAAAACTAAACCAAAGAGAGACAGAGACAGAGACAAAGAGAGACAGAAACAGGGAGAGAGGAGAGGGGACTCATTACTGTGAAATCTAACGCAGTCCTCTGGGATTCCTAGCTTCACTCTCAGGAGAAAATCTACCCTGAGCTGAATTCTGTGCAGGGTTGAGGCACCTGTGGTCTTTTCCTGGTCTGTGCTGTGGTAATGAGCAAGACCGCAGGCTGTTGTGGGATTCTGTCCATGACCTTGAAGTAAGAGGATTTCTCTCTGCCCGAAAAATGCCATTGTTATGATGACCATGCTGTGCAGTAATATGGAATTAAATATAAAAATAGCTGCCCTGAAATTTGATCATTATCCAAATGAGTCTTTTGCTTTCTATATAAGCTATAAAAGCATTAGCGTCAGCAGAATAAAGCCAATTTTTTCTGGAGTGGCATTTCATCCTATCACGGCAGGTACTGAGGAGCCAAGCTTCAGGAGCCGGTCACAAAATGAAATGCTCATTAGGAAAATGCCTCGGAGCCAGCGGCGATGGAAAAGGAAGCCCAGTTTCGGAAGGCGTGTGTGGGCTGTGTGTGCAAATGCCTTTTCTGTAGACTGGGTTTTGTTTGAATGGTACACCTGCCCTAGAATCTACTCTGGAATTTTGCTTTTAAAAAGTTTCTGTTGATGTTTTCATTTGCTGATTTGTTGAATCATCTTATATCTGACTCACTAATAACTAATTATTTATGTTATTAGGAAAATTAGGCATTTTGTCTCCCTCAAGAAACTGTGTTGTACCACTGACAATAATAAGCAGGTACGGTACCCAGCTTGCTTCATTTGCTCTGTCAGCTTGACCCGTGCATTACATTCTCACCACTGCTCTCTGCTTGTCTTTCTCCATTTCTAATTGTCGTTGCCAATTAAGAAGGTTTATGGGAAAATTAGGCTCCTTTGGCAGATGGTAAAAAAAAATTCCCCTGCAAGCCTGTGCTACCGTCTTAGTGATGCACATCATTTAGGATTTAACTTGTGGCTGGTGCAACTTGAGACTAGTAACCTTTTGTGAAGGCAAAAAATTCTTCCTCCAAGTAAAAACTGTTCTGTTTTTCTATCTTAATTTCTTAAGCAAATAAAAAGTATCTATGTGTTTGAACATTTCACCCCTACAAGTTTATATCAAAAGCAAGAATCATTCCAAGTTAGTACTGTGATTTTTTTTAAAACCATTACATCATGCAGAACAATCCATTTGAGTGTTCTTCTGCAGTAAAAGAATTTTAATCAGTTGCTTTTTTAAGAACCTTCCTTTGTAGAGACCTTTATCATAGAGGACAACATGGGTATTTTTTCTTTTTGATTTATACTTTTAATACTGGGTTATGTGTATTTTCACTTCATGCTTTAAAGGTTGTTGATTGAAAAATACTCAACTATCACTCATTATCTATTTTTAAAAACATACAATGTGGCCTTTGACATAGATGAGGATTTTAAAAGGAGGGACAATATAGCTAAAGGAAATGAAGGACTTCAGGGCATAATCCATTTTAGTGGGACGTGTTGGAGACTTGTCAAATGTGGGGTCAGAAGGTGAAGCCTGGCCAGGCAAAGAAGTAAAGTGGGGACCCCAGGACCCAAGATGCCTGGGCTCCTCCCAGTGAGGAGGGGGTTCCCCAAAGGGCAGTGGGGCTGAGTGAGGAGCCTGCGCAGGGCTGTGAGTTGGGACCGGCCCACTGAAGGTACCCATGGACATTTGAGTATATTGCAGAATGATCCCCTAGTTAGCGTTGGTCACCACATGTAGTTACAAATTTTATTCTTGTGCTGAGAACTTTAAATACCTACTCTCTTAGCAACTCTCAAATATACACGATAGTATTGTTAATGATAGTCACCATGCTGTACAGCACACCCCCACGAAGTACTGCTTTTATAATAGGAAGTTTGTACCTTACAATCTTCTTCACCCATTTCATCCGCCACCCACCTCTGGAAGCCACCAGTCTATTCTCTGTATCTATGAGTTCGGTTTTTTATTTTTTTTTTAGATTTCACATGCAAGTTATATGGTATTTGTCTTTCTGTGACTCATTTCACTTACGATAATGTCCTCAATGTCCATCCATGTTGTAGCAAGTGGCAAGATTTCCTTCTATGTTATGGCAAAGTAATATTTATTATGTATACAGGCCCTTGAATAATGTTGTTTTGTTCAATGCTGTTGCATGATAATGTTGCTGAGATACCACAGGAACTTAACTGCTGTTTCTGTCAATTAGCCAATGGTAAAATTTGTTTTGTTAGATGTTGTTCCCCTTAAAGTTGCAGAACCTATCAGCACTGTTAAGTGAGGACTTGCTGTGTGTGTGTGGGTGTGTATGCCCATATATATACTGCATGTTCTTTAGTCATCTGTTGAAGGACACTTGGGTTATTTCTGTGTCTTTGGTATTGTAAGTAATGCTGTGGTGAACATTTATCGTTTCCTTTGGAGAAATACCCAGAGGAGGAATTGCTGGATCAGATCGTAGTTCTATTTTTAACTTTTTGAGGGACCTCCCTATTGTTTCCCGGAGTGGCTGCACCAACTTACATTCTTACCAACAGCACACGAGGGTTACCTTTCCCCACGTCCTCACCAGCACTTGTTATTTCTTGTCCCTTTGACAAGAAATGTCTTAGTAGCCATTCTCACAGGTATGAGTTGATATCTCGTAGTTTTCATTTGCATTTTCCTGATGATCAGTGGTGTTGAACACCTTTTCATATACCAGTTGGCCATTTGTATGTCTTAGAGGGAAAATGTCTAATGTGCATTCACCCCTGGTTGGGAATGCACGGGTGTGGGGGCTGGTTTAATTTATGCCTACGTTTTTCACTGTGCAGGTGGTGGCACTTCTAACCCCTTTGTTGCTCAAGGGTCAACTGTATTCAGATCCTCTGGCCATTGTTTAATCAGATTGTTCGGGGCTTTATTTTTGCTATTGAGTTTTATGAGTTTTTTCACATATTTTGTCTACTAGCCATTTACCAGATAAATGGTTTGAAATTTCTTTTTCCCATGTGGTAGTAGACTTTTTATTTTATTGATGGTTTCCTTTGCTGTGCAGAGGCTTTTTTGTTTGGTTCAGTCCCATTTATTTATTTTCGCTTTTGTCTGTGCTTTGGGTGTCACATTCAAAAACATCATCACTGAGAACAACGTAGAGGAGTTTCTTTCCTATGTTTTCTTCTGTGAATTTTGTAGTTTCAGGTCTTATGTTCAAGTCTTTAATCCACTTGAGTTGACTTTGTGTTTGGTTAGGATAGTGGTCCAGTTTCATTCTTTTGCATGTGGCTGACCCAGTTTTCCCAACATGACTTACTGAAGAGACTACTTTTCTCCATTGTATAGTCTTGGCCCCTTTGTCATGAATTAATTGATCATGTATATGTGTAAGTTTACCTATGGACACTCTATTCTGTTCCATTGGTTTCTGTGTTTTTATGCCAATACCATACTGCTTTGATTCTATAGTTTTGTAATATAGCTTGAAATCGGGAAGTATGATGCCTCCAGCTTTGTTCTTCTTTCTCAAGATACATTTGGCTAGTCTAGTAAAATATTGTAGAATAGCCAAAGTGATGATGTGCTTTTGCATGAAATTTAGTTCAACATAAAAATGCCTTCTTAGGCACTAAGAATTTTATCTGGAACCAGGAAATTTTCACTAAATACCACACAGTCACGCAAAGAGGCAAGGCCTTGGAGACCTCTGGGAAAAGGAAGGGAAATGACTTTCATAGGGAAAAAAAAAAATCAATCCTCTCAACAGCAAAGTTTAGACATCCCAGGAGGAAGAAGGAGATAATGTGGGAGGTGACACAGGAAGAGAGAGAAGCACAGGAAATCGTGGTGGCTCTTTGCAGACCAAGGACTGAACCCAAGCCCCGCACAGCAGCCTGCGTGGGCTGTGAAGCTGCGCTACGGAATGTCCCTGCCAGAAAGAGCCAAGTCCAATTCGTGTCCGCAGCCAAGCACAGCTTCCCCCCAGCCTAGCCCTGCTCCTCCTTCCTCCGCTCTTTCTCCTTGATGAATGGGACACCCAGTCTCCCTGTGACCCGGCTCCCTGCAGTTTCACGTGCCCAGATTCTCCAGGCCTTCACGGTCCCGCCCAAGAAACATCTCCATCCTCAAGCCCCAAAGTACCTGCTTTGCCGTGTATCATCCCCACCATCATCATGGCTATTTGGGTGCCTAACTGCCCTCTCTTTTCCTGTGGGGTCACTGGGACGTGCTTGTCTTTGTTTGCACATGCTGCCTGGCACATAGTAGGCCCTCGGACTGTTGGTTAGCTTGAGTGGCATTGCATGTCCTCCTGCCACCTGTGAGCTCCCTGCGTCACAGGGAAAGCAGGCAAGCCCGTGGCACAGGACTCAGGGTGCAGAACGGAGGGACCACCTCTTATTTTCCGGGGCTCTAAATAGAAACGTCATTACTGCCATGAATTAGCTGCCGCTCTGAGAAGAGTGGAACCACAGAGCCCAGATGCCCTGAGCCGTTGACGTCACCTAATGGTGCTGCACAGGCCTAGAGGGACACTTAGGTTTTCCAGTAGCAAGGGAGTTTTCTCTCCGGCTGGCCGGCCGCTGTGTCTCTCCTCCTCACCGAAGGAGGCTGAAGGGAATGGTGGTGGGGCTGTGACGGGCAGGGCTCCCCAGAGGGCGGGAGCAGCCTGTCTGCAGGCGGTTCTGGGGGCGCTGCCTTCTGGGGTGCAGCCCTGACGTCAAAACGTATCCATGGGTTTGCATTGTAACAAGGACGGACATTGTAAGCCCGGCTGCTGTCCTCTGTGCTGCTTGTCGGCAGCAGACTTCCTTTCCCATGCGGACCCTGTAGCTCTTTGCCCAGAGGCTGGAAATGCTCAGTGAGGTTTGCCTGCTGTAAACATCCTCTCCCCCTTCGCCACACACACACTTTCTCCCCAGATAGACATTGAAAACCTGTACTGTGCTGCCACCAGGGACACAGAGTCTCTGTCCCAGAAGCCACGGGGGCCACAGACAGGCAAACAGGGTGCATTTCCAGAGCACAGTGTGGGAGGTGCGAACCGAGCGCTGGGCGCACGGAGAGGAGTCGGGTGTTTTAGGGGTGGTCTAGGACAGGGGCCACAAACTGCAGCCTTCAGGCCAAAGGCAGCCTGTTTTGTAAATAAAGTTTTATTGGAACACAGCCACGCTCCCTTGTTATGAAGCACTGTGGCTGCATAACTAGTTACAGCAGAGACAGTATGGCCTGCAAAGCCTAAAAGAGTTACTGCCTGGACCTTTACAGATCACGTTAGCTGACCCATTTCCAGAGGAAATCTTTCTTTTCTCACTTTGTAGGCCAGGGACAGTCTGCCTTCCCACCTTCCCCTCCACGCCTCGGCCTTGGGAATGCAGGGAGCACAGCCCTCCGGAAGCCAGTGTGCGTGGTGGGTGAGGAGCCCCGGCCGAGCATGGGAGCCAGGGGCAAGAAGGCAGGGCTGCAGTTGGGGATGTGGATTGGATCACCCGGTTTTCTTGTGAAGTCAGGGGGCAGGGCCCACCCAGAGAGCAGCCCCAGTTCCCAGGGAGAGAGCAGGGGAAGGTCGGCGCCCGGCTCAGAGGAAGCTTCAGCCGCCTGGCTGCTCAGGGTCCAGGATGGAGGCTGATTGAGACCAGCATGAGACCGATCTGACCTGGGTTTTGCACAAGGCTTTCCAGAGCTTGAAAACGGAGCGCCCCTGCCTTTGGCATTCCATGGGCCACCGTGTCACCCTCGTTTCATGACGGGAAGGTTGTCCCAACCATGGGAAACAGGCAGGGCATGTTTCCTGAGTGAAGAATAGCTATTTAACTTGAATCGCCCTGGCTTTAGGGAAAAACTGCGCCTTCCATTGCAGGCTGACACCAGCCTGGGGACCGACATTTGGGAGGCACTGATTCAAAAGCGCTTTCACATATGCAGCTTGTTTGGAAATGGTAGAGGCTGAAATGGGAGCTGAATTGGCCAAGTCTGCAGTTTTGCTTGGAGATGAACTTTTGGGGGTTCATTCATATTTTGTTTTAGAGTAAGCTGTTTAATCTTGAAATTGCTGTAAAGATTGGGAAAAATAGCTTTGCTACAATAATAATGCACAAGGCCAAGCTTGTCAGAAGTGTGTGCAAGATACAAAGGGTCTAGAGTCTCCGGGAGTAAGAAGGGAAAGAGGACAGGTCTTCAGTTTTGTGAAGACTTCTTGTGGGGAAGAAGGGACAGGGCCTTGAAGGCAAAAGCACTAGAATGTTTTAAGGGGTCAGATTAGACTCAGTATAAGGAAGAATTATTAGAATTGACCAAAGTTGGTAGCCTTCGGAGGTAGCGAGTTAATCACCAAGGGAGGTAACCAAACAGAAGTAGATTGAGCCCTGGGTAGGAAAAGCTGTTTAGGAAAGTTACTCATTGGCCAGACGTTAGACTACATAAGTGGTTCTCCAAGTGTGGTTCCCTGGAGCCGCTCCCCACCAACGAGTGACGATAACACTTCTTGTCTGCATCACCCATTGGACCACTAATCTTACATGTTTTGGGTCAGTTCTCACCTTGGGGCAGGGACCCCACTGTGTGTGCCCAGTAGACATCAATAAATGATTTTTAAAACTAATTTTGACTCCCTAACACAATAGCCTTTGGAAGCTGTAGGAAATCAGAGATGCAGTTCTGTCTAGCCCCGGATTATTATTACAGGCAGAGTTTGATATGTGTATAGCCAATATGTGTCTCGGGTGCTGTTACAAAGAATATTTGCTGTATTCTCCCAAGCACACGTCCAAGTGCGACTCCTTGAAAGGAAGTGGGAGAAATAGGAGGCTGCATTAGAAAGCATGACCTCTGTGTTCCTGAGAGTGGCTGTTCACATTCAGATTTGCATTTTATGTGATCAATATACTACCATGACACTGGGCTTGTATGTATGTACTCTACTCACAGTGGGTGCCCCAAATATTTGTTGACATATTTGGTAAAGCCACTAAATAAACAAAATTTTTCCATTTAGCTTTAGTACATATTTGCACAAAGCTATTTAAAGAGAGGCCTCTGATATTGCATAACCGCATTTTTCCTGAGAAACCACATTTAAACAGCCAAACCCTGAGCTGATGCGCATGGAGCACCTGCTGCATGTGTGAAGGCACAGACAAGTAGGAGCTCAGAGCAGGGACGGGGATGGGCAGGGAGGCTGAGAATTCATGATAGGATTCTGTGGGAATATTGGCCCACTTTATATTTGCCTCATAATTCCCTTAAGCTAGCTACTCTTTTACATTCTTTTCTGTTTCTGCTCTGAATGGATGAATTCCACTGCCCTGTCTTCACATTTGCTGATCCTTTACTCTGCTTCATCTAGCCTACTGTTGAACCCTCTACTGACTTATTCGGTTTAGTCATTGTATTTTTCTGCTCTGTTATTTCTCTTTGGTACTTTTTTAACATTCTCTCTTTGTTGAAATTCTCACTTTGCGCATTATTTCCTGACCTCAGTGAGCATGTTCATGACCATTATTTTGAACTCTTTGTCAGATAAGTCACTTATCTTCATTTAATTACAGTCATTTTTGGAGGTTTTACCTTGGTTCATTTGGAACATATTCCTTGTTTCTTATTTTTTCTGGACTCTCTGTGTTGGTTTAGATAAAAGAGCCACCTGTCCCATTCTCAAGGGCGTGGTCTCCTTTAGGGGATGAACCCTAGCTCTTGGACGGCTCTCGTGGCTTGGGGGTTGTCCAAGCAGCCTACTTTGTTCTTAGTGGTCCCCAATAGTTGAAGGTGTGCCAAGACCTGTCAGTGGTCCAATGGGGAGGTCTTAGTCAGAACTAATTGGAAGCCAGACCCTTAGGCAACAGCTTTTAAAGGATTCAAGTATACCTCTCGTAGGCTAAGCGTAGGAAATGCGTGTTGCTGTCTGCTGCCCTGGTGGGATAGTCTTTTAATAACTGTTACTATCCTGTGTGACCTGTGAACATGAGCCCCACTGGACACCAGGGCAGTGATCAAAGGGTCTTCCCTGCAAGGCAGCCACAATAACCAAGGTGCCATATATGTGCACGTGCTCCTGTCTGGGAGATACCAGCAACATGGGGTGGAGCAGAGGGGGATAGAAAAGACAGTATCTGCCAGCCTCCCAGCAGTCGGCTCCTAGATGCGGGTATAATTACAAGCCTAACCCTCTGGCCAACATTTTAAGATAAGCAAATAGACCTCTTTCACAGAAAGACTGAGGTTTGCTGTCTCTCTACTGGGCCTTTGGGGTTAGCCACGGAGAGTCTGTGTGAACCCTTTAAGAACTGTCTATTCGTTCCGGATAGTCTGATGGATGCAAGCCTCATTGGCTTTCAAAGCTAGATGTTTTGGGGGCCATCTCTCATGTGAAAGTCTACAAATTGGGGCCAGATGTGGAGCCTAAGTCCTTCACTCCTCAGGGAGAAACTGGGAACTGTGAGCTTCTTCCCAATTGTGTGTTGTCATATTCCCCCCCCCCCCCCCCCCCCCCCCCGCCCCGAGGAGTGGGGTTTTGGGCAAGATTTGTTCTCAGTCTCTCCTACCCCTGTTACTGGACTAAGGGGATTCATTTGCCTGCATGCATCAAAGCCCAATAAGACATGAACAGGAGTTTGCAGCAAAGAAAGTAAAGGTTTATTTAAGGAAATGGTGCAATCCCAGAGGCACAGGTGAGCTAGTGCCTAAAACCTACCTCTCCCATGGCCCACACAGGGACAGATTATATGTGGGGAAAATTACTAGTTATTGGGACCCAGGGAGTTTGGGTCGTGGGCCCTACTGATTGGTTAGGGCCAGAGTAGGGAGTGGTTGATTATTGTATCAGGTTCTGATAGTGTGGTCAGCAGTGTTTCTGCTTTCATGGGCCTGGGGCTGAAACCCAGCTGAGGTCAGGATGTTACCTTTAGTTTGACCAAAACTCTGCTCCCTTGATCAACAGACCTGAGGCTTTTTCTTAAGACAGTTTGAAGTTGACCAGAACCTGATGTCCTAAGGGCTTCAACGGTGTAAGGAAACAGAAAGGGAGGGCAAGTGAGCCAGGGTGCCTTGAGATTGGACAAGGCCAGTCTGAGTCAAGGAGACAGAGAGGAGGAAAGGGTGGGTTGCAGAAATAGAGTTTCTGCATGGTTACACCCCCTTGGATGTGGGTTTTCCCACTCGCCTGGTGTGTAGGGGTTGCTCAGCCTGTCTCTGGATTTTGTGCAGAGGGAGTTGTTTGGTCAGCTGTAGATTTAGTGTGTCTGGGGGAAGAAGTTCAGGTGCCTCCTGTGTTGCCACCTTGAACTTAAAAATTCCCAGGACTCATTTTTTTGGTTGATTTTCTAGACTTAAGAATGTGAGGGAGAAAATGGTAATCATACTAAATTTAGATGTGCACCATTCTGTTTCATTTGTAAACAGCACAAAAATTTGAAGAAATACCCATCCAGTATCCAAAAACTATGTGCTTCAACAAAGAAGTTGCTCACATCTTGACAAATGAGTGCAATTCCTATGCGTCTGTTCTTTTACTTGCATCTTCCTGCGTAATGTAAGTGAATGCATCAGCTCACGTTCGTGCCGAAACTCCTCTCATCCATCAGCTGCAACCACAGATAGGCTACTTATTCAAGAGTTCAGCAAACAGTCAACAAAAGCGTTTTGTGAAAATCAATTGGTTATAAAGAATTTATGACAAAGAGTATTTGATATTTTAATATGTAGAAATTGTATGCTGTGCATCCTTTAGATCAAGTTGGCCTCTTTTTTCTTTTTTTCTTAAAGGGCTAGATAGTAAATATGTTTGGCCCAGCCCTTGTAGCAGGAGAGCAACCAGAGGTGATGTGTAAATGAATGGGCAAGGCTATGTTATAATAAAGTTATGTTTACAGAACTAGGTAAAATTATATTTACAAAACACCAGTGCCCTGGTTTTTATCAGTAAAATTTATAATAAGCTTTAGTATAGATACCTATTTTTTTCAGCAAGCCAGTTTTTGAATCTTGATCAGCGAACCATTCAGTCCTCATTTTAAAGGACTCCCCAGTGGCCCATCATCTAAAACACAGTCGGCGGGCGTTTTGTAGGAGCGCACAGTGCTCTGTGCTCCGGCCTCTGCCTGCTCTCCTCCTCATTCACTCACACTTGCCTTGGCCACACCACACTCATCACAGTTCCCTAAACACCTCAGGCCTCTGGGCGTTTGTCTCTGCTCCCTCCGTGCAGCCTGCTCTTCCTCCTGGAGAATCTTGCTCACCTGACACGGGTCACATTCTCCTCTGTGACTTTCCCCAGACCACTCTCTCCTCTCACCTACCGAGTGCATTTAGCACTTCGCGCACTGGACCCAGCTCACGTGGGCGCCTCACGCCCCAGTGCCCTGTATCCCGTCACCCACGGGCACCACTGAACTCCCACAGTGAATATCCGATCAAGGGAGCTTGTCGAGGATCTTAGGTTTTAATAATCATAATAATTTGTACTGTGTGTTGATCACTTTGTATCCCTTCCTTTGCAAGTGCTTTTCGTACATTAACTCCTGTAATCCTCACCACAACTGCATGCGGTAGATGCTGTAATCCCCACTTTACAAATGAGGAGAGTGAGGCTTGGAGTGGTTAAGAAACCTGTCTAGCTTTCACATAGGTCCTGTGTGGTAGAACCAGGATTCAGACCCTAAAGTAGTTAGCAATATGGTTACAAAGGAATAGACGTTCATTTTCTGATCAGTCACGTGAGAGAAAGGCTACCCTTACTTGGGAAGCTGGGGGACAACTTCACGGAGGTGTGGCCTGGGGCGTGATGGAACTTTCCTGCAGGGAGAAGAATGCCCTGCGGGAGTGAGAACATAACCAGAGGTGGCAGGAGAGGCAGGAATGGTCAGGCTTGGCAGGGTCCCTTGATGTGGTGTCGCGTGGGATAGATTGAGCTGGAGGTGACGCTGGAGCTCAGACTCGCAGCTGCCCCTGCCTCACTTCCTCTGACAGTCCCTACCCCGCTCTCAGTGCTTCCGGGTCCAGAACCATCCTGGTGGGTGTTGGGACTGAAGTAAATCATACCATGCATTCCCTGCCCCGATCCAACCTCCGTCTCCTGATGAGATCAAGTTCATGTGTGCATTTGATGCGCCAGGAGAGGAAGGTGCAGCAGGGCATTTGGGATCCACGGAGGATGCTGAGAGGATGAGGTGGCGAACTGTTTGCAGAAGAGCGTTGGGCCTCGGGGAAAGCTAGTGCCTCGGACCCTGCACCCCACTGCTCATGCAGGTCGTGGGACCGGTGCTCGTTAGGCCTGCGGTAATGTGTGCTGACTGTTCCAGCTGCAGCATCCCATAGTCACCTTTCCGTCATATTGTGGATGCAGCGAATCAAAATGTAAAACCCACCTGTAGGGACAGCAGCTACTGTGCCTGAAGGATCTTTTGTTTCAGCTGTCGTCAGAGCAGTGTTCATCTCTGAGGATTGTATTTAAGCTTCTGGCGCCTCATTTAAATACTTTCTAAGAACAAGATTCCAATGAGTGTGGATCCTGCAGCGCCGTTGCTGGAAGGGGGAGGAGGAGGAAGAGTTTGGGGTGTTCGCCATTAAAGTAGCTCTGCTCCATTTGGGGAAATCCGACTGGCAGTCGGCATCTCGCCCTGGTTTGCTGAAGGCCGGGTTTCTGGTTAGATGTCAGAGCCTCACTCCAGGAGTCTGAAGAAAAACATGCATTTACTCAGCTTCTTCATGACCGTCAGTCCCTAAACCCAGGGTCACAGTGTGAGGGTGGGTTGAATGATGCTGAGTTCTTATTGTCTCTTAGTCAAACAAGATGGCTGTGCGGTGGGGGGGTGGGGGGGGCCGGTGGGACTGTGCCCGGGGAGGAGGGAGCAGCAGAGCGCTGGGTCCCGGCTGGAGCCACTCGCTCCACAGGTGCTGGTAGCGGGAACCAGTGAGGCGCCGCGCTGAGGAGGGCTTTGGGTCTAGGAGGGTTTGTGAGAAGGCGTCGGCTCATCAGAACTGTTAAATCTATGCACGTGCCCAATGGCAGAGCATAGACCTTGGAGTTAATAAAGGAGAAGGCGGTTTCATAACAAGCACGTTGTAATCCCTGAGGACACACCGTTCAGCTGTGGAAATCCTACAGGGGGAGTGTTTGCTCTGTGCACCTGCGCTGGGGAGCAGCAGCACCCGGAACACTGTGCTAAAGGTGAGGGCCTTGTGGGAAGGCTGGGGCGGTGGCTCCCAGCCGGGGCTGCACACTGGCATTACCCGCAGTTAAATGCGGTGGTGGCTGGGCCCCAGGGCTCATGGGGTTTTCTAAAAGCTCCCCAGGGGATTCCAATGTACTGCCAAGGTCAAGGTTAAGGTCGAGAACCACCAGGCCGCAGAGGGAGGCCTCTGAGTGGTTTGGGCCTGGGACGATCAGTTAGGTTAGTCTGGGGAAGTTTCCTGCTGGACATTTTATCAGGAGACGGGAGTGTGTTTCGACCAAAGAAGCATGGGAGGGCAGGGGCACGGAGATGGCCGTGGATCATGCATCAGGGCGCGCCCGGCCGGGGCAGAACCCGCAGGGGGACCAGGGCTTTGTCTTTGTATCTCCCTCCTGGGCCCTGGCCCACAGAGGGCACACAGCCAGTGTGTGGAATGAGTGTTTGCATTTAGGGTGCAGCAGCTGTGCGTTTAGGGGAGCAGGAGGGGCCCTGTGTGTGCTTGCCCCCAGGCCGCGTAGGACTCGGGGGCTCCGAGCCCGGCGTGGACACTGAGTTCCAGCAAGTGGGCGGGAGGGGCTCCGAGGACGGCCCTGCCTCCTTCACAGGCCCCGGGCCTGGAGCGGCTCCCGCGAGGGGGTGCCCTGCTCCGCGTCCCTCCCTGGGACTGTCGGGCACAGGCGCCCTGTCTGCGGGTCCTGGCTTGAGGCACGTTGCTTCCTGATTACAGTGAGATTTGGGGCACAGCAACAGAAATTAATTCCACGTCTGCATCCCAAACCCTGTTTTCTGACTCAGCAAACAGTATTTTTTTCCACCTTTTTCACATTAATGTTTCGTGGCTGTGAGATATGGTAGGGGAAGTAATGGTGTGGATGGGATTTATTATGTTTTCTGTTTCCATTTAATTTTGAAAAATTCACCCGGCACCCCTTAGGCCATGAAAGCATCTATTTTAAAAAAATCATTTTTGATAAATTGTTCTCGTGGCTCCACAGGGCTGAAACACCAACCCTTGTTCTCTGTTGTGTGTGGACTGGGGGGCCACACACGGGCTGCCCCCCTTTGCCACAGAAGCACAGTGTTCTGCGGAGGAGGTGACATCTGGTCCCATCCCGGGGTAGCACAGCCGTGTGAGGAACAGGGCTCCCCGGAGCAGCCCGGCGACAGCACTGGGGGCCGCCTGAGCCCCAGGAGCTGCCTCCCTGGGAGGGTGAGCTGTGGGGATCGGCCAGGCTCAGGCCGGGTGAGCTGTTTGCTCAGAGAAGGTAGAAGGCAGGTCACACTCCTCACCGTGGCCAGTGGCTCTCCTCTGGGCCGGAGAACCTCAGGCCTGATCTTGGGGGATCCCGGCATCCAGGGCAGTGGAGGGTCTGCAGCAGCTTAATGATGACTGGCAGGCCCTGGAGGTGCAGGCTCCTGTGCGTGTGGCCTTATCTTCTGATAAATCAGCTATCACTCAGGGAGTGTTTGAGCAGTGGCTCCAGAGTGGTTTTCTGGATTAGGAAGTGGCATTAAAACTGTAGCATCTTGGCACATTTACACCATGGAATACTATGCAGCAGTAAAAAAAGAAGAATCGCTTACCCTTGGAGACAGCATGGCGGGACCTGCAGAGTATCATGCTAAGTGAAATAAGTCAGTCAGAGAAAGACAAGTATCACATGATCGCACTCATGTAGAATCTAAGTAACAAAAACTGATGAAGGGAGTGGATCCAGAGACATGGAAGCATGGAACAGAGTGCGGAATCTCAGTGGGAAGACGGGGGAGGGTGAGAAGTAA
The DNA here is from genome assembly GCF_951640355.1 of Cnephaeus nilssonii. Classification (NCBI taxonomy): domain Eukaryota; kingdom Metazoa; phylum Chordata; class Mammalia; order Chiroptera; family Vespertilionidae; genus Cnephaeus; species Cnephaeus nilssonii. Next base: position 74,028,129 of record NC_137073.1, on the reverse strand, counting down.
TCAACCAAGGACCTTGGATGCATATATGCATGACCCATGGACACAGATAATAGGGTGCTGAAGGCCTGGCGGGGGATGGGGATGGGGTGGGCTGGAGGGAGTCAATGGGGGAGAACGGGGTGGGGGGGGGGACACATTTAATACTTTCAACCACAAAGAATTATTTTTAAAAAGAACATAAATACTGGGGGTGGGGGAGAAATGCTACTCTAAAACAGCAACTGTAGCATCTTTAAAATACCTAATCAAAACGATTGGGGGTTTCAGGGTGTGAGCCTTTGGCAGTGACTGGCAGCCTCGGGGGCTGGCCGGGGCCTCGGTGCAGGGTCCGCTCAGGAAGCCGGGCCGTGGCTGATGCCAGGCCGGCCCTCCAGCGGCAGGTGCTGATGGTGACCGAAGGGGCCGCGCCTCTCAGGCCTCCTGACTCCTCACCTTCCATTGGAGCGGGAGGGTAAGCAAGGAGGAAGTCGTTTTAATACATTTTAGACGGTGTTGACTGCTGTTTGTAAACTTACAAAGAAAGGAGGATGTTAAAATTAGGTTTCCCAAGAAAACACAAAACAAGTGTCTTTCCAGAAAAGGGAGAGGGAGAAAGGAAAGGGAAAAAACTTGTCTCATTTTGCTCAGCTGGATTTCCTCCTGGTGCAGCCGGGAAGGGGAGCCAGTGCTTGGATCTACCTTTGGATGCAGCCCGCGTGCCTGGGTTCACTGGTGCGGTGCGGGGTGCGGGGAGCGGTGCCGGCCTGGGGAGTGGGCGGTGCAGACCGCTTCCCCCGCTTGTGTTTGAAATCATCTTTGGCCCGAAGCGCACTTTCCCGAGAGCCTGGCAGACAGTGCCCTGGCCTTTGTGCTGAAATGCCCGTGGAGTGGGGGCGCTGTGCATCCTGCTGAGGCTCTAACTGCACCGAGTCACAGCCCTGGGTGCCCACACTGTTCTCATTTGTGAATTGGCTCCCCTGGCTGTCCCACTGCCGTGTGATTGTCGCCCCAACTCCTGGGCTGGGCCCGTGAGGCTGGGGCGGCCTTTGTGAGTAATATTCACCCCCCTCTCCCCGGGAGGATAGGGTTTCTCAGGAGTAGACATTATCTTGACCTCTAGCATCCCATTTTGACAGCATTTAGAAAAGACGGTGCAATTCCTTGATGGTCTTTCAGATCCATCTCTCTTCTTCCTCGAGAGAACATTCCCTTTCTCCAAAATCACCGAGTCAAAGCCGCTGCTCCTCGCCCAGCCCACCCTGCACCCGCTCCCCCTGCACCCACCGCCTGATTCCTTGTCCTGAGATGCCACTCGGATCGTTTGTTTCCGTCCTAAAAGCTCCACTGGCTCCCTGTTGCTTAGGAGTTCTGTCCCAGTGACTCCAAGTCCCGGCACCTGTCCCCTGTCTCCCCTGTGACATGCCACATGCTCCCCCGAGCCTCCCCTCAGGAAGGCTCAGATGCTTGGCATCCTTTTGAGTCCTGGCTCCCAAGTCCCAGAAATAGATTCAGAGGTGGATTGAGGAACCAGTTCCGCCTGCTGCATGTCCTGGTATTCGCTTTCATCAGCAAGAACGTAAGGAATGTATTCCAAGAATGAAGCTTTTGTCTCCTACTTTAGAAAAACGTGTGATCAGAGGTGAAATGGGCCTATGTTTTCATAGCACCTTTGAGGAGCTAAGATACCTCCAGATCCCCACTCCAGGTTCTCATTCTCAGTTTTACACTGCATGGATATTGTACAGCTGAGGTCCCCACTGCCAACTGAGGACAGGGCCTAAGGCATAACTCCAAAACCAAGTGATCTATAGCTACTGCAGTCTTGAGTTAAAGATGAACCTCACTTAAGCAGAACCACTCTAGAAAAGTCCAGATTAAATGCTTGATAAATTAGGGAATGCTTAGTCACTGTATTATCTCCCTCCCCTAAAATAAGAATTTTTGTTTACATTGAGAGTTCTAATGCATTCAGACTCTAGTTGAATTTCTCAAATACAATAGAAACAAGTCTAAGACTAGTAATACTCCTTACCTGTGAGTATTAGAGTAGTTTTTCCTCCCGGAGCCTATGAGAGCACCTTGGGAATAGGCAAATGTGCCCACCCCTCCAGCCTCATCTTGGGGATCGCTTCCCCCTCATTCACTACCCGTCAATGATGCTCTTTGTTTCACCTCAGGAGCGTCATGTAGGCTGTTGTTTCTGCCTGGCAGGCTCTCTCCCTTGACACTTCTGCCCTGGTAATTCCTGCTTATCCTTCAGGTTTCAGCATAAAAGTCACTTCCTTCGAGAAGCCATCCCTGCCCACCTGCTGGACATGTGTTATCCAATACAGCAGCCATTAGCTACATGTGGCTATTTACATTTAACTAAAAATTAAAATGAAAAATTCAGTTCTTCAGTTACACTGTCACCTTTCAAGTGTCCAGCAGCTACATGTGACTAGGGGTTACTGTACTGGGCAGTGCAGACATAAACATTCCCATCACCACAGAAAGCCACATGGACAGCCCTGCCCTAAACTAGACCAGGCCTCATGGTTACACTCTCAAAGCATCTAACTCCCTTCTTAGCACATCTCATAATCAGTTACTTTTATTGGTGTGGGGTTTTTTTTTTTTGTTTTATTTTTGTTTTGCATACTTTCTTAATTGCTTTATAATAAGTCTCAAAGTCAGTAAGACATTACCAGAGGGAAAGGGGGTTGTGTGATAAGGAGAAAAAGATAAAAGGGTGATAAATGGTGATGGAAGAGACTTGACTTTGGGTGATGAATACACAATAAAATATACAGATGATGTATTGTAGAATTGTACACCCAAACCTGTAAAATTTTATTGACCAATGTCACCCCAATAAATTCAATAGAAAAATATTCCTTGGGCCCTAGCTGGTTTGGCTCAGTAGATAGAGCATCGACCTGTGGACTGAAGGGTCCCAGGTTCCATTCTGGTCAAGGGCACGTGCCAGGGTTACAGGCTTGATCCCCAGTGGGGGGTGTGCAGGAGGCAGCTGATCAATGATTCTCTCTCATCATTGATGTTTCTCTCTCTCTCTCTCTCCCTCTCCCTTTATCTCTGAAATCAAAAAAAAATATATTTAAAAAAAGATCCTTTGGGCCCCTTTGTATTTCTCCCCTCCTGCCTTCCTTTGACTCCCTCTTCTATCGCCAAACAACACTGGTCACTGTAGAATAGTTTTTATGTAAATAGAATTATAAAGTATAGACTTTTTTAAAAAAAAATAGTTTATTTATTTATTTATTTTTAGAGAGAGAAAGATAGAGGGAGAGAGAGAAACATAGATCAGCTGCCTCCTGCACACCCCCCACCGGGGATTGAGATCGAAACCTGGGCATGTGCCCTGATAAAACAGCAACTCCTCGGTGCACAGGACGATGCCCAACCCACTGAGCCACGCCGGCCAGAGCTAGTGTTACATTCTTTGGCTTCTTTCACTCAGCATGATGATTCTGAGATTCGACCATGCTCTTGCATTTGTTAATAGTATTTCTTTTTCACTATAGCAGCTTTATTGAGATGTAAATGTACCATACAATTCACCCATTTAAAGTGTGCAATTAAGTGGATTTTAGTAGTTCATTTCTTTTTATTGCTCAGTTAGTATTCTGTTATATAACTATACCACAATTTATTTATTTATGACATCCAAATGTTAATGGGCATTTAGTTTGTTCCAAGATTTGGCTTTTACAACTAAAGTTCTTTTGAATATTCATGTAAAAATCTTTGACATATACTTTCATTTCTCTTGGATAAATACCTGCATAATTTGGTAGGTATATGTTAACCTTTAAAGAAATTCCCAACTGTTTTCCAAAGTTGTTGTTTTTTTAAAAAATATATTTTTATTGATTTTAAAGAGAAGGAGAGAGGGATAGAAACATCAATGATGAGAGAGAATCATTGAACGGCTGCCTCCTGCACGCCCCCCACTGGGGATCAAGCCCTCAACTCAGGCATGTGCCCTTGACCGGAATTGAACCCGGGACCTTTCAGTCCTCAGGATTCACTCTGTTCACTGAGCCAAACCAGCTAGGGCCCAGAGTTTTTTGTTTGTTTTTTAATAATCATTTTACCCTCCCACTGGTAATGTAAGAGTTCAAGTTGTACATATCTTTGCCATCACCTAGAGTGGTCAGTTTGTAAATTTTAAACACTCTCATAATTACACAACGGTATTTCTTTGTGGTCTTGATTTTTATTTCCCCAACGACTAACAATGTTGAGCATCTTTTCATGCATTTAATTGCTGTATGCATGTCTTCTTTGGTCAACTGTGTGTTCAAATAGTTCACTCAATTCTGAATTGGTTTGTGTGTTTCCTTAATTTTGAAATTTGACGGTTCTTTATGTATTCTGGAGAAAAGCCTTCTATCAGATATGTGCAAATATTTTCTCCCAGTCTGTGGCTTGTCACTGCATTCTCTTAACAGTGTCTCCCAAAGGGCAGAAGTTCTATGAAGTCCAGTTTATCGGTGTTATACCGGTTATTCCTTGGATGTTGCATCTAAGAAATCTTTGATAATCCAAGGTCACAAAAATGTGGTCCATGTGTTCTTTCATAAGATGTATAGTTTTACCTCTTATACTTAGGTCCATAATTCATTTTGAGTTGATTTTTGTATATGGAGCGCGGTGTGGATTGAAAGGTTTTTGGGGGTGGGGATAATTTGGAAGCCAGTTGTTCCAGCTTCTAAGGAAAAGACTGTCCTTCCTCCACTGAACTGGCTTCTTGCCTTCGTCCAAAAAACAGTTGACCGTGTAAGTGCGGTCCTATTGCTGGACTCGGAGTCCTGTTTTATTGACCTACTTGTGTATCGCAGTGCTGTTGTAATTACTGTAGCTTTATAAGTCCTGAAATCAGGTGCTTAAGTCCTCAAACTTGGTTCTTTTTAAATATGTTTTGGCTATTCTAGTTCTTTTGTTTTTATATGAATTTTAGAATCAACTTGCCCATTTTTCTCTTACTGGTTTCTAACTTAACTCCATGTGGTCAGACAACATACTTTGTGTGATTTGAACCCACTTAAATTTATTGAGACTTATTTTATGGCCAGATTAAGGTCTGTCTTAGCAACATTTCAAGTTCATTGGAAATGAGTCTATATTTTGTTGTTGAGTAGTGTTCATAAATGCCAAGGAGGTTGTGGAGGTTGAGTCATTCTTCATACCTTCTGTTTTTACTAATTTTTTTTCTAGTTGTATTAAGTGCTGAGACGGCAGTGGTAGGATCCTCAGAGTGATTGTGGGCTTGTCTATTTCTCCCTTTAATTCTGTCAGTTTTGTTTCATGTGTTGTGAAGCTCTGCTGCTAAGTAATATACGTTTATGATTATTACGATGAGTTGACCCTTTCTTATTATGAAAAGCTCTCTTTATATCAGGTGATATTCTGTCTTATAATCTGTTTTACTTAATATTAATATAGCCACTCCAACCTTCTTAGGTTTATTCGTTTGTATGATATATCTTTTTCTGTCCATTTACTTTCAATCTGTATGTCTAATTAAGGTACGTTTCTTATGGGCAGCATGTAGTTGGGTTTTGATTTTTTTCCTGAGTTCTGACAGTCACTGTGTCTTAACTGGAATGTTTGATGTCCACTTTCAAAAGCCCATCCTGCTTCCCAGTCTCCCATGAAGCCTCACCCTCCATCAGCCTGCCTCCCTTCCCCGCAGCCAGCATCTGGGGGCTGAGGGTGGCACATCACGTAGGGCTGTCCCCCGACTCCAGTCACTCCACGTTCAGGCACTCCCTGACCTGCTCATACTTAATACTTTTCTTTAGAAGCAGTCAGTTTTAAAACTTTATATCACCACAGTAATCACTACCATAAAATGGAATACCACAACCACTAGCCATAATGGAAGGTAACAATAAATATAATAGGAAAAAATACACAATTTTATAAAATCCTGGCAGCCACTGCTGTTGGCTGAAGGCTCTGAGACTGAGAGGGGTCTCTTTGGAAAGAAATAGGTGTTAAAGACACACCAGCACCCATCTGAGGCTTTCTCTTTGATGTGCTCAGAGGCTTGGTAAGATGTTGAAAGACAAATGATGTGAATATATTCAAGGTCGCTTAGTGTCAAGGTTTGGAATGCCCCAAGCTTACCTTTAACCCTTGGAGAAGTGCTCTCTCTGGCACTTCTGAGCCAGCTTCCCGCGAGTATCTCTCTCATTCTCTGTCACGTCCCTGTGCCTAGAGCATTGCCCCACACATAGTTACTCTCAACACATTCATTGCGATGGGCCTTGTCTTTTGTCCCCTATTAGACAGTAAATCCCTTGAGAGCAGGGACTAGCTTCCAACCATCGTTGTCTCCCAGGCCCAGGAAATATTTTTTAGTTGAATTAGAAGATGAGGTACCGTTTAGAGATGCCCTCCTTCTCTTGGGGATGATAGTTCATGAAATGTAAACATAAATTCTAATGAACAGCATTTTCAGAACCCGTGTACACCCCTGACCTCTCATTATTGCTAACTCTTCCTTTGTGCTGTCCCTGCCTCTGCAGCTTTCAAGGGCCCTGATTTGTTAAGGGAAGCCCTGCTGATTGCTTCTGTCTTATGCAGCCCTGGTGCCATTCGGTGGTTTAAAGAGTCTCTGTTGCGTGCTAGTGTAACAGCAAAGTGTTAGATCCTTGCAATCCCCTCGTTCTCTTGACAAAATCTAGCAAGCATGTGAGTTTACACGGACAAGTGTTGAGCAAAAGTGCTCTCAGTCGTTGTCAAGTCTTTAAGAACAAACTTTAAGGAAAATGAAATTTCGTCTGAGGCTGTTTTTATGCTTCTCTGTCACAGAGCAGCGAGGGGACACACGCTAGAGGAATAACAGCCTAAAAGTGAGAAACGCAAATGCACTGCTTATGTGGGAAGCGCTCAGAGAGCTCCCCCCATATGTGGGATGTCTGCTCCAAAGGAAGATTCCGGAAACTAAAATCAGTCCTGGTGTAACAAGTAGTATAAACACCACTGAAGCCAGTTCTGCACAAACAGGAGCTCCTATGAAAGAGAAGGAAAGCCAAGGGGACCAGCATGATCTGGGCACCCACAGGAGCCAGGCATCGGTTCTCAAAGCCAGGCCGCTGGACGGCAGCCCCCGGCGCACGGGGAGCTTGTCAGAAACACAGGCTCAGCCCTGACCAGACCCGCTCTCACAGAACTGACGGGCGGCGCCCTGACCAGACCCGCTCTCACAGAACTGACGGGCGGCGCCCTGACCAGACCCGCTCTAACAGAACTGACGGGCGGCGCCCTGACCAGACCCGCTCTAACAGAACTGACGGGCGGCGCCCTGACCAGACCCGCTCTAACAGAACTGACGGGCGGCGCCCAGCAGTGTGGTCTCACCAGCCCTCCGGGGTCTTTCCCTGGAAAGACCAGCGTGGGGGCCCCTGGGCTGGCATTTTGCAGACGTTATTCCAGTTGATCCTCTTGAATCCAAACGCGTAGGTGTTGGTCTCCATTTACCCACAGGGAACCTGAGACTCGGTGAAACGCATGTGTCCCAGGCTTACCCAACCAGAAGTGGAGACAGCAAAAGATCTGTTGGCAATTTGTGATTTTGCGCTTGAATCAGAGCTTCTCAAACTGTAAGATGCCGTCAAATTACCTGGAGATTAAATGTTAGATTCTGATTCAGTGCGTCTGGAGTGAGCCTGAGAGCCGGTGTTAACTGGCAGGTGCTGCTGGTGCCCAGGGCAGTGTGGGTAGTGAGGCCTCACCTGTTGCAGCCTGGGCCTCACCTGGGGACTGGTGAGGCTCCAAATCCCAGCAAATCAGAAACTCTGGGGGTGGGGCCCAGTGGCCTGGTTAACAAACCCTTCAGGTGATTCTAATTCTTGCTGAAGTCTGAGAACCACTCTCACATTTCCATATTACAAAACTCGATATTTGCAGGTCTGAAGCCAAGTGGTGCTTATATTTAGGCATGTGAAAGCCATTGAAAGAGAAACTGGACGAGGGAAAAAAGAAAACCTTTACGCCTGAATGGTAGCTTGCCTTAAGTGTTTTCCCCTGAGATAAGGACACAAGAACGTTATCTCGGGCTGCACACTGAGAGTGCGCCGCTGTAAGCTCCCACAAACACCGAGGGAGGCCAGCGGGCCCCGCACTGAGTGGGAGGCGTCTTGTCCAAGGGACACCATGGTGTCTGGACACGCTGGGTCTGGCCTTGCACTCACAGGAGAGGAGGCTGAGGTGTTTCCAAGAAAATACCTAACACTTGAAACCTGTATAATTAACCAATGTTACTCATGTTATTTTAATTTAAAATTTTTTAAAAGGAAAAAACATATCTAATAGTGGAAGAAATATAGCTACACTTGTCTGGCATACAGCAAAGTACTAAAAACAGCTTGGGATTTTTCTTTTTAATCTTGTGTAATCTTAAAAATTCAGATGCATCTTTATTTATATCAAACCAATGTCTGTTGCTTTGATATAAGTAACATTTTAAATTATCATCCAGATCAAAGGGGAGAGGGGATGTTGCATTGAGTCTTTTAGGCTCGTGGAATTAGCTGAAGTGAAGAGATCTGACACCAGATGTCCGGTCGGCTTCCAGGGGCCCCGGCCCGGCCGTGGCCTGAGGAGCTAAGAAAGCAGTGGCTGAGGACTGGGGTCCTGAGTGCTGTGTGGGGTGTTTTGTTCCCGTTTGGGAAACGGGTGTGTGTTTGCTGCTTGGCTGGGGTTTTGAGTAGTGTATTTTCAAGTGGTTTTTTATAATAGAGTAGACAGGAAAGGTCTTTGATTTATGCATCAGATACTTTTGCCATCTGAGGAAATACTCATCAAAGTCTTTTCAGGAAGGAAAGATGATGAGAGAAATTCTGTATTTGCCCCTCACACTGTCATTTTCATTACATGTAAATGAAGGGCGGGTCTCCAGGGACGCGTTTCTATGGCTCTCTCTCTCTCATCCAGCCTTCAAACGCCACCTCATCCCTGAAGTCAGGTCACATACATGAAAGCATTCATTTTTGTCATGAAGTTGTTGATCAAGAATGTTCAATCTTAAGAAAAAAGATTGCTTAATAAATCCATTTTGTAAGCTATGCTGATTAAGATAATAGTATTTTTCTTCATCTAAACCAAGTTTTTATTCCTTTTCATAATATTGGGGGGTGGGGGAGACACAAAACTACCAAACAACATAAAGCCTGAGTTAGAAAATTTTCACCAGAATTTTCTTCCATCAAAGCCAGAACTCCTTTGATAATCAAGAATTGCAGCCCTAGCTGGTTTGGCTCAGTGGATAGAGCATTAATTAGTCCATGGACTGAAGGTCCCAGATTTGATTCTGGTCAAGGGCATGTACCTTGGTTACAGGTTCCCCGGCCCTGATAGGGGTGCATGCAGGAGGCAACCAATCGATATATCTATCTCACATCGATGTTTCTCTCTAGCTCTCCCTCTCCCTTCCCTTCTAATCTCTTTAAAAAGCAATGAAAAAATATCCTAGGGTGAGGATTAAAAAAAGAGAGAGAGAGAGAGAGAGAATGGATTGGATTGGGGGCACTGCTGAGTTCGGATGAGCTGATGGCAGCCTGCGTTCTGACAGTGGAGAGATGTGAAGTGGGGATCCCAGATGTATTTGGAAAGGACTTTTACAGGAATTGATGATGGACTTAGATGTGGGGGATGAGAGAAAAGGAAGCATCAAGGATGCCCCCAGGCTCACATACCAGGATATCTGGTGATTTTAACTGTGACTGATAAGATACCTGTTATCACTTTGTCATTCAGTTATGATAAAAGCAGAGTTGGACATTTCTACCAAATGCTACTCACATTCCCAAGGTGATTCTGAGATGCATGTTAAACAAATACCTAGTATTTGCTTGCTTGCTTATTATTGTATTGATCCTAACTTTGACTCATTTTAATTGCTCAAAGTCCCATGATATTTTTCATTTAAAAAAGATTGATTTTAACATACGTTAAGAGGGATGTTTTCATATTGTTATTTTTGGAGTTTTTCTCCCAGAGGAGAGATCAGGGTTTAGGGCCATAAGCTCAATCAATAAAATTATTAAAGTCAGTGTATGAAGTCATTACCTAGGCAGGTCTTCTACTTCTCCTATTGCCAGCTGCTGCCTAATTCCCTGGTCCTGGTGTGAAGTGGAACATCATCTTCATGCACAGGCTCGGGAGTCCCCGGGGACCTTAACGTGCCATTTACCTTGCACAATTCAGGCTGTTCTCAATGCCTTTCATCTTGTTTACTTTCAAAGATTTTGAAATTATATTTCAGACTTCCAGTTGTTAGCCATCAATTCATATTCTGTTGAACACGTAATGTAATTTTCCCAATGTTTTTTAAATTTTTCACACGTAGAGAAGAGTTAGAAGTGAAAGTCAATATGTATGTACCTTCTACCTTGGTTCTATGACTTATATGTTGCTCTATCGTATCTGCCATCTGTCCCTCAATTCATCCATTAGTCCATCTTATTCTTTGATAGATTTCAAATTAAGTTGCAAACATCAAGACATTTTATTCATTGGTATTTTAGCATGCATATTATTAACTAGAGTTTAATAGTTGTTGTTTTTTGGGTTCTTTCCTTTTTTAGGTACAAGTTACGTACAGTGAAATGCACAAATTTTAAGTATAGCATTCCTTGAGTTTTGACAAATGTGTATACCTCTGTAATCAGACCCCGTAAGATATTAAACTTTAGCGCCCCAAAAGGTCCCAGTTCTCCCTGTCTGCACTCGCCCTCACAGGTGACACCGTCCTGAGTTATTTAACCATATGTTAGTTCCGCCTGTACTACAGCTTCATGCAGTATCTACTCTCTCGTGTTTGGCTTCGTTCACTCATCATAGCGTTTTGGAGTTTTTTCTTTCAATTTTATTTTGTATGGGTTTCAGGTGTACCCTTAGTGGTTCGACAGTCATATACCTTACATAGTGTTCACTCAGTATTTCCAGTATCCCAACTGGCACCATACGTAATTATCACAACATTATTGACTATATTCCCTATGCTTTACATACGTCCCCATGACTGTTGTGTAACTACCAACCTGTACTTCTTACTCCCTTCACCATGTCTTTCACCCCCACCTCCAAACACCCTCCCCTCTGGCAACCATCTGCTCTCTCTCTGTGTCTGAGTCTGTTTTAATTTTGTTTCTTCTGTTCATCATCATCATGTTTTGAGTCATCCCCGTTGCATGTATCAGTAATTTTCCCCTTTTGTTGCTGAATGGTATTCCATTGCATCAATCTACCAGTTTATCTCTCTTGTTGATGGCCTTCTGGGCTCCTTCCAGTTTGGGCTCCTTTGAACATTAGTAGAAAAGTGTTTTGTGAGCACATGCTTTTGTTTATCTTGGGTAAATTCTCAGAGTGGACCTGAATACTGAGGAGTTGGGTCATAGGGTAAGTCTATGTTTAACTTTATAAGAAACTGCCAGACCTTTTTTCATAATGGTTGTAGCACTTCATTGTTCCCCCAGTTGTTTCACGTCCTTGACAAACTTTCCTTTCAGTTTTAGACATTCTGGTAGATGTGTAGAGAAAATATAAAGTTTAAATGATTATTCTCTAAGAAGAAAGCAGTCAGATGGCCCTGAAGCGCGCGTGGGCACACACACACACGCGCGCGCACACACGCATGCACAGAATTTGAAGTGCTTTTTAGAGCCAAGCATAATCAGGTGTTTATAAACAAAGAATGCAGCACAAGGATAGCAACTTTTGTAGGAACCTGTGGTATTTTAAGCTATGTATTTCCTTTCCAAAAACAAACTGGACGCTTCTAAGGACTTGCTTTGAGGGCGGCACAGGCCAAGGGCAAGAGCATTCAAATTGCAGAACTTCCCTCTATTATAAGGTGACCAGATCGTCCTGCTTTTGGCGGGACAGTCCCGATTTTTAATCATTTGTCCCACGTCCCATGGCGTTTTAAAAGCGGGACGATCTGGTCACCTTACTCTATTACCAAAATTTCCAGTATTAAAAATTCCCAGCTATTACCATACGTGGAATATTCTACGCTTCAGGAAAAAACACTGCACTCCAGAGACTGGCTGGCATGGGGACATTGAATTCTGATTTGCTTTGCTTTAGAATTCAGGTAACAAAACCTACTGATAGCAGAGATTCAGACCTTCCCCAAAATTTGGAAACAAAAAATATTTCAAACAGATGCCCTGCACAGACCCACGGGATATTGTCCTCAGACCCCAGTTTCACAGCGTAGCCTGGGACTTACCTTCCGGGTCTCACTGCAGAGAGAGGAACCGGTTTTAGAGCTGGAGGAAGCTGGGTTTGAAATTGGGCTCTGCTCATACTAGCTGTGCGGCTCGGCAAGTCCCTTCCTCTCTCAAAACCTGAGTTTCTCTCTCTGTCAGAGGAGGGATGATCCTCTCCTCCTGTGAGTGCTGTAATGGGAGGCTGGGAATGTAAAGCCACTAGCATGTGGCCGTCCTCTCAGAGATAGCCTCTGTCTTCCTGCCCACAGCCCTCAGACCCACGGGGCGCCCCAGGCTGCCTGCCAGGAACACCAACTACAAAACCCCTCCTTCCCTGTTTCCTCAGTGAGCTTGACTGAGAATTACAGGGAAATAATTTTAGTGGAATTGTTAATGGCAAACAGCACCAGATGTTAGACCTTGGTCCTTGAGTTTTGGCTAAGGAAGGATTCGGAGCCAAGACTCAAATACAAGCAAAAGTTTGTTTAGAAAGTCAGAGGTAGAAGTGAGCCCTAGAAAAAGTGGGCCCGCTGGGCTGCATGGCCTCAGGGAGCAAGTTAGAGGCAAAACAAGGGCCTTGGAACTTAAGAGGGAGAAAGCAAAGGCGCACACCTTGAGGGAAAACGGGGGAAGGGAAGGTGCAGGTGTGCTTTGAGCGTGCCAGAGCGAACACTGGGTCCTTCATCGTAAGGGGGTTCATCTGTTTCCTAAACGTGGGATTTTAGGGGAGGATGTCCAAAGAATATTCCTCAGCTTTCCGGGTGTCCTTTCAGGCCGTGGTCTCCACCAGTTGGTGGGCACCGGGGCAGGGGGTCATTAGTCAATGCAGCTGGTCCTGATGACAGCCAGATGGACCAGCTTCATCTGGTTTTGTTGCTTTTCTGAAACTGAGGCCTGGATGTTATTCCTAGTTTAACCTAACCTCTCTCTGTGGTCCACAGACCCCAGGCTGTGTTTCTAAGATTATTTGATGTGGGTCAGCACCTCATGTCCTGAGGGCTTAATGCTTAAGGGAGTGGTCCTGCCTGGAAGTCCTGGGAGGCTCTTCTCTGGCCCTTGTTCCTCCTCTAAGGGCCTCCCACAAGACTAGCCACAGGCCAGGGGAGGGAAGTTCAGGGGAGGGTCCGAACTACATGACCAGTGACATGGAAGGTCAGCGGGTCTAACCCACATGACCAAAGATATGCTAGGGGAGGAAAGGTCACCCTCGGGGCGAGGTCCCACCCTACAGTACTTGCATTCCCAGTTTTGCCCATTGCTAGGCTTTCCACCTGGGTGACCTTCTGACCTGGCCTATCATTCCTTCTCTGCTCCTAACTGCCTACTATATCAGAATCGTTCATGCCAAGTTGTAAATGATTTGTGGGTTTAGACCTCCAAGGAAAAAAAAATTAATTCTAAAGGAATTTTTTTGTCTAAATGAATCTTTCGCTGTTAAAGGGGGAGTATATAGAAGAGATGTATAAATACCCTTCCTCAGGAAGCTTCAGTAAGAACCCCACACTGCTGGGGTGTGACCGGGAAGGTCCTCAGGGGCTGCTCTTGCCAAGGGATCAGAGTGAGTCACGCAGTGGGGTCCTGGGCTGCCGATGCTGGGACGGCCGCCAGACCGCTGCTAGGGAAGCAAGTGAAGGTTGGGCGGCTAGGCGGTCGAGGAGTGTTTCTAGTCTCTGCTGTCTGCAGGAGAGAGCCCCTCAGTGGCAGATGAGCCAATTCGGGGGGTGTTGGGGTTGGCGTGAGTGCTGTGGGTTCAGCTCCGAAAGTGCCAAATGCAGACTCCTAAGCACAGGAAAACCAGAGCCTCCTCCACAGATGGGCCTGGTATCTCTCCTCTTCCCTCCACCCTGTTTCCTCTACTCTCATCCCCACCCCTGAGGTTTGGGGGACAGAGTTCATTTTCATCCCAAAGGCAGGGTTGGGGTGTGCATCCTGGACCTTGGACTTCCTCTGTTTCCATCTGGACGGAACATAAAGCCCATGGTGACTTCCCGGAGCCCCAGTGCAGTCAGTTGGCCTGTGGGGGCCAGTGAACTACATGAGAAGGTTTTTGTGTGCAATCTGGGGAGCCATGGGACTTTGTTTCTAAAGGAGAGATGTGCTGTGATTCAGAGAGAAAAGCTAAGTGTTTAAAGATCACTTGCTTTTGAACTACAGCTGATAAACAATTTGCAAGGCAAAAGTTGTATTCATTTGGTATAGATCAAAAAGTCACACTGCACTCAATAGCTTTGTAGCGAATGGTTTCTATCTGTAAAGGAAAAACAGAGCAGCTATTCACAGAAGAAATAAAAAAGGCCCCATAATTAGGGGATAAATGAGTCACAGCCCTTAGTCACATTAAGGCTGAGATCTCACACAGGCGGTGACTATGTGGAATGGGCTGTGCAGGATAATTCATAGAAACCCCCTATCTTAACACTTCAATTTCCCATGATTATTTTTCCGTGGTTCAATCCAGCTGGGGCATTTTACCTGCATGTGGCACACAGGGGACTTCTGGCTCTGACAGTTGGCATTGTTAAACCACCCTAATCGTCCTTCCTAGACAGCCCTACACACGCACCTGTCTTGTTTTCTGCGTTAACTTACCCTGTTCATTAGTGGCTACAGATGTTAGCTGGTCTGAGCTACGAGCAGTAGATGGATTCAGCAGGAAAGCAGCTTGATTTTAAGCGATAGAGCTAAATGTGCCCAAGTAACAGAGTCTCAGTTATAAACACAAGAAATGCAGAACCCCAAAGAAAGCAAATGTATTCTTTCCTGTGTTGATTACTTCATCCGTCTTATGACACTGATTGAGCATTAGCACAAAACCACCAGTACAGGAAAACTTGATAATGAGAAAGAACCAGGTGCTAAACTGCATCTAAAGTTCAGCTCTCATTGTGACTAAACATTTGCAAATTGATCCTGCCGGTAACTTGAAGAGCTTTCTAGGAAGGCTTTTAGAAGTCCTAGGCTTATGTTGGTATTATTTTTATATTACAGAAAGTCTTATAATAAGTATGAATTACAAACAGGTTAAATATTAGCCTTATAAAAATCTTACATTTTTGCTCTAGCTTTTTTTCTTTCTGCATTTCTGCAGACTGTCAGAATGAGAAGAGCTTTCTGGCGGGTCAGAGGTCCTGCTTAGGAAGTGTGTCCTCTGAGCCTCTCCTGCTCTGGGCTCAGCATCCCATGAGTGTCTGGGCATAACAGCATTTATAATAGTATTACTTGGCGCACAACTTGCATCTGTTCATGTTATCTGTGCAACTCCTCGCTCTCTTGAAGTCTTCAGAGTTTTGTAATGAAATTGTTTGGCTGGAAATATAGCTCATGCTGTATTTTAAATCTCTTTCTCTTGTTTTATTTACCAAACTTTCCAACAACTTTAGATTCACAAGATTCATCGAGATTCAGGAGACAATTCTCAGACAGGTGAGAATACTTTAATTTCACTCTTTTACACCTAGGCAGCATGTGTGGGGTCAAGTCTGAAACGTACTCTGAATTGCTCAAGCTATCAGAAGGTTGCAAAGCCAGAACTGAAGCAGAATGCCTGGAAGTTTTTTGAATATTCATTCATGGCAACCCTTTCTACCCAATGCCACCCCTTCCTGGATTTCTTTTGCTGGCTAGAGACCGTCATGCAGATAAACCTAGAATGGGGGAGTGGCCCGAACGTCCAGGGAGGCGCACTGTTGTCACACTATCGCCAGTCCTCCCTTGCTTAGCAGCATCAGTGGCTGTACAGTTAGAACATGGATGGGTCCTGGCCTGGGGGTCAGGAGCCCTGCCCACCAGCTCAGCTTCCCATTTCCTCACCTTATAACTTGGGCAAGACTCTGACTACCTGACCTTGGTTTCCTCCGCTATAAAATGATGACTTTTACATTGGAAAGATCTGGAATTCTCCGATTAGAAGGGAAAATGTGTCTGCTACCAAAGATTTAAAATTCTTGTTCTTGCACCCATTCTCTCCCATTAGCGGCTTCCCAGCCACTAACGCATCAAGTCAGGCCTGGGCTGTTGTCGAGTCCCTCTCTTTGATTCCAGGGTGGACCATATTTTAGCCTTCTCAGGAAGACTTCATGTGATCTTCCTGATCTTTGGTTTTTTGATTTGTAAAGTGATTTAACAGTGTTCATCTTGTTGTTATGAGGATTAGAGGGGGGAAATGTACATTACATCTATCAGTGCCTGGTACTTAACTACTTAGCATCCTTCTCCACTCCCCTACCTTTCCCTTCTCTTTCTCAGCTCTTCTCTCTCAGATATTTTAGTTTATTCCTTCTAACACTTACAGCAAGAGTATTATTTTAACTCACTTAAATGCTTTTGGGTGCCAAAATCTGTTATAAGCATTCTTATATCCTTTGCAGTGCCCAGGATGGCCTTGCACATAGTAGACACTCAATACTCACAAAACATTAATTTAAACCATCCCATCTTGAAAAGCATGTGCTCTCCCATTTATTAGCTCTTTGACCTTGAGCTACCTAAACAATCTTTCCAAGTTTAAATTTCCTCGTCAGTAAAATGGGGATTGTACTGTGTAGCTTTTAGAATTGTTGCAATACTATATAAGATGTGTCTATAAATATTAAATATTTAATAATAAACATTAAAGTAAATATTAAAATATTAAAGCACCATCTCTGGCGCACAGTAGGTACTCAGTACATGGTAGCTATTTTTAAAATTGGTGGTACTGTATCTCTTTTGCCATTGAGTACAGCTATCTAAAAGTCCTTTATCCTTCTTTTTTCTGTTTTTGAAATTCATTCCACAAGTATCTGTTGAGAGAATACCAAATTCTTGTATTTAAATGGCCTATACTAAAGAATAATTTCTCAAAACTTGAAATTTCTATTGCTATAATTTCTCTTAATTTTAGCTGAGATAAAATCAGGAAGAATAAGCATTATCCATCTTTGAATAATTTCTGATAAATGATTTAGGATTCAACAAGGCAACCTGGGCCAACAGCTGTGAAACTAACCTCCTACTTTAGTTTTATTTAGAAACTACATTTTGAGGAATTCCTATGCTCTTTAATCTTGAATTTAATCTTAAATCTTCACTAAGTTCAATTTAATTATTATCTGTTACACAAATGTTAGGAATGTATATGATTAGTAAGTCCCTGAAAAGGCTAAAAACGAATGTCTTGCGAGTGATCAGTTAGTTTCTGAGGGTTCGAAAGATGCCATATGATTTTAATAGTATTATTTAGAATGCCACCACCCACAGTTGTCTTTATAAAGAAATACCAAAACTCATATTCAAGGTTAGAAAAATTAAGGCAGAGTCTGGAAGACAAAATTAGGCAAAGGGACAGTAAATGTTTTATGTTAGATCATTTAAGGCTATGGTGTGCAGATTAATTTTATAATATTCTGCCTTTCACTTCATGCTGTAAAAAATATAATTCGGGTTTAGTTACTGATTTAACCATTTTTAGTTAGATTTTTTTAGGACACTAAAGAAAATGGTTAAAAAGGTGATCTAGAAAAGCGTCTAAGGCATATTATGACGTGAAAACAGCAAGTATGAGAACAGCGTTATAACATGACCCATGTGTGCCTAAGAAGGTGTATGTGCAAGTGCACAGATGAATAATAACCAGCAGGAACTAATACTTGGCACACACTGCCCCAAGTGCTGTCATGAATTAGCTTGTTTACAACAGCCTCTGAACGAGATGCTGTAACTGTCCTCACTATACAGATCGGGACACCAGAGGAACACCCCCAGGGTTACACAGCTACTGGTTGGATAGTGGGGACTTGAATTTTGCCAATTTGGCTTTGGAGCTGGTCCTTTGAACTACTACACTCTCTTACACCCCTCTCTCTCTCTTGTGCCACTAGACAGTTCTTTAAAAAAGCATTATTTCTTTTTTTCTCTCTTGAAATATAATTTATTGGGTCTGAGAAATGCTGGAAGCTGCATGTCTGACTCCCGTCTCAGCGCAGTGGAGCAGGTCTGTTAGAGTTGAGTTTCTCTCCTTGCTCATGCGTGGTCCCCACCAGAAGCATACACCCTGACAGAGCATGTTTCTGCAGCCACCTCTGCAGCCCTGACATTTTTATCCCCAGTCCTCACTGCTGGCATGGCACTGTTGCCTTAGATCTTGCAGTAATGGAACAGCACATTTTCAGTGTTAAATTCAAAGTCTGTAAAGACTTATATAAAATTTTAAGTGCTTTGTCCCCCCCCCTTTCAGAAAATGGGGACAAAAGTGAGAATTTAGTTTTTGCAAATTGTTGGACTATAAAACTACTTTTTCTTCTCTTACTTCTTGGGATTGGCAGTTTGCATCACTTGATGAAATCACATCCTTAGAAGAACATAGAAGACCATCTAGAGGCTCAACTTTTCAGAAAAAAAGGCTTAACTAGTTTCCCAAGTAAAATCAACTCTCTGTGGATTTCACTAGTATTTATTTCCTCAAATATAGTAAGAACCTTCCCTATCCAGTTAGTTAAGTGTATTGGTACTTCATATCAGAATGAACCCCCCAAAATTTCCCCTAAGTTTTAATGTTTATTTTAAAAAAGAGTTGTTAGTGAGACAAAAGAACCCTTGATCATGAGCCCGTTTCCATGGTGTAATGTGGTGCCACAAGGACAGGCATCGTTCTACAACTAATATGGCGGAAGATTCTGTGTGTGGTGAAAATTTGGAGAGAAAATGGTTTCCTATTTCTTAAAAATATTTTTATAGTGCTTAAGAAGTGACCTTGATTTTCTTTGGAGAATGACGGGGAAATGTGTCCAAACTTCACCTGTGAATAAGCTGGTAACTAACCACTCCCCTTACTCATCTGAAATCCTTAGAGTCTCATTCATTCAGATACAAGAGCAGGAGGAGGGAGTCCATTGATGTGAAATCGATATCATCTCGAGGCAGTGATGGTAAGAAGTTTTTCAGATTTTCTTGACCTTTTTAAAGCATAGAAAATGACAGACGAATATATAAAAGAATTCTTCAGCATATAAACAAACCCCAAGGAATAGAAAGTCAGCAAAACTGGCTTCTTCCCCCACAGGCAGTAGACTTTTTAGGCCTTTTAATTATTTTTTACTTTTTACAGTCTTTGTCTTCTCTTTGAGATGACTCGGTGCTTGATCCTTGATGGCCTAAGTTGTGCTGGACCGTAACCACCAGAGAAGCTCATTTTCAGTGGCTGGGTCACACGTGGGTGCTAGTGGCAGAGCGGGGACCAGAATCTTGGCTTCCCAACTCCACTGCAAACCCAGTTATCAGTGTACCTGTTATACACCCTTACTGTCCCTTAATAAACTGTCCCAGATAAACTGAGACAGAATTTAGCAAAGTACTTTTTTAGTTCAGTCAGGCCTAATTAATTCATTGGATTTGTAGGTGGATGGGAAAGTCAAAGATGGTTCTGAAATTTAATTCCTATGTGCCTGAGAAGATAGAAGTAATATCTACAGAAACAAAAAAGTCTCCATGTATGGCTAGGTGGGGATTGAGGAGAAGATAAGTTCTATTTTAGTGGAAATGCCAAAGAAGCTAAAATGGAAGACTTCTACTCAGGGCTAGAGGTATGGATTTGGGAGTCCTAGAGAGGACAGATGAAGAGCCATGAGCAGAGGAACATCTCTAAGGTGTGTGTGTGTGTGCACAACAACAAAACAGAAGAACCGAGTCCAAGGCTTGAAAGTACACCCTCAGTGAGACGGAGGCAAGAGAAATAGGGCCAATGCAGAGAACAGGAGAGCTGGGAGTGAACCATATGAATACAGTGTCACGTGAACCAAGAATGAGGGTAGCAGAAGAAAGGAGATGGCTAGCAGTATAAGTGCTACAGAGATCAGAGAGCTTAAGAGCTGAGAACATGCATTCAGTTAGTGTTTATTTGGCAAATGAGGACAAATTCTAAAGGTATGAGGAGGGGATGTGAGTGACAGAAGGGAGAGAAGTGGGGTGGTAATTTAAGGGGGTAAATGGAAAGGCAGGTGAGGGACTTTTCAGTTCTTCAGGTCACAATGGGAAAGCTGAGTCTGAGGGAAGTGGCTGAACTAGAATTAAAGATGAGATGGATAACTCATAGAGAAAGATAGATACATCACAGGGCATGCAAGGGATTGGGGCCAAGAATGTAAGGAATGTGGACCAAAATATTTTCAGACGGATTGAGGATGTAGATATACAACATTGTAGATGGAAAGGATAATGAAGGAATTTCAACTAGATGAGCTCAGTTTTCTTAGTAGGGTTTGAGTTGCAATTGTCTTCTCTACAGAGCGTGGGAGTGGAGGTTGCAGATTGTGCAGTGTGGCTGCTCTGGCAGAGGAGGGGACCACAGAGGGGCTGAGCATCAGGCTGCTCTGTTGGTATTGGCTAGATTGGTGATCCCAGGTATAACATACCGATTCTGTCTCTCAGAGGAGTGGTAGGAAAGCGAGAACAGTGCTTTTAAAGCTTCTACCTTTTGAATTTTGAACCACATGTAAGCATTACCTTATTCAAAAAAATAAAATATTTTAAAATGAAAGTTTCTACTGATTAGAGCTAGAACCACCAGGGGTTCTGGGTATTAAGAACCTAAAGGCTCAGAGGTGTGCAGTGCCTAATTCATACTGAAGGGGCTCATTCTCTCCCCCATCACTTGCCTTTCATTTACGCCCCAAAGCTGGACCATGCCTCCCCTCCCACACTGCACAGTTACCAGTTACATGCCAGTGGCTAAGGACTGAAAGTGATGGAACTGCCCAAGATGGGCTTTGGTGACTTACGGGGAAGTGAGTCCTGTGGGATCATTTCGCTCTTGGGATGGGGTCCAGATCCCAGCAGCCTTCTCTAAAATTCCCCTTGTGGGCTGGGACTCATAAGGCCTTCCTGCCACCAAAGTTCCAGGCCAGACCATCCTTTCCAAGTAGTGGCCAAGCTCTTACCCTTTCAGGATTAAGAGATGGATGAATTCATTGCTTTGTGGGGGACAGTAGTCCTTTGAGAGCCAGGCCCCCAGTTCAGGATGGGCTTCTTCGCTGCACTCAGCCAAGCTGAGCGCCAACACCAGACACAACTTTCTTGACTTCTCCCTAGCGCCAAGCCTGCAGAACCGTCGCTATCCATCCATGGCAAGGATCCATTCCATGACCATCGAGGCCCCCATCACAAAGGTGAGTGGCAGCTGCTGCCTCTACTCCACAGTCAGGGTTACCCAGCACTGGGCTGTTTTGGAGATAAAATGAATGACATACCATGATATCATAGTTTACAGTCTAGTAGAGAAAATAGATATTAAACACAATAAATAAATATAGTTATAAATTATAAAAATTGCTGTAAAGGAAAACAGTTTATGAGAGGAAATTAGATTAGGGCCCTATTTTGGGTGGTGAGAGGGGTGATCAGGAAGGGTCTGTCTGTAGAGGAAGTAATGTTTGACGACATAGAAGATGAGAGGGGAGAAGAGGATTTGAGGCAGCAGACACAGCAAGGGATGAAGCCTGGGGTGAGCAGAACAGTTGAGAATCTGAAGGAAAGTCAAGTGGCTGGAGCTGGAGAGCAGAGGGAGGAGATGGTGACGTGGAGCTTGGCAGGGCTGTTCATTCTGGCCAGTTGGGCCATAAGGAGTTTGTATTTTCATTTTGGTGCAGTGGGAACCACTGAAGAGTTTAAAGCAGGGAGTGACATGATCAGATACGCAGAGAATGGATTGGAAATGACGAGAGTGGAAAAGAGGCCAGTTAGGCAGCTTTTCCAGAATTTCAGGCAAGAAATGGTATTAGCTGTACTAGGATTATAACAGATCAGGGAATATTTAGGGGTAGAATCAGTTTGACTTGGTGATTAATTATATTGTCAGGGTGGGGAAATTAAGGAGGGTGATGTGGAAACCAGGGCCTCTCTGACTTTTACTTTGAGCACAGGATGGACAGGAGCGGTTTTCTACTGCAGTGTGGAAGCCAGAGAACGGAGCAAAGCTCCGTATCTTTCTTCTTCTTTTTGTTTGTTTACTTGCTTGCTTTGGGGAGAGGAGAATGAGTTTGGATTTGGACATCTAAGATACTCCCATGGATATGTCAGGTAGGCAATTGAATACACAGGTCTAAAGGTCAAAAAGAGTTCAGAGCTGAGATATAAATTTGAGAGCCCTTGGCATACGAATGATGTGTCCAAAATCATGGAAATGAGAGCTCATCTCTGGAGGCCTGTAGAGTGAAAGGCCCAGCATTAACCCCTGAGGAACTCCACCCTGTAAGGGAGCTGGAGGAGAATGACCAGCAGAGGAGCCTGGAGAAATGTAGTCAGTGAGGTGGGAGAGACACAAAAGGGGTGGGTGAGCAGCATTCCTCAATTAGAAGGGAGTGGTGGCGTGGAGGCACCAGTCACTCAAAACAATGTGTCATCATCTGATTTTTTTTTGGATTCCAGGTATATGGGAAGTAGAATCCTAATGACCTCAAATTTTTTCTTTCTTTACTTCCTTAGGTTATAAATATAATTAATGCAGCCCAAGAAAACAGCCCTGTTACAGTAGCAGAAGCCTTGGACAGAGTTTTAGAAATTCTACGGACCACAGAACTGTACTCCCCTCAGCTGGGCACCAAAGACGAAGATCCTCACACCAGTGATCTCGTTGGCGGCCTGATGACTGTGAGTGATGAGGATAAACCAGAGATTAATGTGCTCCAGGCTACATGCAGCATATACTGTTACCTATACTTGCAGAGTACTTATACCTGTTGTATGGACAAACCAGAAAGCATCTGCATCAAAATTTCTGTGGGTGGCATTAGTCAAGGAATCTTGCATTTATCTTTCTATAGGAGCTTTGCAAAGCTGACTGACCATAGCATGGGAGACAGTCCTTCAGAATTCCTGTTACACAAAGGTGATCCTAGGCAGTTGGTTGATATGCAGGGCCCTTGTCTTTCTTCCCTGGACCTGGCACAGTATTCGGTTGAGGTTATGGCCAGTCTCCTTGGATCTCAGGCTCTTTATCTATGTAAATGAAAGGGTTTGTACTTAGACTACAGCACTATTTTCTAAAATCTTAGCTGTAGAACCCTTTCTTTCAATAAAAGCTTCTATAGACGTTCCCTCTCTAATCGGTTAAAGCAGAGGGAGCGGCTCTGGCGTGGTGGGAGGGGAGGAGCCTCCCTGCCAGCACCCACCGCCTTAGTAGCTGATTTCAAAAGACTCATCCTGTTTTGCTGTGATCTGTTTGGCCATAATCATCATCTATCAGCAAGTGAAGAAAATTCAAATTATTCATCTGTACTCCTTATCAGAGGTGGGAGAATCCTTTGGGAGAAAAACAAAGTCCAAGAGTCATCTATAAGTTTTATTTTAAAGGCTGGCATTTAGCCCTACCACCAATACTGAGCGTTGACTAGCTTTCTGACCCCTTCTCCTTGTTCCAACTAAAAATCTCTGATGAGCCTGCAATCTGAGCAATCTCCTAATTACTGCTCCCCTGCCCCAGGGCTGGCCTTTGTTGCCCCTCCCAGTGCAGTGCAGACTTCAGTTGGAGAAGGCAGCCAGGGTCTTTCAGGAGGGCGGCCCCTGCAGCACTGCAGCCAAAGGATTCTTAGTTAGGGCTCCTCTCCAGGTAATGCTGTGAGGAACCAGTGCAGGATTCCACCTCTTTTTATGAAGCATTAGGGAAGATGAGAAAGAAAGGCAAAGAAGAAACAGAGGAGTCCCCTGTGATATCTGTCTTAGAGGAGGGGCCATTGTAACTTATCTTTTATTCATTTGTAAAAAATTAAGCTCTTGGCCTAAAGATCCAAGGTGTGACTTCAGAGGAGCCCTTCGTTGACACTTTAAACCTTAGCACACACTTTCTAGGGATGACAAACAATTATAAATTATACCAACAAATATAAAAGCTAAAAAAGTATGTACTCGGGTAGATGAAGGGTAGGAAACTGAGATGCAAGAACATCTGGGACTAGTTCAAGTCCAGGAGCTCAGTAAAGGCCGAACATTGGAATCCTGCCCACTCCCTCTGCTGTCCCTCCGAAGATCTCAATCCAGACACTTTTCTTTTAAAAGTTAGCAACAGTGCTCATGTTGCTAAATAGAAAATGCAGTTGGAAAAAATCAATTCAGATATTAGTCAAAAATTAGCTCAAGCTTTTTAAGGCTTTACATTAAGGAATTCCCAAATGTGGCCTATGGCTTTGGCTCCCTAATAAGTAAATCAAATAACATAGTCCCTATGAGAGTAAGGAGGGTCCCTTCAAAATCACATGCATCCAAACCAAAGTAAGTTCACTTCCGTGATTTCACAAATGTGGCTTCAAAATTCCAGAAGAGAAAGATGGTATGAGAATAGAGCCAACTCACAGCCCAGATGTGAGACAGAATGCAGTCATTTCCATTTTATTCTCAATTCTCCACCTCCTGAAGCTAAGAGCCATGGAAGGGAGACTATCCTGTGTCTTGTAGCTATTTTTCTGATTTAGGGAGCTTCAACTTGGGAGTTCCAGATTGACTGGATTACTCATTATTCAAATCTCTTTGGCTAATTAAAGAAACGAGAAAATAATGCCGGCATATACAACATGCTTCTAATAGCATCTTTCTTTATTCCAGGATGGCCTGAGAAGGTTGTCAGGAAACGAGTATGTGTTCACTAAGAGTAAGTTGCCATCGAACCACTTTTGTCTCTAGCCTGTGCAGTCCCCAGTATTGTGATTATTTGGTGGGGGGAGGACCTTGGTGTTACTTCCTGTTGGTCTCATTGCAGTTTAAGCATTTCTATGGTCTACATTTGAAACCAGGTCTCATAATTGAAATTACTTATCTGAACACTGTCAGAATAAGGATTGCAATTTTCTATACATTAAAACAGACTGTTAAACTGAATTATTTTTCTATTTGGGGGCCTTGGGATTTAGTAATGTAAGAGAAGAGCCCTGAAGTGAACATCTTCCTACCCTTAGAGTTCAAGACTTTCTCTTTATAGTAGCAGATGAAGATAACAGATGCTCAAGGGCACCCAGGACTCCACAATTAACCCTCTCTCTCCCCTCCTCGCCGCCCCGTCTGTTTGCTCAGATGTGCACCAGAGTCACAGTCACCTTGCAATGCCAATAACCATCAATGATGTCCCCCCGTGTATCGCTCAATTACTTGATAATGAGGAAAGTTGGGAGTTCAACATCTTTGAGTTGGAAGCTGTTACACATAAAAGGTATGTAGCTTCTCTGGCTGCTGGCAGAGAGGACTGATGGCCAAGCTCAAGACTCCACATTGGAAACTTTGAGGGAGACACGAGCCCTGGCAGAGTCTGTTCCTTTCGTGCTGTGCTGGAGGAGTATCGCAGAGCAGAGACTATGGCCCCTGAGTGAGCTCCTTTATGGAGAGTATTAGTGGGTAAGGTGTGGGATTAGCCTGGTGATGACCCAGGATGAGGAAATGCTGAGTCCTTTTCACATCTATGCAGGTCATTCCTTTGTGCTAATGAGGCAAGAGCTCCAAGTATTCTCAGCCCCAGATCTGAAGCCCCATCTTACAAAATGAATTTGAGTGTACTGGAGACTTTTTATTCGTCCTATAGGCAGGACAAGGGTTAGATGACTCAGAAAGTCCTCTTCTATAGTAGGAGGCTATTTCTTCCAGGGGTGTTAGTCTAGTAGGATGTGAATGCCTCACACCTGTAAATAAATAACATATGATAGAACTTCGCTGGGACCACACAAGCCATTCCTCATGTCCTTAGGCTCAGTAACTGCCTCGGGGGTCATAAAGGAAGTACAGAGCTGATGTGGAAGCGGAGATGGGGAGGAACTACCAGGGACCTTTCTTGGCTGTCAGAGCCACTGAAGAGCATATGACTTAGAGATAATCTGGAAGTCATTCAGATTGACCACCGTTGAGGCACTTAGTTGCAAGAAGTGGCCAGTGAGGAGGAGATGTTCTAACGGGGGGAGATGTTTTTATGCCCTGATGCATGTGGAATAAGCATCAGAAGAAAAATGCCTCCATTCCTCAGTATCATCATCAAGCAGTTTCTGGACCAGTGAATACAATGAATCAGGGTTTGTCTTCCTGTTTTCCAGGCCATTGGTTTACCTGGGCTTAAAGGTCTTTTCCCGGTTTGGAGTATGTGAATTTTTACGCTGTTCTGAAACGACTCTTCGGGCCTGGCTCCAAGTGATTGAAGCCAACTACCACTCCTCCAATGCTTACCACAACTCCACCCATGCCGCAGATGTCCTGCACGCCACCGCCTTCTTCCTGGGAAAGGAGAGAGTGAAGGTAGAACTTTAATATCATGATCTAGTTTCCTGCCTAGACAATTTTTTTTTCTTTTACTACAAAATTGGTCATTTGGTGTTGTAAAGACATAGCCTTTTCTCATAGCCCTCCCCTCCCCCAAATGCCTAAAATAACCATTATGCCACTATTGAGTCCTCTACAGGCCTAGCTGATCTATGAACCCATTCTCCAAGTGTTTGCTTTGTGATACTTACTTAGAGGACAAAATTTAATTATTATAGCAAATGGTTACTAGGTCTAGTGGTTAAGTTTTAGGATCAGAATTTGGCCATTGGTAAATTATAATCCAGATAGTAATGAGCTCTTTCAGCACTGCACATTTGCATACATATGTGTGTATTGTGTAGGAATGAATATGTATATCTTATATTAATAACTGTGTGTAATTCTGACAGAGTTCCTTGTCCCCTTGTCTTACTTAGAAGCCAATACTGTCATGTACAGGTGCTGATGTGTAGGGTAGCCCTATGTACACCCCATGTACAGCTGGCAAGAGATCCCCATCTTCCCTTCTTCCTATCACCATTGGCACAATGAAGCTTGTAATTCCTTTGCTACAATCAAAACTGAAGCTTAGACTGTAGATACCCCTGGTAGAAGTGCTGTATAGAGACTGAAATTCGTATCAATCTGCAAATGCCGGACATTATATATAAATATATATAAGCTCAAAGGCCTGGTACTTAAGGAGAAGCATGGTAGTGAGATAGGTAGAGGGAACAGGAATGGCACCAAAATGGGGAGATGGGTATTTTCTTCTGTTTTGCCAAATCCTGGTATTCGCTTTCATCAGCAAGAACGTAAGGAATGTATTCCAAGAATGAAGCTTTTGTCTCCTACTTTAGAAAAACGTGTGATCAGAGGTGAAATGGGCCTATGTTTTCATAGCACCTTTGAGGAGCTAAGATACCTCCAGATCCCCACTCCAAGTTCTCATTCTCAGTTTTACACTGCATGGATATTGTACAGCTGAGGTCCCCACTGCCAACTGAGGACAGGGCCTAAGGCATAACTCCAAAACCAAGTGATCTATAGCTACTGCAGTCTTGAGTTAAAGATGAACCTCACTTAAGCAGAACCACTCTAGAAAAGTACAGATTAAATGCTTGATAAATTAGGGAATGCTTAGTCACTTTATTATCTCCCTCCCCTAAAATAAGAATTTTTGTTTACATTGAGAGTTCTACTAATGCATTCAGACTCTAGTTGAATTTCTCAAATACAATAGAAACAAGTCTAAGACTAGTAATACTCTTACAATTCAAAAGACATTTTCTAATTCTGTCACCCCTGCCAGAGAATCAGAATTGAGGAACCTTGGAGAATTGGGCTGGAAGGGGCTCCTGAGTGCAGAGGCTGAGTCAGCAGCCCACTGGTTAGTCCATGTGAGGGGCTTCGAGTGAGATTTATCCCTGAGGCCTCTTCCACCAGACCTGCTGCCACTGATGAAGAGTCAGGAAAAAATGTTTTTACCAAATTCCCACGTCATCTGTTACCCCTAATTTCTTTATACATTAAAGCTAAAATTGTTAATGTCATTGTGACATAGCTCCACATCCTCAGCCCCGCCAGAGATATGCCCTAGACAATTTTTGATGGACCCTGTCTGCTCCCCACTTACCAGTTCCCTGGAACACTGCAGTGGGAGTCAGGATAACCATGACCCTTTTGGTCTTCTCCTATGTGAGTGAATAACTCCAGATAAGGAGCTGTTCAGAGGCCGATCTGGAAGGGAGTCCAGTCTGGCCAATCTGCCTGAGTATGATTCAGATCAGCTCCTGCTAGTCAAAGGGGTAAAATATGCAGAAATGTCTGTGCCTCCCGAGTTTGGTGGGGAAGTCTTCTCCTGCAGACAATCCTCCTCCCCTAGGAAGGACCTTGCTTCTCCCACATGCTCGTGAACAGGCCCAGATTTCCTTCCCCGTCTCCCCCATTTCTTATCAGACATTGCATGATTAGACAGTGCCCACCAATACTGCAGGGCATGGCCTCCTATTGGTACCTTTGTAATAGTACCAGGTCTAGGTCAGCGTAAGCTGGAAGGAAAGGCATGTCTCATCTGATGCTTTTTGTGTTGTCTACTCCAGTTCCATGAATCTATTTCATTGAAGAATTTTAAAATTGGCCCTAGATTCTAACCAAGATTGAACCTACTCCAGGAGCACTAGCTGAAGACCCATGGGTCCCAC
Source organism: Cnephaeus nilssonii (assembly GCF_951640355.1). Lineage (NCBI taxonomy): Eukaryota > Metazoa > Chordata > Mammalia > Chiroptera > Vespertilionidae > Cnephaeus > Cnephaeus nilssonii. The sequence continues at coordinate 73,999,478 of NC_137073.1, read as the reverse complement.
TGCACAGGTAGAATCAATAAGTGTGGAGCCCATGCAGGGGCAGCTCTGGGTCATGCCTGCACCTGCAGGTGACCACGGCCTTTCCTGACCAGCAGCAAAATGGGGCCATGTTTGCTTGCTCTGAGCGTTCCAGAATCAATCTCTGAGAAGAGCTGAACAGAGGAGCGTGGACTGCCGTCCCTGCTCAGGAAACCTGCTTGTGTAGACTGGGGCCAAGCCAGTATTGCCCACTAGCTCCAGATCAGGATTGGAAATGGAAATGGCTCCCTTCCGGTAGGGAGAGCTTCAAGAAAGCTTTCCGGTCTGAGCTTCAGGCCCATTACTCCTTACCTGTGAGTATTAGAGTAGTTTTTCCTCCCGGAGCCTATGAGAGCAACTTGGGAATAGGCAAATATGCCCACCCCTCCAGCCTCATCTTGGGGATCGCTTCCCCCTCATTCACTACCCGTCAATGATGCTCTTTGTTTCACCTCAGGAGCGTCATGTAGGCTGTTGTTTCTGCCTGGCAGGCTCTCTCCCTTGACACTTCTGCCCAGGTAATTCCTGCTTATCCTTCAGGTTTCAGCATAAAAGTCACTTCCTTCGAGAAGCCATCCCTGCCCACCTGCTGGACATGTGTTATCCAATACAGCAGCCATTAGCTACATGTGGCTATTTACATTTAACTAAAAATTAAATAAAATGAAAAATTCAGTTCTTCAGTTACACTGTCACCTTTCAAGTGTCCAGTAGCTACATGTGACTAGGGGTTACTGTACTGGGCAGTGCAGACATAAACATTCCCATCACCACAGAAAGCCACATGGACAGCCCTGCCCTAAACTAGACCAGGCCTCATGGTTACACTCTCAAAGTATCTAACTCCCTTCTTAGCACATCTCATAATCAGTTACTTTTATTGGTGTGGGGTTTTTTTTTGGTTTTATTTTTGTTTTACTAATTTGTGTCTTCCCCAATAAATTATCAACTCCATTAGTGCAGAGACGATCACTGTAGCTCCAGCCCTCTGCATGGCAGCTGGGCACCCAGTCAGCATCCAATAAGTGATTATCAAATGAATGAATTCATAAAGGACAGTGTCTTATATAACAGTAGCCCATTTGATAACTCCCTCCTAAATTGTGAACTGAGAAAGCATTTGTATCCCCTGATCTCTGCTTCGTGTTCTTTTATAATGAGAGCTTTAGAAAGAGGGCTACCCTTTTTGCGTTTACCACCTGCCAGCCCAGAGCAAGAGCCCCCTTCACCTCAGTTTTCCTGGGAAAATTCTGCTCACTCTTGATCCTCTTGTACTGCTTGGTTCTAATCTTTTTACCTTTGTGTGTAGAGCTGTGTTATATCTGTGCCATTTACTGCCACACTCTCACTCTTTTCAGAAGTATGCAAATAAAATGAGTAATATGTGGTTATAGGCCACTTTCTGCTCTGCCACTCCTGGGAGAGAATCATGGCAATACCACATGGCAGGCATTGAAAAGGCCTGTTTGCCTTCTTCCTACACAAGAACGGGAGTGAATGGATTCGGGGGGGGGGGGGCGGGGGGGGACAGGAGGGGAAATTAGGTATCCATTTTATCCCTCCAGATAATTCACAGCACAGCAAGGTGATGCAATGTGTGGTAGACAGCCTCTCAGCTTCGAGGAAGTCAGAGAAGGCTCAGTGGACTGGGGAGAACATTCTTCTAATCCCAACTCCCCAAGTCTGCCCCACCCGAGAGACAAGGATGGGTAAAAGTCTCCTAAGTCTAGTGGGTAATGCTCAACCTTGCCTCCCCTCACCCCAGGGAAGCCTGGACCAGCTGGATGAGGTGGCAGCGCTGATTGCTGCCACAGTCCATGATGTGGACCACCCAGGAAGAACCAACTCTTTCCTCTGCAACGCAGGCAGTGAACTTGCTGTGCTCTACAATGACACGGCCGTCTTGGAGAGTCACCACACGGCCCTGGCCTTCCAGCTGACAGTCAAGGACAGCAAATGCAACATTTTCAAGAACATTGACAGGTAGGTTGTACTTGGGCTCCTGTGCTCAGGTTTGTAAAGTGTAAGTAGGATACTCAGTTTTCCCTAACTTCTCCAAGTACTTAGCTTCCTCTTAGGGGAAGGAGAAGGGGACATAAGAACACTTTGTACCATTGTGTCAGATAGTAAAATAACCTTGCCCTTATGAACTTAATTGTACTTTTCAGGCTGCTTTCATCCTTTTGAATCTCATTTGATCTTCAATGAGTTCATGAAAATGTTTTATACACAGCAACTCTGTGAATATTGACTACAGTACTAATAACTATAATAGATATTTTTACCCTTGAAGGAGGACATCTGTCTTTTGTGTAACTCAAGGAAAATGTATCCTTCCCTGTCTTTCCCCAGCTCAATTTTTGGCCACTTAAAATCCTAACTCACGAGGAGACAGTATCTACAGGTCCCAGCAGGGCTGCTGGAGCCCAAGCACTGGACAGGTTTCCCTTAATTGTTGTCCTCTCTTCTGGGGAGAGTTGGCCAAGTGTGAACAGATAGGAGCAATTCCTCCTGCCTGCCGCAGCCCTGCAGTCAGGCTGTTTATTTTCCACAGAACACCAGCCAGACTGGGGAAGAAGGCTCCTGGGAGAGGGCAGTGTACAGAGAGCACAGAGCTCACCTAGGCCTCAAGCCCACTCATCAGTCTCAAGGGTTGTTTTTTAAACTTTTACAGAAAGAATTCTTTCCAATAGCCAATTTTATTCAGCTGCAAGAAGATGAAAGGAACTGGACAGTAATTTGGGGCAGGATTGCTATTCCATCCATTACAACTTCTAATTATAATTCAGAGGATTACTAATTAATGAGAAAACCTTCTCATAATGCCATCACAGGAAGAAGTAATTCAGTCTTGCAGGGCATTTGGTCCTGTCCAAAACATTCATGGTGATATGTGATCCACACCAAAAGGTCCTGGAAACTTGGTCCTGTCCAAATGTGAATAGTTAATATAGATACTGCTGTCCAGTAATATTCAAATTCCAAACCATCTACCTAACCCTATGTGTTATGACTGGTGCAAGAAATGTAATTATTGGCAATACAGCCAGTATACAATTATTAGACCAATAAAACCTGTATTAATATGTGTTTTTTACATATTAATCCTGTAAACCAAAAGCCTAATACATGCTATGGGCTGTCCGAACCCAGGGACATTTCTGAGGTGTGGACGTTTTGGACAGGACCAAAGCCCACTAACCATTCTCTATACTGAGAATCATGATGTCTGCACTGCATGCCATAGGGCAGCTCATGAGGTGCTATACCAGCCTTGTAGGGAAGGAACTTGTCATTTCCTTCCACCTCAACCTCACTGTTTTGATGTTGCCAAGAGAAGGTACAAAGGAATCACCTTGTAAAATAAGTGTCTACCATGTGACAGGTGTATATATATATATTCATTCATAAGTCACGTGAGGAAGGGTGAACTATCATTGGGGAAAATGGAACAGTGTCAACAAGTCCTGGTTTCATGGGAAGATGAGCAGGTAAACTATTGTGATTTGCACTAATTTCTTAACTCTGTGCTCAGCTCCCTCCTAAATTGTGGGAAGTGAGATGAAACCGTAGCAGAACAGTTCTAATTCGGGACATGATGTGAACAGGGCTCTCTGTCTTCTGGTTATTTTAGGAACCATTATCGAACACTGCGCCAGGCTATTATTGACATGGTTTTAGCAACAGAGATGACAAAACATTTTGAACATGTGAACAAATTTGTGAACAGCATCAACAAGCCAATGGCAGCTGAGGTAAGCATTTCTCATGTAATAGATACATCAGAGTATATTTCTATTAGGGCCTACTCTGGCCTCAAAGCATTTTCTCTCTCTTGAATGCAGTATGATTAGTTGCTTGAAATTGGTAAGAAAGAGCTGAAAGTACTGACCACTTGTTTTCCTCGGGGTCAAGAATAGATTGACAGTGTCTACGGCAACTCCGAGCTCCTTAAAGGAAAGGCCCTGGATAAAACCAGTGGTGACAAAAGGAGGTAGACCCAAAGAATAGGATGGAAGGAGCCTGCCAGCAGCACACCAGCATAAATGGTTCTATTTAAGAGATCCATGCCCTTTCTAATTCTGTTCTTTGACCTGTTAGACCTCAATGTAGGGTGTTTTAAAGATCTCTATTCCTGCTGGTTTGCATTAAAAGCATATCAGTACCTAAAGACTATATACAGCCCAATTGGAAGTGACTAGTTACAAACAAAAGCCCAAGTTGTTTCCTCTAAAATTTACCGATGTACCTTGGACCCCTATAAACTTGAGATTGGGGAACATGGATAGAAAGTTCACATCTCTTGTTTAAAATGAGATAAACTGCCCTCTGAAACCATGAAGCTGTTCATAGCCCATAAAGTTAGAAAAGCTTTTTCCTCACTCCTGTTGAGTGGGAGAGGTTGCATATGTGGATAGTGGATGTCTTAAAAGTAACTGGACAATCAGTAAGGAGACTATGTGTGTAGGACCCTATCACAGAACAGCCTGGATGGAAGGACAGTGTCCACCTCACCTGTGTCCCATGTCCCAGGGGTTCCACAGCACACTGCCAGGGTCTCTCCTTCCACAGAGGACTTATGGGGGTGGGGGAAGGATCTGGGGATTTAGGAGGGAAAATTATAGAGAATCATAGAATTTAGTGTTGGGAAGGTCATCTATCCAAGTAAGATTTATTACTTACTGAAGTAACTATTATAAGCGGTATCTTCCCAATGCTAAGTAATCAAAACCAGAACCTTCAGAACATAATTCTGCCCATTGATGGTCTAATAAATAGGCCCAGTCTCAAAACAATACAAACAACCCTTAAATGTCATGCCGTCCTTCAGCTTGGCAGAGCTCTGGAGAGCTAATTAACTGTTTTCACACAATCAATTCAATGGTGTCTTTGAAGGTAGAGAATAGCAATCAATCTTCCAGACTTTGCATATAACAGGTGTGTTGTTGCATTAATGTAAGCCTACTCACGGACCTGGCCGCTTAGTTCATAACCACTGACATGTATGACCAGTCTTTTTAAACATGCTGAACATACCTGTTCCTACCCTGGCCCACCTTTTGCTTCTAGAACCCCCAAAGCTTATATGGTTCACACTCTGTACTACCCAGTCAGAAGAACAGACAGGAAAGCATATGTGGACACATCCACTAAGAGAAAGAAACAGAGTAGGAAGAAGTGGGTGAGTAGGAGAGAGAAGGCACAGGAGAGAGGGAGCTGGCAGGTATAACTAGAAGTAAATGAAGAAATGATTGAAGGGTCACACGTATGTGTTATTCCCCCATCTTGAATGTATTAAAAAACAAAATTTTGCTTTTACACATTTCCTGGTAAAACTGGAAGAAAAGCTCTTCTCCTTTAAGATTACAAACCAAATTACTAAAAACAAAACAACCAGACTGCGTATAGCAGTCCCCTCTGGGAAGAGGATGGAAGTGAGGGAGTGGGTGGGTGGTGACAGGAACGTTGATCTTGTACACTCTTAAGTTTTTATGTTGCTTGAGAGTTAAGAATATATCAAATTATTATATATGAAATTACTGACGGGAAAACTGCCTTCTCTGAGTCATAGTCATGCCTCAGTGTGCCCTAGTGAGGCCATCTAATGTCTGGTCAGTTAGCCCTTGTGGACCCACCATCATCTTGAACTAACCCTCATCTGGCAATGTTTTCCAGAATGAGGGCAGCGACTGTGAATGTAACCCTATTGGGAAGAACTTCCCTGAGAACCAAATCCTGATCAAGCGCATGATGATTAAATGTGCTGATGTGGCCAACCCGTGCCGCCCCCTGGACCTTTGCATCGAATGGGCCGGGAGGATCTCGGAGGAGTACTTCGCACAGGTATATGGCCACTGTGGGGAAGCTTTTCCTCTCTCCTGGAATGGTCTGGTGGCATAGCACTCCAGGGATTCTCACTGTCACTTAGTACATGACTCCTCCCTGGAAGGAACCTCTGGCTCCCTCAAGAGACTGACATGGCTGGTCACCAACCAAAGTCTCTCTGGGGGAAGAGAAATAAACAGCCTTTGGAAGTATCTTTTCATCCTCAAATTGTTAGATCCTGAGCTTTCAAAAAAACTGGGAAAATCATTCATTCACTAGGTTATTATCACTATGGTTCATTATGGGGAAAACAGACATAAGCCATGGATAGCTCATAATGTAGTAGAGGAAAGATGTAGAAATAGATAGGTCCACACAATAGCTAAAATAAAAAAATCTCTAAGGGAGGTCTATGTTAAGTGCTAAGAGAGTTCAGAAAGATTTTTTTTCCTAGATAAAAGAGGGGCTTTGTGGAAATTATGTTAGAGCTGTTTTGTTAAGGATTTAGAAATGTGGAAATAAGAAAGGACTTTCTGGGAGAACAAAGCATTATGAGCAAAATTAGTAAGGAGAGGAAAAATCACAATTTTTATGTAAGGAGAGCAACAATATCTAGTTCACTTTGGCAGTACAAAGAAGAGTTAAGAGAGAAAAATCCAGAAAGTAGTAGACTGCAAGATGCCATCTGAAATATAGGCGTCCTTCCAGGGAAGAGGCTCTGAGGACTGATATGTGTGTATGTGCGGCAGGAAGACAAACGCACTAGTAGCTACAAGTAATGCAGGGGGAGGGTCTCCATGGGTGCAATGTACTAGTACCTCTGAGGTACATCAGCTATTAATAACGAGCTGATGACATCTGAAAGGGCCAGCGAGGGGACTGGCCAGCTGAGGACCCAGTAAGTTAGCTGCAACCTTCAAGGCTGGGGAGAGAGCCCCTGAATTGAAGAAAAGTAGGACAGGCAGTTCTGGGCTTGCCAGAAAGAAGAGGGAAAAAACACCCAACTAATCTTTGAACAACAGTGGATATTTCACGGCAGCTGGATCAACTAACCTGAAATGAGCAAGCTGAGTCCACAGCTGGTCGGAGGTGGTTAATGGGCTTCCCAGGACCCACAGAGAGGACTTGAACTCCTACTCCTAGTTATTCTCCAAGTGTGTGAACGGGAAATGGCAAAGAACCACTTAGAGTTCTTTAATGTAGCTCCTTGTTTAGGTGTCCTTTTCCCAAAAAGGAATGTACTACTGTTCACAAGACAATGTGACCTAAAAATCAAAAGTTACAAATGAGACCTCTGATCTGCTGGCCTCAGGCTCAACACATCACCAGGAAATATGGATCTTAATATTCAGCTCAGTGAATTACAACCTTATACATGTAAACATATACGCCAATGTGCAAAATACTCAGATTTACACATACCTTGAGCGAACTGCATGACCAGTACCCAAATCTGGTACACAAACATAGCTTGTCAGTCACTCTTTTGAGTAAAAATAGTTTTCCCGGAGGAAAAAGACTGGTTCAGCTGGACTGCATGCGTGCTTTCCCACAAGACAACCAGCATCGTGTGGAATGCAGCACAAGGGCTTTATGAGTATTTTGTCACAGAGTATTAAAAAGATGTAATTCAAAGGCCCAAATTTAGAAAGATTAATTCTTACTGCTTCAGTGAGGATGTTTCTAAGTGAAACTGGCTTTCTTTTTAAACTGCAAGCAGGTGACAGTGAATAATACAATGACTGGTGGTACTATTATGCTAAGGTATCAGCAGTTTTACCCATCATTACTTCTGTACTCTCAGTGTAAATGTCAATTCGTATTATTCATGTTATTAGTATTACTTTGAAAATAGTCTTGACCTTGCAATAGTGAAAATAGATCTCAGAAATGGGGGTATGAACCCCAAGATGATCAATGCTTCAGGAGGGGTGGTGGTATAGCATAAGAGACTGGACAGTCAGACCTGAATTCAGTTACTGCATCTCATCAGGTAATTGACTTATATATGCCCCATTGCTGAGCCTATTTCTTCATATACATGATTGGATGGTGACCTATTTTCACAGGGTTGTTCTGAGACACTAGATCGCACTGTCACAGTTCGGTATGTGCCCTAGAGCCCTGTGAGTGTTATGTCTTACAGACTGATGAAGAGAAGAGACAGGGACTACCTGTGGTGATGCCAGTGTTTGACCGGAATACCTGTAGCATCCCCAAGTCACAAATTTCCTTCATTGACTACTTCATAACAGACATGTTCGATGCTTGGGATGGTAAGATAGTTCCTGTTTTGTCATCTACACTAAATATTATCCTTTATGATGATTACCGTTAACAACATAGACTGGGCCTAAAGGTATAAATGAAATGTTTTTGTATTTTTTTTAAAGTCAGCTGCCTGTGGCCAGGTATGGTGGGGTGCTTGTATACCAAAGACTCAATGAATGTTTGATAAATAGATAAATAAGTCTTTACCTCTTCCAAGGACCTCTTCTAAAGCTTAAAGCAGTTTTATTCTAGCATTGGAAAAAACTTCAGTAAGAACACAAAATGTATTCTCAAAATACAAAATCTAACTCACAGATTCTTTTGGTAATGGCTTTTCAGTTTTTAATTAAAAGGACCTATTTGTATTTCAGAAACTAATGCTGTGTGTTCACATGCAGCCTAAGGTCTAAACTAGGGTACTTCTGCAATTCTGATCCCAAATTTGTCCCACAGAGCCCTGGGATCTAACTTAACAGGCTTCTTTTGATTCTTTTATGTCCTTGCAGCCTTTGCACATCTGCCAGCACTGATGCAACATTTGGCCAATAACTACAAACACTGGAAGACATTAGATGACCTGAAGTGCAAAAGTCTGAGGCTTCCATCTGACAGCTAAAGCCAAGACAGAGAAGGGGACCTCTTTCTGTCAAGGGCATGTGAATCACAGTAGTGTAAACAAGAGGCTTTCCTTTATAATGAAAATGACAAGTGTAGGTCAAGGAGCTAATGTCTAATATTTGACTTTGAATCAAGTCCCCAGATTTTATTTTTACAAAGTTAGGCTCCATAAAAAAAATATGTTCTTTATAAAATCAGTGACAGAACAAACCCATGGCAAAACCCTTTGCCATGCTGTCACCCTCAGTGCCCTCATCAACCATGGAGATGAATGACTGTAACTAGCAGGACATACACAGCAGAGACTTGTTGCCTCTGAGCCCATCTCCCTGGATGGTGACCAAGTAGCTTAGACAGTGTTCAGCTCATATCTTACCATAAAAATCACCATCACTGTTTAGCTTGACTATTTTCCTCAAGAGCTTCGGTCTGGAGGATTCATACTATCTAAGAAAAACTAAATATAAAACGAACTAGGACCAAATTATTGATAAACCAGTTAGCTTCACTGGCTAAGTGTTTCTTCTGATTGATGTTATGACACCCAAGTTAGAACCCAGCCTTGGCCTGTCGAGTGCCTTCGAGTCTGGTAGCAGCTGCCTATATCCCTCTCTCCTATAAAAGGAATTCATCTTAACAGAAAGCCATCCATGATGGGGAAGGGAGTGACGTTTTGTTTTGGGGGACTCTATGAGATCCCCAATTTCTGGTTAACAGAGGCAGTCACAAGGCACTATAGTATTATATAAAAGCCATTAAATCTGAATGCCCTGGGACAAGCTTTTTTTAAAAAAGAAAAAATTTATATACATTTGCTGTTGAAAATTTTTATGAAATCAATCTAAATTTTCTGGATATAAATCAACCAAGTATGTTGTATCATGTACCATCTCTATGTATATATTTGGGGAGGGGATTTGGGAAGTTTCAAGGTTCACATGTTTTTAACCTATCTGTATTTGCAATCATGCCATTTTCCTTTAATGATGTAAAAATATTGCAAGATGTGTAAATATATTAGAAAATAGACATATCGGGAAACAGTAAATACTATTAATTGTATGCTAAAGCTTCTAAAGCACAAGTGCATATTTTTATACAGCTCTTTTCACAACTTTCTGTGATCTACATGAAGTCGGACTTGAATATTTTTCCTTTTATCAGTCAACCCTTCTCTATGTATTATAAACTCAGTAAACAAAATATCTTCATTTTTCTTCCAAATTCTTTGTACTCCATGCTGCATTTTTAAGAGGTATAAACAGAGACTGAATTAACTGAATCAGTAGCTAGTTACTTTTTTCAAACAAAAATTGGAATGCAGAACACTTGGAATTAGTACATGGGAAAAAAAATGTCTTATCATTACATAATGTGCCAATATTTTTTTAATGTTTTATACCAAAAATGGAAACATATATGGCAATTCCATGCAAAGAAGTATATCTAAATTATTTTAGGTAAGAAAACTTGCTTAGTCAGGATAGCAGCTAGCGTTGTATTATAATGCTGCATTATGTAAATGATGAAAATGTTTTTGTGAGATACCTGTAACTAAATTCTTACAGCCATTTTTCATTTCCAACAGCTATATTTTACCTCCTTTTTAACCTAAATTTTTCATAACTTCAAAATTTCAGTTTAGTGTCCTTTATTTCATGAGTCATACACTTTGTTTTCAGAATTCAGGGTATCAGAATCCCATTTAAGGAGCTAGATAATTTGGCTAGGCTTCAGAAGCTTGCTTGTGACGAGGACAATCTTTTCCTGACATCTATCAGCTGCACCACATTTTCTATTGCAGCTTATTCAGTGGAATGTCAAATTAATTTCATATTAAACTCAAATTCTTTAAGACTGCCAGGTACTAAAGCTTCAGTATAGTTCTGCTCTTTATCAGTGTATGTAATCTACTATTGTGTAATCTGAGTTGCTACCTAAATAATGCATTCCTCCAAATAGTCATTTTATTAGAAATGTGATGTGGTCTTTCAGATGGATATAAACTACTATAATTGCCTCCTATCCTGAGTTGTTTACTAAAACACTGTGTTGAGGGGAGCTATATTAATTTAGGAAAATGCAATCCTATCTAATACAGAGAGAAGTCATATTATTACTACTAAACCACAAAAAAAGTTAGGTTATCTGCACCAGAACAAATAACCCTATAATTTAAATCATTCTTTACTTCCAATTTAAAATTTGCTTGCCTTCAAGAGTCTTGTGGGCAAAGAACAAGCCTTACCTATTCAATCAGAACCTCACTTGAAGAGAAATGAAAGGGATACTCCAAAGTTTAGGCTCTTGATTGTGCTATGAATACAGCCAGAGAATGAGGTTAATAAGGCACTCTACATAGTGTTACTTGCAACTAAAATAGCATTAAAAACTAAGATGGAAAAAAATGTACATAATTGTATTCTTCTAAATTAGGGCATTCATGAAAGCAAAAACCAAGTCCAGTGAGTGGGTTGGAGGCTTCCCTCTAGACACAGTTTTTTATGGCAGAAAACTAACTAGAGTATATAATAGATCAATTTGCCCTGGCAGTATTTGCTCCCAAAACTCACCTGTGGTTTGTATTACTCCATGTGAATAGAATACTATCACAAATTACTAACCCAGAACAGATTAGGAAATAAAGCAGTTAAAAATGATGAGTTTCTCACACCGAATATGTCATAAACCATTCAAGAAGACAATTTTACAAACTCCTGACCTAATGTAAAATTTCCAAAGAAAAACCACTAGCTAGTAATGGAGTAAATTAAAGCCTAAAAATGATTCTGAGATATTTAATCAAACTGAACAACCATCTGATGCACTCAGACCAGAATGCATGTCTGCCTGTTGCTGGGATGGATGCTCCCAACTTCAGGATAAAAGATTAGAAAGCTATTTCTGCGATTCCTCAAATATGCCACAAATAACAAGTTGTTGGATAACATTCATATTCTTCTATTTTGTAATGGGGGTAATAGATTTTAATATATTTATCCATAAAGCCATTTTCATTATATATTAAAACAAATAACTGAAAATTATTTGCTTTTTCTCACATGGTAGTCATATAAGCCTTTATCTTTGATTTGTCTTTAATGCTGCTCAATGATGATAAGGGAACAGAGCTAACACATTGCAAGGCCTTACCTCTCTGGGCCTCAGGTTTCTCATTCATAACATTATGGCACTGGTCTGGCATAGATAACCTTAGCTCTTCTGGTCTTTGGAGGCAGTTGTGGAAGCAACTGTCAAAGGTAAGAACTAGTAAAAACAATTTACAAAGATTCCATCAAGAGTGTGTGTGTGATGAACAAATAAATCTGCAGAAAGTTTTCTTTGAGAAGGATCAGTCCTCTGACATATCCGTCATCTTGCACTTACTTTACTAGAATTCTTTCATCAACAGTTTAAATTTAAGAATAACTCCACTACTAAACTCGCCCATGTTTAATGTGTGGAACACTTCTTAATTTTTATCCTTTAGTACCAAAAGGGAGAAACAGTGCTCTGATATAAAGCCGGTGGGTGATGAAGATGATTAAATCTCAGTGGCCACTGCAAGAAACTACCTAAGTGAAGCCTGTCTCAAGCATTTCATTTCTGAGTCAATGGTAAGATGAACCAGGCACTTGGGACTGTCGTCTCTGACTGGAACACTTTACTCACCTAGCTCTCATCCCTGGCATGTATGAGGGCAGCGGCTAGTGTAGTACTAATCTAGCCAACAGCTCTTCAGGCCAATTCACACTGGGGAGAAAAATACATCCTCATAAGATTCCTACTGATTTGAGTTTATAGGAACTTTAGTAGCTAGAACTAAAAATAAAAAATTATTTAACAAATTAGTTTGCACCAGAGATTCAAATTTGCTCTCTAGAACCTTGATAGTTATTAAAGATGAGAGGAATTTATAGAAGGGATATATTTAAATTTATCACAAGGATTCTTAATCAAATGGGCTCTAATGATAACCAAAGAATAAAAAACTTCTAATTAATACCACAACTTTACTGTTCTGTTTGAACCTCATAGAACAGCACTTACCGCTTCAGCAGCACATGTGCAATTATGCACTCTCCATTTCTTACAGGAAGAAAGTTCTCGGGAGAGCTCAAGGTTTACATTCAAGTTATGCTACATCCTACCTCTTCTTCAGTGGGTTTTTCCCCCCAAAACACCTTCTATAATTATCATGTATACTTATTTCCTTAAATAAAATTTTAAAGATGAAAAAGGATATGTAAGCTATTCATTTTGGAGAACAAAGGTATTTCAAAATCCAAAGACTAAATGAAAGAAACTATATGCTTCTTTAAAAAAAAATCTAATGAATAAGAATTTAATTAGAGGTAATAAAATTATACTAAACAAAGAAAGAGGTTCTGAATACTATACTCATTTACCACAAACTCATAATTTCTGGTGTAAAATTTTCTAAAGCATAAAAATTTTTAAATTGTCTATAAGGACACTATGGGACACTATGGTATACTTTAATTCTGTATCAACAGATACTTGTATTGTGATCTGAAAACTTCACCTTTTGAAAATTCACTGCTAAAATACTTGTGGTATATTCTTTGGAGGATATACTCACATGTAAGAAGCAACTTGTTGCTGGTTTGCATGTCCCCCTTCTGCCCCCGCTCCCCCGCCAAAAAAAAAAGAATTCAAACAATCAGAATTTTATAAAGTAACAAGAAAAAAGTACATTACACATTGAGTACATGTTAATGATTTTCAGAGTATTACACTATATTTGATGTTAAAGTTCACGCACATGTATTCTAAATTCCTTAAACTAGGCAGCAAGATACAAGTCACCATTTTCCTCTAATTTTTGAAATAATTTTAAACTGCGCAATCCAGATTCTCGTTCTCCGTTTTTCCATAAAATAATGAGATGATCAGCAGAGCATGTCACTAGTCCATGATCTTCAAAGTATAGAAACATCTGTAAAGAAATTTAAAACTACTGAGTACAGGAACTTCAAGGAGAAGGGACATGGCCAAATTAAAGCAACACCTGTGTTTGTAAAATGTGTACCTTAGATGTCTTTGGATCTGAATGTAAGACTCCATATCATTTTCCATGAGAAATTTTATTTTACATGTTGATTATAGTCACATAGAAATATGTAAGTGCTAAAAATATAAGTACTAGACCAATATCTAGTATTTTAATAATTAGAACTTCAATACTGCCCAACTACGGAACTATTACAGCTATCTTACCTTATAATAGAGAAACATGCAAATTGACCGCACCTCCGCTATGCCCACGATTGGGCCGGCAGGAGGCTGGGGGCGGGACTCCAGGTGGCATATCCACCGTTGAGAAGATCAAGATGGCGGTGCCCAGTGGCCGGGCCCATGCCGCTGCTCCCGGCAATCGGCACCCCGGGGGGGCGTGGCCGGGCCCATGCCGCCACTCCCGGGGTGCCTGAAGCAATCGGCACGGGGGGGGGGGGCGTGGGCGGACCCATGCCGCTGCTCCTGGCGGTGCCTGGGGCGATCAGCACCCCAGGGGACGTGGCTGGGCCCATCGGCACCCCGGGGGGGCGTGGCCGGGCCCATGCCGCCGCTCCCGGGGGTGCCTGGGGCGATCGGCACCCCGGGGGGGCGTGGCCGGGCCCATGCCGCCGCTCCCGGGGGTGCCTGGGGCGATCGGCACCCCGGGGGGCATGGCCGGGCCCATTCAGCCGCTCCCGGGGGTGCCTGGGGCGATTGGCCACCTAGGGGGGCGTGTCGGGGCCCCTCCCACCCCTCCGGTCCCTCCCGGGGGTCCCGGGGTTGATCGGCCACCTGGGGGGGCGTGGCCCTGCCCCTCCCTCCCCTCCCGGGGGTCCCGGGCGGCGATCGGCCACCCCGGGGGGCGTTGCTGGCCCCTCCCGCCCCTCCCGCCCCTCCCGGGGGTCCAGGAGGCGATCGGCCACCTGGGGGGGCGTGGCCCTGCCCCTCCCGCCCCTCCCGGGGGTTCCGGGGGTAGATCGGCCACCTGGGGGGGCGTGGCCCTGCCCCTCCCGGGGGTCCGGGGGTAGATCGGCCACCTGGGGGGGCGTGGCCCGGCCCCTCCCGCCGCTCCCGGGGGTCCCAGGGGCCCCAGGCTTTCCGGGCCTTGGGCACCAGCAGGGAGCCTGCACCGATCGCAGGAAACCACTGGGGGTCGGCTCCTGTGATCGGTAGCAGGGACGCTGGGTGCAGCGAGCCCAAGGCCGGGAAAGCCTGGGGCGGAGGCTTTCCCGGCCTTGGGCACCAGTGGGCAGCCTGCACGGATCGCAGGAAACCACTGGGGGTCGGCTCCTGCGATCCTTAGCAAGGATGTTGGGTGCCACCGAGCCCAAGGCCACCGCCCGGGGCCAAGCCCCGACCCTGAAAAAGGCAGAAGGCGGTGGCCACAGCCAAGGCCTGGGTCCCTGGTGCCGGCAGAAAACTGGTGCAGGCAGCCAGGTGAATGAAGGTCTATTGCACGAATCTTCGTGCAAACGGGCTACTAGTTTTTGTAATATACATGAATTCCCAGAGTATCTTCTGTATTTTACCATATTATTCTTCAAGTACTAGTTTTAAGATTTTGTCAGAAGTCCTGTCACTTATACTTGTCCCATTGTTTATACACAAATGGCTACCAAAAAAAGTCTTAATTCTCCAAGATAAACACTGGCTTCAGATCTGTAAATGAAACAAGATATAATCGATCCATACATAAGCATTTATTGAGTGTCGTCTATATGCGTATGGTCCCTACCCTCAAGAAGGTTCTAATTCAGTTGCCGAAACAATTAGGGCACCAATTAAAGGCTGTGTAATAAGGTACTATATAATAAGTAGTTCAGATTATAATTTGTCACAGAAATTCAGAGAAAGAGGACATAGATCAATAGTAACTGAAAATGTCAGAGAAAGTTTCAAAAACATAAACCTATCCAAATAAAGGGAAGGTCATACCAAATGAATGAATAGGCTGAAAATTCAGGATAGGGAAAGGAGTGTTGCTGAGAAGGCAGCATGATTACTATGGAGTGGAGAGAGGACATGAATGAAGTCATGAAAAGGATGAGCTCCTCCAAGGAAAGAATGAAATAAAGGAGAGAAATAACATTAAAGAACACAGGAGGACAAAAATTTTCTTTGAATTAACTTCTACATTTTGAAGATAGCAGGATGAGGCCTCAGCTGTTTATGTAGGAGTGAAGGGGTTTAATATTGGAACAAAATTCCTCAGGACATGGAAAAGACAGAACACACAGGGATTGGATTACAGAGTACAGATGAAAATAAAATAAAAGGAATGAGAAAATTCAGGAGATAGAAAATCTAGTCTCTCTGATACTTAGTGAAGTCAGAGATACGGTTTTTTAAAAAAGCTTTAAGTATCAATACTTTCACTCAGGAAAATTCATAAGAAACTGACATTTGTATATTATGACAACTGTGCCACTTTGAAGGTTTCCTCCACCACTGAGCAATACGTGTGAAACCTTTAATGGGTTCCTACTATTTTAAAAAGAAAGTCCAAACTCCTCAGCCTTACATTCAAAGGCAGTGGTCAGCAAACTCATTAGTCAACAGAGCCAAATATCAACAGAACAACAATAGAAATTTCTTTGAGAGCCAAATTTTTTAAACTTAAACTTCTTCTAACGCCACTTCTTCAAAATAGACTCGCCCAGGCCGTGTTATTTTGTGAAAGAGCCACACTCAAGGGACCAAAGAGCCGCATGTGGCTCGCAAGCTGCAGTTTGCCGACCACGGTTCAAGGGCATTCATAATCTAACCCAAAACTACTTTCCCAGGCTTCATCTCCTATGTCAGCACGTGTCCACAGAAACCCAATGCTCTAGCCTAGCAAATCAGCTGCTTGCCACCAAATAGTTCCTATTTTTGTCCTTTTGTCTACCACATTCCATCTTAACACTCCCATATAGCCAAGCAAATGAAGACAAAGTTAACAAAATAACTGGACTACTTGTTTGAGGAAAGCAAAGATGAGTACCCAATATCTGGGAGCATAAATCCTACCTAACTTTTAAGGTTCAGCTCAAGTCTCAAGTCCCCTATCTTCCACTCCTATCTTCCACTAATCATTTTCTTCTCATTCCTGACTCTCCACTGTCTGCTATGCATCTGGGTCCACCTAAGAAGCCTAGATTAACAGCTTACTAGGTCTGTATCCTTTCTCACTAAAGTGTAAGATCCATAAGGGCAAGTATTATAGTTTTATATCTCTTTGCAAACTCCACTGTCTAGTATAGTGCCTGAAATACAGGAAATGCTCCATAACAAGTGTGGTAATTCTGCTCCTAAGCATAAATGCACTTTCAAATGAGAAGTAATTTGTTCCTCCTTGGCTATGAAACAGGAAGAACAATTTAATAAAGTCATTATTTAGGGCCTTGTTTATACTGCTATCACACTATTACCAGTTCCAATCATCTATTTATCTTGATTATTCTTATTCCTTCATTACAGGCAATGGTGCCTATAAGAAATATTAATGTATTTGGATTACCACAAGTTAGAATTGTATGCATTTTGTAATTCTCAACTAATATTTTTATATATGCATAATGATAATCAAGACACTGGGTTTTACTAAAGCTGACAAATTACGATCCTTCAAAAGGAGGTAAAACAGCACTGTATTCATGAATATGATAAAGGCCCCTGGAATTAGGTTCTGTAGGGCTAAATATCTCTCTCTCTCTCTCTCCAATCCTCTATTTACTACTGTTATATATTCAACATTATTCACATTGTCCTTACTGTCAGCTATCTTCATCTCATAAATAATGGTAATTAAGCCCATCATTTAGAGCAGTGATATTCAACTGGTGTGCTGCAACTATTTTTAAAACATGCAATACCTGACTATTTAGTCAGGGGCACTGATATCTTTTCCCTTATATTGACAATAGCAAACAAAACAATAACTATCTGGTGTAAATGAATCAAAATGATATCTATTTTTTTGTCAGACTGGAAAAAAAAATAGGTTGAAAATAGCTCATTTAGAAGCAACTCATTCCTTGGCTCCTCAAATCTTATCTCTCTAAAGAAAGATCCTAATTGCTCATACTACAACCTATCCTATTCCATGTTTTAATTCAATAAAAACCTACAGATAAGGGAAGTACAGGTTTTATGATACCAACAGAATAAAGAGCAGCAAGATGCAAAAGCAGGAATTCCCTGGACATTTATATGGCTACTAGAGGCCCAGTGCATGATTTAATCATGCACCTGGTGCACCAGCTGGCTGGCTGTCCGCTGGTGCACCAGGCCTTCCGAAAGCCTCCGGCGCGGCGGAGGCTTTCGAAAGGCCTTGTGCCGGAGCAGACAGACAGCCAGCTCCCCCGCTTTGGCTTTTGATCGCGGGGGAGCTGGCTGTCTATCCGCTGGTGCACCAGGCCTTTCGAAAGCCTCTGGCGCAGCCATGGCACAGCCGTGAGCTCAGCGTCCTGCTGGCCCAATCAGCTACCCCGGCCACCCTGAGTCCCGCCCCCTGCGCCTCCTGCTGGCCCAATCGTGGGCGTAGCGGAGTGATGGTAATTTACATATTACCATTTTATTATGTAGGACTAGAGGCCCGGTGCACAAATTCGTGCACGGGTAGGGTTCCTTAGCCTGGCTGGCGATTGGGGCTGATCGAGGCCAGCTGGCTGGGGGAGGGACCATGGGAGGTCAGCCAGCTGCAGGAGGTTGGCTGTGGGAGTGCACTGACCACCAGGGGGCAGCTCCTGCCCTGAGCATCTGCCCCCTGGTGGTCAGTGCACATCATAGCGATCCGTCAACTGGTTGTTCAGTTGACGGGTAGTAACGGTCATTTAGGCTTTTATATATATAGATTAAAAACAATACCTCTACAGATGATGAGTGTCCAATCAAATCTCCAATAAGCTCCAGTAAACATGAAGTGGAATTTTCTTGTTGCTTTTTAACAGGTTGGCTGGCTTGTTTGTTCACTCTTCCAAATCCCCACATGTTAAAAAAACCTAGAAAAACACAATCATTTCAGGCATTTTCAAAATTACTGTGCTCTTATGATCTATCTATATAAAACCCTAATATGCAAACCAACCAAACAGTGGAACAACTGGCAGAACGACCTGTTGCTATGACGCACACTGACCACCAGGGGGCAGACGCTCAATGCAGGAGCTGCCCCCAGCCCGCAGGCCCCAACCGGCAGTGGTGGCAGGAGGCAGGGCCGGCGAGTGGGCAGCGCCAAGGCAGCCAAGGCAGGTGCGAGCAGGGGCCACCTGATCGCCTCGCCAGTCACCCCGCAAAGGGAGGTGACAGGTGACAGGCGGCAGCGATGGGGGAACGGGGCCAGCTAGCGGGCGGCACCTGGCCAGCCAAGGTGGGTGTGAGCAGGGGCCCCGATCACCCCAACCGTCACCCCACAGATCAGCCCTGATTGCCAGCCAGGCCTAGGGACCCTACCTGTGTAAGAATTTCGTACACCGGGCCTTTAATGTTAATATAAGATCAGAAAAACAAAATTTAGATGCGAAGACCTTCTGTGATTTTTTTTTTAAATCCTCATCCAAGGATATTTTCCATTGATTTTTTTTAAGAGAAAATGGAAGAGATGGGGAGAGAGAGAGACAGAGAAACATCGATGGGAGAGACACATCAACTGGTTGCCTCCCACACCAGGTTTGCTGCTAATATCTCTTTTTTGCCCCTACTCACCCACTGGTGAAGGTGTATTAATGTGAGAAAAAGACAGACACTGGGAATAAAAGAGAAGTAAAAAGGCCTGGATGGCAGAGCCCCCCGGCCCCCCCCCCCCCCCCCCCGCTCAAAAAAAAGTCACAATTCAGATCTATCAACAAGGGCTGACCAAAAGGAACATGACTGTCCAAAAATAATACCCTATGACTTCAGATAACCAGAAGAAACTCCACAGGTACCAGCATCTGATTTCTCATGCAAAAGTTGCTAATAAACCAGGATTTTGTTTTATAAACCAAACACCTGAAAGTTGAGTTCATGAGATTATGATTTAAACACAAATGTGTGTTTTTCAATAAACAGAGTTCAATGTTAATGATATAATGCCTCAAGTCTCAAAGAACACTTTAACATCTGACCATACAAACTGTGTATCAGACACAATTATAAACAATATAAATGAATAGTTACTTCAAAAGGCCATCTGATCAATTACTAGAAAATAAGTTTCTCCTCAAGACAAGAAAATCCTAACTGACTTGGATAGAAATAAAGAGGCAATTCTATATTAAAACAATTTTAAGATGTGACTCCTAAATCCCGATTACCATATGCCTCATATAGACATGCCTATTTCAGGCATGCTGAATATTATTCTTGTGCTTATACATAACTGCCTTTCTTCTTTCACATGAGAAAAAAAGACTGCCTTTTTGAGAAAAGATACACACCTGTTGGTACAGGTTCAGCTGCAATTTGCTGTTTTTCTCGTAACTCCCAAATGCGTACACTGCCATCTTCTGAGCATGAGATTAACTGCCTGTCAGAACAGAAAATCAGTGATAAAAAGATAGAGCACCATGGAGGGCCAATGCTAAATTTGCAGTGAAAGGAATCAGTGGAGCCCTCAATTGCTTTTATTCAGCGCTTGGCAGGAGCTGATAAAAAACACAATTTAACATGGCTTTCTCAATGCAAAGTAAAAGCACTCTTCAGGAAAGACACACGTTATATTGTTACATTGGCTCAAATGTTATA
Organism: Cnephaeus nilssonii; assembly: GCF_951640355.1. Lineage (NCBI taxonomy): Eukaryota > Metazoa > Chordata > Mammalia > Chiroptera > Vespertilionidae > Cnephaeus > Cnephaeus nilssonii. The sequence continues at coordinate 73,979,021 of NC_137073.1, read as the reverse complement.
AATATTCCGTCTTCATTTTTTAAAATGCATTCAGGAAAACAGGGTATGAATTACACTTTCATAATATCCTGAGCGACAGTCCCCTGTCCTCCCCTCACTGTATCTCTGCTCAGGGTGCCTCTCACTCTGAAAATAACCTGCAGAGAAAATAATACTATTCCCTTCATATAATTTCCTCCCTAAAAATTCAGCAGCCAAATTTACTGAGAGGAAAGTCCTCAGTAACCTTCGACAACAGGAGGTTTCCATTTGATTCTGGCTATAAACAAACAACAAAAAGATGTGTTTATGGAAAAATATAAAAAGAAAAATTAGCACTTAGTAAATGCCCAAAAGTCTTTTACCTTTTAAAAGAAATGCCATATTTTAAAGTAGTGCTTCTTATAATGAGATTCAATGTAATTCATCTGAACCTTGCTTCTTGTAAATTTTGTAATACATTGCCACAAACTCTTTTATTAGAGACAGCCACATGGTATTATCCATTTCCAAAGGAATATAGCAGGTCAAGTCACAAAGCCAGGCAACTTTGCCACTTGAGAAATTACATTGGTAGCCCTAGGAACTGTGAATTTCTCTCATCTGTTGCAAAGCAGATGGGAACTTGTACCTGTTTGGAAGCTTGGCAATGTGCAGGACTCTGGAGTCATGGGCAGTTTTCTGGCAGGCAATCACACGCTTCATTTGAAGGTTATACACGTATAAACCCCTTCCAACTGCAACAAATACATTCTGGAGGGGAAATTCAGAAATGGGCATAAAACTAGTGCTTACTACTACCTAGTGTAATAGATTTCCAGCCCCAGTGTGACATCAGAAAATCAGTTACCTTCCTCTATTCCTAGCCTTCAGCCCATATTACTGTGCTGCCCTCTGAAGTCCAAATATTTCAAATTATGAAGGAAAGCTCAGCATTTAGAAGGCAGAAGGACACAATTGCAAATACAGAGAAAGCTCTATATATTACACCCCTAAGCATCACTTTCTTCCTTATTGAAATACTAGAGGCCCAGTGCACAAAATTTGTGCACTGGTGTGTGTGTCGGGGGTCCCCCAGCCTGCACCCTCTTGCAGTCTAGGAGCCCACAGGGGATGTCCAACTGACAGCTTAGCCCACGGGGAGAGGGCCTAAGCTGTCAGTCGGACATCCTTAGTGCTGCCGTGAAGGTAGAAGAGGCTCCTACCGCCGCTGCACTCACCAGATGTGAGCTTGGCTTCTGGCTGAGCAGCACACCCCTGTGGGAGGGCACTAACCACTAGGCATTCTTCCGCATTGAGCATCTGCCCCCTGGTGGTCAGTGCGCATCATAGCGATCGGATGTTCTGCTGTTCAGACAATTTGCATATTAGCCTTTTATTATATAGGATAACAGCTAGAAAAAGGGCTAGTAGATTAGCCCTGCAGCATTAGAGGCTGATATACAAGCTAAGTATTCACTCAGATAACACAATACCCTTGGGAGAATTCCTTAGTTTCTTTTTCCTGCAAAATGTGAGCAAAATTACTAGGTGTACCACTTAATAATGTGGATTTTTTTTCAATAGATGGAGTTACACGTATGTTGATATATATGCGATTTGATATGTATGCTATTTTGTTGTATTGACAGCAAGCTTCAAACCTTCATATGTCAAATTTTCTGAAGGTGTTACCATCATAGATATTTTTATGCTTAAAAATACCGAATTTCGTGTCCAAAAAAGCATTTGCGGGAAGTTTTAATTCATTACTTTATTTTGAAGAAAAAGTTATCATATACTTTGGGAAGCTTATGGTGAACATGCTCCAACTCAAGATACTTGTGAACACTGGTTTAAATGCTTAAAAGTGATGATTTCAATGTGAAAGACAAAGAATGTCCAGGTCAACCGAAAATGTTTGAAGACCAACAATTACAAGCATTATTGGATGAAGATGAGTGTCAAACTCAAAAACAACTTGTAGAAAGATTAAACGTTGCTCAGCAAACAATTTCTAGTCGTTTACAAGCAATGGGAAAGATTTTAAAGAAAGGAAAATGGGTGCCACATCAACTGAACGAAAGACAAATGGAAAACCGAAAAGTCATCAGTAAAATGTTGCTTCAACGACACGAAAGAAAGTCTTTTTTGCATTGAATTGTGACTGGTGATGAAAAGTGCATTTATTTTGAGAATCCCAAATGCACAAAATCAAGGGTTGATCCAAGTCAACCATCAACATCGACTGCAAGGCCAAATCGCTTCAGAAAGAAGACAATGCTCTGCATTTAGTGGGATCAGGAAGGTGTGGTGTATTATGAGCTTCTAAAACCAGGTGAAACCTTTAATACTGATTGCTACCTACAACAAATAATCAATTTGAACCATACTTTGATCGTAAAATGACCAGAATGAGCCAGAATACACGGCAAAGTAATTTTGCTTCATAATGACGCACCATCACACACTTCAAAACCAGTTAAAGACACGCTAAAAGATCTTGCCTGGGAAGTATTAACCCACCCGCCACATTCACCAGACCTTGCTGCTTCAGGTTACTACTTGTTCTGATCGATGGCACACGCACTTTCTGAGCAGCACTTCAAAATGTATGAAGAAGTGGAAAATTGGGTCTCTGAATGGTTTGCCTCAAAACATGAAAAGTTCTATTGGGACAGGATCCACAAATTACCTGAAAGATGGGGGAAATGTGTAGCTAGCGATGGACATTACTTTGAATAAAGCACTTTTAATGTTTCTCTTGAAATTATGGTGTTTTCTTTGATTACAAAATCTGCCATTATTAATTGGTACACCTAGTACTTGCACTCCATATCTTATCAAGAGACCTATAAAGGATATGAAGAAGCCTATGCTAGAGTGCCACTATCCTTTTAAGATCCTCTGAAGGCTTCACAAAAATGTTTTTCCAAATGTAGTATTAGAAATATCTATTAAAACAACTTTAATCTTTTGAAAGTATTTTTACAACATTAACCTTACTTCAGCCTCATAACATCTCATTAAGATAGGAAAAGCAAGTATAATTGGCATCTTTTAGGTGAGCAAGTTAAAATTGAAAGATTAAAGTCACACATAAAATTAAGAGAGAGTCAATATTTAGACTCAGGTCATATTATTCCAGTCCTTTGCTCTTTCTTTCCTTACATCATACTGCATAGGTTCTCAAATCATTTTGCAAGTCACTAGACTTTTGGTAGCACATATCTTAGAATCATTCATTCTTGCTCATTAGGTACCCCAGTGAGGCAGACCTTTCAAAAATCCCTACAGATTGCCTCTCTGTTGTCTGAACCTTACTTATGTGTCCTCAACCCCAACTCAGACCTCCAGTATCTGGACCAAAGCATGGCCCCATGTCTTACCAGAGTCTATGATCCCCCTGACCCTCAGAATTGGTACTCCACATTTAGCAATGCAAGCTGAGGATCAGTGCCAGGGGCATTAAGGAACAGTTAGCCAACTTGCTAAAATCAAGCATTCAATGCAAAGAAACTAGTTTTACAGACCAGGAAATCTGTGCAGAGTTTAAGTAATTTATCCAAGGTCACACAAAAAATTATATACACACCTAGAGAATTAATGAGCTTTAAGGCTGCAATGAGTCAGTCAAAAGACTCTATCATACCTGTTATCAATAATTAATGGGCCCTAGTAGAAAGAAAGAACCCCTACAAGAGAAGGAAAGTCAGAGAAAACTGAGTAATGTTTTATCAAGCATTTATAGTAGTTAATAAACATCTATCAAAATTGTTAAGATTAAAAAGAATGCAAAATGAAAAACTTTTTAAATACCAATTTTTTTTCAAAAAGTGAAAAAGATTTAAAAAGAAAATTAAGAATAAGTTTTAGGACTCCAACTCTTAGATATCTATTTTCCGTCTTTTCTGAAACCCTATTGTTTTTAGCATATATATTTAATTTTTTCAACATAAAATTAGGATATAAAGAAATTTAATCTTTGGTTATACTAGTGTTCTGTATCCTAGTCTTATCCTATTGTTTTGTTTTTTAAAGTGAGAGAGGTGCAAAGAAAACAAAAAATATACAATACTCTCCTCATCCAGGACATTATTTATGAAATATGTAAATAAAAATAACATGGATATAATTAGAAAATTTAAACAGTGTAGAAAGGCACAAAATACAGTGAAATAAAAGCTTCCTCTCTTCAAAGGTTACAACCCTTAAACATTTTTGTTGTTAATCCTCACTCGAAGATATTTTTCCATTGATTTTTACAGTGGAAGAAGCTGGGGGACACAGGGGGCGGCGGGGGGGCGGGGGGTGTTCCCCGTGTGTGGTAGTGGTAGAGAAACATCAATGTGAGAGATTGGTTGCCTCCCACAAGTGCCCTGATGCGGGGTGGGGGGTCGGGGGGTCAAGATCAAAACAGTGAGCCTCCAGTGCACAGGCCCACACTTTGACCATTGAGCCATGCCTGCCAGGGCTTAAACATTTCTTATGATTACATTTATTCCTAAATGTAATCATAAGGAATGCAAATGCCCTTTAAATACATTTTCTGAGCCAGGATTCATTAATCCAGTGCTATTCACCTCTTACTGCAAAAAAGATGTAAAGTACTTCAAGAGTATCATCTCCAAGGCCTAAAGGATTGAACTCAGTAATTCTCAATCATCTTGCCCCAGGATGCTAGGAGACCAAAAGAAAAAAACTCTTCCATATTTTTATTTCCTTTACTTCTCTAAGAAATGCACCAGAATCTTAAAAAGGATTCTTTTCCCAAAGCATTTCTTAAAACAATTTAAATCATTATTCTCAATCCTATGGAATTATTTAATCCAACCCAAAATTTCAATAGAGCTTTTCAATCTATGGCCACTTAATCACTTCCTTGCCTTAAGGATAGAAGCTAAGATTAAAATGTTTTTGTGTTTTTTTAATGCAAGTGGTACAATCTTCAACATATCAGAACATTTTAAAGCAGAACTTGAACATGGGTAATAGATTAAATTTTAAAAATTAGAAACAGCGCCCTAACCAGTTTGGCTCATTGGATAGAGCGTCAGCCTTCGGACTCAAGGGTCCCAGGTTCGATTCTGGTCAAGGGCATGTACCTTGGTTGCAGGCACATCCCCAGTAAGGGGTGTGCAAGAGGCAGCTGATTGATGTTTCTCTCTCATTGATGTTTCTCTCTCATTGATGTTTCTAACTCTCTCTCCCTCTCCCTTCCTCTCTATAAAAAATCAATAAAATGTATATTTTTAAAAATTAGAAACAGGGTTTATTTAAAAAGGCAACTTTATAGATATTTTCTTGATTTTTCTTACCTCTTCATCCCATGTCAAATGATGAATAGAAATGTCATTTGGTTTTTGACAGAGTTTTATTTCTTGCTGAGTGTCCAGCTGTGGAAATGGGTCCCAGAAGTTGTGTTCACAGGCCTGCATGGTCCAGTCCAGAATATCCCAGATGATCAGCTCTCCAACATGGGAGCCAGTCACAAAACTCATATCTAGGCAGAGTTCATATAGAGCTCATTATTGATCATTTTACCAACAGATAAAAATAAATGGACTGCCTAGTAATAATGCTCTACAAAGCCCTAGCTGGTTTGGCTTAATGGATAGAGTGTCAGCCTGTGGACTGAAGGGTCCCAGGTTCGATTCCAGTCAAGGGAACATGCCCAGGTTGCAGGCTTGATCCCCAGTAGGGAGTGTGCAGGAGGCAGGCGATAAATGGTTCTCTCTCATCATTGATGTTTCTATCTCCCTTTCCCTTCCTCTCTGAAATTAATAAAATATATATTTTTAAAAATAATGCTCTACAAAACCACAATAATAAGAACAATAAGGCCCTAATCGGTTTGGTTCAGTGGATAGAGCGTCAGCCTGCGAACTGAAGGGTCCCAGGTTCGATTTCGGTCAAGGGCATGTACCTTGGTTGCGGGCACATCCCCAGTATGTGCAGGAGGCAGCTGATCAATGTTTCTCTCTCATCTATGTTTCTATCTCTCTATCCCTCTCCCTTCCTCTCTGTAAAAAATCAAATAAAAAATATATATATATATTTTTTAAAAAAGAACAATAAGGTACCTAGATGAGCCAAACAGGACAATTAATACTATAGAACAGAAAGACCAGAAACAGACTCAAGTTTACCTATTTAGTATATGGTAATGATTGTGTTTCAATTAGTGAAAAAGAAATACCTCATGCTAGAACATTTGGTTAAGTATTTGGGGAATAAAAATAAAAGGACCTTACTTTGGATCATATTGATTTAGAAATCCTATACTTCTCCTATGTGTTTCCTTTAACTTCACACTACTACCACACTCACAACACTTCTGACATCAGATATGTGGGTTTTTCCCACACCAAGTAATTCTGTGACAATAGCGAGGTGGCCTACAATTTAACTTAATTCTGACACTATCTATCTGGAGACAGTATCAGATGTCACAGGTTAAGGGCTCAGTCCCCACACACACACTTCAGATGCCAATAATACCAAGTCCAAGTTGTTACCTGTGCTTCTGACCGATCAGCTATAAATCAAAGGTTCTCACAACTCCTACTCAAGTTCAACTAATTTGCTGAAGCAGCTTACAGAACTCAGGAAAACAGCTTACTTATTACCAATCCTATATAATAAAAGGCTAATAATAATAAGCTAATAATCAATCATCCTCTCGGGAGTTCGACCAACCAGGAGTTTGGCCACTCGCTATGACATGCGCTGACCACTAGGGGACAGCGCAGAATGAAGGAAGGTCCCAGCCAGCCTCGATCGCTGGCCAGGCCTAGGGACCCTACCCATGCACGAATTTCATGCACCGGGCCTCTAGCATATTATAAAAGAATATGGTAAAAGATACAGATGAACATCTAGATGGAGAGGAACAGGCAAGGTATGTGGGAAGGGCTATGGAGCATCCATGCCCTCTCCAAGCATACCACTCTCCCAGCACCTCCACAGGTTCAGCAACCTGGACACTCTCTGAATCCCATACTGATGGGATTTCTATGGATCAATTATTAACTCCATTTCCAGTCCCTCTCCCCTCTTTGGAGAATGGGGGAATAGAGCTGAAAATTCCAAGCTTCTAATCATGGGTTGGTCTTTCTGGTAACCAGACCCATCCAGCAGCCCACCAAGAAAGAGTGGCCTCATCAGAACAAAAGATACTGCCATCACCCAGGAAATTCCAAGAGATTTAGTACTCTATGTCAGGAAATATTAGAACAAAAGATGCTCATTGTACTCTTATCACTGAGGACAGTGGTCGGCAAACTAATTAGTCAACAGAGCCAAATATCAACAGTACAACGATTGAAATTTCTTTTGAGAGCCGAAAACAGACTTCTGCGCATGGGCCACGAAGTTTCAATCACACTGTACATGCGCGCCCGCATGTGGTATTTTGTGGAAGAGCCACACTCAAGGGGCCAAAGAGCCACATGTGGCTCGCGAGCCGCAGTTTGCCAACCACTGACTTAGGAAATTGTAAATTTTTAGAAGCTCTGTGCCAAGAACTTGGGACAGAGCCATATATGAGATATATTTCTTCTATTGTTTCACACCAAAATAAGTTTCAAAGAGATTAAAATATTGAAGATAATTAAAGGATTGAAGAAAACTAAGATGAATACTTTTTATGAATATGGAGTAAAAGGCTCTAAAGGAGGCAGGGTGGGGGTTAGGAAAAGGCATCTGAGTTAATATCTGCCTAGAAAAAAACACACACATTTAAATGACAAAAAGATGGGGAAAATTTGCAACTTAGATGTCAAAATAGGTGGGGTTTTTATTTTTGTTTTTAAATCCTTACCCGAGGATACAGTTTTTTTATTGATTTTTTTTTCTTGAGAGAGAGGAAGAAGTGTGTGTGTGTGGGGGGGGGGGGGGGGGAAGAGAGAGAGAGAGAGAGAGAGAGAGAGAGAAATATCATGTGAGAAACATTGATCGATTGCCTCCCACATGTGCCCCAACCAGGGATCGAACCTGAAACCTTTTGGTGTACAGGATGACACTCCAACAGAGGCAAAATAGGTTTATTATATTTGATACATAAGGAGTTCTTGGAAATCACTAAGATCAAGATAAATACTTCAGCAGAAAAAAATGGGCAAAGGCTCTGAACAGGCAAAACAGGAAATATAAATGGTCAGTAAACATATGAAAAGATGTTCCCTTAATAATAAAAAACATTCAAGAGCAATGAGATACTACTGACTGACTTGTAAATGGGAAAGATTATAAAACAGGAAAATACCCAAATGCTAATAAAAGCAAAGGGAATCAGCACACTCCCACACTACACACTACTAATATTCTATTTTTAAAAAAATATATTTTATTGATTTTTTACAGAGAGGAAGAGAGTAGAGAGTTAGAAACATCGATGAGAGAGAAACACCGATCAGCTGCCTCTTGCACAACCCCTACTGGGGATATGCCCGCAACCAAGGTACATGCCCTTGACCGGAATCGAACCCGGGACCTTTCAGTCTGCAGGCCGACGCTCTATCCACTGAGCCAAACCGGTTTTGGCACTACTAATATTCTAGTATAAAGTGATATAATCCCTTCAAATTTGGAAATACACATCAAAACCTTTAAAAACTTGTAAACCCATTGATAAAACAAGTCCACTTCTAGAAATTTATCCAGAGGAAAGTATAAGTAAAAGACATATATAAAAGGTTGTTATACATAGTATTAAAAGTCTGAAGATAACCTAAACATACAATTGGTGACTGAATAAATAAGGTATCCATAAAATGAAATGGTAATACTGTTATTGCAAATTAATTTATAAAGTATGTTTATATTGATATGCAAATATACTCATGGCAAACTATTACAGAACAGAAAACCATATATACACTCATACATACGCCCAGAAAAACACTTGGAAGTATATGGACTAGTGCTTAATACTGTATGGTGGGGGAATTTTTATTTTAATTTTTACATTTTTTATGTTTATCACTATTTTTTAATTTTTCTACTATGACTATGTATTACTTGTACAATACCAAGGTTTTAAATCCTTTAAAGAAAATTAAATTAGTGGACCAACTAAGACATTTTACAAATTATATATTTAATAGACAATGTTCAATTGCTGAGTCTAAAAATGATCATGTAATTTATTTTAATTTTTATATATTTAGGGTAAAGTAGAATAGAACAATGCAATGTGAGTTTAGAAAGCCAAGTTCTAATTTTGCTTCTGCCTATTACTAGCCATGTGGTCTTTAAAAATCATTTAACCTTTCTCTAGCTTGGATTTCTCATGCATTAAATGAGGATGATTGTAAAAATCAAATTAAATAATAAACGTCTAGCCATTTAAAAAAGACATCAAATGTTATTTTTGAATGCCAGTATTATTTTGAGCCCCTGGAATTATTCCCTATTAATGGTAATAAAACATCCAGTTACTTGTAATTTAGGAATACACAGATGAGTTAATTATGATTTAATTATTCCATTTATCAAATAAACCAGGAAATAAATCTCTAACTAGATGAATAATCTCTTAGAAATAAAGAATTACCAGCAATCATACAGGTAAACATTATTCTATCTTCGTTCCAAGTCCACTTTCTATAGTCTATTAACAGACTCTATAGAATTTGCTCTCAGTTCATTTCTCATCCGTGGAGAGAAATAGGCTTCTAATTTTAATAGTGAGAAAGTTAAGGGAGTACTAATCTTTCCATGACCTTCTTTTACATCTCTTTTCCTCCTCTTTCCAACTTCAGTTAAACTACAAAAGAACTAGAGAAAATAAGGAGTGAAGATCCTTGACTCTAACTCTGCATGTGTCCTAACACAGTTAATGTAACCTACTGAGACCACAAAGTTGCCTGCTCTGACTTAATCCTCCAAGTGTTTGTGATACCTATGCAATAGATAAAAGTATTTGTGTCCACTTGAAAATTATCACTAAAAACAAAATTACTGGCACTCACTTAAGTCAATGCAGTTTATCGCTGTGTAAATTATTTATATTCCCAAACAGGTCATTCAAAATGTTTCACACCAAACAACCTCAATCATGTATTATATGTAGATGGACTTTCAAGAGTCACTTTAGTATGAAAATCTCACCTGGCATCTGTCTACCCATCCCTCCCAAGTACTAATACTTGGTGATTACTTTACCATGCTGTCAGCACACACACACACAAAAAGGAATAAAATAAATGAAGTACCCAGAGCCTTTTGTCAAAAAGATAGAAGCAAGGTTGATCTTGTAGGTCTGCCTTAGAAAACTTTCTGCCTGGCATTCAGATATCTTTGGCGACATGGTATTCATTATTCACATCTGTCTGCCATTCTAAGGTTGCCCTGGGGCCCTCACTGAAAATGCACTTCCCCTGTGAGTTACAAACCCAGTAACTGGCCACACCTTCCATTGGAATTGGTGGGACAAAGAAGCAGGCCTGAGAGTGGAGCTGAGAACTGTACAACATAAATCATTTCAAAGCTGCCAAAATCTGCAGCAAGGCAGACATGCCTACGTACAAGATGAGACTGTCACAATGTCATGTTCACATCTTACCAGACTACTCATCCATATGTGATTCCTATATATCCTTATTATCTGTAGCGTAAATTTACAGTCATGGAGTTTATAAAGTAAAAAGTACTAGGGCTTTTCTGTAGTTTTCATTAATTTTTTTGCTTTAGTTTTCCATTTTCCTCACCTTAAGAAGTTGGCAAAGAAATACTTGAAGAAAGATTTCTTGGTTAAACTGTTATAAACTTCTCTACATATTACACAGCAAAAGAAGTGCCATGAAGTTAAGGCTACCTCAGTAACATTCCATCAACGTTATTAAGGAACCATGCTGGGTCAATGGTACCAATGCTTCGCCTAAAACAAGACAACTAGGCATGACCAGTTCAATGGGTCAGAACACAGCTGTCTTTTTCCAGCGCTCTGAGGCCTTGGAGCTTATGGCTCAGTGCCAGAGGGTCTTTCAAGTAAGAATTTGCCTTTTGTGCTGCCATCCATGGCGAGAGGAAAGAGCCCCCAGAGAGAAATAAAGGAGTGTTCCCAACATTGTTACTTCTAACACCATAGACAAATCTAGTCCTTAGAAAGACTTGCAGCTGGGTTGTACAAGAAGATGGCTATTGGAGAGGAGGACTGTGGAAGTGGAAGGGACATTCTCACTGATGGACTGAAAAATGTGACTAAATGGCATACAAATGGAGACTATACTTAGTGCTGTCTATACCCCTTTCCCTTCTTGGCATGTTAATGCAAAGTATTGCTCAAAAGAGCCAACCCATGTCTTAGGTCAGGGGGTACAGTCCAGTCCTCCCACTATCATATTATGGCATCTATTATAGAAAACCCTCTTGCATTCTCCTCCAGACTATAGAAGTAAAGCCACCCAAAAGGCCTCTCATCTGACCTCAACAGAGATCACCGAGAATAACTCTGATGATATGTCACTTTATTTGAAAGTGAACTAGGTAAATGGCAGGATTTGTTGATTGGGGTTCTATCCTGCCATCTGATGTCAGACTGGGCTTACAGAAGACACTCATTAAAATCATTATGAAGCTTCTCTGGTTGGTTGAGTCGTCCCATGCACCAAAAGGTCATGCCCAGGTTGCGGGTTCAGTCCCCTGTCCGGCTATGCACAGGAGGCAACTGATCAATGTTTCTCTCTCACATCAATGTTCTCTCTCTCTCTATCTCTATCTCTATCTCTCCTCCCCCTCCCTCCCTCCTCTCTTTTTCTCCCTCTCCCTCTCTAAAAAAAAATCAATACAAAATATTTTTTTTAATTATTATGAAGCTAAATAGGAAGTCTAGCAAGTCAAAATTCACAATCATGAGGAAGGACAGATATGACCCATTTTCTGCAGACCTTTACCTTAGTTTGGTGTTATTTTCTGAGAGTCTTCAATCATGAAAACAATTGCTTAAATCCTACTCATTCAACTGTAAGTATGTAACTTGCTATATAAATTATATTGTGTGGTCTACAATTGGGACAAGCCAGAACCATTTGCCAAAAATGCCAAAATGCTACAAAGCATTAGTATTTACAGCCTATGACAATCATCCCACAGAGCCCGCGATAATGATGCTCTCTTCCATCTCTTCTCTCTCCTCACTTTATTCTCCTTGTGCCTAAATCTTACCCTACCAATCTAGGAAACTTCATTAGTTCCACTGCCTTGAATTTCACAATATAAAAGACTGCCAATCCCTACTAATTAAAATTATTTCAATGAAGATAATTATAGAAATCCTGGAACAAAACAAGACTGAAGCTCATAACAGATTATGTTAACAAGTATAAAATTTTACATAAGCATTTACACATTGAGCTTACCATTGATATTAGCCAATGAAAGAATATTATCTTGATGATCAAGGAGGCGCTTAACTTCAAGAATATCCCATTCTAGTGATCCTTCTATGGGTGCTACCAACCTGAAAATTACTAAGTGAAAAGACAGATATAATTTTATTACAGTAGTCAAAGATGAAATTATACTTCTGCTCAAAGTACCAGTATTTCATTAAGTTAGAAATGTCTAATATTGAAAATATTGAAAACCTATCTCCAAAGGGAGCCTTATTCATACTACTTTAAAATATTTCTTTCAAATGCTTGAGATGTTTGAAATGATCTACTAAAATCCCAAGTGAGTGTGTGCTTAAGATTCTGTTCCTTTATTAAAACTCTTCTAATTCCACTACCAACCATGAAGCCCCATCCTTTCCAGGCCTCCAGTGCAGTCGGGCTATTCAGCCTCACTTTCTACCTAGCTATTGATTGGCCCACATCCGTGATTCATCTCCACCATCAGCTTTCTGTACTAATGTTCCCAGGCCAGTAAGCATTGCTACAAAACAAGCTACAAATTTATGTTTAACTTAAACTCAGAGAAGACTTCAGCAGTTGCTTTCATATTTTTAAAGTTTTCTTGATACCTAGACATACACTATCCTATATAATAAAAGCATAATATGCAAATCGACCAAACGGCAGAACAACCAGTCACTATGACGCACACTGACCACCAGGGGGCAGACGCTCAACACAGGAGCTGCCCCCTGGTGGTCAGCGCTCCCACAGCCAGAAGCCGGGCTCACAGCTGGCAAGCGCAGTGGCAGTGGCGGGAGCCTCTCCCGCCTCTACTGCAGGTGGGTGGGAAGGAGCGATGGGTCCCGGACTGCGAGAGAGATGTCTAACTGCTGACCATCCCCCGAGGGGTCCCAGACTGTGAGAGGGTGCAGGCGGGGCTGAGGTGCACAAATCTTGTGCACCAGGCCTCTAGTTAAATTATAAACTCTGAGGATAATATGCCTTATAATTTTTGTGTGCCATACAGTTCCTTTGACTAAGATTTTCAATGGGTTACTTTGTTATCTGACTTTAACAAATAGTTTTATTTAAACTAATGTGAATCCTAACTTTAATCAATACAGCAAACCCCAAATCAAATAAACTAGAGTGATTCAAGCATTTATTAAACATCTACTATGTTCCAGGAAATTAGATCTCTAATGTGAATAAGGCCCTGAACCATTCATAGTCTACAGTGGTAGGGAGACCTATAAACAAGCTTTAATAGATATACTAAATGCTATAATACATCACTCTACCCAATGTTGTGGATGCTCACAGATTAAGATGACTCATATCTTAGAAGTGGGAATGTCTCAGAGATCATATCCTTTCCAAGTGGTGGCTAACTATTAATCTCTCTTCTTTCTCACATTCCTCCCTGGAAAATAGTGCCACATTCCATTCTGTCTCTGGACAATTTTTACCAGTTATAAATCTCTAGCAAGGTTATTTAATCCTGGTAGCCATTTACATTCAAACTCTGGCTGTTGAAATAAAAAGGTATTTCAGTCAACATGAAGGGAATTCTTCCTCATACATATCAGAGTTGTATGAAAATTCTCTTTCACTTGAAATCCTACCAAATGATCTTGATATTGGGATTGTGGAATAAAAAGCAATATATTGTCTACTCAAACTATCATATAATAACCTGAAATACTGACAAAAAGAAAACTATAAAATAGGTTTCTACAAAGAACTACAAAGTACTAAGATAACATGAAACTGTTTAGTGAGCATAAATATGGCCTCTATAGACAAGTAATAAATTCAAGAAAATAACACAAATCAGAGAACAAAGAGAAGCAATAATAAATTCTAAAAAATGAGTTAGGAAAAATATCCTAGACTTCTGAGCCAGGATGAGGTCTCAGCGCTGATAGCCTGGCTTAGCCAGTAAAGCTTCAAAGTCACTGTTGGCTTAGCCAGTAAAGCTTCAAAGTCACTGTAGCTGGTGCACACAGAACTTATATTTCCTGTTGAAAGGAACCTTCACACAGAAAGAGAGAAACTGGAATAGAACACTGAAAACCAAGTATATAGGTACAAGCTTGGTCTTGGAAATGGAAAAGATATTCCATTTTACAGGAATGAAATTTATTTTTCCATAAGAAAAAAATAGCACTATATATTTATTTTGTGACAAAATTAAGTAAAATGCAGAACCTCATTTTAAAGAATATTATGTATTTTTATAAATTACTTTCTGAATAAAATCAACTTTCATTTCCTTTTTTTAGATGATACTCTAACTTCAGTTGAAGCATTAATGTTGCTTTTAGTAGTGTTTTGATGAATTTACTAATTCATTCATCCATTCAATAAAAATTTCTTATCTGTTAACAGAAAGATGAATAAGAAAGTTCCAGTCTCCAAGTAGCTCACATTCTGAAAAGGAGGGCAAGGAGAGAATAAAAAGCAGACAAAAGTCTCTTTTTAAAGTAGTAAATGATAGATGTGAGCTTATGACAACACAGTGGGAAAACTTCTGGGAGGGGAAGTGGTATTAGGTAAGCAAGCCTTCTTCCTCAAAAGATACTGGAGCTGTGCTCTTAAAGAGTAAGTAGGAATTAGCCGGATCAAAGAGGACAATGAGTAGGAGGATAAATCTGATACAGAGTGACAGCAGAAATAAAGGCATAAGGGTGAGAAATACCTTAGGTGGGGGAATCCCAGGCAATTCAGTACTGACAAGCCAGCGATATAGGAGGAGAAAGGCATTGGTGGGCCTGATAGGATATGTTGAAAAGTTTGCACTTTATCCTGCAGGGTAGTGATGAACTTATATTAGTCCTCTAGGGCAGCGGTCGCTAACCGGTGGTCCTCAGACCACTGGTGGTCCGTGAGGTCTGAAAGGTTGGCGACTGCTGGTTTAAGGAAAGGAGCAGCAGTAGCCAACCGGTGGTCCGCGGACCTCTGGTGGTCTGTGAGGTCTGAAAGGTTGGCGACCGCTGCTCTAGGGCAAAGATTTTATTCATCTGGGAGAAAAATAAGAAAAAATAAGGGCCACATGAAAGTAAATATATTCAATTTAAAGTCCTATTAGTTCTTTCTGAGATCATGTTCTTCATACTTGGTTGTTAAAAGGTAATTTTTACAAAATGAAGGTGGTAAATGATAGCTTGTTTTTTGTTCTTATTAGTTTTACTAAGCAAAATAAAAAAACTGGCAACTCTATGTTGAGCTCCAAAAATCTAAACTTTTGTACTAGTCAGAAATTTGAGTCTAGAAATGACTGCTTTAGGAAGCCACCGAAGCCTTTAAGCAGGAGAATCGTCTGCATTTTAGCTAGATCCCTCTAGCATCTACTGAAGAATATATATATGAGAACAGAAGGCATTTGACAAGCACTAAAGTAGAGGAAGAAAGGTAAGTAGGAGACTTAATGCAACATTCTTAGGTAAGAAAGGTGATGAGAGCCTGAGTAGAGCAACACAAGTGAAATGGGAACCTCGTAGAAATGCAAAGCTCAGGCCCCAGTCTAGACTTATCCTATATAATAAAAGGCTAATATGCAAATCGACTGAACAGTGGAATGACCAGTCGCTATGACACACACTGACCACCAGGGGGCAGATGCTCAATGCAGGAGCTGCCCCTGGTGGTCAGTGAGCTCCCACAGAGAGAGCGCCACTCAGCCAGAAGCCAGGCTCACGGGTGGCAGAGCGCAGTCAGACATCACCTGAGGGCTCCCAGACTGCAAGAAGGCGCAGGCTCAACTGAGGGACACCCCCCTCCAGTGCACGATTTTCATGCACCTGCCCTCTAGTTGAATTAGAAACTCTGGGAGGTAAAGCCCAGTAATTTGTGTTTGTAACAAGCCCGTCAGGTCATTCTAATGCACACTCAAATTTGAGAACCAGTGAGTTCACGTCTCATTGGGTTTTGCAAACATGCCAACTGACAGTCACAGCAAATTTCAAGGCTAGTCTCTGGAAGAAGTAGCACAAGCAATACCCAATGCCCTCTGGGCAAGAAAGCAGCAGCTTTTAAGAAGCATGTTTACTCTATGAATTCTGGCACCCAAACTCCATTCACAAAGCAGTGAGTACAAAAGGCTTTCTTCACTGTAGGCTCCCTGACAGTAAATGGGTTACCTAATAGTCAAAAGCTAAGAAAGTGACCTTCAGGTGTTCATACTTAATTAATACATTTACAAAAGGCCTCTGCTACCTACCCCTTCCTCTGCTATTTCACTACTCTCAGAGAAGTGGCATAAACTCCCCCCAAAGATAATGGGCCCCATTCTGGCTTCCTGAGGCAAAAACTCCACAGTTCCCACCTTAGTGAATTCCCCAAATAATCCTCCTTTGACCCTCCCAACTCAAGTTTTTAGTTGCCAAAGTGTTGACAGTTGTTTTATGTGGTTAATTTTTGTCAAATAAGTGTACTAGTATGTGTTCAGATCAGCAACAGAGAGGAATATGGGATCTAAGGCCTTCTCTGGCATAAGAGGGGTGAGGTTAGCTGCCGCACTTGGCTATGTTAGAACAAGGGTAGGACAAAAACTGAAATGTCTCGGTCTCCATATCACTTCAACAATCCCAGGAGGCCACGACTTGGGCAGGGGCAGATGTTCCTTAAATGAAATATTAACTAGTCTTTCCAAAATGTGTATACAAGTTCTAGTTTAAAATAAAATAAAAAATAGAAGAAAAAAAGAGTCATACTCACTCAGTTCTTTGCCAACTGCTGCCACAACACAGTTCTTAGGTATTTCAATCAAAGCATTGATCCCTTCAAAAATATAAAACAAAGGTAAAATTATTTTCTTCATGGTTACATAAAAAAGCAAAAGCATTCTCAGTTTTATGTCAGTCATTTACAATAAAGGGAGTGGTCACAATAAAGCACACACAATTTTCTATATCACACTTGCTTGGTTATACACAGAAAATGATTTTGTGAAAAATTGGTGAGGCCTTTGGAAGACTATTGATCTATTAAGGGTAAGATATACTCTTTGAACATTATAGTAAACTTATTTACCAGGGATCCCTTAAAATAATCATCCTCACCATTTACAATATATTTAGCTCAAAGGAGATATAAAATTGGCATTTTCCTTAATTTAAATTTAAGAATCCTGAGTGGGTTCCCTGGCAGTAAATGAGTTAGTCAACAGTCAACAGCTAAGTAAGGGGCTTTTAAATAACATGTTTCTAATTAATTAATATTTACAAAATTGGATTAATCAGATTCAACATTCCACCATTTTTCACTTATTTTTTTAAAAATATATTTTTATTGATTTCAGAGAGGAATGGAGAGGAAGAGAGATAGAAACGTCAATGATGATAGAGAATCATTGATCAGCTGCACCCTGCAAGCCCCACTCTGGGGATCGAGCCTGCAACCCAGGCATGTGCCCTGACCGGGAATCAAACCGTGACCTCCTGGTTCATAGGTCGACACTCAACCACTGAGCCATGCTGGCCAGGCTCACTTATTTATTTAAATATAGAGTTCTCAGTAACTTTTTATAGCTAAATCATTAAATGATTTTAATGTAACTATAACTTCTATAATATATGCTAATTTCTGTAACACATGTAATAATTATTACTTTTGTCAGTAAGACTTAAAGAACTGAAGTATTAAATTCAGAATCACCACATGTGCAGGCAAAAAAAAAACTATTAAAATTAATTTTCCAGAATTTGGAAAATATTATACTCATTTACTTTACCTTCTCACCCATCAAAAGACTCTTGTAGTTTGGGGAGTCTCTCTAAAATCTTTTCTCCAGAGTGAGCGCCAAAGCCTTGCTGCACCAAGACCCGGCCCATAAATCTGTCTCCTACACAGCAACTCTTCCTTTATAGACACAGAGGATCTGCACGGCCAATTGGCCTGGAGGACAATTCCTCCCAGCGACACCAACAACAATCAAGACTTAACTATACAAAGGAAGACCAAGATGGAGGCATAGGGCAGAAGCCTGATTGCTGCCTACCACAACAATTTTGAGTCTACGACGGGAGAGCAGAGCAGACACCATCCAGAACCACCGGAGGGCTGACTGAGCAGATGCTCTACAACTAGAATAAAAGAGAGGGGTGCTCGGGATGATGCTGATGCCGGTGACCCAAAGATCACACTTTGAGAACTACGGCTCAGACGACACAGTGGCGGCCTGGAACGTGCTCGGCGCAGTTCCCCCGGCGGTCTCCGGCTGAGGGGAAGGCCCCACTCGCTGCCGAGCACGGACAGACGAGCCCCTGGGAGACATGGGGTGGGAGACTCCGCGCTTGCTGACCTCCGAGTCCTTCAAGAATCTCAACGCCCCGGAAGCGGCCAGGTGCGCACGCTCGGTGACTGGCCACCGCTGCAGACCCAAGGGCCGACGCAGCCACCCCGGACCAGCCCGCTGCCGCGCACCGGGCACACCGGAGCTTCGCCGAGCCCGCCGCCCAACGAGTTCTGCGGCGGCTGCCCTGGAGCTCTGAGAAAATGGCCGAAGGAATTACTGAGATGGAATTGACCAACAGGAAATGGGATCAAGAAGACGAAACTCCGCTGGGTCCCGGATCCGGGTGAAGCTGCGCGCCCCGGGTCCGGGTGAGGCCGTGGACCCCTGGATCCGGGTGAAGCTGTGCGCCCCGGGTCCGGGTGAGGCCGCGGGCCCCTGGATCCGGGTGAGCCTGGGTCCCGGGTCCGGGCGAGCCTGGGTCCCGGGTCCGGGCGAGGCCGCGGGCCCCTGGATCCGGGCGAGCCTGGGTCCCGGGTCCGGGCGAGGCCGCGGGCCCCTGGATCCGGGCGAGCCTGGGTCCCGGGTCCGGGCGAGGCCGCGGGCCCCTGGATCCGGGTGAGCCTGGCCCCGGGTCCGGGCGAGGCCGCGGGCCCCTGGATCCGGGTGAGCCTGGCCCCGGGTCCGGGCGAGGCCGAGGGCCCCAGGATCCGGGTGAGCCTGGGTCCCGGGTCCGGGCGAGGCCGTGGGCCCCTGGATCCGGGTGAGCCTGGGTCCCGGGTCCGGGTGAGGCCGTGGGCCCCTGGATCCGGGTGAAGCCGTGCCCCTGGGTCCGGCCGAGACCAAACCAGAGGGAGTCGGACCTGCATTACCACCATTTGTCCACCATCCAGAGCTGAGGGGTCAGTGCCGACATGTACTCATAAGGAACTGGTGGACATTGATATTGGGTCTCAAAAGAACTGTTGGTCCAGAAAGAAACTCACTACAGACTGATTCATTTGCCTGTCAGAATAACTATTATTGCTCATCGCACATTCAATTCTTATTAGTATATCTCTAGTGACACATGATTTTGCTCATCTAGGGGAAATGATGAACAACATGGACTGATGAACAAGAACAGAACCAGAAACAAGGAGGCACCGATCGGACTATCGGGCCTCAGAGGGAGGATAGGGGAGGGTGGGGGGAGAAGGGAGAGATCAACCAAAGGTCTTGTGTGCATGCATAAGAGCCTAACCAATGGTTAAGTTCAACAGGGGGTTGGGGCATCCATGGGGAGGGGTGTGGGATGGGAATGGGGGGATGAGGACAAATATGTGACACCTTAATCAATAAAGAAATTTAAAAAAAATAATAATAAAATAAAATAAAATAAAATCTTTTCTCCACATAAGTTTAACAGTATTTTATGCATTTCCCAAGTTCAAGGAAGAAGAAGTGATTGTAGAGGGGGGCAAAAGGAAGGAATTAGCAGTTCAATATAAAAAAGTAAAAGAAACAGGAGAGCACATGGAGGGTTAGGAAGAAAAGAATTCTAGATGTGGAAAACTTTGTTAAAAATTTTTTATCAAATTATTTATTAAGTGAAAATAATAGAAACTCGGTAATTCAGAAGTATGCCTAGCTGGCATGGCTCAGTGGTTGAGCATCGACTTATGAACCAGGAGGTAATGGTTCAATTCCCTGTCAGGGCACATGCCCGGGTTGCAGGCTCAATCCCCAGAGGCAGCAGATCAATGATTCTCTCTCATCATTGATGTTTCTCTCTCTCTCTCCCTCTCCCTTCCTCTCTGAAATCAATAAAAAAAATATTTTTTTAAATGTAAGGTGAAGCAACAAGTGCTGATGTAGAAGCTGCAGCAAGTTATCCAGAAGATCTAGCTAAAATAATGAAGGTGGTTACTAAACAACAGATTTGCAATGCAGATGGAACAGCCTCTTTTGGAAGATGCCATCTAGTACTTTCATGGCTAGAGAGGGACTGGCTGAGTCTCTTGTTAGGGACTAATGCAGCTGATGAGTTAGTTGAAGTTGTAGCCACAGCTCATTTACCATTCTGAAAATTCTAGGGCCCTTAAGAATTATACTAAATCTACTCTGCTAGTGCTCCATAAATGTAACAACAAAGACTGGGTGACAGCACATCTATTTACCACATGGTTTACTGAATATTCTAAGCCCACTGTTGAGACCTAGAAAAAATATAACTGCTCATTGACAATGCACCTGGTAACCAAGAACTCTGATGGAAGATGTACAATATTAATATTGTTTTCATGGTTGCTAACACAACATCCATTCTGCAGACCATGAATCAAGGAGTAATTTGGACTTTCAAATCTTATTAGTTAGGAAATACATTTTGTAAGACTAGAGCTGCCATAGCTAGTAATTCCTCTTATGGATCTGAGCAAAATAAATTGAAAATCTTCAGGAAAGGATGCACCATTCTAACAACATTCATGATACATGGGAAGAGGTCAAAATATCAACATTAACAGGAGTTTGGAAGAAGCTGATTCCAACCCTCATAAACGACTGAGTGGTTCAAGACTTCAGTGGAGGAAGTAACTACAGATGTGGCAGAAATAACAAGAGATCTAGAATTACTAGGTGTACCGGTTAATAATGGCGGATTTTGTAATCAAAGAAAACACGATAACTTCAAGAAAAACATCAAAAGTGCTTTATTCAAAGTAATATCCATCGCTAGCTACACATTTCCCCCATCTTTCAGGTAATTTGTGGATACCATCCCAATAGAACTTTTCTTGTTTTGAGGCAAACCATTCAGAGACCCAATTTTCCACTTCTTCGTACGTTTTGAAGTGCTGCTCAGAAAGTGCGTGTGCCATCGATCAGAACAAGTGGTAACCTGAAGCAGCAAGGTCTGGTGAATGTGGCGGGTGGGTTAATACTTCCCAGGCAAGATCTTTTAGCGTGTCTTTAACTGGTTTTGAAGTGTGTGATGGTGCGTCATCATGAAGCAAAATTACTTTGCCATGTCTTCTGGCACATTCTGGTTGTTTCACGATCAAAGCATGGTTCAAATTGATAATTTGTTGTCAGTAGCGATCAGTATTAACAGTTTCACCTGGTTTTAGAAGCTCATAATACACCACACCTTCCTGATCCCACCAAACACTGAGCACTGTCTTCTTTCTGAAGCGATTTGGCCTTGCAGTCGATGTTGATGGTTGACCTGGATCAACCGATGATTTTGTGCATTTGGGATTCTCAAAATAAATGCACTTTTCATCACCAGTCACAATTCGATGCAAAAAAGACTTTCTTTCGTGTCGTTGAAGCAACATTTTACTGATGACTTTTCGGTTTTCCATTTGTCTTTCGTTCAGTTGATGTGGCACCCATTTTCCTTTCTTTAAAATCTTTCCCATTGCTTGTAAACGACTAGAAATTGTTTGCTGAGCAACGTTTAATCTTTCTACAAGTTGTTTTTGAGTTTGACACTCATCTTCATCCAATAATGCTTGTAATTGTTGGTCTTCAAACATTTTCGGTTGACCTGGACATTCTTTGTCTTTCACATTGAAATCATCACTTTTAAGCGTTTAAACCAGTGTTCACAAGTATCTTGAGTTGGAGCATGTTCACCATAAGCTTCCCAAAGTATATGATAACTTTTTCTTCAAAATAAAGTAATGAATTAAAACTTCCCGCAAATGCTTTTTTGGACACGAAATTCGGTATTTTTAAGCATAAAAATATCTATGATGGTAACACCTTCAGAAAATTTGACATATGAAGGTTTGAAGCTTGCTGTCAATACAACAAAATAGCATACATATCAAATCGCATATTTGTCAACATATGTGTAATTCCATCTATTGAAAAAAATCCGCATTATTAACCGGTACACCTGGTAGTTGATAAAGTGTTGGCAGAACTTGAGAGGACTGACTCCAATTTTGTAAGAAGTTCTACTGTAAATAAAATGCTATCAAACAGCATTGTGTGCTACAGAGAAATCGTTCACAAAACGAGTCAATTGGTGAGGCAAATTTCATTGTTGTCTTATTTTTAAAGATTGCCATAGCCATTTCAACCTTCAGCTACCACCAACCTGATCAATCAGCAGCCTTCAGTGTTGAGGTAAGACCCTCTACAATCAAAAAAGATTATGATTCACTGAAGACCTAGATGATGGTTAGCATTTTTTACCAATAAAATATTTTTAATTAAGTTATATACATTTTTTAGACAGACTGTTTTATACACTTAATAGACTACAGTATAGTGTAACTTTAATATGTTCTAGGAAAACAAAAAAATCATGACTCACTTTATTGAAATATTCGCTTTACTGTGGTAGTTTGGAACCAAACCTGCACTATCTCCAAGGTATGTCTGTACTAATTATTCATGGAGTAAAATTCACATATGACCACAGGCTAATGTAAGAAATATGAACATGTAAATAAAGAGATATAATTCATGAAAATAGTAAACATAAAAATACATTCTAGATTCAAACAAGATTACTAGTGGTCTAATGTTGACTTCAAAGGTTAAATTGTAAATCCTATGGATTTAATTTTGCTACGATATCACATTATTTTCATGATATCTACCTAATAAAAGGGTAACATGCTAATTGACTGTACCTTCATGACGCCCACCAGCCAGTCAGTAGTGAGTATGCAAATTAACCCAACAAAGATGGCGAGTTAATTTACATACACAGGCGCCAAGCAGCTGGGGGCGGGGCGGGACACTTGCATCGTCGCCATGGTGACAATGCAGGCATTCCGCACCACCCCAGCCGCTCCGGGCCTCTGGGCAGCATGGGAAGGCAGAAAGGCGGATCTGGGCCGGAGCAAAGACGGTGCCGGCAGCCAGGGGAAGGAAGGCCCATTCTTGCACGAATCTTCGTGCATTGGGCCTCTAGTTTTATATTATCTATGTAGAAATAAGCTATTTTCAATTATGAACTATATATTCAATTCACGGAGCTCCTACTACCTTTAAGATGTCAATAATTAATAATATTCTTTATAACATGTCCATGGGTTCATTTGATTACTTTCAGAACAGAAATAGTTAATAGTGTATCACATAACTTCAAGGTTACTGTCATTTAAATTTACTCATTTAGCCAAAACCAGTTTGGCTCAGTGGATAGAGCATTGGCCTGCGGACTCAAGGGTCCCAGGTTTGATTCCGGTCAAGGGCATGTACCTTGGTTGCGGGCACATCCTCAGTAGGGGGTGTGCAAGAGGCAGCTGATCGATGTTTCTCTCTCATCGATGTTTCTAACTCTCTATCCCTCTCTCTTCCTCTCTGTAAAAAATCAATAAAATATATATTTTTTTAAAAAATTTACTCATTTATACTTAAATGTTTTTACTCTGAATAAATTTTAATTCTTTACAATCCTTGGTATCTATAGAAGTCAAAATTGATTTTTTTTTCTGTTAAAACAAAAAAATGTCTGTCAACAGAATTCTGAGAAAATAGAATTTTGTTAGTAAGTTTACTCATGAATAAACTTTTTAGTAAAACCAAATGTAAAATGAGGTCATCCTTAGAAATCTATTGAAAGACAAGTGATCCCAAAAAAATTTTTAAAAGTGCTATTGTAAAGCCACAAAAGTGCTTTCAGGTATCAACATGCTCATCAAACTCCGTTTAGAGTTTGATGATCATATATTAAAAGGTTTTTCTTAACCACTTTGAGAAATTCTGTTAGAAGTGATGAGGAAGCCAAAAGGAGGGGAATCTTCTCCTTCCAATATGGGATGAAAATATATTTTACACAACCCTTAACCAACCTGGAGAATATGGCTACATGTTATATACAGAACTGCAAAGAAAAGTACCGCCCCCGCCCCCCTTTGTTCATGGAAAGTCTCTTTGAAGATTCACTGTGTCTTTTAGAGTCTGTCACTCATGGTTCACAATTACCTTAATTTGTTTTTTACCTGTATCAGAAAGGTGACTAGTCTTACATAGGAGATCTAATTTTCGGTTCCACACACATAGGTCATTCCCACCAGACAGCCAAACATCTAGTCTCTGAAGAACAGTTAAACACTGCAAAATTTGAGAAATATATGTAAGTTTAGAAGTTCATGCATTCATTGGAGGTTTTAAAATATGTCCCAAATTCTTTGATACCCTTTCCTTCAAAATGTGAAGCTTAATTACCCTCCCCTTGAATGTAGGCTCTACTAAGTGACTAGCTTCTAATGAATAGAATGTGGCAGAAAGGGTAGTGTGTGACTTATAAAGACATGAGACACATGGTGGTTTCCTCCTTGCTCTCTCTTAGATCTCTCTCTAGGGCAAACACACACATGCAGCCACATGGAGAAAGACACCCCTGGCAAGAAAGTGAAGCCTCTGTACAACCACCAACACTTCCCAAGTATGTGAGTCCCATAGCAACCTCCAAATGCAGTCAAGCCTTCAGATGACAACATCATGAGACACTGAGTCAGAACTATCCAGCTAAGCTGCTCTCTATTCCTGACCACGAACACTGTGAGATATTTGTTTTAAGAACTAAGTTTTGAGGTAATTTGTTATTTAATAATAGACAACTAATACACAAGGCTTGAAATAAGCTGCTTTTTAAAATAAAACTGAAAATATGGCCTTAGATTTTATGTATCTTCAAATTAATATCATTAATACTGAAAGTATTTTAAGGTCTGTAGAAGTCCTTGATCTTTAACTAGAGGCCCGGTGCATGAAAATTCATGCACGGGGGTCCCTCAGCCTGTCCTGCCCCCCTCACAGTCCGGGAGCCCTCAGGAGCGGGAGGCGACCTGGCAATCAGGGGAAGAGTACGCCCCATCACACCTCTAGTGTATGCGAAATAGTATCACATTATGGTTTTAGCTTACATTTCTCTAATATACAATGATGCTGAGCTTCTTTTCATGTGCTTATTGACCATTTGCATATCTTCTTTGGAAAAATGTCTTTCAAATTCTTGGTCTATTTTTAATTGGGTTGTCTTTTATTGCTGAGTTGTAAGAGTTCTTTATGTATTCAGCATGCATGTTCCTTATCAGATATATGATCTGCAAATATCTTCTCTTATTCTGTGGGTTGACTTTCACTTTCTTGATGATGTTTTTTTAAGCATAAAAGCTATTCATTTTTATTAAGTCCAATTTATCATTTTTTCTTCTGTTGCTATGGTTTTGCTGGCATATCTAAGATACCTAATCCAAGGTCACGAAGATTTACTCCTATATTTCTTCTAAGAGTTTCATAATTTCTGCTCTTACATTTTTGTCTTTGATCCACTTTAAATTAATTTTTGGATAGGGCATGAGGTAGGGATCCAATTTCATTATTTCATATGAGGATATCAAGTTGACCCAGCATTATTGCTGAGAGGACTATTCTTTCTCTTATTAAAGGGTCTTATCACCCTTGTTAAAAATCAATTGACCACATATATGAGATTTTATTTCTAGACTCTCAAGTCTATTCCATTGAACTGTATATCTATCCTTATGCCAGTACCACACTGTCTTGATTACTACAGTTTTGTAGTAAATTTTCAAATTGGGAAGCTTGCATCTTGCAACTTTGTTATTTCTTTTCCAAGATTATTCTAGCTATTCTAGGGTCCCCTGCACTTCTATATCAATTTCTGCAAAACAAAAACAAGAACATAGGAAAAAACACCTTGTTGGGATTTTGGTAGAGATTGTGTCCAATACGTAGATAGGGTAGTACTGCAATCTTAACCATATTAAATCTGATCCATGAATATGGAATGTCTTTTCATTTACTTAGATTTTCTTTAGTTTCTTTCAACAATGTTTTGTAGCTTTTGGTGTACAAGTCACCTATTACTTCTTTAAATTTATTTCTAAGCATATTATTCTTTTGGATGCTACTGTAAATGAATTGTTTTCTTAATTTCATTTTTGAATGTTCACTGCTAGTATATAGAAATACAATTAATTTTGTATACTGAACTGTATCCTGAAACTTTGCTAAGTCCATTTTTAGTTCTAACAGATTTGTAATTTATATAGAATTTTCTATATAGTTATTTTTTTCTATATAGTTTTATGTATTCCTTTCCAATGTGGATGCCTTTTCTCTTTTATTGTCTAATTGCCCTGGGTCAGAACCTCCAGTACATTAAATAGAAATGCCAAGAGTAGACATCCTTCTTTGTTCCTGATCTCAGGGGGAAGGTATTCAGTCAGTCATTTACCATTAATACAATGTTAGCTGTGGGGCTTTCATAGATGCCCTTCATTAGGCTGAGGAAGTTCTCACCTATTCCTAGTTTACTGACTACTGTACTTTTATCTTGAGGTGTTGGGATTCTGTCAAATGCTTTCTCTACATCTATTGAGATGACGTTTTTTGTCCTTTATTCTTACTACTAGAGGCCCGGTGCACAAAATTCGTGCACTCGTGTGTGTGGGGAGTGGTCCTCAGCCCTGGCCTGCGTCCTCTAGCAGTCTGGGAGCCATTGGGGGTTGTCTGACTGCCGCAGAGGCAAAAGAGGCTCCCGCCACTGCCGCTGCCCTTGCCAGCTGTGAGCCCGGCTTCTGGCTGAGCAGTGCTCCCCCTATCAGAGTGCACTGACCACCTGCCCCCTGGTGGTCAGTGAGTGTCATAGTGACCAGTGGTTCCACCATTTGGTCGATTTGCATATTAGCCTTTTATTATATAGGACTAGTGGCCCGGTGCATGAAATTCATGCACAGGGGGGAGTGGGTGTCCCTCAGCCCAGCCTGCACCCTCTCCAATCTGGGACCCCTCAAGGGATGTCCGACTGCCGGTTTAGGCCCTATCCTAAAACGGCAGTCAGACATCCCCTCGCAATCCAGGACTGCTGGCTCCTAACTGCTCACCTGCTTGCCTGCCTGCCTGATCGCCCTTAACCACTCTGCCTGCCAGCCTTCTTGCCCCCAACTGCCCACCCCTGCTGGCCTGATCGCCCCCAACTGCCCTCCACCAGCCTGCTCGCCCCCAACTGCCCTCCCCTCCTGGCCTGATCGCCCCTAACTGCTTCTGCCTCGGCCCCGCCACCATGGCTTTGTCCAGAAGGACATCCGGAAGGTCTCCCGGTCTAATTAGCATATTATCCTTTTATTAGTATAGATGGTATATTACATTGATTAAATATTCAAATGTTAAACTAAACTCATATTTTATGATAAATCTCACGTAGTCATCCTCTCTAATAAAATGGTAATATGCAAATTAACCATCACTCCGCTACATAAGCCACGCCCACCAGCCAAGCCACGCCCACCAGCCAATCAGGGCGAGTATGCAAATTAACCCCAATCCAAGATGGCTACAGCCACAGAGAGCAAGGTTTCCCAGGTAACAGAGCAAGCCAAGCTTTCCATAGCCGTTGCAGGCCTAAGCCTCCACTCAAGATACAAAGTTTCAGTTATAGAAGGTAAACAAATTGAAACAAATGGCGGCAGAATGGAGCTTGAGAGAGCAGGCCAGGGTTGCCGCCGGCAACAGGGGAAGCAAAGCTTTCCACACACCCTGGCCGGGCCCACCTGCTTAAGGCTACAAAGTTTCAATTGTAGAAGGTGAATTAACTGCCACAGAAAATGGCTGCCGCCCCGGAGGGAGCAGCAGGCTTGGCTCCGCTCCAGGCTACAAAGTTTCAATTGTAGAAGGAAAATAAATTCCAGATACCAGGGCCTCCGCTTGGGTCACCAGGGGGCGTGGCCGGCCTGCAAACCACCACAGGCCCCTCGCTCAGGCCGCCCCCGCCCCAAGGGAACCCCACCCTGATCCGGGACACCCTTCAGGGCAAACCAGCTGGCCCCCACCCGTGCACCAGGCCTCTATCCTATCTAATAAAGGAGTAATATACAGATTGATCATCACTGCAACACACAATATAGCTGCCCCCATGTGGTAAAAGATCCTGCCCTCATGTGGACACAAGATGGCCAGCAGGAGAGGGCAGTTAGGAGGCACCCGGCCTGCAAGGGAGGGCAGTTGGAGGTGATCAACCCTGCAGGGGAGGGCAGTTAGGGGTGACCAGGCCAGCAGAGGAGAGAAGCTGGGGGCAAACAGGCTGGCAGGGGAGCAGTTAAGCATCAACCAGGCTGGCAGCGGAGTGGTTAGGGGGTGATCAGGCTGGCAGGCAGAAGCGGTTAGGCGCAATCAGGAATGCAGGCAGGCAAGCAGTTGGGAGCCAGCAGTCCTGGATTGTGAGAGGGATGTCCGACTGCCCGTTTAGGCCCGATCCTGTTAATATCGGGCCTAAACGGGCAGTCGAACGGGATCGGGCCTAAACGGGCAGTCGGACATCCCTCCAGGAGTCCCAGATTGGAGAGGGTACAGGCTGGGCTGAGGGACAACCCCCCGCCGTGCACGAATTTCGTGCACCGGGCTTCTAGTGATATATAAGCCTTTTTATTCATTACTAGATTTAGTTTTCATTTACTGCTTTTGTTACTCAACATCTTATTAGAATTTTCCAAACTCTTTGTGTATTCTTCTGAAATACAATTTTTAGCATATATATCTATCATAATTTAACTATTTTCCTATAAGACATTTAGGATACTGCCAATCGTCCATCTATAAAATATATTTGCAATATATACTTCTGTTCATAAATCTCTGCCCACATTTATTATTTTCTTTAAAGAGTTTTCTAGAAGTTGAATCACTGGGTCAATTCATGTAATCTTTTTTTTTTTTTTTTTTAGATTCATTCATAATGCCAAACTACCTTCCAGAAGAGCATATCAAGTTATACCCTCAACAGCAATTAAAATGCCAATTTCACCATCTCCTTGCTAATACCAACCTTTATAAAAACTTTACTAGTTCAAAAAATAAAAAACAGTATTTCTTATATATATTAGGGATCCTAATTTCTTTAATAAATTATGCTCAAAAACAATTTTAACCATTGAACCAAAGTGAGTAAAATGCTATTTTTAATGATTTTTAATGTGAAACTGGATCATAGGAGTAAATAAAACTGTCTAGCTGATTCACATTACAGTAAAAGCCCTTATATAAAGTACTTTCACCATGCTGGAATTAGGCACTTTTTATTAAACAGTTCATGAAACAGCTCACCAAAGGAATTTCCCCAATACACTAAATTTTTTCTCTTTCCCTGTTTCTTCAATTCGTGTGTTTCTTCTGAAACCTAATGAGCTCAGACAGAAAACAAGAGTATTTTTTAAGGATTTAAAAGAGGTATCTTTCAGATCACATAAAGCATAGAGATTTGATTAAGTCAATACTTAAATGGCCTCTTCAAAGACAGTACATTGTTAAATTGCATACAGCATACAGTAAATGGTACTTTCTTCCCCATAAACTTTACTAAATTGATAATTAGAAGAGCATAGTAGCATGAGATGGCTACCAGAGATACTGCCTTTCAGGAAAAAAATGATATACAATGACAATTGGCATACAGCAATTCTTTTTCCTTTTTTTATTTATTTTTTCTTTTTTTGTTTGTTTTCTTAAGTGTTGGCTCCAATTTAGAGATCAGTTATCTTTAAAGCAAGAGAAAACATTATCTCATTGTACTAGCTTCTTTCTCCAAACTTGCTCACATTATTGAAAGACACATTTCTGAGAACATTTAAGGTAATTTCTTCTATAGGAATCAAAGTAACCAAGTGTTATCCAAGTTTATTTCTCCAACAAGTAGCAGAGTTCCTTTCATGTAATAAGCCCCAATTAATAACTGTAAAATGAATGAACCTAATAGTAGCAACCAATTAGCCCCATAAAATTTTGTTTTGGAACTAAGTAACTGACATCTTTTTTCTTAGGACTAATTTATCCTACTAATTATTTCTCTTTATTGTTGACACTATTACAGATGTCCCTCTTTCCCTGCCCTTTGCTTCCCTCCACTCAGGCCCGCCCTGCCATTAGTCATCACCACATTACTGTCTGTGTCCATGGGCTATATATATATGCATACATGTTCTTTGGTTAATCTCTTTCAGTCTCCCCACCCACCCACTTCCCTGCTGATATCTGTCAGTCTGTTGTCTGTTCTATGTATCCATGCCTCTGGTCCTATCTTATTTGTATGTTTATTTTTTTTCATTAGATTCCACATATAAGTGAGATTATGTGATACTTGTCTTTCTCTGACTGGCTTATTTCAATTAGTGTAATAAGCTCCCAGGTCCATCCATGCTGTCACAAAGGGTAAGAGTTCCTTCTTTTTTTACAGTTGCATAGTATTCCATTGTGTAAATAGACATCCTTTTTATCCACTCATCTACTGATGGGCACCTGAGCTGTTTCCAGATCTTGGCTATTGTAAACATATCTTATCTTTATGACTATATAGAAGCCAGAATGTGAGGGACAAATGATTCTATGTTTTTATTTCAAAGTATGAAGAAACATACTAACTACTGCTATAGAGTCATTCTGCAAGGACTGCCTCTTTTTACAATTACTTACTAAAAACATACTAGGTATTACCTTTTTCCTTATCCTGCTATAGAGATTCATCGCTTGCTCTAACTTCAAATTCAAACATTCTAGGATTTAAAATATATACTTCCAAAAATCTAATCTTAGAAGAATAAAATAACTGTAACTATGTGTGGAAGAAATAATTTTTTAAAATATATTTTTTATAGATTTCAGAGAGGAAGAAAGAGAGAGAGATAGAAACATCAATGATGAGAGAGAATCATTAATTGGCTGCCTCCTACACGTCCTCTACCGGGGAGGGAGGGGGAAGGGAAATTGAGCCAAAACCAGGGCATGTGCCCTTGGCGAGAATCGAACCTGGGAACCTTTAGTCTGCAAGTCCGACTAAAAGTACTTTATAAGAACTTTTTCTGTAATGTGAATCATTACAGGCTCTATCCACTGAGCCAAACCGGCTAGGGCAAGAAGAAATAATTTTTTAACCTACAAAAGTAATTTCATCAAACTTAACAGTTTTTTCTCAGACAAAAAAAAATTATTACCATAAAATATCGGCTTATGATCTTACCTTTACAGTAGACTGGAAGCATGACACTTTTTGAACTTGCCTGCCAGTATCACAATTCCATACCTAAATTTATGTTAAGAAGTAATTTCTAAACATTTCAAATCTTATAACTTTTCCAATAATTAAGTCACAAATGTCACACATTTAGGTAGAAAATAAGGCATAAAATATTTAGTGTTTGCACTACTACAAAAAATAATTCATAAGTCATCAACTTAGCACAGTAGGCTTACAACCTACAATAATTTTCAGGTAAATTTTACTGTCAAACTATTTGAAAATGCCAACAGAAAGAATGGTCTGAAAACTGAATCTTTATAGACATTAAATATTGCAACTGTTTAAATTTTAAGGTTTATTCTCCAAAATAGTCCACCATATTGACTGAAAAGCTCTCTCAATGTGCATGACATAATTAACTACTGTTATCCTGATTTAAAAAAGATAGCAACAGTGTGTTCCTATTACCTGTATACATATTTAAAATAATTAGAGGACCTCTCATAAAATGTTAGTTTGACCTAAGGAGTATGACAATTTTCAAATTTTTCACACCATTTCCTATGGTAAGATACACATTTTACATCATATCTGAAAACACATTCACATAATAAATATATATAATATGTATAAATATATATGTACAAACTTTTAAGACTATCACTTGACAAATTTTTTTCAAATCTACACTTAGCATTTAATTAATGAAGTTTTAGTTAATAGTGAAGGCCCAAGCTGAGTTAATTTAAAATTCGCCTGAGTAAAAGAACTGCCAGCAAAGCACCCTGGAATTATTTTCAACAAAGTCATTCAGCAAAGGAAATTAGTCTATACCATCATTTGTAAGTACAGTTTATACTGATATTGTCCCAACTACTCATCTCTGAACTATACTGTAATAGTAATTTTAATAATTGCCTCTAAGTAGTACTTTAGGAATCGTCTAATAAAAAAGCATTTTAAATTCTGCTTTTGCAGAGGTTATACTGATACTGAAAACAAATAAAAAAAGAGCTTTAGTCCATAAAATATTTGCCTCAATAGAGCAGTAGCAATAAAGCTACCCTGACCTAAAAATGAGTGAATTTTATGCCCTTGTTTACATAATACTGTAATCCCCTCACAATTTATCACCATTTAAATATCTTCTTAAAATGTTTTCACCTATTGGCAACTTGTCTAGAAATCACTTTTGCTGAGAAGCTTGTTTAAGTGTCCTAAAGTATGTATATGGTTTATAGAAGCCTGAGGAACACTGACTCCTTTGGCTTACTTTGAAACTTGTTTCACTAATGCTTGAAGCTAGTTAAACAGAATTTTCAATGAGCATAGGCTTTTTAAAAGTAATCTATGGTAACTTAAAAAAAAAAAAGGTCATGAGAGATTACAGTTATCCATAGCATTTGGCTATGGCCTTCACAAATCCAAATTCCTTATACAAAGATTAAGGGGCTAAATCTGTTTAAGGAAAATGTTTTTTAAGTATATTTTTATTGATTTCTGAGAGGAAGGGAGAGGGAGGAAGAGAGAGAGAGAAACATCAATGAAATCAATGATGAGAATCATTGATCGGCTGACTCCTGCATGCCCGCTACTGGGGATTGAGCCTGCAACCTGGGCATGTGCCTTGACAGGGAATCGAACCTTGACCTCCTGGTTCATTGGTCACTGCTCAACCACTGAAAAACACTGGCCAGGCTAAGAAAAATATTTTAAAAGGCAGTATTATTATATAGTGGTTCAGAACTCGGCTCTGCAGTCAGACTGCTTACCTTCTACCCTATACTGGCCGCATGACCTTGGACAAGTTACTTAACCTCTCTTTGCCTCTAATATCTGTGAATGAGAACAAAAATACTTATTGTAAAAATCAAATAGATTTATATAAAACAAAACAATGTGTGGCACATGTAAGCACTTTATAAAATGCCATTACATTTTAAAATTTTACCTAAAAGTAAGGGGGAAAGAAAGGTAACATACTTTTTAAATTTTATTTTTAAATACTAAATAGTAATATTAAACACTGAGCCAATGGCAATTCACTTTTCTGTCAGACTGGGTTCTCAAAAGATTCTTATGGGTTGGGGCCATTAACTTTTTTTTGCTGTACAATGAGCAGTCCAACTGATCTTTATTTCCCTAAATTTAAAAGCAAACTGAGATACTAAGTATTTTTAAGCTCATTTTCTCCATTTCATCTATTGTATATAATAGTAACTCTAGAAAGAACAGTTTAGTCATGGGGTTTCCATCAATAATACACCTTAACCTGCTATTTCAGTCTAATACTTTTCAGATGCCTAATGCTTTTAAGAAGTGTTTTATGAAAGCCAGAACAAAATCATTTTTGGTAAAACAGGAATGTGCAAACAGGCCCCAAGAGCCTAAAGACTAATAATATATATACTGGTCCCTTGGGTCACTATAGCGACTTCACTCTCTTCCAAACTAAAGGATACAATAACTGTTCTATCAGCAGAAGCTGTCAAGATGAGCTGATTTTTTTCTTCACATTCTTCCAAGGAAGGAAATGTAATAATAGCTGTTATCTTTTGAGTGTGTACATTGAGTTCCAAAAGTTTTTCTCCTGTCTGAAATACCAATGAAAATGTTAACAGGTTCATTATTTCACAAGTTAAATAACGTTAACAACACTAAGAAGAATCTCTATGTAGAAAATGCATACATTCTATTTGAAATTACTTAGCCATAAACAATTTCTGATAGATAATATAAATTTTAGCATATTTCATATAAAATTTAAATATTCTTTCCATATGATTTTAAGAATATAATTGGATAAATTAAGCATAAAAATATCAGTAACTTAATCTGTAGGAAAAAAATAGAAAGTCCTCCTTATCCAAATATTTGTTATTTAAGTCTCCACAGTTATACAGTTGTGGAAGGGAAAAAAAGTCAGCAACAAATATATCTATATCCAATAATGTATCAACTACTCATAAAGTTAGCCTCCACTCCACCTCTATTTAATAGCAACAGCTATTCCCACCCATCAGACTCTCATGGACTTCCCAAGTAGTAAACATACTATAAAACACAAAGTAAATATGACAAATTGCAAATCTTTCCAAGGTTACAAGATTTCATGAATGTAGGAACATGTTAAAGAACTCCTATAATCACAGGCAAAGCCATTGAAAAATGAGGATCTGACAGATCAGACCATGAGAGAAGATAGATACTTCAAAAGAGAATAACCGGAGTATCAAAGGATCAGGAAGAGAGGTCTCAGAGAAATTTGGTTAAGCCTTAAATATTTTTTTAAATAAGCCTTTTATTATATTGCTATTAAGTTCAAACATGAGAAGCATGTTACATCATGTAATCATCACTTTTGAAAGAAAAATTGCCACAAAAATCAACACTTGATTCATTTTCAGAGTCGTTACATAATTGCTGGTAAGTTTTGTTCTGTAAGATTAAACTTTTATTTTCACATCTTGGTATTTGTTTCTCAGGAAAAAATCTTTATTAAAAAAGTTTCTATTATGAAATATTGGCTCCCAATTTAAATGAAATCTTCCCAAGTATGCCTTTTCAAGTATTATTTAGTCTGTCTACTAATATGCAGGTATATCCCCAGATAGTGTTTATGAATGTATACTCAACTACACAGTCATATCTTTATTACACAATCCAACAAAATCAATACACACCTGGGCATTCCACACAACTACAAGTCCATCATCACCAGCAGATGCAAATCTGGTTAGAGAAAAAAAGTTAAAAAATAAATCATTGGTGACATTTAAGTGCTAAGATTACTAAGAACCATCAAACCTTATTACTGATATTCTGGTTTACTAATATTAATGCAGATTAAGTTATTTAAGCTAATTTAGCAAATATCGACGAATACTGGCTAGGATTTGTGCCAGGTACTGAGGGATCATTTACAGTGTTACTATTAATAAACTGCAATAAATGTAAGAATGAGGGAGATCTGTAAAGGAACTTTTAAAGTCCTTCCTTGCTTTAAAATTATATGTAAACCCTGGATTGTGACATAAAGCCAAGCTGAGGAACAGCTTCACTGAGAAGAAGTGATATTCCAGAAGTGGAAAAAAGAAACCATGTCCTTAGATAAGTTAATTATTTCTATTCCTTTCTCTGTAAAAATACTCTAACTACTTTTTAAAGCCAATATCATATTTTATTTTTGCCCATAACACTAGGACACAAAAATTATTTTGTTCCTGAATTTTATCCCTATATAAGATTCCTAAAATTTAATTACTTCAGTCAAGTAACATTTTCTTTAACACCCCAAACTGGGCTTCAAGTTCAAATTTCTCAGATTCAGTTTCAAAGTCTCACATGCACCTGTTGTCTTCACTGGCTCAAACAAATGCTATAATTAGTACCCACTTCAAAACCATTTGGTTACATCTCCTACTATAGGAGCTAAAAGATTATCCAGTAGATAGGAAATTGGCCAAATACAGTCTGACAGTCTGTTAATAGCATTTGAATATAGAACTACGTATTTTTTAATTGGAAAGGGACTTTAAAACTACCTAGGTTACAAGCTAGAAACCACACAAAGTTATTGTAAAATCCATGCTTAACACTTAATTTTTCAAAATGAAATAATGAAGTACATAAAAGATCTGAATACTAAAAAGAAAACTTATTTTTAAATTAAATATATAATTTCTTATGGTTAATTACATACATTTTCTGGATTACAATACTTAACAATCCCTT
Organism: Cnephaeus nilssonii; assembly: GCF_951640355.1. Classification (NCBI taxonomy): domain Eukaryota; kingdom Metazoa; phylum Chordata; class Mammalia; order Chiroptera; family Vespertilionidae; genus Cnephaeus; species Cnephaeus nilssonii. The sequence continues at coordinate 73,942,771 of NC_137073.1, read as the reverse complement.
TAGTATCAAAAATAGTTGCTAAATGTCTTTACAACTTATGTTTCTAGACCTATCGATTTATTTTTATTTGTATAGTGATGATGGGAGAACAGTACTTGCGGTCTTAAGTTTTCTTTGGTATAAAACAGCAATTTATATTGATTCTTGAAATTCTTATAATTGCTTTTCTCCATTTTAGAAGATTGCAGGTTTAAAATATACTTTTTTCTAACCTTGATTTTTAATTTGCACTCAGATGTCGAGTGTGACTCAACTTGGTTAGCATCGGTAGCAGCTCTTTTTATACTCTTTGAATGTATCAATAATTTGAAATATAAAAAAATCCAAATAAATAAGTCTGTATGAAAAGAAACTCCAGTTTTTTATTCTACTGCCGCGCTTTGTAAAATCTGGGGTATTTAAAAAATTAAATCCCGAGTAGAATAAAGGAATCGAGAAAAAAGCAAGCGAGTGCAAAGGGTTAACTTCTCATTGTTGTTTTATCATATCTGAATCTCATGAGTTCATGAGTTTAGAAATGATATATAAAGCATTTCACCTCAAACTTTAATTCAATCAGTAGTAAAAAGTTAAAACTAAACAATGCCCAATAGTAATGCATGAAATCACAGCCAATTTTTAGTTGCTCAGAGGTTGATTACCCAGTGGATGGATTACTCACGCCTTTCAATTCTTATATATTCTATTGCTGCCTTTTTTTCCTACCATTTCAGTATCTATTATTACCTACTTATGAAGTTTAAAAATGCAAATCAGTTTAACTTTGCTATATATTACCTCTCATAAAATAACTATACCAAAGAACTTCTATGCATATGTGCATAACCGAAGGACACAGACAATAGTGTCGTGCAGGCCTGGGGAGGGGACAGGAGCAGTAGGGAAAGGGGTAGGTGTGGGAGGGGGAAAGGGGATATCTGTAATACTTTCAACAATAAAGATAAATTTTTAAAAAATAACTGTAATAAAGGGTTGGGAGATCATTCACCAATTACAATTATCCATTCTACTAGGATGGGTAACTGAAAACTAGCTGCACTAACTATATCTGTTTACCTTAAACTAAGTCAGTTTATCCTAATTAGTCAAGCACATACTACAGCCACCTCCAAATCATAAATGAAAATTCAACCCAAGAATTCCTAACACAGTAAGATATACTGTAATGGCTGAAAACAAGTAATGAACCATTTTAAAAAGAGTAATTAAAATGTCAATAAGGCTTAAGTTATGCAATGGAAGAAAGAATAGTGGCTATATTGTCATAAAATTATATATAACTATATAAAATAATTTTTTAAAAAACTCTAAATTAATAGAATGTAAGATTCCATTCTAAAGATAAGTTTTTAAGATAAATGCTTCTTTAATGATTAGCACAAAATATATTAAATGACATTTCATACTATATGTTCGGGAAACGCCAAGATCAATTATATGTGGTTCTTGTCCCAAGATATTAAAACTTAATGATTTAAAAAGGTACTGTATCAGATCTAAGACATCATCAACTATAAGATATTCTATTACTTTATGTACTATTAAGGGAAAAAATGCAGCATAACTGAAATACACCATCAATTATATGATTTATTCAAATTTTACAGATATTAAAATAGAAAAAAAGGCTTTATAGAATCAATTAAATATAGTAATTGCCATATTTATTTATCTTTATAACACGGCACTTTCTAATCCAACAAATCTCTGATTATTTCTGGCAGTTTTATAGCACTAAATAATGCTTTTTCAATGAATAAGCAAACATTAAAGAGTTGCAAAGTCTCTGTAAAATAGATTGTCTTAATCCCACTTTTCTCTTATCATTATTAATGTATCAATATATTGTCACAACAAAAATAGAAATTTGAAAAAATTTTAACCAGAATTTCACCACAAAGATAAATTCCTTTTATATTTTTCATGCTCCTGTTCTTATATATTCTAGCCTTCGAGTTTTCTTAACTTGAAACCAAGTCTTTAGAAATATTCATTGCCCTAGCCCAGTGGTCGGCAAACTCATTAGTCAACAGAGCCAAATATCAACAGTACAACGATTGAAATTTCTTTTGAGAGCCAAATTTTTTAAACTTAAACTTCTTCTAACGCCATTTCTTCAAAATAGACTCGCCCAGGCCGTGGTATTTTGTGGAAGAGCCACACTCAAGGGGCCAAAGAGCCACATGTGGCTCGTGAGCCGCAGTTTGCCGACCACGGCCCTAGCCGGTTTGGCTCAGTGGATAGAGCATCGGCCTGAGGACTAAAGGGTCCTGGGTTCAATTCCAGTCAAGGGCACATGCCCGGGTTGCAGGCTCGATCCCCAGTAGGGGGCATGCAGGAATCAGCCAATCAATGATTCTCTCTCATCACTGATGTTTTTCTATCTCTCCCTCTCCCTTCCTCTCTGAAATTAATAGAAATTTTTAAAAACTTAGTAAAAATATTCATTGAAACTATATAATTAAATGACTAAGCAAAAGCTATATGCACGAAAACAAGTTTAACAAGGTAGAAACATGGTTTAATGAAAACCTATATTAGAGTTTATAGAATGTTCCATCTTCTCCTCCCCTAATTATGAGACCTAATTTATTGTGAGAGTTGATGATTTACTCATTTCTTCAAGAAATATTTATTAAGCACTAACTATATAATATATATGTATGTATGTGCTGGATCCTAAGAGTAAAGATCAATGAGATAGTTCTTGCCCTTGAAGAGCTCAGTCTACATTACTCAGTAATGTTACAGGGTCCAGATCATGTACCCATTGAGAATTCTCATTTATACTTCTTTCAATTTATAGAAATCATTCCCTTTAAACACCTTCCCTTTGAACAACATCTCAGAGAAAGTACTCTTATATTGCCAACTGTGGGCTAAAAGAACAGCAAAGCTTCCAGAAGATCTATATAAAATAAAATATGTATTTTCACAATTCCTATGTCCATTACCCAAGTGCATATTTAATAGCTCTTATTCATGTGAATTTATTTCAATTAAGTCAAAGGTGCTACAGATTCAAATATAACCTTAGAGGACATAATAAAAAGTATAGCCATAAATCTGAACATAAACCCTCCTGTATTCAATATCTACATAACCATAAAGCACTGGAAATATAAAAATATAACATTATTATGACAAAAAAAAATCTCTGTGGTTAACTAATTACCCACAGTACTTTCTAATACATGATGCAGCTAAAATAGTGTATCTTTTTTACAATTTAAAAAAAACAGTTGAAAAATGCTTCTATAATACCAGAAACCAGACAAAACTGAAAAATAATGAAGTTTTCATTTAAAATGGATTTTTTCTTATCTTGTATGCTAGAACTATTTAAAGAAAAATTAGAGATGCAGACTTTTAATAGAAGTTTAAGGAAATTTCAAAGCATTTTCAGGAGCCATAGACATTACCACTGATTCTTTCATTAGATCTATGAAAACATAAAAAAATTTTTCCTTAAGAAAAAAGTATAGAGGAGAAACCAAGATGGCGGCATAGGTAAACACCTGAACTTGCTGCCTCGCACAACCACTTCAAAACTACAACTAAAAGACAAAACGGACATCACCCAGAACCACAGGAAGGCTGGCTAAGTGAAAATTCTACAACTAGAAGGGAAGAGAAAAGTACACTGAGACTCAGACGAGCTGCGGAAGTAAAGGCAGAGGTACAGAGGCGCACGCGGAGAGGGCTGGCAACGGAGTATGCAGCTGGCTTTTTCAATCCACAGGGTGACACAAGATCCCAACTGCTCTGAACTCCAGTTCCGGGCGAGACTCTGGGGACCCAGATTCATACAGGGAGAAACTGGACTGTCTGGCAGCAGGCGGAATTCAAAGGCAGCTCTCTCTCAGAGGTGCTTGCAGCAATTACCACGGGACACTGAGACCCAGGGGCCTCTTAGGGCAGGGCTGACGGGAAGCCATTGCTGTTTTCTCCGCCCTGAGACTCCACCCCATCCAAGCTGTGCACAGAGGCTTTTGCATATGAATGGCCTGATCCTTTGAAACCTAAAATTACCTAACAAACTGCAGCTGAGTCAGAGAGACCCAGAACATCCAAAAGAAGGCCCAAGGCCCCACAGCTGCTTGCATTGCTTCACAGCTGGGCCTCATCTGGGCATCTCCAAAACCCAAACAAAGAAGAGGAATCTGCAGATCTCTCCATAGCTCCTGCTGGGTGGCCTCAAGCAGAGGCTAAATTAGCACCTCCTTGGAGATCCAAGAGCCAGTGTACCCAGGGGTCAGAGTAGGACCATCCAGATTACAACTCCTCAGATCCATAAGGGACACACTCAGGGGGCAGACTCAGTGAGCACCAAACCCCCACTGAAGCAAGTCTTGCCTCATAAGGGTGTCTCCAGCACAGAAGTTCTCCCATCGTAGACACAGCTGACCCTCACAGCCAGTTGGCCTGGAGGTCAATTCCTCCCAGTGATACCAACAACAATCAAGGCTTAACTACAACAAGACTGTGCACACAGCCCACAAAGGGGTGCACCAAGAGTGTCCACCTCAGGTAACTGGGGAGGCTGAGCCACTGGGCCCTATAGGACACCTAGCACACAAAGCCACTCTATCAACACAGGGAAGCAGCCAAAATGTGGAGACAAAGAAACAGGTCACAAATGACAGAAATGGAGGAAAGCAAACAACTGGTTCAAAACTATGGTTATAAGGTTTTCCAAGAATTTTCTAGAAACCGCTGGTAAATTTAGTGAGACCCTCAAGGATATGAAAAAGGACCAACTAGAAATTAAGCATACACGGACTGAAATAAAAAATAATATACAGAGATCCAACAGCAGACTAGAGGATCACAAGAATCAAGCCAAAGATCTGAAATACGAAGAAGCAAAAAACACCCAACCGAAAAAGCAAAAAGAATCCAAAAATATGAAGATAGTGTAAGGAGCCTCTGAGACAACTTCAAGCGTACCAACATCCAAATTATGGGGGTGCCAGAAGAAGAGAGAGAGCAAGATACTGAAAACCTATTTGAAGAAATAATGACAGAAAACTTCCCCCACCTGGTGAAAGAAATAGACTTACAAGTCCAGGAAGCGCAGAGAACCCCAAACAAAAGGAATCCAAAGAGGACCACATCAAGACACATCATAATTAAAATGCCAAGAGCAAAAGACAAAGAGAGAATATTAAAAGCAGCAAGAGAAAAACAGTTAGTTACCTAAAGGGAGTACCCATACAACTGTCAGCTGATTTCTCAACAGAAACTCTGCAGGCCAGAAGGGAGTGGCAAGAAATATTCAAAGTGATGAATAGCAAGAACCTACAACCAAGATTACTCTACCCAGCAAAGCTATCATTCAGAATTGAAGGTCAGATAAAGAGCTTCACAGACAAGAAAAAGTTAAAGGAGTTCATCACCACCAAACCAGTATTATATGAAATGCTGAAGGGTATTCTTTAAGAAGAGGAAGAAGAAAAAGGTAAAGATAAAAATTATGAATAACAAATACATATCTATCAACAAGTGAATCTAAAAATCAAGTGAATAAAAATCTGATGAACAGAATAATCTGGTGAATATAATAGAATCAGGGGCATAAAAAGGGAGTGGATTGACAATCCGCAGGGGGAAAGGGGTGTGGGGGGTGCGGGAAGAGACTGGACAAAAATCATACACCTATGGATGAGGACAGTGGGGTGGGAGGGTAAGGGCATGGGGTGGGATAGGAATCGGGTGGAGGGGAGCTATGGGAGGAAAAAAGAGGAACAACTGTAATAATCTGAACAATAAAGATTTTTTTTAAAAAGTATACACACACAAAAAAAAAACACCTCTAATATCTGAATGTCTAAAGTCCTCACAAATAGAATAAAAGAGGGAAGATTTCATAGTTCCCATAGTCATTTGCAAAAGTAAAACCTTGGTAAATTTTCCCATCCTCCAAATCACAAATATAAAACTAAACTACACATCAAATTTACAAGTATTAGAATACTAAAAAATTCTTGTGACTTCCATTGGAGGAGTGGCAGAGGGTTGGGGGGCGGGGGGTGGCCACTCTCCATTACCCAGAGCTCAAGTATTCCTGAAAGAACTACTAAAGAAGCATCCCTGGCCTCTCCCTCTCCCAACTGACCTAATAAATGAGTTTGAGAGAATGAACTGAGCACGCTCTGTTCAGGCTCTTCTGGGTTTTCTCTGAGGATTTGTCTGTTCACAGAGAGGAAACATTCTGCTTTGCTCTTGTGTTTAAGGTAAGCCTACATTGAAGTAGGAGGCTTGCAGATGTCCAGTTGCACCAGTGATTCAGTGAATAAGTCTACCTAACTCAGGGTGTCGTATTAGGAAACCCACTATTTACTGAGCCACATTCTTTATTCTAATTTTTTGCCAGTTATTATTTTAGTAAGCTGATATGTCCATCTATGTGATTTCTGCATTGAACAAAGTTTTATTTTATACTGAAGCAAAAATAACTTTTAAATTGGCATTTTTATTTCCTCTCTGACAAACATACATCATTTCTTTACATTTATTATGCAGAATTTAAATATTTATAAAAGTGGAAACTTTTTGTGTAACAAAAATTCTCAGGTACTCATACCTGTCCTTAATAATTATCAACTCATGGCCAGCACCGTTTCATCTGTACCACACCCAATCCCCCCCCACACATATTATTTTGAAGCAAATCCCAGTCACTATATTTCATTTCATCAGTAATTATTTTAATATATATCTCTTAGGACTATTTTACACCACAAAGTTAACAACATTTAATTCCTTAATGACATAACATGCCTAGTCAATGATCAAATTTCCCTGTCTCAAGTCTTTAGTTACTGTGGATCTAAGTAAGATTCCTACATTGCAATTGGTTGACATACCTCTAATGTTTTGTTTTTTTATTCAATTGATTCCTTCTTCATATTTTTTCCTTGCAATTAAGAATTTATTTTATACAGTTCTCACAGTCTGGATCTTGCTAGCTACCTTCCAGTGTTGTCATTTAACAAAATGTACCTCTGTCCCCTGTATTTCTGATAAATTAACAGATCTAGAGTTTTAATCAGATTCCATTTTTACTTTTTGGTAAGGCCACTTCATAGACAATTTGTATACTCTACCAGGAAACAATTTCTGTCAGTCGTGTGTGTGTGTGTGTGTGTGTGTGTGTGTGTGTGTGTGTGTGTGAGATATTAACAACCACTGCCTAATTTGTTATTGTATGAGAGGTTGCAAAATTACAATATTCCAATTCTATGATTCCTCCTAGTGTGAATTCTTCTATAAAGAGAAATTTCCTCTCGTCAATTATTACTGATCCCAAGATATAGTTTGTATAGGAAAAGCAGTATAGCTCTCAACTTGTAAATACCTCTTCAAGAGACGACTAGTTACCCAGATGAACATGGTTATCTACCTCTAGCTGTTGACTTCAGGGTACATTTCAGCTTTCAAGCCAAAATCATACTCTCAGGTGGGCCCTCAGCCACTTGAATTAAGCAAGGTGGTGGAAGCCACAGGCACATTCTTGGATGACCTTCAGCCAATGACTGCAAGGCAGGACAAAAAGTACTAGTTATTTTCATCCAATGCAGGACTCCTCAAAAGGTCATTCTTTTCTCCAGAGCTTCCCATTGGGTTTACAGAGACTTGGTCAGCTCTGTATCATAGTCTGAGGCAGCTCTTCTTGTCCAATCCTGCTCCCTTCTCTCCCCTTTCATTGATGTTTTTAATAAACTTTTTGCATGCTTAACTCCATTTTATTGCCTGCTTCCTAGGGAAATCCATCTTGACTATTGATTTCTTTTATCTGAATGTTTGTGGAAAGTTATCCTTAGCTTAAGAATATTTTCTTAAAGACGTAGCATGTTATTTGTTCAGTGAACTATCAAACCATACTGAGTTTGTTTAGTTTCTTGTGAATATAGAGCTTCACCAGCCATTCTAGGAGCACATTTTTTGTTCTCCAGTCTGGCATTTCATGGGTCACCTAATTCTTTTCCAGTCATGATCACCATCCTATATAACCTTGTCTGTTTCCTGAAGTAGCAAGGAATGGTCAAATGAGCAACAGAAAAAACTACTCTTAAAATGTGTTACAAACTCAGTTTAGTTTAATGTGTCAAATGCTAGAGTATTATAATTTTAGCACTAGAGTATTATATATAATTTTAGCACAGTCCACTTTTTAGAAGACTCTTGCTGAGTCTTAGCCTTCTTTAGTGATCTCCCAATCAATATGACCCTCACTTCATGTTCAAAAAATACTAAAGAAGAAAAGAAAAGGCAGCTGTCTGTTATGTTATACAGGATTTATTTGGTATCTTCAAAAACCAATCTGAGAAAATTTTCCACTCACTGATTTTAGCTGAGCCACCAAGAAAACAAGAAAATCCTTCTGCGAAATTCTCAATAAACTGCCATTATCTAAAGACCTGAAGCGTGAAACCTGGATTACAACAGCTGACCAAAAAACTAGAATGCAATGTCTACAAAAACTAAGTAAAAACATAAAAAGTGTAACAATATAATATTTATTTAAGGTATTTTGGTAATTTGACAATGCATAAATAATGTACATATGCAATGATGAAGATAATTCTAAATTAAACTGTTAAAGAATGAAAATGTTAAGCTCTTAATTCTATTTGTAATAAATATTAATAGTTTGTAGATTTTTTATGTCTTTCTTACCAATAATGACTCTTTCAGTTATTTTTTGCATACACTATGAAATTAAATTTTTAAAAATAATACACAGATTGAAAGTTCCAAAGGTCTGTGACTGACTGAAAAACTTCAGATGTAATTCCATGGAAATTTTGACATAGTAATGACTTGAGTACCAAGAATTAAATATGATTCATGTAGTAATCTCTTCTTTATTGCAAAAAACCAAAAGTAGAGTGTGTCCCCACCCCCCATTTATTTTAGACATTTAGCTTCACTCTGTTAGATAGCAAACATGACCACAAAGTATTCTCCCTCCTAATGTCACCATTTGCATAAAGCATTAGTTGCTTCAAGAGGTAGAGTTTATTTATCCACTTACTGAATTTGTGCCAGCTCCTGACTTGCTTTAGCCAATGAAACAACAGCAAACAGTATACAAACAGAGACTTGAAAAGTTTTACATTGGGGCTTGCCATTTTGCTGGTATTATAACTCCCTAATTACTATGTGAACAAGCATTTGAGCAATCACATGGAGACCCCAGTCATTACAACTGAGACCATTGTGAACTGCCAGCCCCAGCCAATCTACCTGTTAACCACAGATGCATAACTAAACCTAACCAAGATAAGCCAACCATGATGCAGATGGAAAACAAAACACACACACACAAAAACACACACACACAAAACAACCTACCCAGTGAGCCTAACCCAAATTGCCATCCTGCAAAATAGTGAACTAAATATATAATGGTTGTTTTAAACCACTAAAGTTTAGGGTGATTTTTGACAGAGCAATAAACAGATAACTGATGTAGTTGTCTATAGATTTTTACTGTTTATAGAACATTTACTGTATCATACATGAGCACCACTGTGAAGAAAATGTAATCAGATATCAGCATTTGGACAAGGATCATTATTCTACAAGAGGGCCTTTTCTGGAGTCTTCTTCTAACTAGGTAATAAGAATAGCTAAGAGGACACTTCTGAGGGCAGATAGCAATGAACATGGAATTTTAACAGTTAATCTATATAAAAAGTTAAAGACCACATCCTGAAAGTAAACTACATATTTTTTACTTAACTTTTTTAGGAAAAATGATGTGAGGATTCCTTAAGGTTCAAATACTATATTAGCGATTATGGTCTGAGAAATTATTTGAGAGTTTTTTTTTTAACCTACCTACAAATTTACTATGGTAAAATATGGTACAAGAAAACTTGAACTGCTCAATATCCTATCTTCCCAGAAATGTTTAGTTTCAAAGATATGACTAAATAAAATACAGTATCTCTTAGTACTCACCAATAACAAACATTACCAAAAAGGCTAAAGATTATTATACTATGGTTAACATGTTATAATTTGTTTGGCTTATATCACAACAGAAAAATAAAGTTGATAGACTAATAATATATATGAGGTGAATCTTCAAGCAAAAGTTGAGGAGTATCTTGTCTATATATATAAAAGCCTAAGCGACTGTTCGATCTTTCAACCGGTAGCTATGATGCGCACTGACCACCAGGGGGCATATGCTCTGAACAGGTTAGTTTGCTGCTGGGGTCCAGCCAATCGGGACTGGGCGAGACGGGCCGGACATGCCCTGGAGCACTCCCAAGGTCCCTCCCTGGCCCTGACTGTGCATGGTGGGGTCCTGGATTGCGAGAGGGCGCAGGCCAGGCTGAGGGACCCCACCGGTGCACGAATCCATGCACCAGGCCTCTAGTCCTATATAATAAAAGGCTAATATGCAAATTGTCCCTACGGGCGGGATTTTGACCGATGGGGAGTTAGACATGCACTGACCACCAGGGGGTGGTGTGGAACATGGCGGGCATTGGCGACATGGCGCTGGCAGCAGGCGGCAGTGGAGGTGCTGCCAGCCCCAATGGGTCCCAACAAGAGCAGGACCGTGGCAGGATGGTGGAGCAGGTGAGTGGGCGGCACCAGGCCAAGGCGGGTGCAAAGGGAGGCCCCAGCCAGCAGCTGGGGGACAGGAGGCCCTGGCTGGCAGCGGCAACAGGCAGCCAGGGGAAGGGAGGCCCCAGCCAGCAGCCAGCAACACTGGGCCTCGAGTTGTATAATAATTTAGCTGGACTCTGTCCCTGGTTTCTGAAGGAAGCTGGACTCCTCAGACCTGACCTGAGTTTGTACTAATGAGGTGACTCAGGGTGGGCCCCTAGACAGTTTAAGGATGGGAGCTAGCCATGTGGAAAATATGAACCATGAAATTAGAGGATTGGCGCTTTGAGCCATAGATATCAGCCTGCCCTCAAAACTGGGGAAGGAAGAGAGGCTAGAAATTGAGTTTAATCAAGTGGTGAATGATTTAATTATTCCTATGTATGAAACCACTACAAAAACTCTGAATGCTCAAAGTTTGAGTGAGCTTTCTCGTTGGTGATACACACTGAGTTGATGAAGGGTGATGGATCCTGAGTAATAGAGTTTACATTTAGGATCTCCCAGACCTTGCCCTATTTAATTTGGCTGCTCCTGATTGTACCTTTATAATAAAACTGTATAGTGCTTTCCTGAGTTCTGTCGGTCATTCTAGCATATTATAAGGGGGAAGTGGCAATATATAGCCAGTTGGTCAGAAGTGTGAGCGGCCTGGAAACCCTGGAGATTGCAGCTAGTGACTAAGGTGAGGGAAGTGTTGTGCAGGACTGTGCCTTAACCTGTAAAATCTGACCTAACTCCAAGTAGTGTCAGAATTGCATTGCACATGGGAAAAGCAACTAAATACCAAAGACATAAGAAAAGCAGATAATATGCATATATGGACACAGACAATAGAGTGGTGAAGGCCTAGGAGGGGTTGGCGCGGGGTGGAGAGAGAGAAAAAGAAAAGATATAATAAATATAAATACATAAATAAAAGCTGGAGGATAAAATAAAAAAAAAGAAAAGCAGAGAGAAGACAGGTTAATAGACAGCAGAAGTGATAGTCATAATTAGGAATAATCACAGAAGCAGTCACCCATAGAATCAAAAATGAAAAAAGAGCCCAGCTTGGCTCAGTGGTTGAGCATCAACCTATGAACCAGGAGGTCACGGTTCGATCCCCAGTCGGGGCACATGCCTGGGTTTCGGGCTCAATCCCCAGTGTGGGGAGTGTGGGAGGCAGCCGAACGGTGATTCTCTCTCATCATTGATGTTTCCATCTCTCTCTTCCTCTCCCTTCCTCTCTCTGAAATCAATAAAAATATATTTTTTTTTAAAATGAGAAAAGAAAAACTACACATACACACTCACACACACACACACACACACAGTATTAAAGGCAAAAGAGACAATTAGAGGTGATAGTGGAAGAATTGATAAGGACAACAGAAATGGGGTAAGGAAGTTAAGATGGCAAGCAACTTAATAGTCTGGGGACTCATTAATTCATTTAACAACTACCTATTAATTGCCTGCTACATGTTAGGCACTGTGCCAGGCACTAAGGATATGTGGTGAACAAGAAAAACATAGCTCCCACTCTCATGAGGTTTACATTGTAGAGGGAAAGATAAATGTTAAATTGTGTAATTGTTATTGAGATATTTGCTACAAAGGATAAGGATACAATTAAATAAGAGTTTAATAAACAGATCAGTAATAAGTTAAATCTATAGTCCTAACACCTACACACATTTATATCTATTTGCAAATATTATATATGTTACCGAAGTAGTACAGAATAATGTGCATTTTATTATTTATTTTTAATTATAGTTGATGTACAATTTTATTAGTTTCAGGTATATAACACAGTGACATTTATATATCTTATAATGTGATCATAATAATTCTAGTAACCATATATCACCATAGTTATTATATTATTGAATCTATTCCCTTTGCTGAATAATACTAATTTTAAAGGGGTTTCATCAATAACAACAAATCCAGATTAAATACTTACCTCACCTTCCACTAAAAATATTACACTCCCTTAGGTATCTGATACTTAAACATTTCCCATATTTGTTTGTCAAATTTAAGTTCCTTAACATACAGTTATAACTCCACCCAAATTTTAAAGTCATACACTTCCTAAAAAACAAACAAAAAAAACCACCAAAAAAATATGAGTTGTCAAAAAAAAACAAAACAAAAAAACACAAAAATAAGGATCAAATCATCAGATATGACACCCTGACTTCTGAGCAAAAAAGACTTCGGATATGCATTTCACCAAGATTCAGAGGTCAATTTCTACTAAATGTTGCTAATGATCAGTTTTGAGATTTTTAGAAGAGATGGATTAATTCTGAAGTTGTTTTTGATATAAAATTCCCTAAGAACTCTTTCCAAACAATAGTTAATTGAATAACTAGAGTTTCTTACCTGTAGTCATCTAACCGTACCAGAAACCGTACAATATCATGATGAGCTTTCAGTACAAGCAGTTCAGTGTAGGGGTTCTGGGTTTGTTCTTCACCTATTGTCTGTAAAGGAGATTTCTTGTATGGGGAAAAAAAGCCAAAACAAAAGAGAAAGAGATAAAATGATTTATGATAAAAGGCATACTGCAGTAAAACTGCATGGTATACATCTAAAAATATAAGATTTAAAAACCTGTTTTAATACTACATAAAGGGTGGGGCAAAAGTAGGTTTATAGTTGTTGGTATGAAAAATAATAAATAATAATACAAGAATAAATTCTGTGTTTCCTATACTCACAACTGTAACCTACTTTTGCCCCACCCTGTATTATTTCCCCTAATATCAACTGACTGCCAATTTAACACAAAACATTTTTCTTACCATAAATCCACACCATAAATTTTTGTGTTTTCAAGTCACAATAAATTTAGAAAAAAAGGTGAATTTTATTTTATGAAATTATATTTCAATAAACCTGACCTAAAAAAATAATGAACCAATCCAACTCAATATTTTAAAATGGGTGTTTCTCAATTGAAACTTGGCAGAAACAAAACTGCAGGTCAAAGGGGTAAAATATAAAACACGCATTATATGTTTGCTGAATGAATAAAGGAAGGAAATCATTTAGAGTCAATGAATTCAATGAAATCAACTTTGAAAAATAACATTGATAAAGATAATTACTAACATTTACAGAGTATTAGGTGGCATCCCATATGCCAAACACTGCAAAGCACATATAACTCGATAACTCTGTAAGGCAGGACTTATTAACCCCATTTCTGTAGTCAAACCCACTACTATTTTATAAAACCTCTGTTCTTACCCTCTAAACTGCAGGGTTTTTTTAAACTTTACACTATTGACATTTTGAACCAGATAATTCTTTGTTAAGGGCTATCCTGTACATTGTAGGATGCTCAACAGCATTCCTAGTTTCTATAGATGTCAATAGAAATTCACCCCACACCCCAAATTGTGACGAGCAAGAATGTCTCAAGACATTGCCAAACGTCCCCTAATGGGCAAAATTATTCCAGCAGAGAAACACTGCTTAAATTAGAAACTTAGATTCAAAGTTATTGCATAATTTAGGGCAAATCATTGCTTAGGATAATGTACAAATTCACAGCAGTTATAAAACTGAAATACTTTTACATTAAGAAATATACAACTTAACATGCATAAATGTTTTCCAAAATATTCACACTAAAGCAGTATTTTTTTATTTATCGCATCGCCCTTCTAGCAGTGAAAATCAAAAGTGAGAATTCTGAAAACTATATACTACTTTCCCCAAATGAAAGCTTGTCAGGTATGGCAGAATTAGTTAATCAAATTCTATGATTCATCAAAGAATGAGTCCTATACAGAATTGTCATATATATCCTATGTGGACTACTCAACTTTACACAATTCTCCTATAATCTTTAGGATTTCAGCCTATCTTAAATACACCTAATTTCAAATAAGAAATGCTTTTTAAAAAAATAGAGAATAAGCTTCAAGTGCAAAGATATGAGGAAGTTAAGACTGAGAAGTAAGGTTTCTGGATTTACAACAATCCAAGTTTCCTATTTTTAGTAGTCAAAACATATTTTCTATGAGAAATAAAAGGAAATTCAGCACAAATTATATTCTTGGGTGGCATATGAAATAAATTCCACACCTCTGTACTTTTAAGTTACAAAACTTTTATATTCGCAACATTTCAAATATAAACCTCATTACAGTCTATTCAATTATTCAGTCCCATGAAGAAAGCGTTGACTATGGAATCAAAAATAGCAATTAATTAGGAAATCATTTTCTTGACTTTGAAGCAAAATATTAATTTTAAAAGTTAATTATATCTTTTTTGGTTCTTGTATAAAAACTCAAATCAACTTTGTATTTCCTGAGCAATTCGGGAAGTGACACCAAGTAAACGAAAAAATTTGCAGTCACCACTTGTTTCTAGTACGTAGGTCAGATACTTTTTTAAATGGATGTGAGACTTAAGTAGGGAGAAGACTAGCTGAGTATCCTTGAGCCCGTTTTGAACCACATCAGATTCAGTTTTCTCACCGTTTGGAACAAAGATACTGTATTTAACTCTCAGAGAATCAAAAGTACAAAGTAGCAATAAAAAGAGGCTCCCCTCCCCCCAACCCAACCTCCTCCACCCGAAACCTGGCTTCACAACACGCAAGCCCCTCCTCCAACATGGTCTCCACTGTCTCTAGACCCAGGATCCCAGCTCCCACAGAAGCTTCCGCCGGCAGGCAGGCTCCACCCAGGGGTTTACCTCTGACAGTCCCTGAGGTTCTCGGCTTCCCCCGATCAGCCATCGCAACATCAGGGTAAAGCCTCTTGCCAGGCCCAGGCCACAGTCAGCCCGAACTCTGCACTGGCCTCTGCCTCCTCCCACTTCTCAGGAGCAGAGCGCAATGGAGCTGCTAACACTTGCCGTCCCAGAAATGCCCACAGAACGTAGTAATGCAAAGGAGAATCCACAGAAGCAGGAAGATATTTGTCCCCCAGGCGCTGCCGTACCCGCCACAGAGGCTTGGTTTACAGTAGCCACTAGAGGAGCTGTAGCCCAAAGCTGGTGGGGGTAGGGGCGAGACTTCAAAAGCTCTAAGTGAGCAGGCGCAGGGGCGTTGCCCACTTTGTACGCAGAGCTTGGGTAGCTTGAGCGGCCCCTGGTGGATGCGTATGGCACAGCACCTGAGTCCGGCGAGCGGGCGCTTACCAATTAATAGTCCCCTGGCATCCTTACTTGGCTAGGGGACCAGGAGCCCTTCAAGAGTTGGCTGGAGAAAGGGCCGTCCACATCTGGACTAATCCAATGGCACGTGTATACACCATAATAAATCTGGCCAACATTTTGTGTACTATAGTACAGATACTGTTCTGAGGCTTTACATAAATCCTCACAGTAGCCCGACTAGTATAGTCCCTATTTTATAAAGAAACTGAAACTCAGAAAGATTAGGTAGTTTGTCAAAGGCTAACAGCTAGGAAGTGGATACACTGAGATTGGTACCCAATCTCCAAACTCCAAAACTAGTGCTCTTGACTATCCTGTACTATCTAACCCAGAATATCCCTAAAGAATAGAGGACATTTCATCACTCCATTTTGACTACTAGACTTTCTTAGGTAGTCAAAGGGCTATGGTTCTCTACTCTGGCTGCATATCATAATTACCCAATATGTATTTTGAAAAATATATATTCCTGGCTTCTACCTGGATTCATTCAAACAATCTCTATTGTTAGAACATAGGAATCAGCGTTTGGGGAAAATTCCTCAGGTGAGTCATGAGTAGCAAGTTTTCCAAATCACTGGCTTAGGAGCTACTTATAAATATGTCTGTAAATGTTCATACATATATTTGTAATTGTGATTGTTAGGTTTAAATCAGGATACTAGCAGTAAATTCTTAGAGAGAACCTAATACAAGTGTCCCAACCAATACATTAATTCAACAAACATGTATTGGGCACAGATGCATAGAGATTAAAAAAGTAATCACATAAAATTGCTACTTTTTGGATCAAGGCAGAATGTGCTAGACACCAATAAGAGAAGGCCATACATTCTGCTTTAATGTATATTGGTTATGGGCAATTTCCCAATCTAACTGACAGTCCCTAGAGAACTGGGATCTCCTATGATTCATCTTTGTATTCACTTTGAATGCACTTGATAAAGGCACACTCCCAAGGGTCAGGAGAAGGTTGCCCCAAATTGCAGTCTGCATGCAGTTGAAGACAGACTAAAAGAGTAGAGACTAGCCCTGGAAAGGGGGAGAGGGGGAAATCATCTTTAGTGAAACAAAACCCAAGAACACCAGGATTTTAGTCCTGGAAGGACAATCTTCAAGTGAGGCAACATGGTTGCCCAGGTAGCCTAAATTTTATCCTGATTTGCCACATTATTTAGGGGTTTGCCCACTGCCTCATTACTCTGATCTAAGGAATACTCTTCTGGTCTCTAAAGCACTGGTCCAGTGGTGAATAGTTTCTCCCTTGGTTCCTTTTAGGACAGCTGAGAAAGAACCTTATATAAGATTATACTAGACCTCCAGGAAACTCAAGGAGTAGGAAGCATCAGGAATCCATCCCTCTACCTAGATGACAACAATTATACTGTCAGAGACTGTGTGGACTATTTTGGACCTCTGAAGTCTATTTAAAAGCTTTCAGCTTGCAGGGGAAATCTTGGCTAGCATAGGTTCTGGCCAGCATTGTTTCAACCCTGACTGACGAAGCTGCTTCCAGGAGATTTAAAGAAATAGCATGTTTGGGGGTTTTTTCCCCTACTGCCTTTTTCCCCCTCTGGGGAGCCAGAGATGTTAAGGATTAGGACATTCAAAAGCAACCACATGTACAGAGAAATTTAGAAAGTAACCACACATGCCCAGAAAAAGACAGAGGCTCAACTATGACCTAAGGAGACCTTTCACCTAAGACTAATCCCCACCACAGAGACACCTTTCAACAATCAAAAAATAAATAAAATAAAACCCAGCAAATTCTGGGGAAGAGGGACTGAGAAAGAAAAAACAACTCAGCAATAAAAGTAATGAAAGGGTACATCACTACAGACACTGTATACATTGAAATAATAAAATAATATTATAAGTCATACATGAGTTTAAAAACTTCAATGAAATGGACCAATTTCTCAAATATCACAAACAAAACTCATGCAAGCTCAAATGGATAACATAAATAGTTGTATAACCATTAACAAAATTGGATCCAGTTTAAGATGGTCTGTAAAAGAAACTTCCAGACCTTGATGGCAATACTAATGAAAATCCCAGGAGGATTTCTTGTAGATATACAATATGCTTCTGAAACTTATAAAAAGGACAAAGGAACTAGGATATACCAGGTGTACCGGTCAATAATGCAGATTTTGTAAACAAAGAAAACATGATAATTTCAAGAGACACATCAAAAGAGCTTTATTCTAAGTAATGTCCATCGCTAGCTACACATTTCCCCCATCTTTCAGATAATTTGTGGATACTGTCCCAATAGAACTTTTCTTGTTTTGAGGCAAACCATTCAGAGACCCAATTTTCCACTTCTTCATACATTTTGAAGTGCTGCTCAGAAAGTGCATGTGCCATTGATCAGAACAAGTGGTAATCTGAAGGAGCAAGGTCTGGTGAATATGGCAGGTAGATTAATACTTCCCCCAGGCAAGATCTTTTAACGTGTCTTTAACTGGTTTTGAAGTGTGTGATGGTGCATCATCATGAAGCAAAATTACTTTGCCATGTCTTCTGGCACATTCTGGTCATTTTACGATCAAAGCGTGGTTCAAATTGATTATTTGTTGTCAGTAGCGATCAGTATTAACAGTTTCACCTAGTTTTAGAAGCTCATAATACACCACACCTTCTTGATCCCACCAAATGCAGAGCATTGTCTTCTTTCTGAAGCGATTTGGCCTTGCAGTCGATGTTGATGGTTGACCTGGATCAACCCATGATTTTGTGCATGTGGGATTCTCAAAATAAATCCACTTTTCATCGCTAGTCACAATTCGATGCAAAAAAGACTTTCTTTCGTGCTGTTGAAGCAACATTTTACTGATGACTTTTCGGTTTTCCTTTGTCTTTTGTTCAGCTGATGTGGCACCCATTTTCCTTACTTTAAAATCTTTCCCATTGCTTGTAAATGATCAAAAATTGTTTGCTGAGCAACTTTTAATCTTTCTGCAAGTTGTTTTTGAGTTTGACAAGCATCTTAATCCAATAGTGCTTGTAAGTGTTGGTCTTCAAACTTTTTCGGTTGACCTGGATGTTCTTTGTCTTTCACATTGAAATCATCACTTTTAAAGCGTTTAAACCAGCGTTCACAAGTATCTTGAGATGGAGCATGTTCACCATAAGTTTACCGAAGTATATGATAACTTTCAGCAGCACTTTTCTTCAAAATAATGAATTAAAACTTTCCGCAAATGCTCTTTTTTTGGCACAAAATTTGAAATTTTTAAGCGTAAAAATAGCTGTCAATACAACAAAATAGCATACGTATAAAATCGCATATATATCAACATATGTGTAACTTCATCTATTGAAAAAAATCCGCATTATTAACTGGTACAGCTGGTACTGTGAGACATTGTGTTAGAAACCTAGAATACTACTCAAAACTTCAAAATTTTAAAAATAAATAAAATTATTTTAAGTCCTTATAGTACGTGATCTCAAGGAACTTAGATTTTAGATTAGCATTGAGAACATTTTTCACTTATAGAAGAAATAACTGAAGTATAATGGATGATCCCATACAAATTAGTATTGAGAAAATTTAAGAAGTTCTAAGGAAATCTGATTTTAAAATAATCATCAGTGTTCTAGAGATTGGTTACACAATAATGTAAATGTACTTAACATTACTTAACTGTACATTTCATAAGGGCTTACTTGATAAATTTTATATTATGTCTTAAACATTAAAATAGGGAGTGATGTAATTAGCATGGCAGACCAACAGTTTTTTATGGACTTCCCCCAAAAACCATTGCTTTAGACAACCACCCATGGAGGAGAGTGCCTTTGTGGAACTCTGGGCGTCCAGAAGAGAAGCCCCTGCATACTATTGGAGCAAAAACATCCAAGATTATATGCATTCAACAGGGGAGGAAGAGCAGTTTCACTTTATCCACATCACCCCTCTCCCAAGGTAGAATAGCTCAGTGCCAAAAGAGATCTTCTTGGCCCATGATTACTTTCATGGGGAAAACTGAGATCATCTGAAGAAATCCCAGCTTCCTCAGCTGTGCAGGAAATCACCAAAGAGAACCACTTCTTTCTCACCATCCAGAACACTGAGATGTGTGACACAACTGGGAAGTGGCTGGGAGAAGAGCAGCCATGGCTCTCAGAGGGAATCAAAGAAATATGGAGCCTATTAACTGCTTCATGCACTGAATCAGAAAGCCCACCAATGAATTACAGGAAATGTGTAACCTATGGATCCCCCAAACTGGCCCATGTGCACTCCCAATGCTCTGCACACCTCACCCACACCTACAGCTGGCTTTCTCTACATGCATGCCTCTGATAGTGGTGAGAGTGAGGCTTTGCAGACAGTTGGTGAGCATGTGCAAAAAGCCTGCTTGACTACAAAATTGGGAGAAAGCACTTGAACTTGAGCATTCAGCACTGTTCAAGAGAAAATAAACAGAAGGCTGACAACATATAGTCTGGCTTTGCAGGATCAAGAGAAGGCATACAATCTTAAGGTATCCCCCAACCGAAGAGGAAACAAAAAGTGTGGAGCACAAGAATACATAGAAAAGATTAAGGAAAGCCTCAGAATCCCTAACAAGGCTGTCAGAAGGTATTTTTCTTTAAAGCCAGTCAGTAAAGCCTACAGGAGGTGACTCCTTCAAATAAATGCAAGGACAGCAACACAAGACTTCAAGGAACATAAAAAATGACACCACCAAAAGAACACAATAATCTTCCAGTAACTGACTACAGGAAATGAAGATTTTCTATTTGTCCAATAAATAATTCAAAGTAGTTGTTTTATGGATGGAAGTTCAATGAGCTACAAGAAAACACAGAAAGACAACTCAACAAGATCAGGAAAACAATACATGAACAAAATGAGAAGTTTAACCAGGAAATAAAAATTATTTTTAAATCCAAACAAATTCTGGAACTTAAAATAAAATGAATAAAATTAAATAATTAATATAGAACATCAATGACAGGATCAAGCAAAAGAAAAAAAAATTGGGAGGTAGAAGACAGATCATTTTAAATTATTTAGTCAGAGGAGAACAAAGCAAAAAGAATAAGAGTATAGAAAGCCCTTGAAAACTGTGGGATGCCCTTAAGAGAAACAGTGTACATATTATTGTAGTCCCAGAGGAGAAGAGAAGAAAAAAGGAGCAGAAATCTTGACAATATAATAGCTAATGCCCTGGCCTGTGTGATTCAGTTGGTTGAGCATCGTCCCATACACTGAAAGGTTGCTGGTTTGATTCACGGTCAGGACACATGCCTGGGTTGCAGGCTCGATCCCCAGTTGGGGTGCATACAGGAGGCATCCAATCGATGTTTCTCTCTCACGTCAAATGTTTCCCTCTTTCTCTTTCTCCCTTTCTTTCTCTTTCCCTCCCTCTCTGTCTCTCCCCCTCGCCTTCTCTCTCTCTCTCCTTCTCTCTAAAATTAATAAGCATACAGTAGGTCCTCGGGTTATGTTGAAGATCCGTTCCTACGGCATGACATAACGCAATTTTTGCCATAAGTCGGAACCCACCTACATAAGCACCTATGTCACTCACATGGAGCACATACACAGCAGTAATGAAGTGAAACAGTAAAAAAAAAAAAAAAAAAAATTAAAAGAAAGATAACAATTCCTGACCTTTACTTGTGGTAAATAAATAATAAAAAACATAAAGCACATATGTACATACAAGGGTAAATACTGTATTATCAGTATTTATCAGAGATGGCGACGTAACCATGAAATGACTTACATGGAGTCTGACGTAACATGAGGACTGCCTGTATCGTCAGGTGAGGATTTAAAAAAAAAAAAAAAAGGCTGCAGCTGGTTCTCAACAGAAACTTTGCAGACCAGAAGGGACTGGCAAGAAATAGTCAAAGTAATGAAAAGCAAGGACCTACAACCAAGATTACTTTATCCAGCAAAGCTATCATTTAGAATTGAAGGATAAAGACCTTCCCAGATAAGAAAAAGGAGTTCATCACCACCAAATCAGTATTACATAAAATGTTAAAGGGTCTTCTTTGAAAAGAAAAAAAGATTTTAAAAAAATATGAAAAATAAAATGGCAATAAATATATGTCAGTCAACAATTGAATCTAAAAAACAATGTAAACAAACAAGCAGAACAGAAACAGACTCATAGATACAGAGAGCATTTTGACAGTAGCCAGATAGGTGGGAGGATGGGTGAAAAGGGTGAGGAGATTAAGAAGTACAAATTGGTAATTACAGTATAGTCACAGGGCTGTAAAGTACAGCATAGGGAATATAGTCAGCAATATTCTAATAACTACATATGGTGTCATATGGGTGGGAGATTTATCAGGATGATCACTTGATAAGTTATGGAATGTCTAAGCACTGGGGTTTACACCCAAAACTAATATAATAATGTATGTCAACTTTAATTGAAAATTAAAATTATTTTAAATGGAAAAATTAAAAAATAAAGTTGCATACTTATCCAAATATATATTAACATCCCTCATATATATCTATATCAACCACATTTGTTTAGGGGATATCTATGAGAGGGAGAAAAATGGAAATGGAGGGAATGGAGAGATAAAAAGGATAAAATAAAATAAGAGCTTTGAATGGATAATGATGGTAATGTGCTATGAATAGAAAAAAGTCATCAACTCAACCATCTCTTTCTAAGGTCCAAAGAAGCAAAAGAGTAAGGCAATATATAAATATTATTATCATTACTAATCTACAGAACCCTCAGGTCAGTGTGGGGCTCCAGCCACATCTTTAAATCCTACCACATTTATCTTTTGCAGTGGCTACATCCTTATATTATGCTTGTGCTTTCCAAAATATTAAAGAGCTGTTCTCACCAGTACTGCATCTTCCTTTGCAAAACCTATGGAATCATTTTCTGAAGCTGTTAAGCTTCATTAAAGAAATAAGCTCTAAAAAAAAGAAATAAGCTCTACAAATATTATATATATGTGATTTTTGTAAAGCATATTACAGTTACAGCTTTCATATGAATATCACCCTACAAAATGCAATGTAACATTTCTGGGGGAAATTTCAACTACTCCATCTGAATCTAAAGATTCTATTCCAAGAATACAATCTTACCTAATAAAAGAGAAACATGCAAATTAACCATCACTCTGCTATGCCCACAGCCAATCAGAGTGAGTATGCAAATTAACCCAACAAAGATGGAGGTTAATTTGCATATGCAGGTGCTGAACGGAGTGAAGCCTGCTATGAGGGGAAAGGGGGCGGCAGAGGGAACTACTGGTGCTCCAGACAGAAGTGAGGACTTGCCGAGAGCGGGCGAGCCAGGAACGGGGATTTGCCGGCTCCTGGCTGGCTGGGAGTGAAGCCAGGGGAAGGAAGGCCTATTCTTGCACGAATATTATGCAACGGGCCTCTAGTTTTAAATAAAGACCTTTAAAAACTCATTATATCTTTTAAAATTAAATACAGCATTCTTTGCTTTTTTAAAATCATCTCATAAATTAGTAGAATATCATCCTTTGTGAGTCAGAATCTTTATATTTACATAGGTGTAACATAGAAATTATGTTTAAAAGATACAATTCTAGATAACATTCTAGAACAAATTTAATCTATACAATTA
The DNA here is from genome assembly GCF_951640355.1 of Cnephaeus nilssonii. Lineage (NCBI taxonomy): Eukaryota > Metazoa > Chordata > Mammalia > Chiroptera > Vespertilionidae > Cnephaeus > Cnephaeus nilssonii. The sequence continues at coordinate 73,919,357 of NC_137073.1, read as the reverse complement.
TATGTGGGGGGAAATTTTACACAGCCCCCAAAAAATTGAAAGCCAAAGGTAACTGAGCAGAGACTATGAAAAACAGTTTTTAATAAAGCACCTACAAAATTTAAAGTCAAGTAAACATTTATTAAGCATGTAATGTAGGAAAGGCATCGTATAGGAGCAAGGGATACCAACATGAAATAAGGGATAGGCCCTGCCCCCAGGGACCAAAGCCGACAATGAATGATGTTTGCTGGTGGTGACGGGTTTTACTATCACTACTCTCCAGATCAAAAGGAATATTTTGACTGTGTTTATAAAATGTGTACACACTTCAAATAATTTTGAAGTTATATTAGCTGAGTTTGTGAAACCAGTAGTTATGATTTAACTTTAGTATTTTAACTGTTATGAGCAAAAATCAGAGATATTCATGGATTCACTGATTTCTGAGCTTGTTTTAAAGCCATGTTTACTTTTAGCTGGACAAACTCTGAGTCAGGTGATTGCTAAATTACCCTTACAGTCTCAGCTGGACCCAACATCCTTCATTTCTATCCTAAATTGTCCCCTTTATGTTCCATTCTCCTTGAGAAAATTGTTTTAAATTTTTAGCTCTTAATTGTCTAGAGCCAGATTTTCCCACTCCATCTTCCCCTTCTACACATAACACTTCATGCTTGCAAAACACTCAGAGCCTGGGGAGAAAGGTGCTATATCTATGCAAAAGGTGGTTATTATTATTGATGTTTCTCATAAACTCTGAGATTCAGATTGTCAAAAGTAATGTCAGACCCTAAGGTAACAACAATGCTTTCTCTCTTGGAAAGCTATTGCGTTATGTTTACTTTGATGTCAGTTATGTCTGTATTATGCACAAACACCTCCATGTAGGCACAGCTCAGAGGCAAGGATGACTAGCCCAGAGGGCTAATAACAAAGACTTTATTTTCTGCCACATCACTCCAATTAAGTAGTTCCCACAGTGGTTACCCGAGTCACAAAAATACTAGGGTGTTCAACTCAATGACAGGAAAAGGAACAGTTGGCCAAGCTTCAACCATCATCCTGAACGCACAAAACTGTCTTTATTCATTTGTCTGATCTTTGCCAGCCACCAATATTAATGAATAGCTGCCAGATGACAAGACCAAACTGTCTCTGTTCATGGATTAGAGTATTATGTTATAGGCTCATCAGCAGAAGTTTAAATTATGAAAATGGAAACAAATGAAGCCCACTTTCTAGGCCTGCCTGCCCAGCTCTTATAAGACCAGTTTAGTTCTACTGAGAAATGGGTCAGTGCGTATTTTATTTTCTTTCATCTGCCTTTAAAAGGATAAATAATTCCACAATCAACATTTGTTCAAGGATTTCACTATCAGTAAACTTAAGTCATCAAGGTCTGAGCCAGAGAAAGTTGCAAGTGATTGGTCTAATCAGTTTCCCATTCCTTGGAATATACAAAAGAATTCCAAAACACATAAAGAACTTGTACAACTCAACACCAGGAAGACAAACAACCAAATTAAAAAGTGGGCAAAGAACCACACTTCTCCAAAAAGGACATATAGATGACAAATAGACATATGAAAAAAAATGCTCAATGTCACTAATCATCAGAGAGATGCTAATTAAAACCACAATGAGTTATCACCTCACACTTGCCAGAATGGCTACCATTCATAAATAAAAAAATGACAAGTGCTGGTGAGGATGTGAAGAAAAGGGAACCTTAGTGCACTGTTGGTAGGACTGCAAGCTGGTGCAGCCACTGTGGAAAGCAGTATGGAGTTTCTTCAAAAAGTTAAAAATGAACCGCCTTTTGACCCAGCGATCCCACTTCTAGGAATACATCCTAGGAATCCTGAAACACCAACCAAAAAGAGTATGTTCATAGCATTTTTACAATAGCCAAGATTTGGAAACAGCCCAAGTGCCCATCAGTAGATGAATGGATGAAAAGGATGTGGTACATTTACACAATGGAATAATATGAAGCTGTAAAAAAGAAGGAAATCTTACCTTTTGCGACAGCATGGGTGATTATTATGCTAGATGAAATAAGTCAGTCAGAGAAAGACAAATACCCCATGGTCTCACTTATATGTAGAATTTAATGAACAAAATAAACTGACAAGATAGAAACAGAAGCATGGATACATGGAATAGACTGCCAGCTGTCAGAGGAGATGGGGGAGAAGGGAACTAGATGAAAGGAGGTGAATGTATTTGTCAAAGAACATATATGCATAGCCCATAGACACAGGCAACAGCGTGGTGGTGGCCAGAGGGAAGGAAAGGTGAGGGCTGGGTAGAGATAGGCAAAGGTGGGGGGAATAGGGATATCTGTAATACTGCAAACAATACAAATAAAGTTAAAAATTATTTGTTTTGTTACTCCAAAAATTCTCATTTACTATGTACACATACAAGTTGGTGCTAGCCTATGAGAAAAATTATAGACAAAAGTTGAAATTATCTTTCTACAAATTCGTTCCAGAATGTCTTTCCTGGTCAAGTTAATCTGCCTCTTCAATGTTCCGTTTAACAGCAGTACTTCTCAAACTTCAATGGGCATAAGAATCAACTGAGCATCTTGTTAAAATGCAGATCTACTGAGTCAAACAGATCTGGGGTGGAGTGAGGCTTATTCTGCCTTTCTAATAAGCAAACCAGGTTATGCCCTTGCTGCTAGTCTGTGAGTAGCACTTTAAATAGCAAGGTTTTAGATGGATTATTTTCTAGTATTAATAGAGAGGCAATACAGTACACAGAACTGGGTTTGAACTCTGGCTATGGTGCATGAGACAAGTTACTTAATCTCTCTAAGCCTTGCTTTCTTATGAGGATAATAATACTTCAAAGAGTTGTTCTAAAATTAGCACAGTACTTAATATATAGTAACAGGCAAAAATACACCAATATAACAATAATAATCTATAATAATAAAAGCATAATATGCTAATTAGAATGACAGCCAGACGACCTTCCAGACATCCTTCCAGATGTCCTTCCAGATGACCTTGTGGACGAAGCCATGGCTGCGAGGGCCAAGCCCCTTGCACGAATTTCGTGCATTGGGCCTCTAGTCTATATATATAGCAAGCCATGGTCTGTAATATCCAAAACAACTGAATGGACGACCGAACACCGAAAGTTAGTCCTGTAGTCAGTGCTGGAGCGACCCAGCACTGACTGTGGAGGGGGCTGCGGATCAGGCCCAGAGAGAGGCCTAGAGAGAGAAGCAGGGTCTGATCCGCAGTCTCCGGGGCAGCTGTTGATAAGTCCTTGCCTCTCTTTCTCTCCGGGCCTGGCCAGCAGCCTCTGCCCTGCCTCTCTCATCAGGCCCAGAGATAGGCCCGGAGATGTTGACTGGCATAGAAACCCACCAATCATAACCAAATCTGGGTGAACTGCAAGGAGCCAATGGCTGCCTAGGAGGTGGAGCTTTTGACGCTGACTGGCATAGAAACCGATCAATCAGAACCTAATCTGGGTGAACTGCAAAGGCAGAACCTAAGGTGGGGGCTGAGGAGGGGTTTTAAGGGCAACAGCTGTTTGGTGTAAGGTGTAAGAAGGTGGTTCAATGTTTTAATGACCGTTTTGGCAGTATAGTGCATATGGCTGGCTATCAGTCCAGATATAGGAATTATGTATTTTTGTCTGCCAAGAGCATCTCCTCCTGATGAAAAAGGCTCCCCTCCCCATTTAAGCAATCCTATCCTAAATAATCTACCTACACTAATAAAAGGATAATACGCTAATTAGACCGGGTCAACCAGCCATCTTCTGGATGCCCAACTTCCTTCTGGACAAAGCCATGGTGGTGGGGGCTGAGGCAGAGGCAGTTAGGGGCGATCAGGCTGGCAGGGGAGGGCAGTTGGGGGTGAGATCCGGCCAGCAGGGGAGGGCGGTTAGGGGTGATAGGCAGGCAGAGGCAGTTAGGGGCGATCAGGCAGGCAGGGGAGAGTAGTTAGGGGTGAGATCAGGCAGCAGGGGAGGGAAGTTAGGGGCGATCAGGCAGGCAGGCAGAGGAGTTAGGGGCAATCAGGCAGGCAGGCAGAGGAGTTAGGGGCAATCAGGCAGGCAGGCAGGTAAGCAGTTAGGAGCCAACAGTCCCAGATTGAGAGAGGGATGTCTGACTGCTGGTTTAGGCCCGATCCCACGGGCAGTTGGACATCCCCCAAGGGGTCCCCGATTGGAGAGAGTGCAGGCTGGGCTGAGGGAACACCCCCACCCCCCTGTGCATGAATTTCATGCACCGGGCCTCTAGTCCTATATAATAAAGAGCTAATATGCTAATTAGAACAGATGGTGGAACAACCTTCCAGAATGACCAGTGGGTGGAGCCATGGCACTGCAAGGCAGCCAGGCCACGAGGTGAGCCCCTTGCAAGAATTTCATGCATTGCGCCCCTGGGTCCGGGTGAGGCTGAATCCTGGGTCTGGGCGAGGCCGTGCGCCCCTGGGTCCGGGTGAGGCTGAATCCTGGGTCTGGGCGAGGCCGTGCGCCCCTGGGTCCGGGTGAGGCTGAATCCTGGGTCTGGGCAAGGCCGTGCGCCCCTGGGTCCGGGTGAGGCTGAATCCTGGGTCCGGGCGAGGCCGCGGGCCCCTGGATCCGGGTGGGCCTGGCCCCCGGGTCCGGGCGAGGCCGCGGGCCCCTGGAGCCGGGTGGGCCTGGGTCCCGGGTCCGGGCGAGGCCGCGGGCCCCTGGAGCCGGGTGGGCCTGGGTCCCGGGTCCGGGCGAGGCCGCGGGCCCCTGGAGCCGGGTGGGCCTGGGTCCCGGGTCCGGGCGAGGCCGCGGGCCCCTGGAGCCGGGTGGGCCTGGGTCCCGGGTCCGGGCGAGGCCGCGGGCCCCTGGAGCCGGGTGGGCCTGGGTCCCGGGTCCGGGCGAGGCCGCGGGCCCCTGGAGCCGGGTGGGCCTGGGTCCCGGGTCCGGGCGAGGCCGCGGGCCCCTGGAGCCGGGTGGGCCTGGGTCCCGGGTCCGGGCGAGGCCGCGGGCCCCTGGAGCCGGGTGAAGCAGTGCCCCGGGTCCGGGCGAGGCCGCGGGCCCCTGGATCCGGGTGAAGCAGTGCCCCGGGTCCGGGCGAGGCCGCGGGCCCCTGGATCCGGGTGAAGCAGTGCCCCGGGTCCGGGTGAGGCCGCGGGCCCCTGGATCCGGGTGAAGCAGTGCCCCGGGTCCGGGTGAGGCCGTGGGCCCCTGGATCCGGGTGAAGCAGTGCCCCTGGATCCGGCCGAGACCAAACCAGAGGGAGTCGGACCTGCATTACCACCATTTGTCCACCATCCAGAGCTGAGGGGTCAGTGCCGACATGTACTCATAGGGAACTGGTGGACATTGATATTGGGTCTCAAAAGAACTGTTGGTCCAGTAAGAAACTCACTACAGACTGATTCATTTGCCTGTCAGCATAACTATTATTGCTCGTCGCACATTCAATTCTTATAAGTATATCTCTAGTGACACATGATCTCGCTCATCTAGGGGAAATGATGAACAACATAGACTGATGAACAAGAACAGAACCAGAAACAAGGAGGCATCGATCGGACTATCGGGCCTCAGAGGGAGGATAGGGGAGGGTGGGGGGAGGGGGGAGAGATCAACCAAAGGTCTTGTGTGCATGCATATGAGCCTAACCAATGCTTAAGTTCAACAGAGGGTTGGGGCATCCAAGGGGAGGGGTGTGGGATGGGAATGGGGGGATGAGGACAAATATGTGACACCTTAATCAATAAAGAAATTTAAAAAAAAAAAAAAAGAATTTCATGCATTGGGCCTCTAGTAATAATAATCTACCTAATAAAAAAGTAGCATGCTGCTGAAACCGGTTTGGCTCAGTGGATAGAGCGTCAGCCTGCGGACTGGGAGGTCCCGGGTTCGATTCCGGTCAAAGGCATGTACCTTGGTTGCGGGCACATCCCCAGTGGGGAGTGTGCAGGAGGCAGCTGATCAATGTTTCTCTCTCATCGATGTTTCTAACTCTCTATCCCTCTCTCTTCCTCTCTGTAAAAACTCAATAAAATATATATATATTTTTAAAAGTAGCATGCTAATTGACCGTACAGTCGTGACGCCCACCAGCCAATCAGGAGTGAGTATGCAAATTAACCCAACAAAGATGGCAAGTTAATTTGCATATGCAGGCGCCCAGAGGCCAGGGATAAGGCGGGACACTTGCATTGTCACCATGGCGACAACACAGGTGTTCTGCACCACCCCAGCTGCTCCAGGCCTCTGGGCAGCGTGGGAAGGCGGAAAGGTGGCTCCGGCCAGAGCAAAGGCGATGCCAAGCAGCCAGGGGAAGGAAGGCCCATTCTTGCATGAATCTTCATGCATCTGGCCTCTAGTAACAATAATAATGATGATGGCAGCAATAATATCAATATTAATATTCAGGTTAGAAGGATATCCTCATAAACCCAATTTGGATCCAATGAGACCTCCTGACAGCTTGGCAGACAGGACTTTAAAATGGTACCTAACCAGCCCCTCAAAAGAAAACTTTTATAGTCTAAGATTAATCTCCTTCTAGTGGAAGGGAAATAAGTGTAGGTTCTTTTCCCTACATAACTGGGTCTTTAAAACATGACCATAGTATGTATAACAAAAAAGATAAAACACAAGTAAAACATAAGCAATCTTTAAGACTACCTGCTAGCCTGCCTCAACCCAATGAGGAAGAAAAAGGGAAGGTAACCAGCAAAGAGGGAACTGATTATGGCATCTCATCCCTCCTGACAGAATTCTCCATATTCTGTAAAACTGGTGGGGATGGGGTCAGGTGTCACTTTAGCAGCTGGCAGGACCCCATGGAAGGAGAGTTACCTGAATGATTCTGTGGACATATCTCAGCAGGTACAATAGCAGCACCACCAAGATCCCCAACTGGTCTCGTTGCCTCTAACTGCCCCAGGGAAATGTCAAAGAATCTCATTTTTTAAATCTCAACTCTTGCAACTTTTCTTGAATGGCTAGACATTTAGAGGCCATACTACCCAGGCTCAAGTAAGCCAAAAATCCTTTTTAAATATACTGCTAAGAGCTACCAATATTCTTACATTTCAAATTCAGTTTTATGTCTAAATTCAATCTGCTATATTACAATCAAGTTGTATAAAAAACCTGTTTCACATTTAATGCCTATGTGCTTCAACTAATGAAGGAGATTGTTTTGACAACTGAAAGAAAAATCGTGTTACAAACTAGCATATGTAAAAGAATCCAAAGCTCTGGGGGAAAAAATATTTCCAGGACTTCTACTAGTAAAGATCCTGAGATTACCACAACAATCACAATCTTTATAAAGTTTTCGGTGGTTCTCTAAAGGTTATACACTAGAAGAATACAATATCTCAAGTCAACATATCTAAATGATATTTTTTAATAATTAAAGTTTTTCATACTTCATTACCCAGCAATCCTTATTTCTAAGAATGTTCTTATAAGAAAAAAAGGGGAGAACGCATATCAACAAACTTCATGACCATAGTATGAATAACAAAAAGAAACCAAAATACTGGGGAAAACCTTAAAGTTAACAAGTGAAAGGTGAAGAAAAATAATATATCAATTCAATGGAATATAATGCAGCTATTACTAGTTTCATCTCTTACAGTACTCTATTTATACAATGAGAATAGCAAATTCATAGGATTGTTGCAAGAAATAGCTCATACTTCATGACTCAAAACGGAAAAGAAGATATAAACAATATAAATGTTTTTCATTTGGTTTAACATTTACATTTGTGAATACATCTATAGAGGAGGCCCCACACTCAATATCTACATTAGATAATTTACTAAATTATATGCCCCGTGATAATTTTGAACCAAAGTATCTATCACAGGTACAGAAATGATTTTACATCACTATGAATACTATTAAGAATGACTATAGCCCTAACCGGTTTGGCTCAGTGGATAGAGCGGCAGCCTGCGGACTGAAGGGTCCCAGGTTCGATTCTGGTCAAGGGCATGTACCTTGGTTGCTGGCACATCCCCAGTAGGGGGTGTGCAGAAGGCAGCTGATCAATGTTTCTCTCTCATCGATGTTTCTAACTCTCTATCCCTCTCCCTTCCTCTCTGTAAAAAATCAATAAAATATATTTAAAAAAAAAAAGAATGACTATAACCTTCACTTTTTTAAATAAATCTTTATTGTTCAGATTATTACAGTTGCTCCTCTTCTCCCCCCTCACCCCCCCATAGCTCTCCTCCACCCGGTTTCTACCCCACTCCATGCCCTTACCCCCCCTGCCACTGTCCTCATCCATAGGTGTAAGATTTTTGTCCAATCTCTTCCAGCACCCCCCACACTCCCTTCCCCCACCCTGAGAATTGTCAGTCCACTCCCTTTCTATGCCCCTGATTCCATTATATTCACCAGTTTATTCTGTTCATCAGATTTTTTATTCACTTGATTTTTAGATTCACTTATTGATAGATATGTATTTGTTGTCAGTTGTTGATAATTTTTATCTTTACCTTTTTCTTCCTCTTCTTAGAGAATACCCTTCAGCATTTCATATAATACTGGTTTGGTGGTGATGAACGCCTTTAACTTTTTCTTGTCTGTGAAGCTCTTTATCTGACCTTCAATTCTAAACGATAGCTTTGCTGGGTAGAGTAATCTTGGTTGTAGGTTCTTGCTATTCATCACTTTTTATATTTCTTGCCACTCCCTTCTGGCCTGCATAGTTTCTGTTGAGAAATCAGCTGACAGTCGTATGGGCACTCCCTTGTAGGTAACTGTTTTTTTCTTGCTGCTTTTAAGATTCTCTCTTTGTCTCTTGCCCTTGGCATTTTAATTATGATGTGTCTGTGGTCCTCTTTGGATTCCTTTTGTCTGGGGTTCTCTGCACTTCCTGGACTTGTAAGTCTATTTCTTTCACCAGGTAAGGGAAGTTTTCTGTTATTATTTCTTCAAATAGGTTTTCAATATCTTGCTCTTTCTTCTTCTGGCACCCCCATAATTCGGATGTTGGTACACTTAAAGTTGTCCCAGAGGCTCCTTACACTATCTTCATATTTTTGGATTCTTTTTTCTTTTTGCTTTTTCGGTTGGGTGTTTTTTGCTTCTTCGTATTTCAAATCTTTGACTTGATTCTTAGGATCCTCTAGTCTGCTATTGGATCTCTGTATATTATTTTTTATTTCAGTCAGTGTATGCTTAATTTCTGATTGGTCCTTTTTCATATCCTTGAGGGTCTCACTAAATTTCTCAGAGGTTTCTAGAAGATTTTTGAGTAACCTTATAACTGTGGTTTTGAACTCTATATCCAGTAGTTTGCTTTCCTCCATTTCTTTCATTTTGGACTTGTTTCTTTGTCTCCGCATTTTGGCTGCTTCCCTGTGTTTGTTTCTATGTACTGAGTAGCTGCTAAGTCTCCTTGAGTTGATAGAGTGGCCTTGTGTGGTTGGTGTCCCATAGGGCCCAGTGTCTCAGTCTCCCCAGTCACCTGAGGTGGACGCTCTTGGTGCACCCCTTTGTGGGCTGTTTGCACAGTCTTGTTGTAGTTAACCCTTGATTGCTGTTGGTATCACTGGGAGGAATTGACCTCTAGGCCAGTGGTTGGCAAATGGCGGCTCGCAAGCCACATGCGGCTCTTTGGCCCCTAGAGTGTGGCTCTTCCACAAAATACCGTGGCCTAGGCTAGTCTATTTTGAAGAAGTGGCGTTAGAAAGAAGTTTAAAAAATTTGGCTCTCAAAAGAAATTTCAATCGTTGTACTGTTGATATTTGGCTCTGTTGACTAATGAGCTTGCCGACCACTGCTCTAGGCCAATTGGCTGTGATGACCAGCTCTATCTACACTGGAAGAGCTACTGTGCAGGAGACACCCTAATGGGCAGGACTTGCTTAAGTGGGGCTTTGGTGCTCACTGAGTCTGCCCCTTGAGTGTGTCTCTTATGGATGTGAAGAGTTGTAATCCAGTATGGTCTCACTCTGACCCCTGGGTACACTGGCTCTTGGATCTCCAAGGAGGTGCAAGGTCAGTCACCGTCTGGGGCCACCCAGCAGGAGCTACAGAGACATCTGCAGATTCCTCCTCTTTGTATGGGGTTTGGAAGTGCCCAGACGAGACCCAGCTGTGAAGCAAGGCCACTGCTGCTGCCGGGCCTTGGGCCTTCTTTTGGAATCTCTGACCCAGCTGCAGTTTGACAGGTTTTAGGCAAAACCATTCATATGCAAAAGCCAATGAGCACAGCTTGGGTGGGGTTCTAAATTGGATGGGACGAGGGTCTTTGGGAATCACCAGAGGGGAGCAAAGAGCAATGGCTGCAGGTCAGCCCTGAACCAGAGAAGTCCCTGGTTCTCCGCGTCCTGCGCCCCCGTGCAGGAACAATGATTGCTGCGAGCACCTCTAAGAGTAAGCCACCCTCACGTTCCTGTCCCGATGCCAGACAGCCCAGTTTCTCCCCGTATGTGCCTGGGTTCCCCAGAGTCTCTCCCGGAACTGGAGTTCAGAGCAAGTGGGAGCTTGTATCTCCCTCCCAGTTAAAAGAGCAGCACATCCAGGTGCCAGCACTTTCTGTGCCTCCACACCTCTTACCAGTCTCAATGCGCTTTCTTCACTTCTCTAGTTGTGGAACTTCCACTCAGCCAACTTTCCCACGGTTCTGGATGGTAGTTGTTCTGCCGTTTAGTTGTGGTTTTGATATGGTTGTGAGAGGAAGCAAGTATAGGTGATTACCTATGCCGCCATCTTGGTTCTCCTATACCCTTCACTTTAATTGCCTTCAAAAGAAAAATGAGCCCTAGCTGGTTTTGCTCAGTGGTTAGAGCTTTGGATTGTGGACTGAAGGGTCCCTGTTTCAGATTGTGGACTGAAGGGTCCCTGTTTCGGATTGTGGACTGAAGGGTTTCTGCTTCGATTCCAGTCAAGAACACATGCCCGGGTTGTGGGCTCAATCTCCAGTAGGGGGCATGCAAAAGGCACCCAATCAATGATTCTCTGTTATCACCGATGTTTCTATCTCTCTCTCTCTTTCTCTCTGAAATCAATAAAAATTTAAAAAAAAAAAAAAAAAGAAAAATGAACTTCCATTTCTAGAAGTATGGTGAGCTAGATATATGCCTGGCCTGCTAATAAAAGTATTAAAATGCTAGTTAAAGAATCAAAACTTCCTTTTTAAAGGCATTAATGACCTAGAAAGATATTAAAGAATATTCAAAAGTAAAAAATTAAGTGAATATGAGAATCCAGAGAGTAAATGTAGCACTGAAATCCTCTCTTGAGAGTATATAACTAATTAAATCACCTTGAGCTTAGATTCCACAGCCTCCTAGGAGTTGAGACGGAGGAGAAAAAGACCATGGCCTGCTCAAGATATAAAGCATAATAAGTGATTCCCCCCATAAAGATAAGACCACAAAGTGATACACCTTTCATGTAATAATATACTAAAAATGATATTAAAAATCATCCCTATTCTGCCTTGGCCAGGTGGCTCAGTTAGAGCATCACCCCGTACACCAAAAGGTTACGGGTTTGATTCCCTGTCAGGGAATATACCTAGGTTTTGGGTTTGATCCCTGGTTGGGGTGCATACAGGAGGCAACTGATCGATGTTTCCTTCACATAGATATTTCTCTCTCTCTCTCTAAAAATCAATTTTAAAAAAACACATATCCTTAGGTGAGGATAAAAAAAAAAAGTAACACCAAATGTTGGCAAGGATGCAAAGAAACTGGCTCACCCACGTATTACTGATGGGAATGTGAAATAGTACAATCACTTTAGAAAACAGTTTGACAGGTGTTTTTTTTTAAGCTAAACATGTAACTATCATACAACCCACTGTCTTCTTGGGCATTTATGCCAGGGAAATGAACATTATATTCACACAAAAACCTAAACATGAATGTTTACAGCAACTTTATTTGTAATTGCTAAAAAACTGGGATCAGCAGGTGACTAGTTAAATAGTAGTATGCACATGCCATGGAAATGGAATACTATTAGGCAATCAAAATGAAAAGACTATTGATAAACAGCTTGGATGAGTCTCTAGGGAACTATAATGAGAAAAGAAACAATCCCAAAAAACTCATCTTGTATAATTCCATTTATATAAAATTTTAGAAATTACAAAATTTCAGAAATGGAGGACAGATTAGTGAGGACCAGATGGCAAAAAGTGGTAAAGAAAGGGAGGAAGGGTGTATCTATAAAAGGCAACAGGAGAGATCCTTGTGGTGTTAAAATGTTCAGTATCTTAAAAAATGGTAATAGATACATGACCCTATAGGTGATAAAAGTATATATACTGAACACACATACACACATACAATTAAAACTAGGTAAACCTGAATAAAAACAATGGCTTACATTAATTTCTTGGTTGTAATATTATACTATAGTCTTGCAAAAGGTTACAATTAAGGGAAAGTGTTCAAGGAATCTCTCTGTATTATTTCTTACAATTGCATGTGAATCTACAATTATCTAAAAAAAAAAAAAAAAAGGCATTACAAAAGTGCCTAGAAAAAAAAACTATAACAATATGTAAGATCCTTATGGAGAACATATAAAATTTTGTTGAAACTAAAGAACCAAATAAATAGAGATATATCTTATACTCATGGATTGGAATACTTAAGTTCATAAAGATGTAAAGATTCAATGCTAATTGAAAATCCTTTAAACAAGATTTCTTTATAGAAATAGGCTGATTCTAAAATTTATATTTAAAGGGCCAAGAATAGCCTATACACTTTTAAGGAAGTAAAATAAAGTGAAGAGCTTTGTCTTACCAGAGATTAGATGGTATATCATAAAGTTAGAACAATTAAGACAGTGATGTTGGCACACAAATAGATAAAATACCAGCATAATAAAACAGCCCATAAACAGGCCTTATTTTTTTTTCTTTTTTAATATATTTTTATTGCTTTCAGAGAGGAAAGGAGAGGGAGAGAGAGATAGAAACATCAATGATGAGAGAGAATCATTGATCGGCTGCCTCCGGCACATCCCCCACTGGGGATCAAGCTTGCAACCATGGCATGTGCCCTTGACTGGAATCAAACCCAGGACCCTTCAGTCCACAGACCGATGCTCTATCCACTGAGCCAAACCAGCTAGGGCGAAACAGACTTTATTTTTGACAGAAGTGACATTGCACATTGTATGGAAAAGTTAAGATAAAAAGTTGTTTATCAAAAGATGCTATAAAAAGAGTTAAGTAGATAAACTATACCCTGGGAGAAGTCATTTGTAATACCCTCTAAGGGGCCAAAAACAGTTGTACCCAGAATATATAAAGAACTACAATAAATCAGTAAGAAAAAGACATATGACCTATTAGAAAGAAAACCTGAACAAGCATTTCACAAAGAAACAGTACAAGTAGCCAAAAGCATAAAAAGATGAAAGATGCTCACAATAACATTTCACATCTGCCAAGTTTGCAAAATTTTTAAATTCTGACAATACTTACGTGTTAATGGGAGGCACTAGAATATATGCACTGCTTGTGGTATACATTATTATAATCACTTTGGAAAACAATTTGACATTACCTAGTATAGTTGAAGACATGTGTAATTCCACTCCTAGGCATCCTACATAATAAAATGGTAATATGTAAATTACCATCACTCCGCTACGCCCACGATTGGGCCAGCAGGAGGCGCAGGGGGCGGGACTCAGGGTGGCCGGGGTAGCTGATTGGGCCAGCAGGACGCTGAGCCGGAGGCTTTCGGAAGGCCTGGTGCACCGGCGGACAGACAGCCAGCCGGCTCCCCCGCGATCAAAAGCCAAAGCGGGGGAGCTGTCTGTCTGTCTGCGCCGGCACAAGGCCTTTCGAAAGCCTCCGCCGCGCCAGAGGCTTTCGGAAGGCCTGGGGCACCAGCGGACAGACAGCCAGATGGTGCACCAGGTGCATGATTAAATCATGCACTGGGCCTCTAGTGTACCTAAGAAAACTCTTCCACATATGCACCAAAATACATGTATAACAATATTCATAGTATAGCGGTACTATTCATAATAAAGAAAATAGCAAGTAGACCAAATGTTTACTAAAACTAGAATGAATACATTGTGGCATATTCATACAATGGAGTACTATATGTCAGTGAAAAAGAATGACATGTGGTAGAAGCAATAAAGTCACAAAGAATATATACAGTATAATTCTCTTTATATACAAACATGCATAAGTAAAATATTTAGAAAAAAATATATGTTAAAACAGTGAGTAAAAGGAAGCAAATGAAAACTCCAAGTCATTATAATGGTTACCTCTAAGTAAAGAGGGAAGAGATGGGTACACAGGATAATTCAAATTTTCTTTTAAAACAATTTTTTTAATGAGGGCCCTGGCTGGGTATCTCAGTTGGTTATAGTGTTATCCTGATATGCCAAGGTTATGGGTTTGATCCCCAGTTAGGGCACATACAAGAATCAACCAATGAATGATAAATAAGTGAAACAAAAACATTGATGTCTGTCTCTCTCTCCCCCTCTTACTCTCTCTTTCTAAAAAAAAAAAAAAAAATAGGAGTAGGCTTATAAGTAATCATCAAAATTTTATTCTTTAGACTTCAATGTATTCTTAATATTTAACATAAAAAAACTTGTTATAGAGACAAATCTCGAATCCTTTTTGTTGAGGAAAGGAAATTTTACCATAGTTACATTTTAGTGAATTATGAGATATATCAGTGAGTGTAAAACAAAACAAACAAATAAAACACGGAAAAGAATTAAAGGGAATTGAAAGTAGAAAATAATCTTACAGAAATGTTAGGCAACAGCTACACAAAGGGCCTATGGAAGCAGAGCAGATTTGTGCATTCACCAGAAGAGCCTCACTTACCTCTACTATGTTCCCCAGAAGACCAGGCCCTACTTATTTTTTACATCATTAGCATTCTTAGGATGGGCTGAAGTTACTTCCAATTTTAAAATGACCCTGGATCATTTACACTGATTATTAAGAACCCTGTATATGATTAATAAATCTGCTGCATAAAGAAATAAGCTTATTTCTAACAAAGATGGTCCTTGGCATGAATCTACTATTTATACTGTTGCTGTGAGTTTATTCCACAAACTACTTCTCTAAATAACACAGTGTAGTCTCAGGATTGCTTGGCCAACCCTTAAACTCAGCAATAAATTGCCTGGTAAACTAAAATGCAAGACATGAATTCCTTAGTAAATAATGAATGTGACGACTTTCCTCCTTTCAAATAATGAAGTCACTAAAAATATATTTTTCTGTATTTTCCAAAGGAAAAACTTAATTTTTAAAGTTTAACAGAAAACTGGGGCTAAGGTCCCCCTAGGGAATCAAATATATACATTGCTTTTGGTAAAAGGGTCTGTGAGAATTATTCTTCTTTTTTAAAAGACCAGGAATAAATAACAGAGAACATGTATTGAGTTGTTGTGTTTGTATTATAATTGAAGACAATGGTGTGCTTTGATTTGTAGCATATACCAATTTCTACAGTATGAATACTTCCACTATGGCCAATTTCAATTTACCAATGTGATGTTACTAAATGTGGAAAAAGAAATACACTAGAGTACATCATTATCTAGTATTTTCACCATACAGATACAATAAATAGGAGTAAATGATCTTAAGAGCATAGACAACAATAAAAAATGTAGCACGCCGAAACCGGTTTGGCTCAGTGGATAGAGCGTCGGCCTGCGGACTCCAGGGTCCCAGGTTCGATTCCGGTCAGGGGCATGTACCTTGGTTGCGGGCACATCCCCAGTCGGGGGTGTGCAGGAGGCAGCTGATCGATGTTTCTCTCTCATCGATGTTTCTAACTCTCTATCCCTCTCTCTTCCTCTCTGTAAAAAATCAATAAAAAAAATGTAGCACAATAATTAGAATGTAATATTTGAGGATTTACCCTTGTTTTTAGTATTTATTTTAATGTAAGTTTATATAATTTTATTTTTAATAATTACTTGTTTAACAATAAGCTGGCAAAATTCTTGGAAGTTTGCTATAGCCTAGCATTGATCAGACTACACTCTAGGCCAGTGATGGCGAACCTATGGCACACGTGTCAGCACTGACACGCGTAGCCATTTCTGATGACAGCAGCCGCTGAGGCGGCCGCATGCCGAGGATGAAACATTTGCTGCTCCTGAGGATGAAACATTTGCAACTAGAGTCTTGGAGTAACTCCAAGACTCTAGTTGCAAATGTTTCATCCTCCCCTATTAGACACTTTGTGCCGGAGGTCTGTAGGCCAAAACAACAGAAGCATCTAGTTCTGGGACTTCCGGTTAAGCCGGGATCTTTGCCCTCACTTCTGCCGGCAGAGCAGGGAGCAGCAGAACGCAGCGGGGGACGCATCTCTGGGGGCCCTGCCATTACCAGTAACCAAATAACAGTTAACCACAGCAACCATTATCTACTGTTCTGGGGTGTCATGGATTTCTAATCCATCATTACTGAGATAAGTGAGGGGGAGGCTGGGAGAGGCGAAGGTTTGTGGCATGCTATGGGTGCTGTTTCCCGCAATTAGAAATAGCGGCAGCCATTTTAATTCACATAAGGAACACCATCTTGCTCCATAGTGCAGACTCCATTTCACCACTATTACTGTTGTGCATCCTTATTAACCCCTATTTCTGCTTATTAACCCTGCCCTTTCCTAAAAGACAGTTATATGCACCATTTTGTGGTTAGTTAGGCTAGTTAACCCCTAATTGCCTGCAGGCCTAACAAGCTATCTATAATTCTATCTTCTGTCACTGCCCCCCTGATGGAGAACCCAAAAAATAAAAAACTAAGGTTAAGGAAGTGGTAATAGCAGTGGCCGACCCTTTCAAGAGACATGGACCAAGATGTATGGCTTTATAGAAAAAAATGGCAGATCATTTTGCGTTCTATGTACTGAAACGGTAGTAAGCAGAACGTGGAATATAAATAGACATTTTGAAACTTGCCCTAGCCGGTTTGGCTCAGTGGATAGGGCGTTGGCCTGTGGACTGAAGGGTCCCGGGTTCAATTCCGGTCAGGGGCGTGTACCTTGGTTGCGGGCACATCCCCAGTGGGGGGTGTGTAGGAGGCAGCTGATCGATGTTTCTCTCCCATCGATGTTTCTAACTCTCTATCCCTCTCCCTTCCTCTCTGTAAAAAATCAATAAAACATATTTTTTTGGAAAAAAAAATGAAACTAATCATTCCCAGCTCTTGGAAAAAAGTGAGGATGAAAGGAAGGAATACATTTCCAGGCAGCTACACCTTTATAAGAGCCAATCTAATTCCATCCTTAAATTTATGAAAGGCTCTACAAATTTAACATCTGCAAGTTTGAGCATTGCTCACTCCATAGCTCAGCATGGAAAAGTGCTCAGTGAGGGAGAATTTATTAAAGAAACTCTCCTAAGATGTGCACCAGTTCTATTTCACGATATGCAGAATAAAGATGCAATTATTAAGAGAATATCTGAGTTACCACTCAGTAGAAATATCATAAAAGACCGAATAATGAGACTGAACACAAACGTACAACATCAATTAAAGAGAGACATAAGGAAGTGTAAATATTTTTCAATCTCTCTTGATGAAACTACTGATGTCACATCACATGCTCAGTTGGCCATTATTGGTCGATATTCTGATGGTCTCACAATGAGAGAAGAGTTGATAAAGTTAGTATCAGTGTCAACAAGTAAATCAGGAAGCGAAATATGTAAGGTTGTTATACAAACATTCCGTGACCTAAGCATTGATATCTCTAAAGTTGTGTCAGTGACGACAGATGGGGCACCAAATATGGTGGGGGAAAAAGTCGGATTTGTCAAATTGTTTACAGAAGCTATTGGACATCCGATTGTGCCTTTTCATTGTATTATCCATCAGGAGGCTTTATATGCCAAGCAAGGCAGGATTCACTGACTTAAACGACTTAATGTCAGTTGTTACAAAAATAGTTAATTTAATAGCTGCTCGCCCCCTTCACAAGCGAGAATTTTCGGCACTTTTACTGGAGGTTGATTCCACCTACAGTGGACTGCTGATGTACTATAATGTAAGATGGCTGAGCCGAGGCAAAGTTCTTGAGCGCTTTGTGGAGTGCTTTGAAGAAATTAAGGTATTTCTTGACAATAAGGATCTGGGAAACTTTCCTCAGCTTAATGATGATAAGTGGGTCAACACCCTGATGTTTTTTACAGATCTCTCTGTTCATATTAATGAACTGAACTTAAAGTTACAAGGTTTTGGCAAAAGTATTGACATTATGTTTGGATACATAAAAGCTTTTGAAAGTAAAGTTAAAATTTTCAAGCGAGATGTAGAAACTAAAACTTATAAGTATTTTCCTCGAGTAACAAAGTATTTTGAGAAGGCCAGTGCAGCTGTACAAAATGAAATGGAACTCTTGCATATGAAGTACCAGCATGTTTTAGACTCGTTACTTGACCAGTTTAGTGATAGATTTAGTCAATTTAGAAGTCTAGAACAGACCATGAAAATAATTAAGTATCCTGATGTAATAGTCTACAGTAGTTTGGAATTAAATGGTTTCCAATGGGTGCAAATTGATGATTTGGAGATGCAAATTGTAGAATTTCAAGACAGTATCTGGCTCAGGTGTTTGTCGACTTGAGATCAAAGCTTGAGAATCTGGAAAGGTGCCGCTTGGAGAATCAAGAGGCGTGCCACTATGAACAGGAAATTTGGAGTGCCTGGAACTGACTACCAGACACTTTTAGCACCCTGAAAAATATAGCAATGGCTTTACTCACAATTTTTCCCTCTACATACTTTTGTGAGGCCTTATTCTCAGCGTTATAAATAATATCAAAACCAACAAAAGAAACAGATTGACAGATGAAGTTAGTAGCGCTTGCTTGGGCCTGAAGTGTACAAAATACCAACCTTCAATTTAAGATTTAGCCAATGAAACTCAGCAACAAAAAAGTCACTAATAGGCAGGTTAAAGAATTCCCCCTCCCCCTCACTTATCTTAGTTCACGGCACCCCACACAAGCTAAATAATATCAAGACCAACAAAAGAAACCGACTGATGGATGAACAAAGAAGTCACTAAGCAGGTTAAGTTAAATATTTAGTTTTTGGTTTATTAAATACAACTATATATAACAATTATACATTTATGTTATTTAAACTATAAATATCGCGAAATACTGTTTTTTCCTCAAAGTGACACACTACCCGAGTTATGCTCAGTTTTTTGGCGAAGTTTGACACACCAAGCTCAAAAGGTTGCCCATCACTGCTCTAGGCAATGTCCCCAAACCAGTACAATTAATAAATGACAGAATTCAGTATATGAACATCATTATATACTGATATATATATAGTTCATGAGTGTATGGGAATATAAGAAAGAATTCCAAAACTCTCTTTTAAGGTAATTGCTTGGTAAATTACATCCACAATTCAGTGACAGCCATGTTAATGGACTGTCTTGCAGGTATAATGGGCTTAATTTTTAGAATTTACTCTCAGTCCAGCCAGATCAGAAAGAGCAGTGTAACACATAATTTCTGAATTCCTAACAAAGTCATCTATCAAGCCTGAAAGAACTCCAATATCGGTCCCATTCTGTCTAGTCAATGAATGAGACACAAGGTAGGAAAGGAAAAGAGGGAAAGAGAGAGACTCCCAAAGGATCCCTTCCACAATTAATTATGCAAATCACAAGTAAATTAGACACTAAAAAATTTAAGATTGATTGAAAGGCTTGCTCAAATTGCTTTAACTGTGATTCATAAACCAATCACACAAATTCATATGTTAGGTTGTGTAAAAAAAATTAGTAAGATGTAGAATGGAATAAGATTACCTTAATTTAAATGTAAAAGACATGGTTGCTGAAGTATGAGTCTCTTACACTGTTAGCACTAGTCCATCAGATGTTAACAAAATCTGATATGCAACAGTTTTACATATCCCCTTGTGGGAGAAAGATCAACTTGTGATCTGCTTTATAAATCAGCTACAGTGTTAGAGTTAGGCTACTGTAGCTAAATGGCTTTTAGATATGCTTCCTGTTTTAAGCTACCATATTTACAAATGAAAGCTTTTTCAAACCATGGCTTTTAATATAATTTGCATATTTAGTAATACATTGATTAAAATTAAACACGGATTATTGCAATTTATTTCAGAAACAGATGGGATGCATTAAGTGAAAAGCCAGAGCTTTTAAATAGAGTAAATTCACTGGCTGACTACAGATGAATGATAAATACAAAAACTTTGTAAATTGGCAAAAAGGGGGTGAGGGGAAAGGCCCTTTGCGCCTATTTCCTTTCAAGGTTTTCCTGACTAGTGATTCCATGAAATTAGTAATCAAGTTAATTTAAAATGAATAATGCATCAGCTTAATGAGAGCAGATTTCTCAGAAGAAAAATAATGTTTCTACAAACTTTGAATCTTCCTGGTTTGCAGAGCATGTGTCCTCTTATCTTCCTAATTAAATATGGATTTGATAAGGTTCACCAGCAGATGGCATTCTTCCATTACATACACTCCTGTTGGACTGCTTTGATTTTACAGTTTCTTAAAACTTCACCTCTTTGTTTAAATTAACCAAGAATTCACTCAATGGTAGAAATATTTGGGTCCACACATTTGTTTCTGAAATGGCACATTCTCAAAATAAGTTTTGGTCACTGTGAACCTGATTAGTTTGCAAAGAGCATTTCATTTTCTTCCCTGCTCTTTGTATCCATTGCTTTGCTGAATATCATTTACAAAAGCTAATCTGGTAAGAATAATGTATATATTTCTATGTTAGCCCCTTGTCGGTTATGTCATCAGAGTTAGATAACTAAGCTTTTGCCTCACTTGACCTCTATAGCAGTGTGATATAATCCAGTCAGATCACATGAATATGCTAGTTCCATCAAAAAATAATTTTTGCATATATGCTATTATATTATATTCATTTTATGAAACACAGGCATTTTCCAACTTAATTTAACAAAATCCTGCTAGCTTGCTCAACTATCCAATTCTTATTAACCTAGGCAATTAAATCTCAGAATGCCATAAAAGAAAACCAATCAAATAGGTAGAGGATTTAAATTTAATTTTGATACATTTTTCTTCCTTTTGTTTTTCTGAGTTAAAGGTGAAAAGGGAATTTGATCCATAATATCTAAGTAATGTTTATATTATTCAAAACCTTCACTGGACAGATAGTATAGAAATCCTATTAATACCTAAACTCAAATTCACCCTTTTCAATTGAACTGGGTTGTTGAAGGTAAAGTTGTACTAGTCAACTATTAAATATGAAATCAACTATTTAATATAAATGCTAATTATAAACTCTTAGAATAAGCAAAACTGGGCAGTTTAAAGCATAGATGGTTCACTTCATAATGGATAAATGGCATATATTTCAAGAAACCAAAGGATACTCATTTTTCTATAACTTCTGATAATTTTGTTTCTTAAAAGCACATATGAATACCAAAAACAGAAAAAAATTTTAAGCAAAATCCTGATAATAGTAACTCCATGATGTGGAGGTTTTATTTTGTTTTGCTTTGTTTTGTTTTTAAATATAAAATATTACCAAAAATTACATCCAGCTTTTTCCAAGTTTGATTAATTATTCAAAATTACTTAAAAGGTCAGTTCTCAGCTTCACTACTATGGATTACTCTAACATGAAGTGCTTGTCACCTATCGAGAGTTGTGAAAATCCCCCTGTATCCAATGTGTTTTGTTTGGATTGAGATGGCATGCAGTTGATGGCTGTGACCTTCATGGTGGCTTAGATCCCTGGCTGGCACTGATTTTTGATTTAGGGCCGATCTGCTGCGCTTGTCACAGGCTACAAGGTGCTTTCCATGCACTAATGGAACAGCTCAAGGGCAGAGGGGCCCTGTAAATGTCTGTCTCTCACTGACCATGAGCTAAATAAAGAGGTGAGTTTTCTACATGTGAATGACAGACTCTGAGATTACATGTAGGAGGCAATTCGAAGTTTTTAAACCTGTTCAGACTTCATGAAAATAACAAGCATTTGCAAAGTGCAAACTCTAAGGTTATTCTGCCTGCTAATGAATATGTATCTGCACTGTTAAAATGGAATATTTAACACAAATACTAATAATATATCTTCATTTGGTGGAAGGGAACTAACGAACAGTTGATGTGTCCTTTGGTTCAACTATAGTTGTTAATAAATTCTGCTACTTAATGATGTCTTCAACAGAAAATTGTGTATGTCCCAATTTTTTTCCTTCTAAGAAAACACAAAATGGTATAATTGTTATAGAAAAAGATACATTGAGACAAAATATAAAATCTTGCCCTATGTATCATTTTGCCTAGGCATCTTGACCACTAAAGAATGGTCTAGATAGGCAGTTTAAAAAAAAAAGTGAAATTTCCCTTCTGCCTTAGATCAGAGTAATTCATATCAAGAGGCAAATAAACATAGTAGTACATTTAAAAGTGAACAAATAATATTCATTCTTCAAGACTCAGTTCAATGCTATCACCTTTAAGAGTAATTGCTGATTCTCTAAAAGAAGTCATCTCTCCTTTGAGCTTCTTACTGATACATGATTGTATATTTCTTAGTTATTATTGCCCTTTATCTTGTAGATATTCTCTCATTTTCTGCAATAGACTATAATCTTCTTAAAAGCAATTACCACATGTGTTTTTAACTTTGTAACCACCACCTTATCTAGCCCAACACTGGATAAGTGCTCAATACATGTTTGCTGAATGAATGAATGATAAATAATTGACTACAACATTGTAGCAGTCTCTTGTTTGATGAAATTTTAAAGCTCTTAGATTTTATCATTAACATTAATGCCTGTCTTGACTTCCTAAACTTCTACCTTAATCACCACATACAGGTGAATTGCCCCTCTAACATCAGAAATCTCACTTTGGGGTTTCAGAAATCTCACTTTGGGGTTTCAGAAATCTCACTTTGGGGTTTCTGATTCCTCTCTGACTTTACCTCCTATCAGCAAGACCACATGCTGAACCTTATTCTCATTTAAGTCACCAAACCAACACTCCCCTACTCATACTATTCAGATCCCTTCTATGTATAACATAATATCCTTAGATTCTTTCACTTGACCACACAATAATTCACAATATTAAACTTCATCCATTTCTGAGAAGTCTTTGAAACCTTCCCATGAGAAACTGCCTTCTCAGTTCATTCAGCGAATGACCCTTTTGATACATTAATTTACCAACTCTTTATTGAGTACCTACTATGCTCCAGACACTAAAAGTTAATTAGAATATAGTGCTGTGCACCTCAGGAGGTACCAGGAAGTATCACGGAATAACACTAGAAAAACATGGTACATCTTATTGGGTGGGGAAATTTAGTAATTTAAACATTATTTTTGCATTAAAATAAGCACAGATAAAGTAAGGAATAGAATGCAAAATTTATAAGAATTTTTAAAACCAAAATTCCCCACTTTCAGTAGACTGCTTCTGATCTCTGAATGTGAATTCATTCTCTTCTACCATTTAAGATGATGCAATTTAAAATTTTTCAATAAACTGTATGAAAGAACACATATTTTGGAATAAGAAAGTCTTGATTATAAACCCAACTACTTCTCTTTCTAATTATGTTTCATTGGGTGAGTTACTTATTGTGCTTAGTTACTTAATTACTAACTGGTCTCATCTATAAAATATGCATAATAATACCTACCTTTTAGGGCAATTATAAAGATTACATAAGTTAAATAAGTAAGTGCTTGTAAAGTACAAATACAGCACCCACTCCATAGTAAATGATCTTTTCTCCTTCCCACAGTCTCCCTTTGGGAACTTCATTCATCCCCTAAAAGAAATCTACCAGATCCTAAAGTTATTTCACAAGTCTGCCACTTCAAATCCTTGCACCTGTAGTGAACACACAATACAATATACAGGTAATGTATTATAGAATTGTATGCCTAAAACCTATATAATTTTATTTAAATTTTCAATAAAAAATAAGTTTCCAGATGACTATAAACAAAGAATAAAGAATGATCAAATTGTCTAAGTATGAATACATATCAGTGTTGCAGAGTTCTTCATTTGATTCCACAATGCTCAGTTATTTCTCAGCAGAAAGAGGGAGAACAATTTAATAAGAATGGTATAAAGGGAAAATACATTTTAAGAACTTGAGATTAATTTGTATTGTATAATGTAGAGTAAAATAAAAAATGCTGTTGACTGTGTAAAAAAAAAAATCTTTGCACCTGAACCACTGGACAACTAATATACTAGTTTAAACATCAAATTGTATTTTTTCACAATAAATTCATATTTTGCATATAGAAAAGCCCATAAAGGCTTCAATTTTGTCACTACTTTTAAAACTTTCCAAAGCCTCAAGTTCAATCATCTCACATTCTAAATGGCCTAATGTCTTTGTCTCCTTTGCTGGTGAAATCCTTTTACTGCCTCTTTTTCTGGTGGATAGGTATCACACCAAGATTCTACTTTTAGTACTCTCTCTTCTTTCTCTACACTTATTCCCACTGGTGAGCACATTCACTCTAATGGCTCCAACCACCAACTCTATGCCAGTGACCCCAAAATCTTTGTCTCCACTTCTGACCTTGATTTGTGCTCCAGTCTTCAGGTTCTACCTGCCTTCAGGATATGCCCTGTTAAATTAACTGCCATCTACTCTAACTCAACTCATTCACCACTCATCTGAGCATGCCCTCCTTCAAACTACCTTTCTTCTATCAGAGTAGAAACTTAGAAGTAATCTTTGCCTTTTTTCTCTTTTTTAATTCCCTAGAGACACTCTATTACCAATTTCTTTAAGACATTATTCAAATCTAAATAGTCCTTTCCACTCCCAGTGACATGACTACAGTCCAAGGCCTCATGCCTAGAATCCTATATAATAAAGAGGGAATATGCTAATTTGTCCTTACTATGTCCGAGCACGACCAGTCAAAGGTGTGCGCGCACAGGAGCTGGGGGGCGGGGGCCGGGACTTGCACCTCCAGGACATGAGGCTGCCGCTGGAGGGGGGCGGCCCCCCAGTGGAAGTGCACACAGGCCCACGGTGCCACCTGGCCCAGAGGCGGGCATCAGGACAGGAGCGGGGCCTTGGCAGAGAACACTCAGCACTCCTGTGCTGGGGTCTGAAGGCGCGGAGAGGAAGGGAGAGCACATAGGCAGTTAGGCGGTTTAGGCCAGAAGGGGAGTGCAGATAGGAAGTTAGGGGGATCAGGCCAGGAGGGGAGAGCAGATAGGCAGTGAGGGGGAATCAGACAAAGAGGGGAGAGCAGTTAGAGCCACAGGCTGGCAAGGGAGCAGTTAGGGGCATCAGGCAGGCAGACAGGTGAGCGCTTAGGAGCCAGTGGTTCTGGATTGTGAGAGGGACCCCAGATTGGAGAGGGTGCAGACCAGGCTGAGGGATCTCCGCCCCGCCCCCCCCCCCCATGCATGAATTTCATGCACTGGGCCACTAGTGATTAAATAACTTCCTAGCTAACTGCTTCTCAAATCCTGGATACAAGTTAAAATACTTTCAAAGAACTTTGTGAATACAGATTCTCAGGCCACCCCAGGCTTACTGAGTCAAAGTCCTTGGGAGTTAAAGCTCTCCAGTTGATTCTCATGCACAATTAGATTTGGAACCCCTGTTACAATTGGTTCCATGTCTCTAATCTCTCCAATTTCAACAATGTGTATTTAAACATCAATGGCACATTAGTGTTTAAGAACTTTCTAATGATTTTCTACTGCCAGGCACATTAAGTTGAAATGCCTCTGCCAGTTTCTAAGGCTCCATTATCTAGCCCCACCCTACTTTTTGACTGAATTCTTCTTACTGTGAAGCTGCAGTCTCCTCAATTTTAAGCCCATCTCAGTTCCTTGGTCCAGTGGCCGGCAAACTGCGGCTCGCGAGCCACATGCGGCTCTTTGGCCCCTTGAGTGTGGCTCTTCCACAAAATACCACGTGCGGGCGCGCACGTACAGTGCGATTGAAACTTCGTGACCCATGCGCAGAAGTCAGTTTTCGGCTCTCAAAAGAAATTTCAATCGTACTGTTGATATTTGGCTCTGCTGACTAATGAGTTTGCCGACCACTGCCTTGGTCCATTGCTTAAAATCATTCCTTCTCCATCCTCCCATGAATCTAAAGACTAACATCTTTCAAAGATGAGCTCCATCTGATCTTCTCATCAAGTGTCCGCTGGTCTTACTAGTCTTTTATACTTTCTCCCTTCTCGGTCTTCTATTGTTATTTATGTCAGTACCATACTTGCTTTATAATTTTTCTTGACTTACACTTTTATAAATCTTCTTTCCATAGATTGTAAATGATATAAATAGAAAAACTATGTCAAACTTTTTTTTCATGTTTCTCTTCATAATATCTCAAGGCACATTATAGATGCTCTACAGATTGCTATCTATATATATATAAAAGCCTATATGCAAAGTGTCCCCTTGGGAGTTCGACTGACCAGGAGTTCGATCACTCGCTATGACGTGTGCTGACCACCAGGGGGCAGCTCAGAACGAAGGGAGGCCCCGGTGGCTGGCAGCCAGCAGCCGCTAGGGACCCTACCCGTGCGTGAATTTCATCCACTGGGCCTCTAGTAATTAATAAAATTCATTGAATGTTTACTACATAATATACATATGTATTAACTCATTTAATCCCCACAACAACCCTATAAAGCTTTTGAAATAAGACTCAGTTTTAGATGAGGAAATGAACACAGAGAGGTTAAATAACTTACTAGACTTATGTAGTTCACAAGTATAAGAGATGAAATTCAAACCTTGGCAGTCTTTCCAAAGCTTATGCTCTTAACCAACACACCACAGAATCATATAATGTTAGCACCAGAATGGACTTTAGTAGCCATCTAGCTCTTCTGCCTAGTATTAAGAAGACATATTTCTATTTATTAGTCATTATGTGTTTGTTTATTTAAGACAGCTGTTCTCTATTCACTTTCCTATATGTTTTTTAGGTCTCTTTGAATCTCTATTTATAATGATACTACATAACTCTTTAGATGACTCTAAATGTATGCCTATTAGTTACAGTGATGAGAACTTAACAAAATACTATGATAAAAAAGATATAAGTAAAAATTACCCCTTGGACCAAACTGTCCATTTTGAAGGGTATCAAATCACGTACATTTCATTAGAGGGTTTCCTTTTCAGTATTTCTGGGTGTTTGCTTCCATTTTTTTAAGAAAGGGTATGTTAATTCAGTGAGTTGGCATATGTGTGTGTTTAGCTGGCAGTGGGGTGAGGGGACATAGGGCTAAAGGAATATGTTTCTGAAAGTAAGCAGACATCAAAATTTGTTTGCGTCAGGTTAAAAAGTAACTTGTTTTCTATCCTGTTTATGTGTTGTATACTTCTTCTGCCACACAGATCTGCTATACCTCAAGGTGAGTGAATTGACTGCAATCAAAGTCTATGCACCTGTTTAGGCCTTGGGGTCTGGTTTTCCTGACAGTCAGCATGATCTGAGGGGCACCAGAAGTCACTAGAGTTAAATGGCACTCCATGTGATGGAATAAGACACTTCTATCAGCTCACATCAATGGGAAAAAATGAATTCCAACATTCAGAAGACAGTCCAATATGGTAGTACATGAACCAGATTTCATATCTTGGAACAGGCACTTTGAAAATTTGAGCCCTATTAAAATGTTAAAAACAAATGAGGTAGAAAGACAGAGTCCATTGCTCTATTTACACCCATATTGGATTCCACATACTTATCAGTAGCTCTACTAGAACAGGTAATAAGCAGCTCTAGATTTTTCATGCTTTGGAGTTTTGGAATAGCATGAATAATTGAAATCCACAGGTAATACCAAAATTTAATTTTAGTCAAGATATTAAGCCATCTCCTCCTCAATGAAGCTTTTATATTAGCTAAAAAGCAGCATAACTGACTAGCTTGCATTTCAGCTTTCAGTTTTTTTCTCGACATCTCCTAGGATTCTTGGATAGGTATTACTGAGCAATGAGAAAAAAAGAGATTTGTAGGCCCACTTTCTGCACCATGACTAACTGCATGTATACATTTGCAAGATGGCTGGCTGATGCTGGGGTTGAAACAAGATCACCACTTTTCCTCACAGAGCTACTTTAGTCATAACACATGACAACATTACACAGTTGGTGCAAACCCTTCACTCCAGGCAGTACAAATATTTCACAAAAGGAACTATCTTTAATCACTTGTAAATAGCATCTTTACTGACTAATTATGTACTAAAGTAAATGTGATACAGGTACCCTAAATCACTATTGAAAAAAATTTAAAACTAGAAACTACTGCTATTCTGAATCACCTAAGAGTCTTTTTCAAAAAATGATTCCCAAAATTTTCCTCTGGAGAGTCTGACTCAATAGGTTTGGAACCCAAAATATGCATTTTAATAATTACCCTCCTCTCCCTTTATCTACTCCCTACTCCACCCCATAATTCAGGTATGAAGGACCCACGGACCACATTTTGAAAATCACTTTCTAGGGCATGAAAAAAAGAGTTCAATCTTCCTGTAGCTGGAGATTGTTTTTTTGTTTTTCTGGTCCCACAACCCTCAAGTAAGTTGATTCTGTATCAGCTATGCTGACTTAGAGACCATGTTAAAGATCCAATACAAACTTCCTCCAAAGCAAGAGGTGATAAAAGTGTTAGCTTACTGAGTACATGGAGGTTTAAGGTGCAGCCCTGAGGGCTGCTTAAGGGCATGATCAGGATTATATATAATGAAATGTACAAGATAGTGATATTGTCCAGCCAGAATATGATTCTGCCATGCTCTGATCCAGGGAGAATAAGCAGCTGCTGAGACCAAACCATGACAAAGGCAATTTTGCCTGTGACATTGGAGAATTTATTCCAGAATAGTTCCCCTTTGAGCCAGGATTTCCACTGTACAACTGCAAAGGTTACTTAGTCCTTGGTTCACCTGCTGTTTAAACTTTCTCAAATGCCTAAAGTAAAGCTAGTCATTCTACATGGAATTATGGACTCATATGAGAACTCTGCTAGCTAGGGATGAAACCTCCTGTCCCTATTTCCTCTGGTTCATATTCTTTGAAAGTGGTCACTTTGTGGTTACTATAAGTTATCCAAATAACAACTCCTTGCACAAGTACTATGATTTGGGAAAGAAAATAATTTCCTCTATAGTTCCCATCGTTCACAAGTGTCTTTGTGAGGATTAAACAATATAATGCCCATGAAAGCATACTCTCAGAAGCCCTGAAAACACTAGAAATTATTAAATAGTATGTAGCAGAAAGGACCCAAACTGTAAACATCCAATGAGAAAGGTTACTCTAATACACAGAAGTCAATCAACAGACTGTCCCTCTCCTAGAAAGGGTCCTCTGTGTGTTTGGTTTCCCTATGCTTAATCTTGGGATACAAACAGTATGTATTATGTGTGCTGGATTTCTGTGGATTGTGGCAGAAAAACCCTCAGCAAGAAAATAAAATTGTTTTGTCTTCATTTCAGCAATAACAGACAGTAATGTCATGGAGTGTTTCCAGTGCAGGGGCATCTCATCGGACCTCCCCACATCACTGTGCCCTGCCTTTCTCTGGTTCTTTCCCCTGCTCAAGCACTTTGACACATTGTAGATGATGCTCTCAGGTTCTTTCATCAATTTAACATTAAAATTCCTGTGAAATATTAATGAAATAATGTTTAAAAAAGAAAAATGTTCCTACAATACTGCAACATTTTAATGCCTCATTAAAATCATTAGCAATGCTAATACTAAAGAACTGACTTCATCTTTCAAGGACCCAAAAAATAAATCATAATAAAATGTTTGTTAATGTTACATCTGGAGAAATAAATTATACAATGCCTTTCTATATGGGTTTTATATAGTCTAAAAATGATACGCTAAGGCTGCACTATTAAGTACATGAAACTAGTTTTTTCTATGGAAATTTATATTATTTTATAATATTCATTAAGCACTGTGAATATTGTTTGTGTTTTTCATTTATGAGAAAAGTATATGGTATGCCTATCAACCAGCCAGGGCTCTCATGACACTCAGGTTGCAAACAATGACATGCTTCACTGACCTAAATGACTTATAAAAGCCATTTATATTCAGTACTCTCATTTATGCTATGCTTAAAAATGAGTAAGAGACATATATTAATAGCAAGAAACTGGTAGGATGATTGCATCACTACCCATCTCCAGACTTATTGCAACACTTCATTCTCCATCAGTTGAACTGACATGAGAATGTAAATGCCGTATATAATAGTCATATAAAATTTTACTACATGAGTAACTAAGGCAAGTGTGACAGGTTCCTTCTCGTTGTTGACCAACTTTTATTTGGAAAGCAAAGGGGTGTAATGACACGGCAAAGTTCTAGCTAGTTTGTTATCAAAGGAAATCTTTCACCATCAACTGGGGTTAAGTGGCTTAGGAGTATTCTCTTAAATAAACCTATATATCCTGAGAGATATTGCACAATACAATATAGCCTCAGCATATAGGCAGATCCAGAAGATCTTGGAAACTTGTTTTCTCTCAGAATAATCCAGTGTGTAGTCATGTAAATAGAGACAAAGATATAACAAAACAAATAAAACTACACCCATAAAAGTGTTCCTATATCTCCCTAGATTAAAATAAACAAGAAACTAGCCAAATACAATCTCTCAGCCAAAGCTATTTGATACTTTATTCTATTGAAAATTAATACTTGCTAACAACATGATTTTCACTTGGGCCTGATTTCTCTTAGGCTCTCCATCATGGCTGTACTATTTGAATGTTTCTTTAGGAATGAACAAAAGATATACAAATGCCTATTACTACTTACTATTAATGATTATCATTGTCACTCTAATCATTATATGACTAAAAGATAGTTCTCATTCAATGGTAAGAATTGTAGGCATTGGGGACAGCTGCTTATGAATGAAACCAGAATAAATTATTTAGAAAAAGCAACACTTATCAAGAAGTGGGGAAGTGGGGGATTATACTTTACTGTTTTATGTTATATAATATACCACAGATGTTTCTAATTTTACATTAGCATGTTTAATCCATAATTCTGAAATTTTATATAAGCACTAGAGGCCTGGTGCACAAAATTCGTGCATGGGTAGGGTCCCTAAGCCTGGCTAGCAATCAGGGCTGATCAGGTTACCCGCCTCCCAGCCTCCCCGCCTCCTCCTTCCCTTGCTCCCTCAGCACCCTGCCACCACCACTGGTCGCCCAGCCCCCTGGTAGTCAGCACACATCATAGAGAGCGATTCAACTCCCAGTCTCCCAGTCCATCTCCTGAGGGGGCAATTTGCACATTAGCCTTCATTATCCTAATATATAAAAACCCAGGGTCTGTAACAACTGAAGGCTCGACTGACCGGAAGTCAGTCCTGCAGTCAGTGTTGGGGTGACGTAGCAAACCAGCACTGACTGCCACCACTGCAGGTGCAGTGACCCAGCACTGACTGCTGAGGGGCCTGCAGATCAGGCCCAGAAAGAGGCCTGGAGAGAGAAGCAGGGTCTGATCCTAGCCTCCGTGGCAGCTGTTGATGAGCCCTTGCCTCTCTCTTTCTCTCCGGGCCTGGCCAGCAGCCGCGCCTCTCTTTCTCTCTGGGCCTCCACGGGGGCTGCTGATCAGCCCCACCTCTCTGATCAGGCCCAGAGATAGCCCTGGAGATGCTGACTGGCAAAGAAACCAATTAGAACGAAATCTGGGTGAACTGCGAGGAGCCAATGGCTGCCTAGGAGGCAGAGCTTTTGACGCTGACTGGCATAGAAACCGACCAATCATAACCAAATCTGGGTGAACTGCGAAGGCAGAACCTAAGGTGGGGACTGAGGAGTGGTTTTAAGGGCAACAGTTATTTGGTTTAAGGTGTAAGAAAGCAGTTCAATTTTTTAATGACCAGTTTGGCAGTATAGTGCATATGGCTGGCTATCAGTTCAGATATAGGGATTATGTATTTTTGTCTACCAAGAGCATCTTCTCCTGCTGAAAAAGGCTCTCCCCGCCCCCTTCCATTTAAGCAATCCTATCCTATATAATCTATCTATACTAATAAAAGGGTAATATGCTAATTAGACTGGGTCAACCGGCCATCTTCCAGACGTCTGACTTCCTTCCGGACAAAGCCATGGTGGTAGGGGCCAAGGCAGAGAGGGCAATTGGGGGCGGGATCAGGCCGGCAGGGGAGGGCCATTGGGGGCGAGATCAGGCCAGCAGGGGAGGACAGTTGGAGGCAAAATCAGGCCAGCAGGGGAGGGCAGTTGGGGGCAACCAGGGCAGCAGGGGAGGGCAGTTGGGGGCGAGATCAGGCCAGCAGGGGAGGGCAGTTGGGGCGATCAGTCAGGCAGGCAGAGGCAGTTAGGGGTGATCAGGCAGGCAGGCAGGTGAGCAGTTAGAAGCCAGCAGTCCCAGCTTGCGAGAGGGATGTCTGACTGCTGGTTTAGGCCCGATCCCAACCAGCAGTCGGACATCCCTCAAGGGCCCCGATTGGAGAGGGTGCAGGCTGGGCTGAGGGACTCCCCCACCCCCCACCCCCGTGCACAAAAATAAGATAACAAAGCCTTTAAGAAGAAAGAAAATGTAATCTTAAATTCTTAACCCTTTGCACTCGCTTGCTTTTTTCTCGATTCCTTTATTCTAATGCTAACCGTGTCGAGTCACACTCGACATCCGAGTGCAAAAGGTTAAAATTCAGGGATTAAAAGATATGAGTCCCAAATTAGATAACTTAGTTTGGCACTTTCAATTCAAATTATCATTTAGTTTTGATAGTTAATAATTTTTTAAACCACAGATTTAAAATATAAGCAAGCTCTAAAAATGATAAAATCATTTGTTAAAAACTTCAACTATGTCCTCCTTAGCCATCATCTCTTCAAAGAGCAAATTAATTGTTCCAATCTAGTAAGCAACAAAAGAAATAGTCGACAAAGGGTGAAATATGAGCATCAATGGTAAGTTTTGAATTTACCCTATTTATCTTTAATGTAAGATCTCATGACCCACTAAAACTCAGTTCACAGTGTTTTATGAAAAATAATGGCTGAAATTGAATGTCTT
Organism: Cnephaeus nilssonii; assembly: GCF_951640355.1. Classification (NCBI taxonomy): domain Eukaryota; kingdom Metazoa; phylum Chordata; class Mammalia; order Chiroptera; family Vespertilionidae; genus Cnephaeus; species Cnephaeus nilssonii. The sequence continues at coordinate 73,886,304 of NC_137073.1, read as the reverse complement.
AATTTACATTTAATGCAATTAAGAATGGTTTAAATTATGACTGATGAACAGCACACACAGATGTCAGTCAGTTTCATCAGAATAAATTGAAGTCAGTGTCAATGAATGCTCCACTGATAAATCCCACTTCACATAAAATTAATAAAAATAAGGAAATATAATCCTTAACTAATTGCAAAATGGTCTGGAATTCCCCTGAATTTTCGGGGGGAAACTTATGTAACTGAGAAAACCACAGTATTGTTTGGAAAAGGGGTTTGTTTTTAATAGTCAGTGGATCTAATAGCAAACAGCCCTGTAAGAGTTATAGAAAATAAATCCAGAGGCATGGAAGCATGGAACAGACTGACGAATCAGAGAGAAGGGGGTGGGTGGGAGGTGGGAAGAGATTAAATGAAGAACTTATAGGCTTATATGCATTGCCCACAATCACAGACAATAGTGCAGTAAAATCCTGGGGTGGGACGGGAATCAGATAGAGGGGGGCAATGGGGGAAAAAGGGGAGAAATCTGTAATACTCTCAATAATAAAGATTTTTAAAAAGAATTATAGGATACAAACTTCTACACTGAATTATACAAACATCCTTAGTGGTACCCCATTTCCCTCCCCCCCCCCAAAAAAAAGAGGAGGAAGAAGAGGTGAAATTGGAACAATACTGGTGAAATAAATGCATTTGGCAGCACTTGTTTCAGGTGACTACACTTCAAGTTTCCTGAGTCTAAAGCATAATACTGGGTTCACCTCTTGCTTTACAAGGCTTCTTCAAATTTTTTGCTGGAAATGATGGTCTCCTCCTTAGTATTTTAATGCCAAGCTAGAAAGACTGTGGACTTGACTCCTGACTGGATTCTTAGCATGCCAAGAGCACTTTTTTCCTCCATGGTAGACCCTGAAGCTTTGTGGATTGGAGCAGATGTTGCTGCTTTTGAAGTTAATAGAAACTTTATGGACCATTTTTCACTATCTCTTCCAGGAGCAAATGTCAACCGTAGTTTTTATCAAAACCTGAATTCTTGGCTCAAGTACTAATTGCTGTTAATGTGTTTAAATCCCAATTCTCAGTGAAAGGAGGAAAAGTGTTTTTCAATGGGAAAAAAATAAAACTGGGTTAATATTTGCATTCTTAGTGCCTGAATAAGCAAGAAAAATGCTAGGCTTCTGGGCCACACAATTTTGCAAGCAACCCTGAAAGGACAAAAAAAAAAAAATCAACTTTCCGTATGTTTTCTGGGTTAGTGTATTTGGGATGTAATGGTCTTGAAACTTCAGAGAATATGGAAAACTGTCAAAAAAATGCTAAAAAGGGGATTAGGAGAATCACTTTAACAAGCTATCTTAATAATAATTAACAATAATAGCAACCATTTTTAATATTTCTATTTGTTCTTCCATTGAGAAACATATAATTTCTAGGTCTTTTGACTCCAAATCCTGTGTTAACATTTTTTTACATGTATCTGCTCTAGCTCCATGAATTAACAGCAACTTTTAAGGCTCTCAGGAGTATTTGGTAGTTAAATGATCAGCAGGCAAATGAAAAGATGCTCAACCTGACTAATCATTGGGGAAATGCAAATCAAAACCACAAGAGATATTACCCTACATGTGTTAGAATGGCAGTTATAAAAAAGATAACAGATAAATGCTGTCAGGATGTGACAAAAGAGAAGGAATACTTGTACACCATTGTTAGAAATGTAAACTGGTGCAGCCACTATGAAAAACAGTATGGAGAGTCCTCAAAAATTAACCCTTTGCACTCACTTGCTTTTTTCTCGATTCCTTTATTCTACTCGGGATTTAATTTTTTAAATACCCCAGATTTTACAAAGCGCGGCAGTAGAATAAAAAACTGGAGTTTCTTTTCATACAAACTTATTTATTTGGATTTTTTTATATTTCAAACTATTGATACATTCAAAGAGTAATTTTAATCTCTATAATTTTTCATGGTGTGATATTTTTTGAAACATTCACCCACATGAAGACCTGGTTTACATTCACATGTTTCGCAAATATAAATCGTCTCTCTTCTTCCTCCTTTGATTTTTCCGTTAGAACAAACAACACAATCTTTGTGTTTTTTGTTAGGGTGAGGTGTGATTATATGGAGCTTCCCATCTAAACGTTGCTCTAAGTTAGTGGATAATAATCTACCCCTGGAAGTTAGTGTACCATCTCTGAATTCTCCAACAAGATCATGTACTAGTTTCCTAATAAATTTCACATGCGTTATCGGTTTTTCATTTTTTCTTTTTTGGCATCAATTGAGACGGCATTTACATTTTACTTGTCCTTTCATGCTAATGAAAACAAGAAAAGATACTGGAAAAATAGATAAAAAAAAACCCTTTCCCCCGCGGTGAAACTACGTGTCGAGTGTGGCTCGACATACGAGCTGCTACCGATGCTAACCGTGTCGAGTCACACTCGACATCCAAGTGCAAAAGGTTAAAAATAGAATTACCATATGATCTAACAATTCCACTTCTGGGTATATATCCAAAGGAAAATATCTTGAAGAGATATCTACACCACTATGTTCATTGCAACATTATTCACAATAGCCAGGAGATGGAAACAACCTAAGTGCCTGTCAACAAATGAATGGATAAAGAAAATGTGGTGTACTAGTATACATGCAATAAAAAAGGAAATCTTGCCATTTGCTACAACATTGATGTAACTTGAGGGCATTATGCAAAATAAAATAAGCCGGACAGAGAAAGAAATATATGATCTTACTTGTATGTGGAATTTAAAAGAACCTAATTCATACAGAGAGTAGACTGGTAGTTGCAAGGGGCAGGTGAATGAGGAAAATGGGTGAAGGTGGTCAAAAGGTACAAACTTACAGTTTTAAGATGATCCAGTTCTGAAGATCTTGTGCAGCACGGTGACCACAGTTAACAATACTGTTTTATATACTTCAGAGTTGCTAAGAGTAAATCTTAAAATTTCTTACCACAAAACAAAAATGGTAATTATGTGAGGTGATAGATATGTTAATTTCACTGCAGTAATTGTTTCTCAACACATACCTCTATCAAATCAACATGTTGTACACCTTAAACTTACACAATGTTATATGTTAATTATATCTCAATAAAGCTGAAGAAATTTTATATATAAAAGAGTATTTGGTAATTGTTGCTTTTTTACAAGAGCTATAACCATTTAAAAATCTTAGTTCAAGGGGGTTTTATTTTCATGTTGTGGACTTTTAATCCAATTTGAAACTCTTAATGCTATATAATAAAAGCCTAATATGCAAATCGTCTCCTCAACCGGGAGTTTGACCGCTTGCTTTGACATGCACTGACCACTAGGGGGAGGCACAGAACATAGTGGGTGTTGACAACACACTGCTGGCAGCAGGCGGCAGTGGAGGCACTGCCGGCCCTGATGGGCCCTGACGAGAGTGGGAATGCAGTGGGATGGTGGAGCAGGTGAACGGGCAGTGCCAGGCCAAGGCAGGTGCGAGCGAGGGCCCAATCGCCCCACTGATTGCCCCACAGATGGTGATCAGCAGTGGCGGCAGGGGGCGGGGCCACCGCCTGGCTCCCAGGCGCTGAGAGAGCTAGGCAGGGGGCCGGGCCCCAACCTATCGCCCTGCAGGTGGTGACCAGTCGCCGGCAGGCCCTGATCACCTGATCAGGGCCAGGCCCCAGGCTGGGTCGGGGACCTGGGGGTGGGTGGTGGCGACCAACCTCCCATGGCGCCTGTGCAGGGGACTGTGACCTCTCACTGGCTACCTGGGGGTGGGTTGATGGGGACGGAGTTGTGGTGAGATTACAGGGTGTCTGCCAAGCTCGCTCTCACTCCCCTTGCTACCCTGCCCCTGGACGCCAAGGCTCGTGCGCCGGAGCAGCCCCTGTGCTCAGGTGCTGGGCACCCACGAGGTGCCCACCCCACACCTGCGTGGCCTCTTCCAGGTGAGCTGGACCACAGCTGCCAGGACCACAGAGGCCAGTTGGTCCTGGGTTCGCGCAGGAGCCAGTCTGCGAGGCCAGCTGGGAGAGAGCGCACTACCTGCCCGGCTTCCGTGTGGTGTCGCTGGGTGGTCCAGAGGCCCACACTGTGCCCTGGCCCACGGCATCTGGCCAAGCTCACTGCATCTCCACATGGGGACTCAGGCGCCGTGACTCAGGTGGAGGGGGGCGCGAGGGGGCCCAGGGACCCAGGTGCTGCCCAGGGCCCAGAGGTCAGCTGGGACCTGCCCTTCCACGCCAGACACTTACACTTCAAATGCCGGCCAGGCCAAGGGACCATACCCATGCACGAATTTTGTGCACCAGGCCTCTGGTATGGAATAAAAGACACTGAGTAATTACCAGGTGTAATGGTAACTAATGCGTTTCTTTTTTCAATAGATGGAGTTACACATGTTGATATATATGCGATTTCATATGTATGCTATTTTGTTGTATTGACAGCAAGCTTGAAAACTTCATATGTCAAATTTGCTGAAGGTGTTAACATCATAGTTATTTTTACACTTAAAAATGTCAAATTTCATGCCCCCAAAAAAGAGCATTTGCAGGAAGTTTTGATTCATTATTTTGAAGAAAGGTGCTGCTGAAAGTTATTGTATACTTTGGGAAGCTCATGGTGAATATGCTCCATCTCAAGATACTTGTGAATGTTGGTTTAAACGCTTTAAAAGTGATGATTTCAATGTGAAAGACAAAGAACATCCAGGTCAACCGAAAAAGTTTGAAGACCAACAATTACAAGTACTATTGGATGAAGATGCTTGTCAAACTCAAAAACAACTTGCAGAAAGATTAAATGTTGCTCAGCAAACAATTTCTGATCATTTTCAAGCAATGGGAAAGATTTTAAAGAAAGGAAAACGGGTACCACAGCAACTGAACAAAAGACAAATGGAAAACCGAAAAGTCATCAGTAAAATGTTGCTTCAACAGCACGAAAGAAAGTCTTTTTTGCATCAAATTGTGACTGGCAATGAAAGTAGATTTATTTTGAGAATCCCAAATGCACAAAATCATGGGTTGATCCAGGTCAACCATCAACATCGACTGCAAGGCCAAATCGCTTCAGAAAGAAGACAATGCTCTGCATTTGGTGGGATCAGGAAGGTGTGGTGTATTATGAGCTTCTAAAACCAGGTGAAACCGTTAGTACTGATCGCTACTGACAACAAATAATCAATTTGAACCACGCTTTGATCATAAACAACCAGAATGGGCCAGAAGACATGGCAAAGTAATTTTGCTTCATGATAATGCACCATCACACACTTCAAAACCAGTTAAAAACACATTAGAAGATCTTGCCTGGGAATTATTAACCCACCCGCCACATTCACCAGACCTTGCTCCTTCAGATTACCACTTGTTCCCATCGATGGCACACGCACTTTCTGAGTAGCACTTCAAAATGTACGAAGAAGTGGAAAATTGGGTCTCTGAATGGTTTGCCTCAAAACAAGAAAAGTTCTATTGGGACAGTATCCACAAATTACCTGAAAGATGGGGGGAATGTGTAGCTAGGGATGGACATTACTTTGAATAAAGCACTTTTGATGTTTCTCTTGAAATTATCGTGTTTTCTTTGATTACAAAATCAGCATTATTAACCGGTACACCTGGTATAGACATTTCCCAATGACAATTTTTACCTAACCATTTATGTCCTAATTTCCTGACATAGTTTGAGAGTAAATGAAGACAAGTCCAGTCTTGTGTAAAGTAATAGGTAGTCATAAATACACACACTCACACACACACATACACACACTGTAATTTTTGCCTGTGAAGAAACATATCCCCCTCCTGCCAGTCAAGATGGCAGTGTAGGTAAATGCTATACTTGCATCCTCCCACAACCACACATCAAAATTACAACTAAACTCAGAACAACTAACATGTATTCATTTTTTCAAAGTAATCCTATTAATAAAGAGGTAATATGCAAATTGACCATTATGCCCTCACACAAGATGGCCGCCCCCATGTGGTCACAAGTTGGCTGTGCCCATGTCGTCACAAGATGGCCGCCCCCATGTTGTCACAAGATGGCTGCCACAAGATGGCCAGCAGGGGAGGGCATTTGTGGGTGACCAGGCCAGCAGGGAAGTTAGGGGCAACCAGGCCAGCAGGGGAGGGCAGTTGGGGGCAACCAGGCTGACAGGGGAGGACAGTTGGGGGCAACCAGGCCTGCAAGGGGAGGGAGGGCAGTTGGGGGCGACCAGGCCTGCAGGGGAGGGCAGTTGGGGGCAATCAGGCCGGCAGGGGAGCAGTTAGGCATCGATCAGGCTGGCAGAGGAGTGGTTAGGGGGTGATTAGGCTGACAGGCAGAAGCATTTAGGGGCAATTAGGCAGGCAAGCAGGTGAGCAGTTGGGAGCCAGCAGTCCCAGATTCTGAGAGGGATCCCAGATTGGAGAGGGTGCAGGCTGGGCTGAGGGACACCCCCCCGCCAGTGCACGAATTTCGTGCACCGGGCCTCTAGTTTTATATAATATATCCATGTGTTTATCTATCACATTAATATTGTCCATCCCCTCAGCTTAGAAATATTGCAATAATATTAGAAAGGGTGCTTTAAACACAATTGATTAAGAAGAAATGAAGGCTTCTTGTCAAAATGGCAAAGTAGATAAATGCTGTCCTAACCTTCTATCGTGACCACTTCAAAATTACAACTAAACTACTGAACTGCCTGAAATCTAACCAAACAGAAGTCCTATAACTAAGAATATAAATAAGGAGCTTTGTTGAGATTAGAAGGGATAGAGACACAGAATGGGTTTGTCCCACACCCACGTGTGGCAGTTAAAAGTCGGGAAGGATATCTCAGCTGTGGAAGTCTCCCCCCACCCCACCCCACCCCCGCCTCCTGATGAGGAAGGAGTTCCATCACCACACCAGTCACCACATCCCTGGGTTCCAGTGCCAGGAAGAAAAGTCCCCATAACTTCTGGCTATGAAAATCAGTGGGAATTATGGCTTAGTGAGATGAAGGGCTGCTGAAAACTTTCCTAACATAGTGAAGGAAATAGACATACAAGTCCAGGAAGCACAGAGAGTCTGAAACAAAATAAACCCACAGATTCCCACAGCAACATAGTATTGGAAATCTTAGCCACTGCAAGCAGCCAAGAAGAAAAAATAAAAGGCATCCAATTTGGAAAGGAGGAAGTAAAACAGTCATTTACAGATGACATAGAAAACCCTAAGCACTCCACTGAAAAACTACTAGATCTAATAAATAAATTTGGCAAAGTAGGAGGATACAAATTTAATATTCAGAACTTGGTGGCATTTTTATACACCAATAATGAAATATCAGAAACGGAAATTAAGGAAACAATCCCATTTATCAATGCAACAACAACAAAATAAAGGTAATAAATTTAATCAAAGAGCAAATAAAATTAAAAAAAAGAAGCCTTAGCCGGTTTGGCTCAGTGGATAGGTTTGATTCTGGTCAAGGGCAGGTACCTCAGTTGCTGGCTCAAACCCTGACCCTGGTCAGGGCCCATGCAGGAGGCAACCGATCAATGTCTCTCTCCTCTCTCCTCTCTTCTCTCTCTCTCTCTCTCTCTCTCTCTCTCTCTCTCTCTCGCTCTCCCCCCTCCTTCCCCCCCTCTCTCTCCCCTCTCCCCCTCTCCCACTCTTTCTAAAAAAAAAAACAAAAACAATGGGTCCTAGCCAGTTTGGCTCAGTAGATAGAGTATCAGCCTGCAGACTGAAGAGTCCCAGGTTCGATTCTGGTCAGGGGTATGTACCTTGGTTGCAGACTCCATCCCTAGCCCTGGTTGGGGCTCCTGTGAGGAGGCAACCAATCGATGTGTCTCTCTCACATCGATGTTTCTCTCTCTGTCTCTACCCCTCCCTTCCACTCTCTCTAAAAATCAATGGAAAAATATCCTCTGGTGAGGATTAACAAAATAATATTTAAAAATCAATGGAAAAAAATATCCTCTAGTGAGGATTAACACACAAAAATAAGTAAATGAAAAGAAAAAAAATTCAATCAAGGAGGTAAAAGACCTGTACTCAGAAAACTACAGGATACTGAAGAAAGAAACTGAGGAAGATACAAATAAGTGGAAGTATATACTGTGTTCATGATTGGAAGAATTAACATCATTAAAATGTTCAAACTAGCCAAAGCAATCTATAGATTCAATTCAATTCTGATTAAAATACCAATGGCATATTTCACAGATCTAGAACAAATATTCCAAAAATTTATATGGAACAAACAAACAAACAAAAAAGACCCAAATAGCCTCAGCAATCTTGAGAAAGAAAAACAAAGTTGGTGGTATCACACTACCTGATACCAAACTATACTACAAAGCTACTGTAATCAAAACAGCCTGGTACTCGCATGAGAAAAGGCATATAGATCAATGGAACAGAACAAAGAGCCCAGAAATAAAACCACACCTTTATGGTCAATTAGTATTTGAAAAAGGAGGCAAGAGCATACAATAGAGTAAAGACAGTCTCTTCAATAAATGGTGTTGGGGAAATTGGAAATACATGCAAAAAATAAAACTAAACCACCTACTTACACCATACACAAGAATATACTCAAAAATGGATAAAAGACTTAAATGTAAGCCATGAAACCATAAAAATCTTAGAAAACATGAGCAGTAAAATCTCAGTCATCTCTCGTAGCAGTATTTTTGCAGATATATTTCCTAGGGTAATGGAAACAATGGAAAGAATAAAGGATACTACATCAAACTAAAAAGCTTTGCACAGCAAAAGAAACTATCAACAAAATGAAAAGGAAAGCCACTAAATGAGAGAACATATTTGCCAATGATACATCTGATAAGGGGTTAATTTGCAAAATATATAAAGAACTTTTACAACTTAACACAAACAACCCAATTAAAAAATGAGCAGACACTTCCCCAAAGAAGACATACAGATGGTCAATAGACATGAAAAAATACTCAAAACTTCACTAATAATCAGAGAGATGCAAATTAAAACCACAATGAGATATCTCTTCACACCAGCCAGAATAGCTGTCATTAATAAATCAAAAACAAGTGCTGGTGAGGGTGTGGAGAAAAGGAAATGTTCATGCTCTGCTGATGGGAACGCAGACTGGTGCAGCCACTGTGTAAAACAGTATGGAGTTTCCTCAAAAAGTTCAAAATAAAACTGTCTTTTGAACTAGTGATCCCACTTCTGGGAATATACTCTAAGAATCCCGAAGCACCAATTCAAAAGAATATATGCACCCCTATGTTCATAGCGGTGTTATTTATAATAGCTAAGATATGGAAACAGTCCAAGTGCCATTAGTAGATGAGTGGATAAAAAAGCTGTGGTACATTTACACTATGGAATACTACTCAGCCATAAAAAAAAGGAAATCTTACCTTTTGTCGACAGAATGGATGGATGTGGAGATTATTATGCTAAGTGAAATAAACCAGTCAGAGAAAGACAAACACCACATAATCTCACATATATGTGGAATCTAGTGAACAAAATAAAATGATGAACAAAATAGAAACAGAGGCATGGACACACTGAACAGACTGACAGCTGTCAGAAGGGAGGAGGGTTTAGGGACTAAAGAGTGTAAATGGATTAACAAAAAAATATGCATAACACAAACACTGTCAACAGTGGGGTGATAACTAGAGGGAAAAGGGGGGTGAGGTGGAGGGGGCAAAGGGGAAGAAAATGGGAAGGAAAAGAAACTATGCTTGGGGCAATGGGTACACGATGCTGTGTGCAGATGTTTTATTGAGTTGTACTGAAACCTGTATAGTTTTGCAAACCAATGTCACCCTAATAAATTCAATTTTAAAAAAGGCTATAACAAGAGATAACAAAGAACCCAGCAATTGCACTTATGGTTATTTATCCTAAGAAACCCAAAACACTAAATTGAAAAGACATATGCATCCATATGTTTTCTGCAGCATTACTTACAATAGCCAAGATATGGAAACAACCTAAGTGCTCATCTCTATATATAAAAGCCTAAGCGACCATTACGACCAAACGACTGGAACGACCAGTCGACCAGTCGCTATGATGCGCATTGACCACCAGGGGACAGACGCTCAACACAGGAGCTGCCCCCCTGGTGGTCAGTGTGCTCCCACAGCCAACCTCCCGCATCCCCTCCCCCTAGCTGGCCAGCCCCCATCGGCCCCTGGTGCTAAACCATTCATAGAGACCTGCTTCTGGGTCACATTTTCCTACGTAGCAGAGCAGCTCCCTCACTGCAATCTATGGAACGTCAGCCTTCAACACAAGGGTTTGTCTCGCTCCCATCCTCTCCCTTCCCTGAGGGCTGCCCACCCACCACGGTGGCTGCATCATGAGGGAAGGAGGAGGGGGGAGGCGGGGAACTGCGCAGTGGCGGGGCGCCAACAGCGGCGGTGGCATCCGTTCCTTCCAGGCCCATCCCGGCAACCTTCACCTCCTCTCCAGACCCCCCAGGGCCCTCAGGCCCGGGCTGGGACAGGGAACTGGGGGTGGGTGGTAGTGGATGCAGCCCTTTCCCAGGGGGTCTGAGGGCTGGCTCCCTCCGTCCCTACACCCTCTTCCCCCCCCCCCACCCCATGCACAAATTCGGGCACCGGGCCTCTAGTCAATAGATAAATGGATAAAGAACTAATGCATATATACAATGGAAAAGGACTCAGCCATAAAAAAGAATGAAACCTTGCCATCTGCAACAACATGGATGGACCTAGAGGGTATTGTGCTGAGTGAAATAAGTCAGACAGAGAAAGACAAATGCCATATGATTTCACTGATGTGTGGAATCTGAAAAACAAAATAGGAGAACAAGAAGAACAGAAACAGAGTCATAGATAGAACATTTTAATGGTTGCCAGATTTGGCGGGGAGGTGGGGGATGTGCATTGGGGAACTGGGTGTAAAAGGTGAGGAGGTTAAGAAGTACAAATTGGTAGTTATAGACTAATCATGGGAATGTAAACTACTACATAGGGAATATAGTCAATAGTATTATAATTATATATGGCATCAGGTGGGTACTAGATTTATTAGAGTGATCACTTCATAAGTTATATAAATATCTAATCACTGGGTTGTGTACCTGAAACTAATATAATATTGTACATAAACTGTGATTGAAAAATAAAATTTTTAAACCATCTTTCCCACTATTCTGAAATTTTACCATTTCAGAAACATGTATTTGAAGCAAGGCAAAGTTTCACAAAGTAACCAATTTCATTTAAAAATTCCTCAAACTAGTTTCTTGGCACTTATTCGACCAAAATATCTGCTGGCAATTGACCATTTCAGTAACCAAAAGTATTTGATTTTCATTTTGTATCTTCTTCATTAGATCAATCAAGCCTCAAAAGTGATGTATGAAATAGGGTCTCTTTTTGTTCACAAAGGAATGAGCAGTTCCTATATATTTTCTGTGTTTTTTCTTCCTCTCTACTAATCTTCCTCTCTTATTATACCAATCAAACAGGTAAAACATTTACTCAGAATTGCACATGGTGCCACAGAGCCACTATTCACATGTCACTGCCCTCAAAGAACTACATAGGAAGGTAGGATAGAGCTGTTTCCACTACTTGTGCCAAGCTACCTGAAAGGCTTAGGAAGGAATCAGACAAACATCTGAACAAGTTGACCCAATTAATTGACCAAATTTTCATATCTATCACCAGGCCTCATTATTGCTTGCTTCTTCCATCTACTCCCCATTCCATCGCAAGTAAGAAGACATTTTGCAACAAAATTCCTTTCCAATTAAAATACAACTCAACAAAAGGAAGACAACCCAATTAAAAAATGGGCAGAGGACCTGAATAGACACTTCTCCAAAGAGGACATACAAATAGCCAAGAGACATGAAATATACTCAACGTCACTAATTATCAGAGAGATGCAAATTAAAACGACAATGAGGTACCACCTCACACCTGCCAGTATGGCTACCATCAATAAGTCAACAAACAACAAGTGCTGGGGAAGATGTGGAGAAAAAGGAACCCTAGTTCACTGCTGATGAAAATGCAGACTGGTACAACCACTATGGAAACCAGTGTGGAGTTTCCTTAAAAAAAAAAAAAACAAACTAAAAATGGAACTGCCATTTGACCCAATGATCCCATTTTTAGAAAATATATCCTAAGAAGCCTGAAACACCAATCAGAAAGAATATATGCACCCCTATGTTCATAGCGGCATTATTGACAATAGCTAAGATCTGGAAACAGCCCAAGTGCCCATCAGTAGATGAATGGATAAAAAAATTGTGGTACATTTACACAATGAAACACAATGCGAATGTAAACAAAAAAGGATCTCTTACCCTTGGAGACAGCATGGAGGGACCTATAGAGTATTATGCTCAATGAAATAAGCCAGTCAGAGAAAAACAAGTATCACATGATCTCACTTATATGTGCAATCTAATGAACAAAATAAACTGAGGAACAAAATAGATCCAGAGACACTGAAACATGCAACAGACTGGCGTATTTCAGAGGGAAGTGGTGGTGGGGGAATATTAACCAAAAAACTTATATGCATACTAGAGGCCTGGTGCACGAATTTGTGCATGGGTGGAGTCCAGCTGGCCTGCCCTGATCAGGCCAACTGGGTTGGCCAGAGGTGGGTGGGGAGATGAGGGAGGTTGGTAGGCCAGCGGGGTGTGGGAGGGAGTGGGGTGGGTGGTTGGCAGGCCAGCCCTGCCCCCTGGTCGGACTCCGGTGGAACTCCCAGTCGAGGGGACATGCATAACCCATGGACATAGACAATAGCAGTGAAGGCCTGGGGAGGGGGGGTCAATGAGTGGGGAAGGAACATCTGTAATACTTTCAACAATAAAGATAAATTTTTAAAAATTCATGTAGACAGTGATTGTGTTTAGCAAAATGGTTTCTGTCTTCACCTCTTCCTCCACTCCAAACTCCTGTATACACACCAAGTGTGAAGCCCACAGTCAAGAATGGAGGAAATCTGGCATTGCAATATTCAGTGTGGGTGACATATAAGCCAATAAACACTGTGTACGTTTTTTATATACATTTTTTCATTGGACTTCAAGGGATCATTACTCAATGTTATTTCTTATATTGAAGAATCTAAGACTAATGCTTTGGCTTGATTTTAAATACTGAATTTTTTCTGCTGGTATAAATAGTATGGACACAGTAAAAGTACTTGAGAGAGCCTAATGAACCATTTCTTACACCCCATTACCTTTAGTCTGATATGACTGAGAGTGCAAGCACTAATTATCCTCTCTTTCACAGACACCAACATAGATCTACAGTAGGCCTTAAAACACAATTTCCTATACAACTCAACACTTCTTGCATAATACAATCCTATATTTTTCTTCTTGTTACAATTTAAATGAGAAAGGCCAAGTTCTTAACTTCCTATAACTTCTCTAAATATAAAAGGCATTAACAGTTATTGATACTTCTTAACCTCCAGCGACTAAACATAACATTATACACAACTAAAAATGAGAATTTCTGTTTAAAAATTATAAAAATCACATTTCACAAAAGTCTCTGTCCATGGGAAAATGGCCTAGAATGCATTTAGAATATCAAAAAAACAAATATAACTTATTTCCTACCAAGATATATGAAGGATTTTTTATACTGACCTTACTTATCAAAATATTAAGTATACACTGCAATATAATTTCTAGTGTAATGAACATATTTTTGCCCAGCATTGCACCACTCTAACTTATAAAAGAAATACCTACAGTTTCTGAGTCAAGAATATGCTATGACACCTATCTCAGATTTGACATAGTGAAAAACAAGAAAGAACTTTACAGTGAGATAATTTAGAGACCTATAAAATATATTTGAATACAGATGGTTCTTTAAGGTAACACACACATTTATGAAGGAGAGATGTAAGGAAACAGCAAACCATCTACTTTTTGTATTTAAGCATCCTTTCATTTTACATGTTAAATCATCTTGGTAAAGATTTTAATGATAAGAAGGAAACTAAAAAATAAAAATAAAATAAAAATAAAATAAAAATGTGGAAGAGGGCATCATGGAGCAGAAATCTCAATTGGTATGTCATGGCACACCAAATAAGTTATAGGTGTGTTCTGGTTCGCTCAAGATATTGAAGCCCTTAGGGCAGTCTGGCAGGAACCCCTGTTGTGAGATGTCTGTTCACCCCAGTATGCAGAATAAATACTATCATTTTTTTCTGTATGCCATAATATAGAAAAAAGTTGAGGGGTGTTGCAAGAGAAGCTTGACTCATAGGGTAATTCTTCTAAAGAACTGAGATTTTCCTTGTGAAATTTGTGTACAGAGATATGGAAAAAAGTGTAAGGTTAGCAAGATTTATTTTCTGTACCATCATCATATTTCAATATAGTTGAGGGAAATGGCCTAAAAACTGCATCAAGTCTACAAAATCCTTGATCCCAAGGACCATGAAGTGGCAAACCTTCAGTGTGTGGTTCCCTGAGTATTCAGGCTACACAGATATACAGTCAGTTATAGATCAAAATGAACTTCATCAAATGCATGAAGTCTTCATGATACCACAGGCACAAATTTAATAACTCTCTCTTTTATAATCTCTTATTACTTTGTACATACTTCATAGCATGTCTTAAACAGTGTATAATTATTTGCCACGTGGCAACACATCTTCATTCTCATTCCTTCTTAGAAGAATGACTTTATCTGTGTTCTGCCCCATCCCATCTACAGAAAATCATGTTCTCTTTTGCCTATGCTTCTTCTTCGGTTCTCTTTCTTTCACATGTAAACATTTAGTCTCCAACACATTTAATCAGCTCCTCCCAAACTTCACATCCCCTTCTAGATGTCATGTTTTCTCTCTGCTTCTTTTCATATGAAGTCCCTCAGAATGATGCTCTACCTTCACTCTCCACATTCTAATATGCCATTTACTCCATTACTTTCTCCAGTCAATTTTTCATCCCCTGACCAGGCCATGGTCACTTATGATCCCTCACTGCCAAACATTTCTTGACCTGTTAAGTACTCCCTCCTTGAAATCAGGCTTCTTATCATTCTGTTAACTAGTCCCTCCTTCTTGAATCTCTTCTCACCCACAGATCCTATAAGTTCACTTCTATGAATAGCATACATCAACATGTCCAAAACTGCACCAATTACCTCTCCTAAAATGTTACTCCCTCCTCCTCTCCTACAATCCCTATTTTGGTTAATGGCACCATGATCAGACCAATTTCCCAAGCCAGAAATCTGAAGGTTGTATATTTAAGTCATTTTAAAACTTGTTTTGTGATTATAAGCAATAAGAAATCAATACCAAACTGCATCATAGTAATTTTTAAGTAGGTGGGTATTTAAAGATACTGGGATATTTTACATACTCAAAAGAAGAGTTGACATCAGAAGTGAAGGAACCAGGACATCGCTGGAGACTTCTGGAGATGATCATTTTTCTAGAGCCTAGTCATAAACATAATTCCCAAGCTCAATCTATCTGTGTTCTAAGTTTCTTTCATATTCCCAATGAAAGAATTTGTATTGGTCCAGCTTGAGCATATGTCACTTGTAAGTCAATCATTTATGTAGACACCAATATTGGAAGAATTACTTTGTAACCCATATGCCAATAAGGAAATAACACCACAATATAAAAATACTGCCTACAAATCAGTATCCCCATTCCACCCCACACCCCCAAACATATATATTTGATGAGGGTGTGAGCAAAGGATATAAACAGACAATTTTCAAAGCAGGAAACAAGTATCCTATATAATAAAAGGGTAATATGCAAATCGACCAAACAGCAGAACGACTGGTCACTGTGATGCGCACTGACCACCAGGGGGCAGATGCTCAATGCAGGAGCTGGCCCCTGGTGGTCAGTACATTCCCACAGTGGGAGCGCTGCTCAGCCACAAGCCGGGCTGATGGGCTGACGGCTGGCAAGCGCAGCAGCGGTGGCAGGAGCCTTTCCCGCCTCCACAGCAGCACTAAGCCATCAGTGGAACATCCCCTGAGGGCTCCCGGACTGCTAAAGGGCACAGGCTGGGCTGAGGGAACCCCCCAACTCCCCACCCCCAAGTGCACGAATATCATGCACCAGCCTCTAGTTGCCAATAAAAAATAAAAAGTTGCTCAATCTCAGTAGTAATCAAAATATGAAAATTAATGAAACAAAGAGAATCATTTCACATTAAGCAAAATTAGGTCTGATAACACTAAATGTTGCAAAGGATAGAGGAAATATAAATTCATCTTAATATTTTTAGAGGATACTTTGATAATACTAAGTAAAGTTGGCCATAACATTACCCAATAACCTAGAAATTTTTCTTCTAGGTGTTTACCCTTCAGAAATTCTGCACATGTGCACATGAACACAAGGAGATATATACAAGGATATACATTGTAGTATTGTTTCTAGTGAGTGAAAGCAACCAAACTATACCTCAGTAGGGAAATAGATAAGCTATTTTTTTCATGAAACAGAGTAGTATATAGTAGTGGTAGTACAGTAAACTGCAGTGAAAATGAGTTAATGAGAACTGTATGTATCAGCAAGGATAAATCTTTTAAAAATAATGTTGAGAGAGAAAGTCCTAAGTGATTACCTTCTACAACAACAGCATGAGGGGCTTACTGACCCTCTTTCCAGTAAAACTGGTGAAAATTATTTAAAAGCAACCATTTAGGGCCTCTGGAAATGGTCTTACTAGTAAGGGATAACAGCAAGTAAAGGAACTTGAACATATATTCAAGAAAATCTATAAAATACAGTCTATGGTATTTAAACCAAGATGTTCCCCCCCTCCCACTCTCAGCTCAATGAGGCACAGTCTCCACTCAAGATGCTACAGCTAAGAACACAGGGCTCCCTCAGTCCCCAGCTCCCAGTTGGAGGGCTGGCTTCCCTGGAGCAGAAACCTGCCCATAGAAACCTATTGCTGAGGCTAAGTACAGGGGGAGTGTGGTCAAGAAGTAGGGGTTCTTTTCTTCTACCCAGCCCCCATTCATGGAATAGATGCTCTATCTTGGTGTACTAGTATGTAGTGTGCTGAGAATACTGGGAACCCAATCACCCTTGCTGCAGATCATGAGGTGGTGGTTCCATGATAGGAGAGGCAAGCCAAGAAAAATCTCAGGTTGCTGGCCCTACTCCACTGAGCACTCAGATCCTAGAGCAGGGGTGTCACTCAGAGAGTTTTCCATTGGCCCTCTGAGCACTAGCTCAGAGATCTTGCCTGAAGGAAGAAGCGGGTCTAATCTCTTCCCAAATTAACTGACTGCATTTGTAACAGTGTGGAGAGGTTCAAACCTTAGGCTATTCTCAAGAATAATAGAAATTTTGGTGAAATGCAATTAGGAAGAGACTAATGGATTTAAGGAAGACTATAGGTGACAGCGATTTTAAAAAAAGAAATACATAACATTATGTCAGATAGTAATAAGTGCTATGAAGAAAAATAACAGTAAGAGGATAGAGAATGGTAGAGGAATGCTATTTTAGATAGAATTAAGGAGGAATAATTAAGCAGAGATCTGAAGGAAATGAAAAAACAAATCATGGAGTTATCAGAAAGAAGTGTGTCCCAGATAGAGGAAACATCAACAGCAAAGGCCCTGAGACTGGGACATGCTTATAGAATTGGAGAATAGCCTAGACCAGTGGTCGGCAAACTCATTAGTCAACAGAGCCAAATATCAACAGTACAACGATTGAAATTTCTTTTGAGAGCCGAATTTTTTAAACTTAAACTTCTTCTAATGCCACTTCTTCAAAATAGACTCGCCCAGGCCTTGGTATTTTGTGGAAGAGCCACACTCAAGGGGCCAAAGAGCCGCATGTGGCTCGTGAGCCGCAGTTTGCCTAGACAACAGTGGGTGGAGTGCAGTGAATGAGGTAGAATACAGAAATAAGGTTCCAGAGGTAGATAGGTAACAAATTACACAGTGCTCTACAGGCAAGGTAATATTTTTGGATTGTATTCTAAAAAATAGTTGAAGAGTTCTGAGCAGGTCAATATTGTATCTGATTGCCAATTACAAAGAAAAAGATTTGTCTGGTTATAGACTATCCTATCTAATAATAGACAAATATGCAAATTGACCATACCTCTGACATGCCCACAAGCCACGCCCACCATCCAATCAGAGCGAGTATGCAAATTAACCCAAACCAAGATGGCTACAGCCACAGAGAGCAAGGTTTCCTAGGTAACAGAGGAAGCCAAGCTTTCTGCCAGCCGTTGCAGGCCTAAGCCTCCACTCAAGCTACAAAGTTTCAATTATAGAAGGTAAACAAATTCAAACAAATGGCGGCAGAATGGAGCTTGAGAGAGCAGGCCAGGGTTGCCGCCGGCAACAGGGGAAGCAAAGCTTTTCCCACACCCTGGCCGGGCCCACCCGCTTAAGGCAACAAAGTTTCAATTATAACCCCAACACAAATGGCTGGGGGCCTCGGAGGGAGCTCCAGGCTTGGCTCTGCTCCAGGCTACAAAGTTTCAATTGTAGAAGGAAAATAAATTCCAGATACCAGGGCCTCCACTTGGGTTGCCAGGGGGCATGGCCGGCCTGCAAACCACCACAGGCCCCTCGCTCAGGCCGCCCCACGCCCCAAGGGAACCCCACCCTGATCAGGGACACCCTTCAGGGCAAACCAGCTGGCCCCCACCCCTGTACCAGGCCTCTATCCTATTTAATAAAAGAGTACTATGCAGATTGATCATCACTGCAACACACAATATAGCTGCCCCCATGTGGTCAAAGATCCTGCCCCCATGTGGACACAAGATGGCCAGCAGGAGAGGGCAGTTAGGAGGCACCTGGCCTGCAAGGGAGGGCAGTTGAGAGGGACCAAGCCTGCAAGGGAGGGCAGTTGGAGGTGATCAACCCTGCAGGAGAGGGCAGTTAGGGCTGACCAGGCCGGCAGAGGAGGGAAGTTGGGGGCAAACAGGCTGGCAGCAGAGTGGTTAGGGGGTGATCAGGCTGGCAGGCAGAAGCGGTTAGGGGCAATCAGGAAGGCAGGCAGGCAAACAGTTGGGAGCCAGCAGTCCTGGACTGTGAGAGGGATGTCCGACTGCCCGTTTAGGCCCGATCCCAGGGATCGGGCCTAAACGGGCAGTCAGACATCCCTTGAGGGGTCCCAGATTGGAGAGGGTACAGGCTGGGCTGAGGGACAACCCCCCTCCGTGCACGAATTTCGTGCACCGGGCCTCTAGTATACTATAAGAGGTAATAGCAGGAAAAGAGAGATAAATTAATAAACTATAGTAACATTATAAGAAATATGTATCTTTGATTATAATCAGTAACAGGGAGGTGGTTAAATGAATTACAGTAAAACCATAATGAATTATGATACAGCCATTAGAAATAGTGTAAAGGAATATATAAGAACATAGAAAATGTTTATATTAAATGTAAAGCAGATTATAATAGTAGACTATTATCTGAGTCATAAAGTTTATTCCCATATATAACATGATACTATTTTATAAAAATATTACATGCATGCATTATTAAAGCTGAAAAAACTTAGAGCTCACGTAGTCTACTAAAACCAAAAAAGTTACAGGGCTTAACTGACAGCAAGAGCTAGATAATAAATCTGATTCTCAACCTAATGGTCATTCTATCTCACCCCTGGTCTCTCTATTATTATCTTGGCTCTCACAAGTACTTCTACTTCTACTAGTTGGACATTAAAATGGGAAATTAGAAGTACCTAGCAGGATCTTTTATTTTATTCATAGCATATTCTAAATCTGCTTAAAGCTAGATTTTAAAAATTCATCTACGGTAGCCTGAAGCCCTGTCCAAATAAGAAAGGTAGGTGGGAGGGGGTAATCTCAAAATTAGATTTTTTTCCCCCAGGACTCTTCACATGAATCAATCCATTGACTTTAAATAAACACATCAGCACATATTATTAAAATAGTTGTCTTCACTGATTCTTTTTTCTAATAATGGTTATGAATTTGTCAAGGAAGTAACATTCTTGGGCAGCAAAACATGTTCTGCAACACCAGTAACCATTTTTCCTTTGAATATGCAGATTTCCCTGGCTATGACTTTATTTTAGACCAAGAGGGCCAGAAAACTCCTTCTAGAAACCAAACACTCTATAACAAAGCCCTTCATTGTCTGACCTACATTAAAATACACACACACAACCACCACCACCTTTTAATTAATCATTAATTACTTGAATGCAGCCAGCATTATGTGGGAAAATGTATTACTTTCATCTTAATTTAAAAAACAAATCTGATGTTCAAACTGGCAAGAAGATACACTTTATAAATGCATTTATATCATTAGACTCCTTCAGAGAATTAGAAAAGAGATTCATTTTTCCTATGGTTTGGAATGGTGAGAAGGGTAAAAAATGAAAAAATGGGGGTTTCTCCTGGAAGCTTTTTGCAGGAGAGAAAAAATATTTCTTAATTCAGAGATTTTTGTATTACTATAAGCAGTTACCTGAATATTGAAAAGTAAAATTTAGGTGAGGTCTTATTAAGTGCTAATAAAGTCTATTTGAAATTTAAAATCTTTGTATTGTATTTGCTATAAAGACATTAAAGTTACTTGAATTTGTATACTAAATTAGATCAAATAGAAAGTATTTATCACAGGTATGGAGTGCGTGAACAATAAAATATATAAGAGACAATGTTTATAAAATATGGGGGAAAGTTGCCTCAATATTTTTATAATCTTATGTGCATTATTTTTCATATATTAAAGCTGCCCAAGTATAGAAAAATACAGAACTTCAATAACAGTTACCAGCATGATTTGCTTTTATTACCTTTCTGTTCAAGACCCTTGTTTCCCCTTGTAGCATGTCAAATTGCCCCCAAAACCATATTATACAGCAGAGAAATGTTGTTCACACTTCACTGGCTATTGATTTACTTTATTTATTGGCACAAAATCAGCTTGAGATAAACATTTTGTCCCCCATTTCCACTATTGTAAGTGGTACACTTCATTGCAAGATAGGTAAGCCCAAATGTGCAGGGTCACAATTCGACATGGCTTTCTAATCAATGTGTGAAAAATTATCTAATGAATAATAGGTTGCACATTTCCACAAACAAATTAACCAGGGTGAGACTGAAACTAATGATTATATTTATCTAATGTAATTTCACATCTGTTACTAGGGGTAGTAATTTTTTTTTCTCTTTCATCCATGCTGTCCTCAAAATTACAACTTAGCTTTTCAGATACAGTTATAGGACATCAGTTTAACTAGAAAATAGACAATTTTGTGAAATGTTTGTTTTTTCTTTGAATGCCAGCAGCCCTGAGAAATATAATTCTATTTTATAAAACCTGGGAATTCAAGCCCTTCTTGATCATTACCTTTGTTGTGTTTTTAATTACTGCCTGTGGGCTTAATTTTAGAGCCTATGGGTCAAATTCCATCATTCAGACTCAAAGAGTAAAATGACCCTATTTTACTACTGTTAAGATGATTATTAATTTTACCTGTCCTTATAATATTTATCCCAATTTAAAATGTAGAATTTTTTTAATGTAAAATCAGTTCCCAACTTAGGAAAAATGTTAAATACTAACATTTTATTTGGAACTTAGGGCACCTAAGACTCCCAGGCAAGCCCACAGATGCCTAGTCCATCGACATGCAACTTTGTCATAGAAGCTATCCACAACTGGCATCATATTTCTATGGAAAAGAGCATTCACAGTTTAAACCAAGAATATGTGTTTCTCAGACATGGCTTGCCATCTGCCAGGGAGTCTGGAAAGTCTCTTACTATTGATTCAGGCACCAATAGCTAGGGGAAAGGGCCTAAAGGGTGAGTTTGAGGTAAAAAAAAAAAAAAGGAATTTCACATGGAAAAGAGGTGAGAGTCTAGAGGCAGGAGTGATTTGTTGAAGTACATACCAGGGATATTTCTTGGCCCTACACTTGTTCCCTATTCAGTTAAACCTCAGCCTAATTCTGGAACCAAATCCTCTAATTTTAATAAAAAGTTCCAGTGATTTGTACTCCAAGGTTTCAATTATTAAAAATTAGACTGATAGTCAGGGAGGGATCTAATTGAAGAGTTCCCTGATAAGTTTTCACTCTGGTTCACTATGGACAAAAAAATAGAAAACTGAGACAGACACATCTTTTGATCCTTGGAAGAAAAAAACAGCCCTTTAAGGCAATGGTTTTCAACATTTGAGTTCTCAAACTTTCTTGGTCCCTTAAAAATTACTGAGGACCTCAAAGAGCTTTTGTTTATAGGTTATATCAATATTTGTGCTATTAGAAATTAAAACTTTAAGTATTTATTAGTTCACTTTAAAATAAAAAAATAAATCCATTATATGTTAACATAACATAGTTCATTAAAAATAAATGTATTTTCTCCAAAAAATTAGTGAGAAGACTCTTTTTTTTTTAAATGTTTTTGTTGATTTTAAAGATAGAGGAAGGGAGAGGGAGAGAGAGAGAGAAACATCAATCAGCTGTCTCCTGCACGCCCCCACTGGAGATTGAGCCCGAAACCCAGGCATGTGCCCTGATGAGGAATTGAACCGGTGACCTATTGGTTCATGGGACAACACTCAATCCACTGAGCAACACTGGCCGGATGAGAAGACTGTTTTAATAGAAGTCAACTGAATTCTCTCATAAATGAACCTGCCTTCAATTTGTCGTGATATGTTGTTTTGCCTCAAGTATATGAAGAAAAACTGTCTCCAGACAGATATGTAGTTGAAAAGCGGTTAACAGGCATTTGGATAATTATGGATATTATTTAAAAATTATAATAAGAAAAATTTAAGAAATTATCTCTTTGATTAAAAAGAGATAGTTTCTTAAAAGTGAGTTAGAATATGAAATCTGATATCAATGAAATTTTCATACATTCTTACATTAAAAAGTGGTTTATGAGTGTACTTTGAATGGATCTTCTAACTTGCATGATTTTGTACCACCATGTATTAATCATTTGGAAAATATTAGTTCACTGACTTATGTAGATCTTTCAAATGTTGACACACTTTATTATACAATATTTAAAAATCACATTCATCAATCCACCACCAATTTCATCAAAAAAGTCTTTAAATTACTGAGAAATTATTGAGCTCACAGTGACTGATACAAGTCTTCCAAAGTTCTAGTTTTCACTTGAGAGGTCGAATTTTTATCATTGGCAACAAATACTATCAGTTGTTTTCCTTAAACTTTCCTTGATCCATATTTTAGAAAATGTCTGCCAAATACGTACCCCATTCTACATAGCCATAGTTTTTCAATTGTTCTCTCAGGTAAAAATAGTATTCATTGAAAAACACAGCTAAATCAGTTCATAACACAATCACACAAGTGCTTTTCCTAAAAAACCATCATACTTCAATATATAGGCGAAAGTGCTCTATGCATGATTCCAAGTTCATCAACCCAAAATATTAAAAACACATTTACTCAAGAGTTGAGATCTAATAAAATTGTCTTTAATTGATCAAAATGTTAAGTGTTCATCAAAAATGTCCTTAAATTTTTTCTTTTTCTTTTTTCTGTAAGAATACAGTGACTACCAGGTACAGTTTGGTGTCAATGTACTGATTTACTCTAAAACAAAAATGGTTTTATCCACCATTGCTTTTGTACCATCAGACCAAATTTCAACACAGTGAAAAAGGTAAATTACATCTTAGTCTTATGATGAAAAAGATTGTAACTTCCCAGACATACGAAAAGGGGACCCCAGATATCTGCAGACTACCTTTTAAGAATTACTGCTGGGAGAAACCAAGATGGCGGCATAGGTAAACACCTGAAATTGCTGCCTCACACAACCACTTCAAAACTACAAATAAAAGACAAAATGGACATCATCCAGAACCACAGGAAGGCTGGCTGAGTGGAAATTCTACAACTAGAGGGGAAGAGAAAAGCACACTGAGACTCAGAGGAGGTGCGGAAGTAAAGTACAGAGGTATGGAGGCGCAGAAAGGGCTGGCAACTGAGTACATGGTTGTCTTTTTCAATTGGGAGGGAGACAAAAGCTCCTGACTGCTCTGAACAACAGTTCTGGGCGAGACTCTGGGGACCCAGACTCATACGGGGAGAAACTGGACTGTCTGGCATCGGGTGGAACTCGAGGGCAGCTTTCTCTCAGAGGTGCTTCCAGCGATTACCGTGGGACACTGGGACCCGGGCCTCTTAGGGCAGGGCTGAGGATCAGCCATAGCTGTTTGCTCCACCCTGTTGATTCCCTAAGACCCCCGCCCCACCCAAGCTGTGCGCAGAGGCTTTTGCATATGAATGGCCTGGTCCTTTGCAATCTAAAATTACCTAACAAATTTCAGCTGGGTCAGAGAGACCCAGAACATCCAAAAGAAGGCCCAAGGCCCCACAGCAGCTTGCATTGCTTCACAGCTGGGCCTCATCTGGGCACCACCAAACCCCAAACAAAGAAGAGGAATCTGCAGATCTCCCCGTAGCTTCTGCTGGGTGGCCTCAGGCAGAGGCTAAATTAGCACCTCCTTGGAGATCCAAGAGCCAGTGTACCCAGGGGTCAGAGTGGGAACATCCAGATTACAACTCCTCAGATCCATAAGGGACACACTCAGGGGGCAGACTCAGTGAGCACCAAAGCCCCACTGAAGCAAGTCTTGCCCCATAAGGGTGTCTCCAGCACAGAAGTTCTCCCATCGTAGACACAGCTGATCCTCACAGCCAATTGGCCTGGAGATCAATTCCTCCCAGTGATACCAACAACAATCAAGGCTTAACTACAACAAGACTGTGCACACAGCCCACAAAGGGGTGCACCAAGAGTGTCCACCTCAGGTAACTGGGGAGGCTGAGCCACTGGGCCCTATAGGACACCTAGCACACAAAGCCACTCTATCAACACAGGGAAGCAGCGAAAATGTGGAGACAAAGAAACAGGTCACAAATGACAGAAATGGAGGAAAGCAAATGACTGGATATAGAGTTCAAAACCATGGTTATATGGTTTTTCAAGAATTTTCTATAAACCGCCGATAAATTTAGTGAGACCCTCAAGGATATGAAAAAGGACCAAGTAGAAATTAAGCATACACGGACTGAAATAAAAAATAATATACAGAGATCCAACAGCAGACTAGAGGAACACAAGAATCAAGTCAAAGATTTGAAATACAAAGAAGCAAAAAACACCCAACTGAAAAAGCAAGAAGAAAAAAGAATCCAAAAATATGAAGATAGTGTAAGGAGCCTCTGGGACAACTTCAAGCATACCAACATCCAAATTATGGGGGTGCCAGAAGAAGAGAGAGAGAGCAAGATACTGAAAACCTATTTGAAGAAATAATGACAGAAAACTTGCCCTACCTGGTGAAAGAAATAGACTTACAAGTCCAGGAAGCGCAGAGAACCCCAAACAAAAGGAATCCAAAGAGGACCACACCAAGACACATCATAATTAAAATGCCAAGAGCAAAAGACAAAGAGAGAATATTAAAAGCAGCAAGAGAAAAACAGTTAGTTACCTACAAGGGAGTACCCATACGATTGTCAGCTGATTTCACAACAGAAACTATGCAGGCCAGAAGGGAGTGGCAAGAAATATTCAAAGTGATGAATAGCAAGAACCTACAACCAATATTACTTTACCCAGCAAAGCTATCATTCAGAATTACAGGTCAGATAAAGAGCTTCACAGATAAGAAAAAGCTAAAGGAGTTCATCACCACCAAACAAGTATTATATGAAATGCTGAAAGGTATTCTTTAAGAAAAGGAAGAAGAAGAAAAAGGTAAAGGTAAAAATTATGAACAACAAATACATATCTATCAACAAGTGAATCTAAAAATCAAGTGAATAAAAAATCTGATGAACAGAATAAACTGGTAAATATAATAGAATCAGGGGCATAGAAATGGAGTGGACTGACAATTCTTGGGGGGGAAAGGGGTGTGGGGGGTGCGGAAAGAGACTGGACAAAAATCATACACCTATGGATGAGGAAGGACAGTTTGGGGGGAG
Organism: Cnephaeus nilssonii; assembly: GCF_951640355.1. Lineage (NCBI taxonomy): Eukaryota > Metazoa > Chordata > Mammalia > Chiroptera > Vespertilionidae > Cnephaeus > Cnephaeus nilssonii. The sequence continues at coordinate 73,860,299 of NC_137073.1, read as the reverse complement.
GCGGTAAGGGCAGAGGGTGGGGTGGGAACCGGGTGGAGGGGAGCTATGGGGGGAAAAAAGAGGAACAACTGTAATAATCTGAACAATAAAGATTAAAAAAAAAGAATTACTGCTATAAAGAGACTATAATTCTGTATGTATGAAGGGAAGTAGTGACTGAGGGAAAAAGACAAACTCTTTCTAAAAAACAAACCAAAATATTGAAGAAAATTCATATTGAATATAAATAAATGTTTAATTCATTTGGCTTTACTTATAGTTTGACTAATTTTAGATAGTTACCTCATTCAGTTCTTTATTTTGCTTCCGGCCCTGATCTGAGTTTGGCAAGAATCCTGGTTCCAGCAATTCCACTAATATGAAACTGGACAAGGACTTAACCTCTTCGAGATTATCTCCCTAACTATAAAACAGAAATATAACTATCTCACAGAGACATTGTGAGAATAAAATTACGTGAAACTACATTTGTGAAAGTACCTAGTTCAGCATCTAGCAAGCAGGAAATGGCAAGCACATGTATACACATTTGGTATGGGGCTACTATACATCTATTCTTCCTTCCTTTGATCACTATATCTCACATTGCCTCTGCAGAATGCCCTGCCCAATTCTCAGTCCATAGGTTTGGATGAAGCTTCAGACCTAGATTTACTGGCCTGAGCCTAAAGAATCGGTACCTTATTTCCCTGAGCATAGTCACTTAAAACAAGATGAACACATATTTCAGTCACAGCCAAAGAGACTCAAACTACTGCTGGGAATCCTGGAAAAAGTCTCTCTTTTCCATGACAATTGAAACTGGTAAGATGCAGACAGGAGCTCCTACAGCCAATCTAGAACCACAGGGAAGAACCTGCCTGAGAACATAACCCAAATAGCAGTGTCCAAGCTGAGTGACACAGAAGGAAAAACTAGGTTTTGCAAACTATGGTTGAATTCTAATCAAGTAATGCCTGAAGCCAACCTGACCTTTGGAATTATGTTAGTCAATAAATATCCTTTTTTCCCTTCGTTTGGGTTGAATTTCATGACATTACATTAGGAAGAATCAAGTCTGATGTAGTATTATCTTCTTTTCTTTTCCATAAGGCCCAACCTAGATTTGCACAGACAATTATGGTTCAACTAGAGGCCTGGTGCATGAAATTCATGCACGGGGGGGGGGGGGTGTCCCTCAGCCCAGCCTGCACCCTCTCCAATCTGGGATCCCTCTCACAATCCAGGACTGCTGGCTCCCAACTGCTCGCCTGCCTGCCTTCCTGATTGCCCCTAACCGCTTCTGCGTGCCAGCCTCATCACCCCCTAACCACTCCCCTGCCAGCCTGATTGATGCCTAACTGCTCCCCTGCCAGCCCGATTGCCCCTAACTGCCCTCCCCTGCAGGTCTGGTCACCCCTAACTGCCCTCCCCTGCAGGCCCGGGTCCCCCCCACTGCCTTTCCCTGCAGGCCTGGTCGCCCCCAACTTCCCTCCTCTGCCGGCCTGGTCACCCCTAACTGCCCTCGCTTGCAGGCCTGGTCCCTCCCAACTGCCCTCCCCTGCTGGCCATCTTGTGGCAGCCATCTTGTGTCCACATGGGGGCAGCCATCTTTGAACACATGGGGGCAGCCATCCTGTGTGTTGGAGTGATGGTCAATTTGCATATTACTCTTTTATTAGATAGGATAGAGGCCTGGTGCATGGGTGGAGGCCAGCTAGTTTTCCCTGAAGAGTGTCCCGGATCAGTGTAGGGGTTCCCTTGGGGTGTAGGGTGGCCTGGGTGAGGGGCCTGTGGTGGTTTGCAGGCCGGTCATGCCCCCCAGCGACCCAAACGGAGGCCCTGGTATCTGGGATTTATATATCTTCTATAATTGAAACTTTGTAGCCTTGAGTGGAGCCAAGCCTCCTGCTTGCTCCGTGGCCGCAGCCATTTTTGTTGGTATTTATTTATCTTCTATAATTGAAACTTTGTAGCCTTGAGCGGAGGCCAAGGCAGGCCAGGGCTGCGGAAGTTTGGCTTCCTCCATCGCCGGTGGCAACTCAAGCCTCCTGCTCTCTCCAGCTCCGTGGCTGCCGCCATTTTTGTTGGTATTTATTTATCTTCTATAATTGAAACTTTGTAGCCTTGAGTGGAGTCCACAGCCGGCCAGGGTGTGAGGGAAGCTTAGCTTCCTCCATTGCCGGGGAAACCCAAGCCTCCTGCTCCACTCCGTGGCCGCAGCCATCTTGGTTGGTTTAATTTGCATACTTGCTCCTGATTGGCTGGTGGGCGTGACTTGTGGTATAGCAGAGGTGCAGTCAATTTGAATATTACTCTTTTATTAGATAGGATGCTAATGTTACTGATGAGCGCTGAAGCATAATGCCAAAGTCTGTCCTTATATTTTTGGAATTCCTATGGCCTTAAATGAACCACAAATTCAGGTTTTCAAAGCACTTGGTTAATATTTAGATCAGGCATTCATGAAAATGAAATCATATAATAATTCCAAACCTAGAGACTCTTCATATCTAGGTATGTGTAAATATAGTAATGAGGGACCCTCAAGCTATTACTAATATTTCTAAAAACACTAAAATGAGTTGCCTATGTTCCCTTAATGAAGTCAAGTAAACCATAAATTTATTTACTCTTGGCAGAAATTATGTCTACGCTATGCAGTTAACAGTGGTTATCTCTTGCTAATCAGAAGCTCCTTCACTGTCAGATACGTAACTAGCTAGTTTTCTATGCCCTTGGTACAGCTATACAATGGAATACTACCTAGCAAGAAAACACATAACTGACTTGTTTTCCAAATGAGAAATTATTTATTTAATAAATGCTACATGATAGATAAATCTTCCAAAACACAGGGCCCCACAGTTGGAAGAGGGTGAAAAAGGAAAAAAAAGGACCCTGGCACTTGATGATGAAAAGAACAGTAAACACTAATGTAAAAGGCTGACCCTCTTTATTTGGGGGTGGGAGGAGATGGGGAAGGCATAACCCAATTAAGTGTATGGTGGTTTTAAAGGTACTATGCTTCAGGGACAAAATATATTAATCACAATCTGATTAACATTTTGGTATAAATTTGGCTTACTCAACAAATAACTATCAAGAATTTAAAATGGCACTGAAGGGTGAAAGGCAATACAAAAGTCCAAGACAAGTTCCTTAAGGAACTAAGAGTATAGTGGTTATGGTCCCTTATTGCTCTATAACAGTCTATAATGAGTTCTCTTGGGGCATTGTTCTTCCTCATGCTTCCAGGTATAACTCAAGTGATATCTTCTACACAGCCTAATCCTAAAGAAAAATTAAGATTCCTATGCCACAATGTACCAATGAATTTTCATAGGGTATCCTGATCTTGACCATGGATGAATTAAAATCACTGATCTATGTACTAAACTTTACCAATCTGCTCAAATCACTCTTCAAATTAACATATTAAAAATAATGCCCTTGGTACAGCTATACAATGGAATACTACCTAACAAGAAAATAGGGACATATATGCCACAATATGGGTAAATCTCAAAACCTTTATGCTAAGTGAAAAAAGCCAAATGCAAAGGCTACATACTAGATATTTGGTATTCTGGAAAAGGCAAAACTATAACGCCCAGATATCTCTTCAAGCCCAGATGGGCTGGGAGAAATTTGAGTGCAGGGGTGAAAATGCTATAAAACTGATTGTGATGCTGCTTGCCCAAATCTGTAAATTTACTGAATATTAATGAATTGGTTTTTTATGTCTTAAGAGACAACTGTAATATACAGACTTTGTTCAGACCAGATTCTAACATACTAACTCTAAAAAGACATTTCAAGATAGTCAAAGAAATTTGATTATGAACTAGATTATACCAAAAATATTATTTAAATTCTTGGGGGTATAAATTGCATTTGTTCATAATTTTAGAAATCCATATTGAAACATGTGCAATGTCTGAGATATGTTTTACTATACTAAAACAGAGAAAAAAAGATGGAAAAAATAAATGAAGCAAGTGGAATAAAAATCTTAATTATTAAATCTGAGTGATGGGTATTTAGGAGTTCATTGTAAAACTAAAAAAAAAAAAAATTCTTTTAATCCTCACCCGATGATATTTTTCCATTGATTTTGTTTTTTTAGGGAGCATGGAAGGAAGGAAAAAATAGGGGAAAGAGAGAGAAACATCAATGTGAGAGAGACACATTGATTGGTTGCCTCCCCCAAGCGCCCAACACAGGGCCAGGTAGTGAGCCTGCAACCGAGGTACGAGTCCTTGACTGGGAATCGAATCCAAGACCATTTGGTCTGTGGGCCAGCACTCTAATCACTGAGCAAACACACCAGGGCTTTTTAAAATATATACATAATTTAGGGCTCTTAAGTAATATAATCCTCCAGAGAGTGCCTTAAATGTTAGCTTTTTTAAAAAATTGATTTCAGAGAGGAAGGGAGAAGGAATCAAAGAGAGAAACATTAATGATGAGAGAGAATCATTGATTGACTGCCTCCTGCACACCCCCTACTGGGCATGGAGCCTGCAACCAGGCATGTGCCCTGACCAGGAATCAAACCGTGATCTCCAGGTTTATAGGTGGAAGCTAGCCACACTGGCCAGGCTCATTGTACTATTTTCTCTGTATTTGTATATGTTTGAAATTATTTTTAAATTTTTAAAAATTAATGGCTACAATCATACCCTCTCACAGTGAATGATATAAACCAAATCAGTAAGTTTGTGAGTCCCCAATATTGCCAGCAACTAAGATACTTGGGTATCATTTTAATTTCATTTCAGTTTTTTAAATTATTTTAAGTAACCATAGTAAAAACTAATTCATTACTTTTAAGTCACCATTTGAAATGTCAAAAAACCCACTCTGTTGAGGGGGAGCAGGGGACAGGAGTATATATGTACTTTTTTTCCCCCAATAGCTCAATTGAGTATTATATACTTGACACTGCCCAGGTCATCAGCAAGTATTATCAGTAACTAGCCAGTGATAATGCCTGGCACCAATGCAATGTATCCAAGCCTTTTCAACAGCTTTTCCTTTGTGCACATCTGCAAGCTCTCTATGCACATCTGCATACAGAATCCACAGCCATGATCTGCATTATAATTAATGTAACAGCACATCTGACCAGGTCTGCAAGGTTTTGATATATAACCGTTTTTGAGGTCTGCAGGGATCTGAGGATGCCCTGGGGAGAAAATACAGCTAATTTCAGATCATCACTGGACAAGTTATAAGTATTAAGACACTTGTTTTTCTGAAACAGCTATGACATAGCTGAAGGAAAATCTTAGTGTGCATGTAACACACACACACACACACACATCTGCTTAAAATCATGGGTGTTCCCCTCCTGCACTCATCACCACATCCGTCATACTAGTATATCCACTCTAAATGATCAAGGTATAACCATAAATTTACATATGGATCCAATTTAAAATCTTATATAAAAAGCATTCTTTAGCTACCATTGACAGAGAAAATCACTGAAGCATGGATTCAGGTAGTAGTATACAGCAAGTACATAATTATTAAATCTGAACTGTATATCCCTCTCATTTTATAGCCTTGGTAGTTAAAACCTTCCTCCTCATAGCCCCCTTACTCCCATTTAAACCTTTTTTTACTTAGAAATCTAGATAGAATTCCATGGTTAGGTAAGTTCTTACTTACTAGGTATATCAGTTAATAATGCGGATTTTTTCCAATAGATGGAGTTACACATATGTTGATATATATGTGACTTTATACGTATGCTATTTTGTTGTATTGACAGCAAGCTTGAAAACTTCATATGTCAAATTTGCTGAAGGTGTTAACATCATAGTTATTTTTACACTTAAAAATGTCAAATTTCATGCCCCCAAAAAAGAGCATTTGCAGGAAGTTTTAATTCATTACTTTATTTTGAAGAAAAGTGCTGCTGAAAGTTATCATATACTTCGGTAAGCTTATGGTGAACATGCTCCATCTCAAGATACTTGTGAACGCTGGTTTAAATGCTTTAAAAGTGATGGTTTCGATGTGAAAGACAAAGAACGTCCAGGTCAACCGAAAAAGTTTGAAGACCAACAATTACAAGCATTATTGGATGAAGATGCGTGTCAAACTCAAAAACAACTTGCAGAAAGATTAAATGTTGCTCAGCAAACAATTTCTGATCGTTTTCAAGCAATGGGAAAGATTTTCAAGGAAGGAAAATGGGTGCCACATCAGCTGAACAAAAGACAAATGGAAAACCGAAAAGTCATCAGTAAAATGTTGCTTCAACAGCACGAAAGAAAGTCTTTTTTGCATCGAATTGTGACTGGCGATGAAAAGTGGATTTATTTTGAGAATCCCACATGCACAAAATCATGGGTTGATCCAGGTCAACCATCAACATCGACTGCAAGGCCAAATTGCTTCAGAAAGAAGACAATGCTCTGCATTTGGTGGGATCAGGAAGGTGTGGTGTATTATGAGCTTCTAAAACCAGGTGAAATCGTTAGTACTGATCACTACCGACAACAAATAATCAATTTGAACCACACTTTAATCGTGAAATGACCAGAATGTGCCAGAAGACATGGCAAAGTAACTTTGCTTCATGATAATGCATCATCACACACTTCAAAACCAGATAAAAACACATTAAAAGATCTTGCCTGGGAAGTATTAACCCACCCGCCACATTCACCAGACCTTGCTCCTTCAGATTACCACTTGTTCCCATCGATGGCACACTCACTTTCTGAGTAGCACTTCAAAATGTACGAAGAAATGGAAAATTGGGTCTATGAATGGTTTGCCTCAAAATAAGAAAAGTTCTATTGGGACAGTATCCACAAATTACCTAAAGATGGGGGAAATGTGTAGCTAGCGATGGACATTACTTTGAATAAAGCACTTTTGATGTTTCTCTTGAAATTATCGTGTTTTCTTTGATAACAAAATCCACATTATGAACCAGTACACCCAGTACATGCATTTCCTCAAAGGCCCTCAGGAGTATCCACTGTCCACTTATATTGTTCAATTCCACAGCTACAGCACAGAGTGAAATGCCATGAAAGCTGATTAACTCGGTTCTATATCTCCTTAGCCTAGAATGGTATGAATCACAACTGTCCAATAAAACTTTCTGTAATGATACCCAATATAGAAGCCACTAGCCACAGTGTGGTTTTTAAGTGCTTAAAATGTGGCTATTGTAACTGAGGAACTGAACTTTAAATTTTATTTAACTTAAATAGCCACATGTAGCTAGTAGTTACCATATTGGACTATGGAGTTGTAAGTAAAAGACTTTCTTTTATTATGTTTTTACTCAAGACAATTGTTACATACAAAAGTTTCTTTAAAATAATTCTCTCTCGCCCAGCAGGTGATTGAGCATCAATTTATAAACCAAGAGGTTCCATTCCCGGTCAGGGCACAAGCCTGGGTTGTGGCTCAGTCCCCAGTGGGGGACATGCAAGAGGCAGCTGATCAATGATTCTCTCTCATCATTGATGTTTCTATCTCTCTCTCCCTCTCCCTTTCTCTCTCAAATCAATAAAAATATATTTTAAAAAATATATACACACACACATTAATCAAATCTTAATAGTGCTTAACTGAGTAATTAGGTTATGAAGTCAGACATTCAAATATATTTTGAATAAATATATGGGTTTGTATTTAAATTTTTTTACAATAAACAGGTAACACTTATAATCAGAAAAAGCTATACACTAATATTTTAATCATTAAAACTCTACACATGAAGATATATACACAGAAACAAAATACAAAGTATGATCTATGTTTGGTCACAAATATTTAAAAACTAAATAGGCACATGTATAAAGATTGAAAGGGACCATAAACCAATGAAAATAATCAGATAAAAGAAGGGATTATAAGTAGAATTCATTCATGTTGAGTTGCATTAATGTTTATATATAAGTAAAGCTTTAGAAAAATGAGGTTGAAGAACAGCAAGATCTAAATGACTGAACATAGAAATAATCTCATAAAAACTGAATGTTGACAGATGACTACCCTATATCAGCACCAACCTAGAGGGCTAAGGATAAGGAAACTAAAAAGAACTCAAGTTGTATGCTGTGGGAGGAATATGTAACTAGATTTGAGTAATCCATGACTGAGAGAAAGGGGGGAAATAAAGAACTTATAAATGAGAATAAGAGAGCTAATGGGTGTCAATGTTAATATTCATCCAGTAAGACTTCATATTGTTTCAAGGCTGTTCCCTGAGAGGCTAAAAAGGCTCAACATTGCTTTTTATGTGCAAAGCATTCCTGAGATTAGCATCAATTCACTCAATTCACCTGGACAGCTTCAGTGACTAAAACAGTGGTTCTCAAACTTCAAAATGAGATTCCTAAAACCCATCCTTACAGACTGAGAAATACTGATTTTTCAAAATAACATGCTTTAAATATCTGGGATAGAAAAAGGAGTAAACACCCCCTGATATTCTTTACAAATAAAATCTGTCTTCTATTTAATAAAGATAACTAAACAAGTTTTTAATAACTTGGGAAACCCTAGAACCTCTGACCATAGTCCCTTATCTTTTCATAAATTTTAGGAAAGAAAGGAGAAAAGTTGTTTTAAACATGTGAAGAGCTGTCAAGTAATAAAGGATGCAGACTTGTTTTGTGGGACATCAAGGATAAGCCAGAGGGGGGATGGTTTCAGTTTATAACAATAATGTTTTAAAAGAAATGGAATACTTTATAAGGTGGTAAGCTTCCTATCTCTTGAAGATATCTAAGCTGATGTTAAATGATCATTTGGTCCATAATTTGTGTGAATAATTTAACCAGCAATAACAAGAGTAGCTGACCAGTGACCTTCCTTCCTATCTTGATACATCCTACCTAACACCTAATAGAATGTACTACTGTTACAAGAGAATTCAAAGTTCATATGAAAGTATTTTATATTACATATAATTGCTTCAGTGCTTCATAATAATTAGATAAGTAGCTCATATCAATAGGATTTTTTTTTAACTTTTACACTGCAAATATTGTACTCTCACTTTTCTGGTACCTAAAATCAAAGTTAATGTTGTACTTTCTCCTCATTACCACCTCAGTATAATTTATTCAACAAATATTTTTTGCCATCTAATAAATGTCAGATACATGCATCCAGGCTAGGAAATAGCTAAACTAATCCTTAATACACACAAGTTAATAGACAAAAGTCCTGGATCTGATTCTCCCCAAACTCGGGTTTCATGGTCTCAACCTATTCCTACGCTCCAGGTCATACCTTCTTGTATAATACCAAAGAAGCCTCCATTATTCCTCTCCCACCCCTCCCCTCCAATTACCTGAGGGATGCATGGGCAACTTGTCCAGCTGTTGCTCCTCCCCAGCCCTGACCCCAACTCCAAGTGTTCCTGAGGCAGCAGAAATTTGGGGCCAGGAGGATGAGGATTGCCTGTCTAGTGGAAACAATAGAATTACCAAAGGGAAGGACTCTGGAACTTCAAAGCAGAGGAATAAAGATAGGGAAGAAAAAGAGGTGAGGTTGCAATGGGAAGAGAGGACTACTTTAAAGCCAGGAGGCAGTTTAAGGCCAAAGTAACTCTATAACCCAGGATTTTGCCTCGGAGAAGCCAACAATACAGAAGGTGCCTTTGTGTACTCAGAAGCATTTAGGCAATTAATCTCCAAGGGAAAATGTAAAATCTTGGTTACTCTAAAAAAAAAAAAAAGCTGATGTTTGAAGATGAACACTGAAGAATGGAAAAAATTACAACTGGTACTTTGTTATTGTGAAATATGTTCAACAAACAAAAGAAGATATATACCATTTGAAAAAAAGAAAAAGCACCTGGTTCCCACCACCAAATGAATATTCTTCTTTACTCCTCTTCCTCCAACTCTTAGAACATCCTAAACAACTGAAGTATATTTATTTGGAAGGCCAGTATTAAGTGTGATATAATTTCCTTAAACTTCAGAGTGCCCCTTAGAAAAGACTCTATCTCCAACATCATTCTTATTTGCCTCCTAATGCTTATGTTTTTTTAAAACAGATTAAGATACAATATTTCTACACTAAAATTAAAGGATTTTAAAAAGATGAGTTAGCATATTGCTTTAAATCTATTCAGTCAAACTGTAAATGATACCAGTTAATTTCCTATTTTGGTTGGGTAAAAGGATTTGAAAGAGAAGGTCTTGACTCTAAAAATATCAGGGGAGGGAAGAAAGCTGAAAACTTCACATACTTCAACAGTTTCCCCTGGGCTTGAACTAGCTGCCTTCATCCATACATAAAAAAGAGGTTCTGAGCAGAGATTCTTCCTGGTCTGTGTACACGAGCTCACCTGAACACACACTAGGCTGCCTGTTCTCTTCATTCTCTCATGTAGTCATAAACACCTGGCATTGCCTTGGCAACTGAATAAATTTGCTAATACTGCCCACACTAGTTTTCCAGTTACCTTGCTAACTTTATACACATAATTAGTACTATTTGAATCCAATCAGTTCAACCAAAATTTACTGAGTTTTTCCTACAGGGGAATATGTGTAGGTTATCTGTTTTCTCTCTGATTTCTCCTTTCCAGTCAAATCCATGGGATAACCATACTTTATTGGATGATAGATAAACTCCATGTCACTAAAGGTTTAAGGAGAGGGATAAGAATTCCTTTATGCAACCATATTTGTCTACAGAAAGTTAAATTATTGCATTTTCCAGTATTTCTTTCCTATTCTGGAAAATAAATCCAAATACAGCCCCAAACCCTTCCCTGTGTCCTATTACAAGGAAGTTACAGTTGTTGTCAGTGGCAGCCAACTCTTGAGCAGAGCACTGGTTTTTTGTGCTTACCTCTTGAGCACCTTAATACAATGCTGGCTTGACTCAAAATCAGATCCCCTTCTCCCAGATAAAAGAACAATATCTTTAAAAGAAACAGATTAGACAAAGACCAGCTCACGCATCTGATTAACAGGCATTTTTATATTGACTTGTCCCATGCTAGTCAGCCATATAAAATTGTAACATTATCAGAAACTAGAGGCCTGGTGCACGAAATTCATGTAAGGGGGGTGTCCCTCAGCCCAGCCTGCACCCTCTCCAATCTGGGACCCCTCGAGGGATGTCTGACTGCCGGTTGGGATCGGGCCTCAACGGGCAAACAACCCTCTCACAATCCAGGACTGCTGGCTCCCAACCTCTCACCTACCTGCCTGCCTGATTGCCCCTAACCGCTTCTGCCTGTCAGCCTGATCACCCCCTAACCACTCCCCTGTGGACCCGAATGCCCCTAACTGCCCTCCTCTGCTGGCCTGGTCACCCCTAACTGCCCTCCCCTGCTGGCCTGGTCGCCCCTTACTGTCCTACCCTGCAGGCCTGGTTGCCCCCAACTGCCCTCCCCTGCTGGCCCGGTCACCCCTAACTGCCCTCCCTTGCCAGCCTGGTTGCCCCCAACTGCCCTCCCCTGCTGGCCCAGTCACCCCTAACTGCCCTCCCTTGCCAGCCTGGTCCCCCTAACTGCCCTCCCCTGCAGGCCTGGTTGCCCCTAACTGCCCACCCCTGCCAACCTGGTCACCCCTAACTGCTCTCCCTTGCCAGCCTGGTCCCCCTAACTGCCCTCCCCTGCAGGCCTGGTTGCCCCTAACTGCCCTCCCCTGCCAACCTGGTCACCCCTAACTGCCCTCCCTTGCCAGCCTGGTCCCCCTAACTGCCCTCCCCTGCAGGCCTGGTTGCCCCTAACTGCCCTCCCCTGCCAACCTGGTCACCCCTAACTGCTCTCCCCTGCTGGCCTGGTTGCCCCCAACTGCCCTCCTCTGCCAGCCCGGTCACCCCCAACTGCCCTCCCTTGCAGGCCTGGGTCCCCCCCAACTGTCCTCCTCTGCAGGCCTGGTTGCCCCCAACTGCCCTCCTCTACCAGCCCGGTCACCCCTAATTGCCCTCCCCTGCTGACCTGATCGCCCACAACTGCCCTCCCCTGCCGGCCATCTTGTGGTGGCCATCTTGTGTCCACATGGGGGCTGCCATCTTGTGTGTTGGAGTGATGATCAATTTGCATATTACCTCTTTATTATATAGGATATTATATAGGGTTATTATATGGGATTGTTAGCACTGGGAAAAAAACTTCAACTATTATATGAGGAAATAGAAGCTCACAGCTGCTAAATGACTGGATCAAGATAATACAGTCAGATGATGATTGGCCAAGGGTTATTATTATGTTTTCCAAACCATGCTGCATTTCTTCATGGTCCCCAGCTATAGCAGAATAGGGACAAGGCAAGGAATGTTCTTCTATAACAAAAAGAAAAAATACCTATCTCCCTGAAAAGCAGCAATCTCCTAATTGATGCCCAAGGCCACCCCAACCAGAACCTTAAGGTCCTGCTTTGGAGCTCTGCCTAAGGAGAAAATTATCATAACTCTTCAAATCTTAAATGCCTCATGACATACAACCATTTCTCAGAGAAGCCACTAGGTTTAAATGAAAATGAAGCTCTTATGCCTACCAATAGGGAAATCTAAGATGGCTGGTTTCCCGGCAATCATGTGCTCCTCCCTCTATTGTGGGAAACAATCCAGTCACTGGAGTTTCTAAGAGTGGCATATTAACTTTCCCAAGATACCAGGGCATAATTTACTAAATTACCTTTTTGAAGACACTACATGGTACCCCAGTTCTTTGGGAAAGGTAATTAGCCTCCCATGGGTGACTAGTTTACTCCCCAAGTGAGCACTGTGCTCACCATAGGATGAGGATGGTCTCTTTTTATGAGAATAAAAATATTAGTTTGCTTGTTGTCAGGAGTGATTTGTGTATTTTTCACCTTATCATTCATGTAAGCCCTATAATATATTTTAAAATTGATAACTACTCCCCACATATGATAACAGACAAGTAGCAAATACAATAAGCTAGGAGCTTTAACACCCACACATCTGACCTAAATTCAACTTCATAAACATCTATTGAGCACCTACTATAAGACAGAGTCCATGCTAGATGTTGAGGAATTATGTTGCTACAATTTATCCATTTGGGGAATATCCATGATCCTATCCACCCAGATTATGAATGACTATTAATGTATGGCAGATGGTCCAGAATGGCTTGTCCTGCTCACTGGGGACCAGAATTTAATCAATGGCTCCAAATTTAAGAGGATAGTGGATAATTTAGTAATGCCATAGATAAACACACTAAATATACTTTATTGATTTGAAAATAAGACCCACAAGCAAAGACCAAAAGAATTATAAAATGGAGAAGAAAATCCTAAAGGGTGACATTGCTATCTTGTAAGGTCCAGTTCCTTCAGGAAGCCTTGCTCAGGAATTTTATCCCCAATGATGTTTCTTTGAATTCCCACTGCATTTATGATATGGATCAGAATACTCAGCATTTGATCAAACCATTAAAAGCTGCCTATGTAGTTTTATTTTTTAAATATACTTGTTTTGTCTCCCCAATTACATGGTAGGCTCCCCAAGAGCTTGGATGCAATCTACTTCTCTGGAACTCCAACTCTGTGCCTTGCCAATAACCACACACACACAAAAAGTTGTTGACTTATAAGTATTAATAACATGGTAAATAAGGGAACGAATAGTATTTATTGAAGAGACAATAAGATTTATTGAAGAGACAGTAAGACAATAAGTGGCAGAGATATTTTCTACTGACTGACAATCCATGTACTCCCCTACATTTGCCAACCCTCTTGCAATTGGGGAAAGCCTAGTTTTTGCTTATTGAACCATAGAAATTTCTGGGTCAAAGCATTAGAGCCAATTCATAACCACCCAGCTCTTTCTTTTCCTTCCTCAAAGACAATGAAACCCCTATATTGAGGTGGTCAAGCCACAAAACGAAAACAGTTTATATCACTAAGTCACTGCATGAAGGGAAGCTGTCCTGGAGAATCACTTCACTCACAGTGATTTCTATGAGCAAGAAATAAACCTTGAGCCCTGGCTGTTTTGCTCAGTGGATAGAGCGTCGGCCTGGAGACTGAAGGGTCCCGTGTTCGATTCTGGTTAAGGGCACATGCCCGGGTTGTGGGCTCGGTCCCCAGTGGGGGGCATGTAGGAGGCAGCCGATTGGTAATTCTCTCTCATCATTGATGTTTCTATTTCTCCCTTTCTCCCTGAAATCAATGAAAAATATAAAAAGAAAGAAAGAAACCTTGATTGTGTTACTAGTAAGCCAGAGATATGAGGTTTATCTGGTATCATAGCATAGGCTAGTATTATAATAACTGATACAAACATGAATAAAGACCAAAAAAAATTATTTCAGTACTAAGAGATGTGATGAAAACTCCCTAATGATGCAAGACTATAGAAGGAAGAGCAGGAAGCAGACTAGGCTCCATAAAAGAAAGGACTTCCTGGTAGTTGGGCCAATAATACTAGAGATCTGTCTTGTGTTCAACCAGAATCTTCAAGTCCACTTAGCAAGAAAAAAAGGGAAAACTGTGGTCAGGGAATTTGAACTAGGTTATTTCAAAGATAATTTCAAATGCTAAGATTTTATGATTCTACTAGAGGCCCAGTGCACAACATTTGTGCACTGGGGGGGGGGGGGGGGGGGGGGAAGGGAGGTCCTTCAGCCTGGCCTGCACCCTCTCTGTCCAGGACCCCTCAGGAGATGTCCGCCTTCCAGCTTAGGCGCCGCTCATAGCGACCGGTCATTCTGTTGTTTGGTTGATTTGCATATTAGGGTTTTATTATATAGGATGATTGAAAGAGTAGGTTTCTAACATGTGGAGGACATAAAAAATGAGAAATAGCTTATCCTGAGTTGTGATTATTTAATATTATACAGAAGCAATATTAAGAGATCCCCCTAGCCAAAACCGGTTTGGCTCAGTAGATAGAGTGTTGGCCTGCGGACTGAAAGGTCCCGGGTTCGATTCCGGTCAAGGGCATGTACATTGGTTGCGGGCACATCCCTGGTAGGGGGTGTGCAGGAGGCAGCTGGTCGATGTTTCTCTCTCATCGATGTTTCTAGCTCTCTATCCCTCTCCCTTCCTCTCTGTGAAAAATCAATAAAATATATTTTAAAAAAAGAGAGATCCCCCTATAAATTCTTCCAGAGACAGATGAGAAACACATCTGAAATACCAAGGAATTCAAGGATCCTCTCCCTGTGGATAGAGTCAAACTATCCCTTTTCCATATACAATGCCACTCCCCTCAAAATACTCTCGGGGCTAGCTCCCAAGTTTCTTGCCACCTCAACTCAGAGTTTGTGTCACAAGGAGACAACTGCCTTGATAAAGATTCTGCACACAATAAGCAGCCTTCTCAGTGACAAACTAGAACTATCTTGAATTAACCTCTAGAGAGAGGGTAAAGTTCAGGAGGTGAGGAATGTTTCTAGAATTGAAACTATATTTAATTTTATCAAGTTCCATCAAAAAGAACCTGTCTTGTTTATATTACAAGGGTGGACAGTTAAACTTCTAATTAAGGGAAATATTTTCGTTTTTATCCCTGAAAATATTTTAAGACTAAGAGCAATGTCTCCATGTCACATACACAATGGTATGCTGAAAGATCTGAAGATCTTTAAAATAATCTCTGCCACTTACTAGGTATGTGACCCTGGACAAGTTACTTAGCCTCTATGGGTCTTGATTTCTTCATCTGTAATGTAGGGAATATAATATCTACTTCATAAAAGTGCTATGATTTAAATGAGATAATGTGTTCTATAAGCTGAAAAATGGAGTTCAAATGTAAGCTACTGGAGGAAAAGTAATAAATACCCTTTGAAAATGTTATTTCTGAAATCAGTGTTGGAATACCTAATAGACTAAGCATGTGATAATTAATAAAGCAAGGGCAGCAAAAAGAGACTATTTCAGCTTCACTGAACTCATTCAGAATTTTGCAATTAGAAAATCTAGAGAGAACTTATTTTAATTTCAATATACTTATATTTTGTATTTAATGCTTTAGTATTTTTAATTTCCTAGGAATCACATATAATATTTTCAGTATTAAGGGCTTCTAGAGTTCTTAATCTGACCTTGTTTGTATTTATCTTAAATATATTCAATAAGGACTGTGAGCAAAAGCATATAAAACCCTGTAACATTTCAACAAATGATATAAAAAATATATACCACATATGTCAAGTGGGTTAATTATGTATTTCCTGGCATTTGTGAATTATTTTAGCTCAGAACTAAGAGGGAATGTGGCAGCCTGAGCAACTGCAACAAGTGTATCTCAAATCCAGTGTGGCTTTTAGCTTGGATATATGGGATATTTGATCATGTGGATGGAAGATGCAGTTTAACTCCACAAGTAATTATGCCTGCTTACATTCTTATGACATTGTCAAAATCAAAAGAGGGCCCTCTCTTGTGTAGCTCATGCCTGAAATTCCTTAAAAGCATTTTCTAGTAAGTGTGATAAAATCCATGCTGCATTTTGGTAGAGCATGCCTGAGGAAAAGCAAAAGGCATTGTCCTGTTTCTCTCTGTAATGACCACATACAAACTAGGCCAAGGCTCCTGTACCAAAAGCTTTGCACTGATAAGAGTTAGCAGAGAGCCAGGCAGGGGGTGACCCCCCCCCTTTGTTGCTGCTTTCATTTTTAAAATGAATCATAATTTCTGCATTGGATATGAAGATGAGTTTATAGCTATTAGCCATCATATTAATAATTTAGAAAATACATGCCCAATCACTTGTGTTCTTTCAATTCCCTATGAACACAGCTGCAACCCACATTAGAAGCGAGGGTGAATGGATATTTTTCTGATGAGATATTTGGGCTGAATTATTAGGATAGCCTGTACAACAAAATTACTAATAAACATTGCTTCTGGCTCAATTTAGCCTGAACTCAGTGAACCTATCCAATGGTGACAAATCAAAAACTCCGAAATGCCCAATGAATGAATCTAACTAATCAAGGAACCCTGTAGGAAGTAGATGCCAGGATTAATGAGCCAGTCGTTTCACCATGCCATGCTGTTATTTCTTCACATAAATGCCCTCAGATGAGATTACCTTTATGTCATGAAAAGGAGAAAAGGAAGGTTACATTCTTTCAACTGACAGGTTAACAACTGCCATTACTAGAAGACATCTTTGTGGGCTAAGTTTTTTCTTTATTCTAAAAATTAAAATGTAAGCTGCACAACACAAATTAAAGACATTTTCATTTTCAGGGAAAGCAGTCATTGAGGGTTTTAAACATCAATTGCCCCAAAGTTAGAATTTCTTCTGTGTTCTCCATTCACATCTACCTTGATTTACTGAAATTGCTCTGTGTCCCATTTTGTATTCAATACCTAACATCATCTTTAGCAGGTTGAATTCCTATATCCTATTTCTTCTACCATCAACAAAAGGTAAACTAAGTGCAACATTATTAAATGTCATCACTTAATGCCATGTATGATATTTAGTACCAATATTAAGGAGAACATAAAGATACAAGGATGAATATACGTATTCAAATAAATCAATCATACAGCTACACCATAATAGACTTTGACTTCTTCTAGTTAGCACTGGTGACAGTTTTCAATGCCAAACAGGCTACTTAGCAAAAAGTACAATTCATTAGAGGCAGGACATCTACCATGTTGACTTATCTACCTTGGGTTCTGATATTATTCATCATTACTGTCTTTATTCCCTTGTTGAATGTAACTGCTTCTTATTATAACTTTAACAGAATTGCTGCTGATACGGAGTAAAAAATAATATGAAGTATTATTCTGTTGTTGGGTGTTTTTGTTTTTTCTTCCTCAAACTGCTGAAATTGTTCAGGCTTGTGAATGAGATAATATTCTCTGTTTTTTACCATTGCTAACTGTCAACTTTAACAATTTAGGCCAGGTTGCCTTCCCTTATGCTAATAGTATATATGACATCAAAATGTTCAACATTCTTAATACAAAAATCTATTGCCATAGAAACCAAATATTATTCCAGTCAGGTCAAGTGAAAAACTCTGTACTTTTTCATTCTAATACTGATAACTAACCACTATATTATGAAATATAAGTATCTTTGAAAGCATCTATCACTTCAGTTGATTTGTAACTTCTCATCAGTGTTCTAAGTTGGCTCATTTTTTTTCAAATGAAAGATCCTATTTCCCTTGCTTTTGAGAAATACAATTTTTAAAGATTCCATTTAGCATCTTTTATTGCATTCCTACATCATAAAGTTATGCTTTATAGCAGCATTAAAAAAGCTGTAAAAATTAGCATCCTTGTAAACAACCTTCCATGTTCCCTGGTGAAGCAATCTGTGATTTGTACTGATCTCTTAAATGTGACTTGAGATTACAGTATGTATGATTTCAAATTTAAAAAAAAAAAATAGTACTAGCCTAAGAAAAGAGAGAATATGATAAAATTTTTAAAATAAGGAAAAGTATTTTTCTTTTACCTACAGATGTTTTAGAAATGTGGTTATTATGCTCCTAAATTCTAGGCTGAGTTCTAAAATGTAGAGATGTTCCATTTTTATATGAAATTCCAGATGAACATTCTTTAATATTTTAACATATCAAAAATACCCTTTAGAAAATGTAGAGGTGAAATATTCTGTGAACCCACTAACCAAATTTTACCTACAATTAAAATTCCCAAGGTAACATATATTATTTTTTTCTTTATCACAGAAAAGCATGCCTTTTGTCCTTACCTTCGAGAAGATTCCACTGTGTTATCTTAGCGGAGTGACCATTACAACAGTTCCTAAAATTCACATGTAGCCCCGTGGTACAAAACGGTGTTCGAGGACAAGGGTTTCTTCAGGGTTTACACTTTGTGGCAACCAAATCAGAAATCCCCCCACGGGCAAGGGTGCGCGCTCAAAGCCCGTACTGACCATTGACTTTCAAACCCCACGACCGGCTTGGGTTCGTCTTCCAAAGGAAGCCCGTGGGAGCGCCTGGCCTCCAAGTTCAAAACGCACCCACACACCAGACTCCTGGGTGGTCGCTGTGTGGGATACGCAAGTGTCTAATCTCTAGGTGTATGATTTTAAATTTAAATTTAAAGTGTCTAATCACTAGGTGTGTGATTTTAAAATCATACATACTGTAATCTCAAGTCACCCGAAACGAATGTGATAGTGTATGCCCACACACACGTGCCTAAATTCAAGGTCAGCTGGAACCAAGTTCGGACCCGAGAAAACCAGGCCTCCCGCCCGCGGAGGGAGGGACGCCGCAGAGGCGTGGACGGGCCCCAGGCCAGGAGGACACGCGGCCTCCCGACACACGCCGTTTGCCCGGGTTGGGAAGCCCCGGGTACCGGTAGCGGCGCCTACATCTGCCGGGCGTCTCCTCCTGCCGCCCCGAGGCCTAGGCCCTGGGGAGGGGAGAGCCGGCCCGTCGGGCCCCCGCCTACCTGGGACCACTCGCAGGGCTGGGCGACGCCCCCGGCACAGCTCGAGGTCCCCGCTCCCCTCGCGGCGGGCCCTCCTGCGGCCCACAGCCTGCCCGTCGCACGCGCGCAGCGGGGCAGCGGTCGCCATTCTCTACTTTATAGGACGGAACCCTTCACGTGAGCAGCTCATCAGCGCTCGGCCCGTGCGATGAGCGCCCGCAGCTGCGCCCCTGGGCCCGCGGGGCTTGGAGGCCGCGCGGGCCGCCCGAAGCCTCGCGAGGCCTCGAGCTCGCCGGGCCCTGGCGGCGCCGCCGCCTCTCACTTCCGGCCGCGGGCCGCGCCGGGCCCTGCGCCGAGCGGAGCGCGCTGCCCCGGCGGCTGAGCAGCCGGGAGGCGAAGCCAAGCCCACTGAAGGGTGGCCGCGGCCCACGCGCGCGCGGGGCCCGCACAGAACGCGGACCGAGACTCTCCAGGACACATTCTCTTCCCGTTGCCCATTCAGAGTCACACCAGAACCCGCCATTCTCCGTATCACATACCGAAAGTGATTTTATTTTATCCATTTACATTTAACTTGATATAAACTTGTCCGGAAAAGTCAGTATGCTTTATATTAGCTCAAACATTTATTAAGAAAACCAAATTCCATAAAGAAGCACAGACAATAAGTTAAAACATATCACAAGTTAACCAGGATGTAACAAGAATGCTTTATCTACACAAAACATCCTATTTCACGTGTTTGTTCATTCTTCCAAAGCGCGTCTGTTCTCTGGGTTTGGGTTTGACCAGCACATGCAGAAAGAGCTGACTGTGTTTCTCTGTACAAAGTTGCAGGGCTGTGGGTGTCCGGGCGCACCCATCGGCGGCCGGCGGGGGCCAGGGCAGTGGCCAAGGGGCACGAGGGACGACAGGACGACCACAAAACCACCAAGGGCACAGAGCAGCGAGGAGAAATGG
Source organism: Cnephaeus nilssonii (assembly GCF_951640355.1). NCBI lineage: Eukaryota > Metazoa > Chordata > Mammalia > Chiroptera > Vespertilionidae > Cnephaeus > Cnephaeus nilssonii. Next base: position 73,839,990 of record NC_137073.1, on the reverse strand, counting down.
AAAAGCGAATACACCCCTGTCCCAAGGATCCAGAAAAAGAGATGTGGCTTTTGCTTTTACAAAAGGAAATGCTCCTTACATGTTTATTTTATTACTTCTTATAGACTTATCAAAACGGAGAAGATCACCTCTTCATCACAAGACTGCTTTAGTCTGCTCCAGCCACCCAACCCACAGGCATGGTCCTCCTGAGACGCTTTCCGGTCCATACCCTCACACAGGTGTGCTTAAGAAAATAAAAGTAGGAGAAAATAAAAGCTTTTTTCTTTTTTCTTTTTTTTTTTTTTTGCAAGCCAATTGAGGGTTGCATGGATGTGACTGGGTGGATGAGGCAAGGGTCAGGTGGTGGAAAAGTAAACAAAGAGGAGTTTGAAGAAAGAATACAAGGGTAAATAAAATTGTATCAATTGGGCCCTCAGATGAGGCGGTGGGTAGCAGAAGCTTGTCCTCCCTTAAGACAAAAATCCGTGACATTGTGCTGTCCCTTGAACACGTCCGTGTGTGACCTAGGTGCACTGTGTGTGTGTGTGTGCATGTGTGTGTAGTGTGTAGAGTGAGCCAGAGGTGCTAGTGTGAATGTTTCTGCCCACAGACCAGTCCATTGGTGTCTGATTTCAGATCCTGAGTCGACTCCCTGGTAAGTAAAATGGCGGGAAAGATGCTTTTTCGGGGCGCGGGAGGAGGGACACGTGGCGCGGGGGAGGAAGGGGCCGGGAAGGCGGCGGGCGAGGGGGCGTGGGCGTCGCGTTGCCGGTGTGGGTGGGAACCCGCGAGTCCGAAGGCCGGGAGGAGGGCGCGAGCACGACTAGCGCGAACGAGCGGGGCGGTCTGTGCAGCAGGAAAGGGTGGGGTGGGGTGGGCGCTAGAGATGGGGTGGAGGGAGGGTCACCCGGTGGTACAGTTAGACGGGTGGCGGGGGAGGGGGGCCTTGGGCGATCGAAATCAGGCGGAGGGGGGGCCTAGTGTGCTGGGGCTCGGAGCGGGCCCGAGCTGGTGCAGAGAGGAGAGGACTAAACGAGACGTGGCGGGGGCCGGGGCCGGGCCGGGCCGGGGCGGGGCGGGGCGGGGCGCGCGGGCAGGGTCCGGGGCAGTGGGCGGGGCCCCGGGCGCGCGCCCGGGGGGAGCGGGCCTCGGGGCGGCCCTCGGGGCGGAGCGGGCCGGGCGCGGCGGCATTAGGTGAAGCTCATGGAGACTGTGTGCTCTAACGCCTTGCGGCGGAGGGAGGCGATGCTCGTGCCCCGCCACACGTCGCTGCTGTCCGGGGAGCTGCAGAGCTGGGGGGAGCCGGAGACGTTGCTGGGGCCGGGGAGGGAGGCGGGCACCATGCCGGGGAAGGCGGGCTGGTAGAGGTGCGACTGCAGCCCCGCGCCGTTGGAGCCCGCCAGGCTGTTGGACAGGCCCATGGAGTTGGGCGGCGGCCCCGCCGCCAGGCTGCACTGGGACAGCGACTGCGCCATGGCCTGCTGCCGGCCCAGCGCCGGCGGCAGCGGCAGCTGCGACACCCCGGGCATGGCGGCCGCCGCCCAGCGCGTGTCGTTGGCGTGGAAAGAGCACAGGCTGTCGCCCATGGCGGCGGCGGCGGCGGCGGCGGCGGATGGAAACTGAGGCAGGCCTGGCGTGGGCAGCAGCGTGCCGGGCGCGCGGAACACATTGGTGGTCTTCTTGCGCTTCTTCCACTTCGCGCGCCGGTTCTGGAACCAGACCTGGAGCGGGCGGGGAGGGAGACAGGCAGGGCGCTGTTAGGAAGCCGGCGCGGCCACGAGGGCCGGGGCTTGAGTCCGAGAAACACGGTCAGATACACCCCACTCAACTCAGGCCGAACAAGTGCCGTAGGTCCGACCCGCCCCCGCATCCAGCCAGAGACCCCGGTTCTCCAACAGCGCGAGTCCTCTGGCGCCCCTTGCACCCACCAAGGGCCCAGCCCTTCCTAAGTGACCGTGCCCTGAGGCGCTTACACGTCGTGTAAACATACCCCCTGTTCAGTGTTCACCACGCCCCTGCTTGCTGGCGCCTTCGGTGCACGGCTGAGATGCACAGGTCTGCAGGCAGGCATGTGTCAAGGCTGGATCCACAGGTGTACAAATGAAGATAAACATGTGTACCCATGTGGCCTAATAGCGTGCCTTATAACACTGATTGGGCTATAGAATTTTCAGAAACGCTGGAAATTTGGAAATTGATGAAGGGCCGTGCATGACATAACTAGTTTCAAAATCGAAAGACAAAGGAAAACTAACGCCACGGATGACAGAGCAGTGATTCTGTGGGAAAGCAAGCGCTACTGAGCTACAGCGTTGTTTGGGTCGCCACCGTGACTTTCTGATTCATAGCAAAAGGCACCACTGACACCAGTCCCTGCCTCATTCACAAAGCCCTCAAAAGGCACCTTTATCTGGACCGTGCAGGTGTGCAGCAACCTGCTGCCGGAGCCCTGAGCCCCAGGGCCTTCAAGTCTGTCCTTTTGGGGAACTTACTGAGGATCCCAAATAACAAGGCTTCCAATTCCCTCCACCCCCTTCCCCTTTCACCTTTAAACCAAAAGAAATCTTCTGACTACTATAAATTAAAGGTCAGTTTAAAGCTCACACTAGTTATGAGTCACGTTTAATTTTGCTAGACAAACCCATGTCTTTTTAAATGAGATGTGTTTGATAAAAAATAAACTGCAAATGAAAATAAGCTTCCTGTGCGTTCTTTCTTAACAACGAGCCTGGAATTTCAGACCTTGCCAGACAAATTAAACTATGGAAGTCATATTCACTACCAAGGGAAAAGAAATGTTCTTCCTGAAAGTAAACTGCCTGATCAAGATAAACTGTCCTCTTCCATATTTTAATTTGATCTTTTATAAAAATTAGCCAGCATGCTTACTTGGCAGGCTTTCGGTTTAATATCTAGTCAGTTGGAGGTTTACTGTGCATACATGTAAATGGTAGGGGACACAGCTCAAATACTGGTTGAGTTTTGTCCTAGAATTCGGCCAATGCAATTTGACCACCCTATTTGTGGCCAAAGGGTTATTCTTCCGTTAATCCGTGCTCTTTAGTGTTTATTCTGAAAGCTATAGTATCATGCGTCTGGATGTACCTGACCCCCTTCTCGGTAAGCCAGCTATGCACTCTCCGCTTACCAGCGTGAACCGAATTTTGCAATCTAGAATTCTGCCCGCCTTTGGGCTGGCCATGGCCTGTTCTACCATATCGGGCCATCGCCCACCATTTTATATTTCTCTGCTTTCTCCCCCATTTCCCATGTTTCTGTTTACACCAGTGTCCGGATTGGGTAAAGACCTCCATCCCTTCCCTGCTAAAGCCCCTTGAGCTGGTGGCGCAGCGGATTAATGAGGCAGCAGGGCCTGGGTGGTGGCGGGGATCAATGCAGCGGGCGGTGGATTGAGCTGTTAGAGGCCCTCTGTGGAGGGTAACCCGCCGGAGCCAAGGATAGCACTGCGAGGAGACCTGCGGTCACAGGTCGCTTTGTATTACCCATCCACGGTGGGATTGGGGGAAGGTAAACCGATGGAGCCCTAGACAGAGACCGTGTCTGTGTCGAAAGGGTTCCACACCTCACCCGGATACATTTTGAAAGATATCTACAAATCCATCGCCTGTTTCTAACACCTTGCAAGTTTCAGTGAACCCCGAAATGCTTGAATGTTTGGGAGGGACAGCAGAGGAGGAAGGTGGTGGACTTGTGTGGGGGGAGTGGGGAGAGAAGCAGAAGAAAGAAGGGGGAGAGATTGCCCGGTAGAATTTCAGTAGAAAACACACCCACCAGCAAGGTTTCTGAATCTCAGGCACGGGAGGAAAAGAACAGCTGTAAAAAAAACCAAACCTAAATATTGTAGGAATACTTGAAAAATAGTGCTCAATTATGTTTGAGGGTTAGTAGTCAAATGATGGCTACAAAATTTTTTATGTTTCATGGCTTACTGGGGTTGGGGAAAAAAGTCTTCATGGGGTCTGAGCACCTCCGTTCCAAGCTATGATGCATATGTTTTTAAAATGTGAATGTTTCCACTTGAAAACTAGAGCATGACGGATTAAAATGCAGGCAAAACCTAAGGGAGATTTTGAGAATGCACAGATGACAACTCCAGGAAATATATTAACCGCAGCCACGGGCTAACTTTGTACTCAGTTTGAAATGCAGCTCTTCTCAGAAAATGCTTAATACAACAGTGAGAATCTAATGGAGGTTGGAATTTAAAAATCCACTTTTGTGATATCTGCTGTTACAGTAATATAGACATACTGTAAATGTATTTTAAAATATATAGCCCATTTAATTTCCCACTTATAAATGGCTCAGAAATAGAGAAAGAGAGGGAGAAGGAGAGAATATTACTTTTTCCCCCTTCCAAGCAAACGCTTTATGAAGATCTCATTGGAATCCAGCAAATGATTAATGTGAAGATTTGGGAGGAAATCTGGGGAGCTGTATTAAAGCCTAGATCTCAGGTTCATTTCGATCAGCCAGCCGTGAACTCTGGGCCGAATTCATTACACTTTAATAGTGCTGGGAGAGGAAGAAAATGCAATTTCTCATTCCATTAGAAAACTAGAAAATACTCTTAGCTTGTCCCCCTATTAAGATGTGGCAGGTGACAGGGCCATTCTGGGAGACACGGTCAATGGAATTACAGCACATTATTTTTGTTCCTATAAAATATTGAAAGGCAAGCCTGACTGTGCAGAAGTTATTTCACTGATTTGGTTTTTATGTAAATAAAATATTGAAAGTTAATTAATCCGTGCTAGAGACTAATGATTATGCTTATTATATTGCATTTGATCGCGTAATTTGCATGATTCTCGCATTGCTGCTTAATAAGCCATTCCAGGTTATAAATAATTCTGAAATTGGTTTCTAATAATGGCATGCTATAAAAGGAATGGTTTTATTATACTAGCCAGAAAAGGGGAGCAATATTAGACATGGAATTGGCCTCCATGTGAGTAGAGGTGCTTTAATACTTAAAAGTATGATATATACCAGATATAGATAAAAAAGTAAGTATGTTGGAACATTTAGTCTACAACCAGAAAGCATCCTTAAAAACATACAATTGCAATAAATGAAATGTTTCCATCATTTTTAATCAGTGCAGTGGCCCACGTACTGAAAAGAATGTGTGGCAATCTGTTAACTATAAAGAAAACTATGAAGTACTCATCATATAAGAACATAAACCAATTACTATTTAATTTAAATTTGGTCAAGGAGCAATGGTAGAGTGAATTGTGAAGTAAATACATTTTCCATAAATTATTTTTGCATTACATTACATAATGTTAATCATTTTGAAATGTTAATTAAAAAGGTTATGTTGATCTGATTACTTTTTAAACTATGGAACATTATTTTTAAAAAATATTGAAATTGCCATTCTATTAAATTGTTCCTATCAGCAGCCTCAAGCTATTATCTTTGCTGAGCATTATGCTAGAACAATTAAAGTACTTTGTCTCTTTCTTCTTGATTATTCTTTTGTGTACTTTTTGAAAATAACTGTTCCTATTATATAGTTTATATTTTATTTCATTTACAACTTTTTCTATTAAAAGATTCACTGCCATTAACCTTTGGAAGATCTAATAAAGTTTAATAGACCTCGTTTTCTTTTTTCATAAAGTCAGTTGTCCAATTATATTTTATTTGTGATTCTAAGTTCTATTTTAATTTAAACTAATTATCAGTGTGTCTAGGTTAAGCAATAGCATTTTACTCTTTAAAACAAAAATTATTAGATAGTTTTTCTCTTGAGAGACAAAAAGTAAATTTATGAATTTTGAATCTATAAGTTTCTAACAAGCTGGTGTTATCATTAGCAGTAATGGAAGTGTCGAAATGGTGTGTAATTTTTAAAGTTTGGGCTCAACTTCAGATTTAAATAGAAGTGCAAGGGGAAAAAATGAAAAAGCATCAGTAATATTTATCAGCACAATGCAATTAACATTCTTTTGGTGTTTAATATCAAAGGCCCATGGTTCAGGGCTTCCATCGTTCACTAAGGAAACCAACCAGTTTTATATTGAGTAAAAATATTAATCTATGTTATACCTGAATATTACTTTGTTAATTTGACCACTTTAAGTACCCAATGACATTCATTTGCTGACTATTTAGAACAGAAACACACACTATTTTTCTAGGTTAGACTATCTTTAAAATGCCCAATGGAGGCAGAAATATTCATCACTGTAATTATGGACACCCTTGTCTCTTCTTATATCAAATATAAAGTAACTGAGATATTTAAACTTAATTTGTAAAAGAATTCAGAGCTGAGGTTGACGCCCAGGATTAGCGGACAGAAACGACCAAATCCCACACAGGAAGGGAAGATTTTCAGCACCCTGGATAGCTCATGATTCTACTAGTATAGTGTGTGTCTTAAAATTTCGCCTCCAGCACTTGTCCATAAAATATTTGATACATTGCTTTTCATTCTTTTAAAGAGCGGGGAAAATTAGATTCATTAGACTTATGCTTTTATTTACCAATTTACAGAAAAGTTGAAGGTGTGATTTTTTCTGTTATATATAATTTACAACTTGGAGGATAGTTGGACAAGAACAAGGGGTCAGTGATGATTTTGTCTACCATCTGTTCAATATTTCCCGCCCTAAACACACTGTCTTCAGCTCGGATATCCAAAACAGAAAGCCTTCGTTCCCCCCTTTCCTTAGGAGTAAGCCAAGTATTAGAGGCTGTGGGGGATCGCTGCAGCTGCCCGCCCTTAGCGCATTGGTTGCACCACTGAAGTCCAAGTTCTTTGAAAACATCAAAGCTGGGGTTATTTTTTTGCCCGAGAGCGCGGGAAGGTGATATTCAGCAGAATAAAACACCGTGAAACGCAGGTGTGGATCTTTTTTAAAAGGTGCCGCCACACCTTGCATTTTCGCTTTTCATGTTTCTGTATAATTGTTGCATTCCCCCATTTATCTAGATGGTTAGTACAGACTCATTAGAGGGTAATGAAATACTTGTCAATAACGCAAGCTGGAGTGGCAGTGCGCGCTCGGCTTAGCCGCCTGGAGACGCGGCGGGTGGGAGACTCGGAGGTTCCCTCATGGGGAGGAAGAAGGCGGCTTGGCAGCTTCGCTTTTGCGGAGTTTCTGCTGGGATGCGGTTACATTGGTGGGAGATCGAGGCCCTGCCTGTCCATTGGAAGACGGCGACCCGGGCCAGTTTCGCGGCAGAGGAGCGAACTCGGCCCCGGAGCGCATAGGTTTCTGAAGAGAAGCCCAGGATCGCGGCAGGGGCAGGAAGGACCCCACTTCCTTTGCCCAAATCCTCCCGCCCGCTCCTCGTCTCGCGCCCCAGTGCCCACCCCGGGGTACCTGCACTCGGGACTCGGTCAGCCCGATACGCAGCGCCAGCTCCTCGCGCATGAAGATGTCGGGGTAGTGAGTCTTAGCGAAGCTTCTCTCCAACTCGTTGAGCTGCGCCGGGGTGAAGCGCGTCCGGTGCCGCTTCTGCTTCTGTTGGCCCTGCTGCTGGCCGGCTTGGCTGGGGTTCGGGCCGCCTTGGGGCCCCGGCTGCTTGTCCGGGTCCTTGGCGCTCACCGCCAGCGAGGCCGGCGTGGAGCCCACGGTGGTGATGTCCTCCCCAGGCAGCAGCGTGGCTCCCTCCACTGGGTCGGCGTTGGGCGCTAAGTCCCCCGGATGGCCCCCGGGGTCGGAGCCCCCCACGCCCAGCCTACACTTCACCGCCTCCCGGTGGCCCAGAAGCTCGGCGGCATCTTTCATACCTGAGGAGGCAAGGAGATCGCGGTCACTACCTTCCTAGCGGCGCCAGGAAGGACTTGCCTCCCCGCGTGATCCTCCTGCAGCCCCGTCCTCGCTTCCCTCCGCTCCCACGTTCGTCCCACGAAGGAAACTCCTAAGACGCCCGGCTGGGCTCCCCAGGATGCGGGCTGCCGGCTGCAATCCCACCTCCCGGCCCTCTCCCCTCTTTCCGCATCCGCTCCTGAAGGCAGCACGTGCTCTCCTCTCTCCCACACGAAACACTCCCAGGCCCGGCAATGAAACACGCCTCGGCGTCCCTTTTCGGAACCATACCCCTGGCGCCCAGGAACCCGAGAGCATATCCGTGAGGAAAAAAGGAAGGAAAAGAAAATTAAGCCATCCCTAGGTTGCTGCCCCACCTGCATGTGCTTAGGCAGCTGGACGAAATCTACCTCCGGCCCCAAGCCGAGTCCCTCTCACTTGCGGAAGATGAATAAGTCTCAAAGCCTTCCACCCCCTGAAATCAACCCAAATCAGCTCCGCCTCCCCCTCAAATCAGAGAAAGTGTTTGGAAAATGGAGTCACATCCATCACCAAAGACTCCCAAACCGGAAACCCAGGCAGTATTAAAGAAACTCAAGTAAATTCAGTAGACCTAGCCGTGAATCAAACTTTAGGGAATTCAACTCCTCTTTCCGGAGAAATAAAAGGCGCGTTCCTCTCAGCCACTGGCAATGCCTGAGTCTTTTGCAGGCAACGGTGCCTGTGAGGATGGATTTGGCTTTTCTCTTTTCTCAATGAACACACTTAGCAATTCCGCTTCAATTGCAGCGGCTTCTCCTTCATCCCAGATTTTTACAAATTCAATCACACTTAGAAGAGGAGAAGAGAAAATGGTAGTGGGGGGAGAGAAAAAAGAGAAGAAAGACATACCAAATCAAAGCAGACAGGACGGAGAAAGAGAGAAAGAAAAACACCTCCAAAGAAATTACGATGGGGTGGATCTCCTTTCCAAAAATAATAATAGTAATAAGGGAGAGAGGGGAGGAGAAAAAAATAACAAAAACAAAAAGTAACATTTCCCAACTCCTTTTCCCGGATCTACATATTACATAGATTTTTTTAAAAAGACGATGTTAAATCAAATTAAACTTTAATGCAGCACAATTACTTTTAAAGGAATTAGTCCATTTAGGGCGCATTAAGGTAAAATAAGGAACAAATTGACAATTTCCTGCCCCGTCTTCTCCTGGCTGCCCCGGCGAGAGGCGCGCACTCACCTAGTCTGGCGTCCAGGAGGTCGGCGTGAGACAGCATCGCGCACCGCTCCAGGGCGAAGGCTGTTCCCCCCAAAATTTTAGCGGCTTTAAGTTATTTAAAATAGATATAAGCTATAAGCTATACTATATAGATATATATAGATCACCTAAATGAAAGAAAATTCGGTTTGTGGTTAAAAAGGGGGCTTCTTGCATTATAATGTCCTTTAGAGAGACGGGGAGGTGCTTAACAGTTGAATGAACCCGTGAGCAGCTCGGCGAGGGGACCAATCAGGAGGGCAGCCTGCAAATGTCAGCGCCCGGAGAGTCCCCCACTCCGCCCGCCCGCCCGCCCGCCCGCGCCCGCCCGGAGGAGGCGGCGGCGGCGGCGGTGGCAGCCCCGAAGGCTCCGGCCCCGGGCAGCAGCTAAAGCAGACGCGGCCGTCTCGGCCTCGCCCCGGGCTTCCGGGCCCAACCTCCGTTAGTGTTTCCCAGCGATTTTCTCCGGGCGCTCCATTCCTTCTCCTAGCTCCGCCCTGCTCTCTCCAAGGGCGCAGCTCTGTCTCCTAGAGCTAGACTCTTCCTGGGGCTGAGGCGAGGCTCTGGACAGCACAGGGCGTGACCCCCGCGTGACCCGAGAGTTTTCTCCGCCTGCGGGCTCCAAGGGACACCTCCGAGCCTTGGGCCACGCGAGCCTGCCAATCCAGAGCACAAGAGCGAGCACACCGCGGCCTCCAGACCGCGCGTACACCTCGCTGCCACCCAGCAGGCCCGGGCCTAGGGTCCAGACGGCCTGACTGGGACCCGAGCCTACCGGCTCCCAGGCCCTCCGCAGGCCTAGAGCGCCAAGATTGAGTCAGCTTCCCCGCAGCTTCCTGCGCCCGCAGGCCGTGTTATTCGAGAACTCTACCCCCTTCCCTCCCGCTTCCTCTCCTCCGCCTGGCGCACGCTCGCGTCCTTCCCCACATCCCTCTCTTTTTGGTCAAAGTTTCTAAGTTCTGCTCTGCTCTCAACTCCACGTAAGACTGTAAATAAAGTTAAATGCTCTTTATTTTCCTCTTGAATATGTTAAACTACTTGAACAATTTAAAGTGCTTTGCACAAGTGAAGCGAACCATTTCTAATGTTCTGATTTTTCAGAGCCAGCCAACAACAAAGTTTAGATTAGTAATATATTTCTAACCAGAGTAATTTTCAAGATCATTAGGCATTTATGTAATTAGTGCCAAATCTATAAGCTTTTATTACGATTATTAGAGTAAAATCAGTATAAATTTGTACTAATTTACTACTGTTTAGACTTGGCTGTCAAGCCAAGAGGCTCTTATTGTAAATGATAACTGAGGAAATTAAGTGCAAAATTCTGTACCATTTCTGATCTGCGCCTAAACAATCCGTTTCAATTGTATTTGTAGCAGAACATAATGCCCTTTTAAAGTTATTTGACTTGTATTTTTATTTGCAACACAAGAAAAATGCCCTCTACCCAGGCACAATGAAAACTGATATTTACTACTCTCAACTTGATTAACATTGATTTTTAATTCGAGAGTGATGCAATTAAGATTATTCATTTAGTGCAAATAAAGCTTCCACAAAAGGGTGGCCCTATGAAGTCTGCTTTAAATAATGCCGAGCAAATGGCTTTTTTTGTTCGCTGTCCAATTGACTTACACAAAACATTGGAAATACTGCCTGAGAGCAGATGCGAGACGAAGTGTGTGTGTGTGTGTGTGTGTGTGTGTGTGTGTGGTCGCGCGCGCGCACGTTCCCCCCCCCCCCCCCCCCCTCTTAGCTGTGTGTGTGACAGGGACCGAGCAAGGAGACAAAGGAGGCGGCTATGCGAACTCTGGGGCGGCAATGGAACTCCTTCTCTCCTGAAGCCGGTTCCCTTCCTCTCGCGCACAACGCACGTGGGCGCGCGCACATATGCACATATGCACACATACACACACACACACACACACACACACACACACACACGTGTGAGTGCCGGGCATCAGTCACACACCGGTTCCTTCTGAGCTGAGAAGACCATTTCCCCCCAAGCTCCGGGCCTGGCCAAGCTTCAGCAGCCGCTGCAGCTGCTGCCAACGCGGCCTCTGTGGGACTGGAGCCCTGGAACCGCGGGCTCCGGCTTGGCGGAGGCCGGGCCGCGGCTGTGTGTTTGGGAGCCGCGAGGATGTTCTTGCTTGAAAGAAAAGTATCTAGACCTAAAGCAAATAGAGTCCTGCAATAAAATCTCCCCCTTCCCCAAACAAAACCCCAAATCTAGATGCTACAGGGCTGGGCACGCGCGGCAGGAGGCCAGATAGAGAGGTCCTAGGCGGGGCTGTGGGAGCCCTGGACTTGGCTTTCGAGTGCGCACCTGGCTGCACGTTCCCGAGGACTCTTGGGGGTTTGTGCGGGGCTGCGGGGGGGGGGGGGGGGGTATCTCAGACCGGAACGCAGGGGCGGAGGTGCAGAGACCTGTCAGAGGAAGAGACAGGGGCCCTGAGAGAGGCACCCGGCCAGGCTTCTCCAAACAGGCACGTCTGGGCAGGCCCGCACTGCGGAGACTCCGAACCCCGTCTGGAGGGAGGGAGGAGAGGCCAAGACCAGGGAAGAGAAGGAAAGGCCCCCCCCCTTGTCCACACCAGTGTGCAACCAGCGCTTGTGTCCTCCTTCCACAGCCGCCCCCAGAACAACCACCGGCAGCATTCTCCCACACGCACAGCTCGTATATTCTGTTTTGTTGTATTTTTCAGGTCGATAAATAAATGTGTAATAGTTAATGTGAAGACACATCAGAGTAATAACAATGGGACGAAATCAAAGGATTATCCATCTCTGTTAGTAACCGCTGAATAACAATGTTGCGGCGTGATTGATAGCCCGCTTCATTTTATGACTTTTCTATTGGTCTTGATTTTTATAGCAGTATAAACAAACTAAATCATTTCTTCCAAGACTTCAGAACATAAGCATGGGTGGGGGCGGGAGGAGAGGTAAAGGAAAGGGGGGGGGAGAGAAGGAAATCTGAGAGTGGGAGGGGGTAAGGAAGGAAGTGTGGGGGCGTCGAGGTGGGGAGCGTGAAAGCTGGAGCTGGAGCCAGAGCCGGGATTCAGGAGCCTGCTGGCAGCAGGCGTGGCAAGGAAAACGACAATAGTCTGGATGTAAAATGCTCGCCCCCGTGCCTGGTTCCCTCTCTGCAGCTCGTTTTGGCCAATGCCTGAATCCACCTGGGCAGGGCCTGAGATGTATTTACCAGAGTTTTATTCCCTGTCATCTTCCCACGTTCCTAGGGCAGCCGGGAAAGTGCCGGTCAGGCCCATTGCTATTGATAATTTAAGGCATTTCCCACATGATCATGGGAACTGAAGTCCCTAACAAGGCGAGGTTTTAGCGCAATGACCCCCAAATCTTCGGAATGACAATAATGTCTTCAGAAATCACTTCGAAGCAAAGTAAAAGGATTTTCTATGACGGATCCAGTGATTTTTCCTCAATAAATAGGTTTTAGATTGTTACACACACGTAGAAGTGGAACAAAGGGAACTACCAGAAAATATATTGGTTGCCCCTAATAAAATTTATTTAGACAGTTTATTCTCATAAAAAATAGAGATTGAATTTTGTACAAGAGCCTGCCAAGGGGCGATGCACAGGGAAATCATTTTTTTCTTTCTTCTTCCTCCCCTTCTCCTTTTTAACGAAGCACAAAGGCCAAGGAACCCGCGACCAGACCGAGCCAGAGAACTTTGTAGTATTTTGAGAAGTCGGCTTTCTGAGAGGTATAGATTTAAATATATAACCCCCTGATGGCTAATTATGTAAACTACGGAAACAGAAACGTCAAAATCGGTGTTTTTTCCTCCTGCTTTGCCATCCTAGTACAGAGCAAGATTTAGAAATATGGTGTGACTGGATGGGTAGGTGGGATCAGGCAGCAAGTGTTTCAATGATGGATATATGCCGATTTAGATTTGTACTTCTTGATTTTTTTCCCCTCTCTAATTGTCTATCTGCATTTATTGTGAATCCTTTGTAGAGTCAGAGAGACAGACAGAATAAAAATATATACCAGGTGCTCTTTGAAGAATCGGGTGTTGTGCCCAGCACCCTAATTGCTTTTTCCACTTATGGTAACCTTGGGTGTTTATTAAATGTAACTTTGGGCTGCTTGGCTTGTTTGTAAACTGCTCTCTTTTCTTTGCAGACAGTGGGCTGAAATATGGCGTGTAGTTATTCACATTCCTGCTATTAAATGCTGAATTGTAACATTGTTCCCTTTAATGAGCAGCGCCTCCCTCAATAATTAACGATCTCACATTTTCCTATTTTCTTGCCTGATGAAAAGAATCAATTTTAATTCGTGGTAAATTACAGCCATGCTTTTGGGTATTATTTGCTTACAGAAAACAAATCAAGTGACTCGAACACTCCTGTTTACTTTTCCAGATATGCAATAACCCAAACGCAATGGCAAATCAGATCTTGTTTCTCAGGCCTAACTTAGAACCTCAAAAATAATAAAGGCTGAGGACTAACCTCGAGGGGAAAACAGGAAGCTCTCAAGTTCACTTGGTTTGAAACAATGGTGACCACTTTTGCCCTTCTCTTGCTCCAGCTGCGAGAACCGATGCTCGCCCCCACTCCTACCCCCACCCCTTCCCCGTCCCAGACGAGAGTCAGTGGTCTACACTAGAGTTTTGGGACTGCTTCACGTTTGGCTCATTTGGGGGAGTCGATTAGAGGGTGGGGTGAGGGAAGGAAGAAATCTGGGAGGGCAGCCAAGTCTCTCGGAAGGGGTGACAGGCGCTTCCACACTTCCCTGCATAAAAGAACTCTCTGGAGGTTCCCATTAAAAGAGACCAGAGCCCACGAAGCTTTGGATGAGTGCTCCTGCCGCGGAGAAAGCCCCCTCCCGCTCGCTTTCCGGCGGCGGTTCTCCGGGGCTGAGTGAGGGCTTTTAACCTCTAGCCAAGCAGGACCGCCCTCAGCCCAAACCGGCCTTCTCCCGGGGCTTCCCGGGCCGGGAGCGCGGGCGCTGCAGGCCGCTCTAAGCGAGAGCTGTCCCGTGGATGTGGCCGCGGGAGCCCATGGCCTCAACATCCCTTTGCCTACAGGACCCGGGCTCCCCAGCCTGGGAGTTAAAAGCCAAGGGTTCACACTCCAGGCTTTTTTTTTTTTTTTTTTAAGCGCAGGGAGCCGGGGCTGTGTGTGCGTGACGCGAGTACCTGTGTGTCCGTCCATGCCTGCTCACCCGAACCGCGGGAGGTGCCGCGGGCCGCGGCGGAATAAAAAACAAAATCGCCCCCAAACAGTCTGATTTCCTAGCCTTCCCGGGTGTCTGTGGCCATACACGAGCTCAATATATTTTTCTTTTCTGCAATACAATGTCCCGTATGTTCGAGTTTGCAAACTACAACCATGTACCCACTTGCATGGCTCTTCGTGAGCGCTGGGCTTGCTGATTTGTAAACCTTTGCCTTTGGACAACTAGCATCCTCGGCCCTCGACACACAACGAAGACGGATCCGTCCCCACCTCCCTGACTGCGTGTCTGCATTTTTTTTTTTTTTTTAGCCTCTAGCCCTGTAATTTTAATGGCCCCAATTAGCCACACGGAATATAATAAGTGACATGGAGATTTTGTTTGTATGTGTTAAGTTCGCTGCTTTTCTGATTTCTATTTACTCAGGATAAATAATCATATATCAGTTATTCAGTTAGGTGACAGGGCTAGTAATTGGAATAAAAAGAAAAACATCTCATCCTTATCTCTTTCTATAACTAGATATAGCGCTAATAAGACTGCATCAATCTTATCTAGCAAATAAATAAAATAGACAAACAAACAAATTCGTCTCCAACAAGTTAATGCGGTGTATCTGAGTGGAAAGTAGATATTTTCACGCAATCTGGAGATGAGGAGTGACTTTTAATAAAATCACAAGAAAAACAAATGTAATTCTGTAAAGCCATTTCTTGGAGCTGCCGGCGCCCACCTCCGCCCCCTCGCTCCACCGCCCCAACCTGTCTCCTCCCTTAGCCCCGGGTTCCGTTCGGTTCGGACTGACCCGGCCAGGCTGCTCCGCCACCTGACTCTTGGGGCGGGGGCGGGGGCAGAGGTCACCGTGCGGGCTCTGAGCCTTTCTCACACAGGAGTTTCCACCTTTCTTGACCGTCCTGCCCCTGCTCTTCCCTTTGCTTCCTTTCCCCTCTTTCCTTTCTTTTTCTCTTCCCCTTATTCCCTCTTCTCCCTTTCTCCTTCGCCTTCTTCCTCTTCTCTGCCTTTTCATTTCCCCACTCTTTCCGCTCCTTCTCTTTCCCTCTGTCCTTCCGTCTCCCCTTTTGCTCTTTCTCCTCCTTTCTCGTCCTCTCTCCCCTCATCCCTGTTTCCCTTCCTCTCTTCTTTCTTCTCCCTCCCTCCCCCACCGTTTCTCTCCGCACCGCTTCCCTCCGCCTCCCCGCAGCCCGAGTGCGGCTAATTCCGGGCGTCTATATTCACTCAATTAGAGAAATCTACAGAGAAGATCGATCTTCCATCTGCAGACATGCCAGCTTAACAAATTAGATTCTTGTTTCGTGCAGGTGATTTGGTGACAGTTGGGGAATTAGAAGTAATAAGTTGTTGTGTTTGAGCCCGGGCCCCCACCACACGCGCGCGCCCCTCCCGGCCCGCAGACCCCCCCAGCCCGCCCCCCACCCCCGGCCGCGCCCGCACCCGCGGCCCTGGCACCCCTCCCCTCCACCCCCTCCCCGCCGGCCCGCGCCCGCCGCCGCCGCCGCCGCATCCCCCGCCGTAATTAGTGCTGCTGCCCTCCATGTGGGCTCGATTAAACCGTGATTTAGCCGAAAGAAATATAATTATGGCTGCAAATAAAATAATCAGCATTGAAGAGCGATTTCCTTAATGAGATGGAGCGGTTGCACGTCACGGAGTAAAGGGGTCTCATTAAGAGGTGGTAATGAGGCTTGGGTGAATGGTGCCGCCACAAAATAGCCCAACTCTCCGGCAGGCCCGGCCCGCCCGCCCGAAGTGGCCGCCGCCGTCCCTTCCCCCGGTCGGCGGTCCCGCGGTCCCGGAGGGGCACCCGGCCCGTCGCGCCCGGCCCCCAGGGGGCGCAGCGCCAGCTGCCCGCCTCCTCCCCGGAGCCGGCGGCGCCGTCGGGCGGGGCGGGACGGACGGAGGTGCGTGCCGCGCTGGGGAGCGGGCGGCGGGCTGCTCCGGGCCCCGTCAGCCCGGCCGGGCCAGCTCGGCGCCGGGAGCCGGGCTTGCACAGACAATTGGAGGACGTCGTTCGCTGGAGGAGCGGGTCCGAGGCAGGAGCTCCTGAGCGGCGGGCGCTGAGCCCCCGGGCGCCGCCGGAGGAAGCCCCGTCGGAGGGCTGTGGGCCAGACCGGGAAAGGGGATGTTACCCAGAGCGGGCGTGGAGAGGCAGGGACACCACCGCGGGAGGCGTCCGCGCGCGCAAAACGCTGGTCTGCACACTGGCTTCGAGTCCTGGTGTGGAGGGTGAGGGTTCTCATTCTCTCCACGTCATTTCCCAAACTTTATTAAAGTACCGAAAAGGCAAAAACTCTGTGTGACCACCCCATACAGAAAGAGTCTTGACTAAATATTCCAAAGACTTCCAAGTTACTAGGTTCAGGACAACCTATGAGTTCCTTCTTGACATCAAGGTGTGTACACATGCATGCTCCTAATGCCCGGGTATGGCGATGCCTCAGAATTTATTTCTAATCAGTTTGTTAACCTGCTCCTCGAATCAGTTTTATCCTTTGGAACCATTCTTAGTTGGACAAGGAAACGCATTATCCACACAAAGTGACTAATGAGGCGGACACACTTTCCCCTTTTCATCCAATCAATATGTATTGAGCACCTACTATGTACTAGGCACTTGGCTGGGCACCGAGGAGGGAGAGGTTAACAGAGGGACAGATCCTTGGCCTAGTGGAACTTAGAGTCAACCACGGCCTACATTGAATTTTCTACCAGGGTGGACCTTGGCCATCAGGCATTTTGCAGCCTGTGGGAGGCAGGGGTAAATCTGAGAAATGGCTCCGTTTGTTTTAGTGTGATCTGACCCTCCCACCTTCTAAATCTTGCCCCACCCAAGAACATGGGATCCTGAGGAAGAAAGTAATTTGATAAATAAGTGTTGGGAGTCAATATAATACTCTTTATAGGATGTTCCCATTTTAAAAGAGGACAGCAAGCAGAAGCACGTTGCCTAGATAAATGATTTTTCCATAGCTTTCTGGTGGTGGGAGGCTTGAGAGAAGAGGATTTGAGGTTAAATAACTACTACCCACACTTACTGCTTCCCTAATCAGCCTCACGAGCTCGGATGGAAACGCTTGTATTCAAAAGAAAATTTTGTCTTGGGGAGTCACAGATGCCTTTGAGAATCTGGTGAAGGCTAAGGACCTCCTCCCATTAAAGTGGATCTATTTGCAAACAACTTCAGGGTGCTCAGGCCCCCTACAAGCCCCAGTTTATGAAAGAGTGGTGTCTAGGTGAGACTTTAATATTTGTGATTAAGCGTTTCAGAGGAGAAATAATGCAAATCTCCAGAGGAGTTCTACCAGTAAATTTGAATCTAGGGAAGAGCTGGGTCACGAATAAAAAAATAAACTATCAAACCATTAAATTCCAAGAAAACAACTGATTAAAAGATGCATGCAGTCTAACAAATTTATAACAAAGTATTTCATCTGACCCAATATATAGGTTGATATTAATCCAAATCTATATAAAAAATTTCCATGTTGCAGAGAGTTGTCAAGAAACTTACTTTGGCCCTAGCCCAGTGGTCAGCAAACTCATTAGTCAACAGAGCCAAATATCAACAGTACAACGATTGAAATTTCTTTTGAGAGCCAAATTTTTTAAACTTAAACTTCTTCTAACGCCACTTCTTCAAAATAGACTCGCCCAGGCCGTGGTATTTTGTGGAAGAGCCACACTCAAGGGGCCAAAGAGCCGCATTTGGCTCGCGAGCTGCAGTTTGCCGACCACTGCCCTAGCCGGTTTGGCTCAGTGGATAGAGCGTCAGCCTGCGGACCAAAGGGTCCCAGGTTCGATTCCCAGTTAAGGGCATGTACCTCGGTTGTAGGCTCCTCCCCTGCCCAGGCCCTGGACAGGACATGTGCAGGAGGCAACCTATCGATGTGCTTCTCTCACATCAATGTTTCTTTCTGTCTTCCACTCTCTCTCAAAATCAATGGAAAAATATCCTTGGGTGAGGATAAAAAAAAAGAAAACTACTTTGTTGGTGGGCAGCTCTTGCCCCATACACAGGACCTGGGCAGGGTGGCACTCTGGCTACTGTGGTGGGGTCGGGTGGGGAGCAGCTTTACACAATGCTGTGTCATAAATATGACAGACCTTGCCCTGGATGGAGGTGCAAGTGAATGTGATTATAATTCACAACTGGGACCACAGGGAGTGAAGAGTGATTAAAAGTCTGTCTTAAGCTCTCTAAAGCTCCCAAATCCAGAGCTTAAACTAATTCTCTATTCACTCCCCAAAGGCATTTTACACATGAGGGCCTGAAACCAAGCAACAGACCTGCCTTCTCCGCCCTCTGACACTTTCTCAAGATGCTAACATAAGGAACCAGAGAGTTTTTCTGGGCAGAAGATAGTTCTTTACTGGCTGCTTTAGAACAAGATTTATTCTACCCATCTTTCTTCATTTTCAAGAGTCCCCTAACTCACCCATTAGGAGGAATATTTACTTTTCCATATATATTTTTTTACTGGCATAATTTTTTTTCACTCCCATGAAGCCGCTGCATTTGGGAGGAGAGTATTTATTAGATAGAAAACATACAGGGTGAGCAAAAATAGGTTTACAGTTATGAATACATGAAACACAGTTTATTCTTATACTAGAGGCCCAGTGCATGAAATTTGTGCACTGGGGGGGGGGGGCATGTCACTCAGCCCAGCCTGTACCCGCTCCAATCTGGGACCCCTCGGGGGATGTCCGACTGCCAGCTGGGATCAGGCCTAAACCGGCAGTCGGACATCCCTCTCACAATCCAGGACTGCTGGCTCCCAACCCCTCGCCTGCTTGCCAGCCTGATCACCCCCTAACCACTCCCCTGCTAGCCTTATTGATGCCTAACTGCTCCCCTGCTGGCTGGGTAACCCCCAACTGCCCTCCCCTGCTGGCCCAGTCACCCCTAACTGCCCTCCCCTGCCGGCCTGGTTGCCCCCAACTGCCCTCCCCTGCAGGCCTGGTCCCCCCCCCCCCCAACTGCCCTTCCATGCAGGCCTGGTTGCCCCCAACTGCCCTCCCCTGCAGGCCTTGTCACCTCCAACTGCCTTCCCCTGCAGGCCCGGTCGCCCCTAACTGCCCTCCCCTACAGGCCTGGTCCCCCCCATCTGCCCTCCCCTGCAGGCCTGGTCACCCCCAGCTGCCCTCCCTCCCCTGCTGGTCTGGTCGCCCCTCACTGCCCTCTCCTGCTGGCCTGATCGTCCACAACTACCCTCCCCTGCCAGCCATCTTTGACCACATGGGGGCAGCCATCTTTGTGCGAGGGTGTGAGGGTCAATTTGCATATTACCTCTTTATTATATAGGATTATTATTTATCAACTAGAAGCCTGGTGCATGAAATTTGTGCACTGGGGGGGGGGGGGGAGCAGGTCCCTCAGCCTGGCCTGGGCCCTCTTGCAGTACAGAAGCCCTCGAGGGATGTTCACCCATGGGGAGTGGTCCTAAGCCATCCTTAGCGCTGCCGCGGAGGTGGGAGAGGCTCCCACCACTGCCACTGCACTCGCCAGCTGTGAGCCTGGCTTCTGGCTGAGCGGCACTCCCCCTGTGGGAGCGCACTGACCACCAGGGGGCAGCTCCTGTGTTGAGCCGTTCAGTCTATTTTGCATATTAGCCTTTTATTATATAGGATTATTGTATTATTTTCCATATGAACAACTGTAAACCTACTTTTGCCCAACCCTGTATTAAGCTGCTGTAACAGAGTTCCCAAATAGAGTGGCTTAGAAAAGATGGAATTTAATTTCTTTCTCACATTCCAAGGCTGATATAGCAGCTCCAAAAGATTGAGAAGCCAGCCTTCTTTATTGTTGATCTGCCTTCCTCAACATTTGGCTTCCATCTTGTAATCTGAGATGCTGCCCCAGCTCCTGCCATTGCCTCTGTAATTTAGGTATCTGGAAAGGGAGATAAAGAGGGAAGCTCACGCTTTTCTTTTAAGGACATGACTCAAAAATGTATCTATCACTTCTTCTCACAACTAAATGGACCACAATTTAGTCACATGGCCATACCTACATCAATGGAGATTAAAGTCTCAATGGAGACTGAGAATTGTAGTCTTTACCTGAACTAGTTAAAATGTAAGAAAGAAGGCTCCCTGGCTTTCCTGATCTGGGAGGGACATAACTGCTATCTTAAGCAGGGCCCTCACTTATGATTTGGCCCTTATCCTTATGTTTCCCCTGTATTTGTACTGAAAGATTGGTGTGTTGTGGGGGGAGAAGAGAAAAGAAATGGAAGCAGAGAGGCCATTTAGTAGTATAATAAAATAATCCAAGGGAGAGATGATGGTTGCTTGGACCAGAATGAGAGTAGTGGAGGAAGTGATAGTGGCTGGAATGTAGAAATTCATAGGAAGAGCCTAGAATTTGGTTCTTGATGTATGAGAGAGGAGAGTTGAGTATAACAGTACTCATTGTTCATCATTCATTGACTGTTCATTCATTCATTCATTCATTCATTCACCAAATGTTATTGAGCACTGGCTATGAGCCAAGTACTGGGCTTGGACCAATGTATATAGTGGGTATAGTCATTCCTTTACAGTTGACGAAGAAACATAGATAGCAGAGAAGTAAATTCAAACATGATTGCATAATGAAAAGTAAGTGCCAGAGGCTACAAAATAGCAATACAGAGGAAACTAACCTAGTCTAGGGGTCTGGAAAGTGATGCCTAAGATGAGACATGAAGGGTACATAGGACTTGGCTAGGAAATTGAGGTGAGATGGGGGCAGAAGAGGAAAAATGTTCCTGTAGTAGAATTCTCTCCAAGTCCTAATTCTTTTTTTAAAAAATATTTTTTTATTGATTTCAGAGAGGGAGAGATAGAAGCATAAATGATGAGAATCGTTGATCGGCTGCCTCCAACACGCCCCCCACTGGGGATCAAGCCTGCAACCCACCCTTGACCAGAATCGAAACTGAGACCCTTCAGTCTGCAGGCTAAAGCTCTATCCACTGAGCCAAACCAGGTAGGGCCCTAATTCTTTTCATGGTTTCATGTTGCCTACTTGGGATAACACATGAAAGCTTGGGCTATGAAGTCTGGAAACTTGAACTTAATTTATGCTGTCTCTTTAAAGAGAAAATGCTTTTTGAAATTCAATTCAAGTTAATTCAATGCAATAAACATTTGTAGGTTATGGGCCAGGTTCCCAGCCCAAAGACCCCGGAACCATTTAACCGAGAACAGATAATAAAATTGAAGTTGTTGAATTTTAGGAAATGCAGAGGTGTTCTCTATAAGTTCAGACTAAATCTCAAAGGATTCCAACCTAGAAAGACATGCACTGAGGGGTGATGTGATCAAAATCTATATAATTCAGTAAGGTTATAAGAAAGGAAAATGGATTAGGAGACAACCCACAATCTTCAACACAAACAAAAGTCTTTTATCCAGGGGAAATGAAACCACCTCCAAGAGGTGGTAAAAGTTCTGTATTTATTAGGATGAGGATTCAGTGGCTATAAAAAAGACAACAACAGCAGCAAAAACCTACATTGGCTTGAACAAAATAGAAGTTTGTTTCTCTCTCATGTAATGCCGGGACTGACCAGCAGACCCTGAGCGATGGGATGAATGGATTACTCTGACACGTGTTTCTGTGAAAGGGAGAGGTAAGGGGCTGCTTGGCTATATCAACCAAACAGCCCCGTTCGCCAGCCTCCTTAGGTTTTTATTGTAACAACAGCTTGAACTAAAATTAACCTCTAGATACAATCAGCGGGGTAAGTACCCTTGAGAAAGCACATGCTTCTACAAGGTTGGGTCTAAAGACTAAACATAGAGATTCCAGCAAAACACTCGGGTGCTCGGACTTGTTTGGAAAAGTCAAGGCAGTGGCTGCCGCCTTCAGCAAGGTCCCCTGAGAGGCCCCTGACCTTTTGGGCCTCCTCACAGACTTTCCAACCAAGTCCCATGCTTCCCAACCAAGTCCCATGCTTCAATGTAAGATGTTATGGTAGGTCCATGGGGTCAGGAACCCAGCCCCTTCTATCTTACTATTCTGTCCCCCTTGTCCATTTGTTTAGGATGGCTCACCATGTCACATTCTAGCCAGCAGGGAGAAGGGGGAAAAGGAGAGTATCCTTCCTTCTCTAAAAGAACAAGCCACAAGTTGTACACATCACTTCTACTCAATTCCATTGGCTATAACATGGCCAAATGATCACACATAGCTACAAGGAAGGGTGGGAAACAGTGTCTTTATACTGGACAGTCATGTTCCAGGTTATAACATAGGATTCTGACACTGAGAGAGAGAAGGGAGAACAGACATTGGGGGCCTCTAGGAATCTTGTTGCACTAATGGGTTCCTTTTCTTACTCAGAACTTCCAAGGTTAGCACTGGAAAGAGAATTTTCAGGACTGTGTGTGGAGGAGGAGTTGGGAGACACCTCTGAATCACAAGTCTCACCTTCTTCTTTGGGTCCTTTCACTTGAGTTGCTGCTACCCCCTTAATTATTCTGGATCAAGCAAAGATCAAAACCTTTCCCAGGGTTCCCCTTAGTTAAGAGCTAACGGCACATACTGGAGTTGTGGGTTCGATTCCTGGTTGGGGTGCAACTGATCAACGCTTCTCTCTCACATTGATGTTTCTCTCTTTCTCTCTAAAATCAATAAAAGAGCTTTTAAAGAGTTTACTACAGATGTCAAGAGAACAAATATATATGAGAAATGTATAAGCTTCTTAGGTTACAAAGTCCGAGATATCTACTAACTTCCTTGCTCTTGTCCCAATGGTTTAGCCAAAATTCCTCTGGTACCTTGAACACAGCCCTCATTCCCTGGTTCCCAGCTTGTCTCTACATGAAGGAAGCTTGTTTTAATATTCATTTTTCAGGAACTACCTACTGTACCCCTCTCCCGCTTTATACTTGGGCAAGCAAGTGCCCTCTGCCTTGGACCCCTGTCTGTTTCCACTTCCTAAATAAACATGCTTAGTTTAGTAGAAACCTCCAGGATTGTGATGAAAGTCCCATCAAGCATTAAGTGTTGTTAACTCTTACTAAAAGACACACTACTTGCAGAGATTCCCCACTATAGTCTGTAAAATGGAGGTAATCAGAGTACCCCCCTCATGAGGTTGAGGTGAGACTTACGGAGCTTCATACAGAGTTGGAATATAGGAAGTGCTATTTCAGTGGGAACTATGGAGATGTTTGTAATTTTCACTTTTAATTCCCATCCCATGTTCTTACTGAGAAGTTGTATTACTGACCACAGTGATTCTGCAAACAACAGGATTGGCCCCTGGAGCTTGGTTCTAATCCATAGCAGAGGTTTGGGGTGTCCATGCAGAGGCAAAGTTTTAACCAGGCCTGATGCAGGTAGCCCCTAAAGCAGCTCCTGTAGATCTGTAAGTGCCTAAGCAGCAAAAGTTCCCCACTGTGCCAGGCGGGTGCCCCAAAACTTTGCAGAGCTATTTACTCCTCAAGGGACAAGGATGTACCATGAAGGCAGCCCTTCGAGATTCTCACGGTCTGTTTTCAGTTTGGGCTCTGTAGCTAAAGAGGTAAATTGAGAATATTGATCAGCCCATCAGTCCACCAGTAAGTTGCTCTTTTTCTCTTCTGAAATTTGGTGTAGGGCTTGTGATAGATTGAGGATTGTCTGCCCCACATAGGAACTGCACATGGGTACTCAACCCACTTTCAGATTACCATGTGGTCAGCTTGAGATGGGGAACTCTTGATTTTAATATTTTGTTGACATTGTTCTTTATCACCACTAGATGATCTGGGCTGTCAAAGAACTCCAAGTTTTCTATCTCCCTGGAGAGCCAAAGGATCTGGAAGAAGGGAAATTTATTCATCTCAAGAAAAGACTGGAGACCCAATTTTAGAAGAGAAAGGAGGGTGGTGGTGGAATAATGGAGTAACCAGCACCAAGCCTGCTAGGCCATGCCTTGGCAGAGTACCCTGTCTGCCTTTGTTTCCAGAATTCTGACCCCCCGCCCTCTCCCCCCCCCCACACACACACACCCCTCCTCCTCACCCTACCTATATGCACCATTGCCTATCTCCCTAACCCCCTTTGGTGTACTACACACCAGCCACCTTTGCCTCATGAAAATTCATAAAAGAAATACCCACCCTAATTCAAGGCCTTTACACATGCTGTTTTCTTTCCCCTAAATGCTCTTCATTCTTCACATGGCTGGCTTCTTCTCAGTTTTCCAGATCTCAGTTTAAAGCTCCCCTCGCCCCCCACCCCCACAAGGTTGTCCTTACCCCTCTAAATAGGCCCAGTGATTACCTCCCATCCCAGCACCTTGTTACTGCCCCACAGTGTTAATAACTGAGTTAATTAAGCAAGTGCTTGTTTGTTGTTTGTCTCTCCCATTATAAGGTAAGCTCCCTAAGGGCAGGGAAATATCTGTTTTGTGCCCAGAATACAGTAAGTGCTTAATATGTATTGACTAGTTGCTCAAGTCAAATCATCCCTTTATATTACCCCCACATCCAATGCAGTAGGCCTTCTTGGCTCTAATTTCAAATGTATCCCCAAATCTGCCCCCATTTCTTGCCACCCTCACTGCCACAGACCCAACTACCACGGGCTGGCACCTTGAATAACATCCTCCTCCTCCTTTACTTCTGCCCTGGCTGCCTTCAAGCTACTCTCCCCATAGCAGGCTGGTTATGTCACACTTTTGCCGTAAACTTCTTATGACACATAATCAACTCTAAAGCCCTTGTCATGACTTGTAAGGCCCATATGACCAGGCATCTGTTCCCTTTTGGACCACATCTCCAAACACTCTCCCTTGTCCCACTTTTTCCAGACACACTGACCTCTTTCCCACTGCTTCAAATCCCAGGCACCCCAGGGCCTTCCTATTGGCTTTTCTTTCTGTCTGAAATGCTTTCTTGCTACCCCTGTGAAAGCCCTTCCCTAAAAGGCCTATTGCATATGGATTCCTGCCTGCTCTGCCACAGACTACTCCCTACAAACTATTTTTTAATTTTAAATTTGTTTAATTATAACACATTTCATACTGTATTTTTAAAAAATCTTATTTTGTGAATAAATAATGATGTGGTTCACAATTCTAAAATTAGACAGAAAGGGAGAAAAGTCTCTCACTCCTGTCCCAAAGCTATCCAGCTCCTCTCGACACAGATGACAAAAATTGCTGTTTTTTGTGTATGCTCCCTGATAAAGTGTAAGCATGCAAACAAAAATTTACATGTATGTGTATCTATAGGTTTATCCTTTTTAAACCTTTTTATATGCATTTACTATGTATGTCTGTGTCACCTATCTATCTTTTTATGTGCTTTTTTATCAAATGGTAGCATACTTGAAAATGGACACAAAACTTGAGCCAAATTAAGCAGAGACAAGGTTGAATCATATATAAGTGTTTATTCCAATAATGCAGGCAGTATGGAGAGAGCAGCAGGTCATCCTATAAATTCTGTTCTAACCTCCCCTACTAGCTGGCTGATTATCTATATATATAAAAGGCTAATATGCAAAGTGTCCCCTCGGGAGTTTGACCTACTGGGATTTCAATTGCTTGCTATGACGTGTGCTGACCACCAGGGGGCAACGCGGAATGAAGGAAGGCCCCAGCTGGCAGCCGGAAGACCCCCTCCCCCCATCAGCCCTGATTGCTGGCCAGGCCTTGGGATCATACCCGTGCACGAATATCCTCTAGTATATGGATAAAGAAGAAAGGCTATATGCCAAGGGAGAGTGGGGCAGGATAAGGGCTGCAGGGTCCATGGTCTGTGTGTCTCCTTCCAGGAACTTGAAGTCTGATAACAAGGTAGTTAATTTTCTTAAAAAAAATTTTTTTTTTCATTGATTTCAGAGAGTAAGGGAGAGTGAGAGTGTGATAGAAACATCAATGAGGAGAGAGAATCATCGTTCAGCTGTCTCCTGTATGCCCCTAACTGGGGATCAAGCCACAACCTGGGCATGTGCTCTGACCAGGAATTGAACTGTGACCTCCTGGTTCACAGGTCGATGCTCAACCACCGAGCCACAGTGGCCATAAGGGCAATTTTCTATGATGTTAAAAACAGCTCTGCCATCCCTGTGACCAGAGAATGATCAGCATTACTGAGGCAAACTCCTAGAGGGGGTCAGGGTCCAGGTATAGCAACCAAATCAAAGCATTTCCGGTCCTTTGTCTGTTCTCAAAATGTATTTTCTTTTCTGAGTAATGTACCCATCTGGGCTCTGAGGCATCTTTTATCTTTTTATAGACCTGTTTTTCTCCTTGCAACACATCATCCAGTTTCCCAGGGCCTGTAAGAAAACCTCTTATCTATAGTTAGTAAGGTGAGTAATCATTAAATAATTGTGGTCCTATTCTTGTTGCATGCCCTTCCCTCTATCATACTTACATATACTATCTCATACTTTGTTTTTTCTTTTCTTCTTTTGAACTTGCTTAATTTATATAGCTTTTCATATCAGCATATAGAGTTTTATTCTTTTCTGCAGCTGCATATTATTCCGTAGCATGGATGTCTCATAATTTATTTAACTCATCCCCTATTGATGAACATTTAGGTTATTTCCAATCTTTTGCCATTAGAAATGATATTGCATCATTTTTCACACATGCAAATATATCCATAAACCAAATTCCTAGAGTGGGAGGCAGCACTGGGATAAAGTGTTTGTGGCAAATTGTTATCCACAGAAGTTGTGCCAATTTACATAATTGTATAAAAATGCCTGCCCTGGCTGGATGGCTCAGTTGGTTGGAGCATCAGCCCATACAGCAAAAACTTGCAGATTCAATTCCCTGTCAGGGCACATGCCCAAGTTGTGGGCTCAATCTCCAGTAGGGGATGTGCAGGAGGCAGCCGATCAATGATTCGCTCTCATCATGTTTCTATCTCTCTCTCCCTCTCCCTTACTCTCTGAAATCAATAAAAATATATTTTAAAAAAAGAAATGAAAAGAGGATGATGACTATCTATTGTTCTTTGGCAAGGTGTTGCCAAGATCCCTGGACTTCTCTCTCAAAGACAGGCTATATTAACAAATTCCTTGCCTCAAGCTTCTCTGTTTAGAAGCTCGACTTGCTTGATCTTCTGACATATTGCCTCCATGATAAATTGGGGAGAAACTTCTCTCTTTGTAATTCATGTAAAGGGAAAGAAATTTATGAATGGATGTCACCATAGGGCCACAATACCAGGGAAAGTAAGAAATCAGAATTCTCCTCCCTTACCAGTGGAAACAGCCCTTTGGTTGTCATGCAGGGGCTTGGCCAATCTCTGGAGTCCAATACTGTTTATGTTGAAGAGTAGGTAATATAGACTATTACTTAATATTGTGAATTATGAATAAAGGGGGAGAAACCCTGAGGCTACTATCTTTCCTTTGGGTCCTAGGTCCATCTCATTGTGATCAGAAGAATCAAAGTTCTGTCTAGCCTGAGGAGTCATTGCTAATCACGGCAAGTTCTAAAATAACTGTGTGTTTTGAGTGGCATCTAGCACTCAACAGGCACTTAATAAATATTCACTAATAACATTAGGCCACTCAGCACCAAGCAGGAAAAGAAGGCTACTTTTTTTGTTGTTTTATACTTGGGTAATTGATAAAAATAATTGCAAAGCTTTAAATGTTTAGCAGTGATTAGCTAAAACCATCACCTCAAAGCCCTTCCCACTTTGATAAACTCATTCCCATGAAAATACTCAGAACCTGAGGAACAGCAGGGAAAGAAGCCAATAAAAGCAGCTCAAAGAGTTTTACATTATCTCCATAAGCTATCTAATCTAGCCATTTTGAATGATCTATGTAAATTAATTACACTTTTTAATTAGGTGTCTTTTAGCTTGCATATTGAAGTTTACCACTAATTACTGAGAGGCAGGAGGTCACTTGATTGGTATGGGAAACAAGAGGCCTTTATTTCATTGAACTGAAACACAGAACAGTTAATGCTTAGGGTGGAAAACTGTAAAATTTATGCCAGTTCTTAAAATTCACACTGTGCAGCTCTTGTTCATTTTTTTTTTTTTCTGACTCAAATCCCCTTCTATGGCTCACTGGGGGTTTTTCTTTATAAATATCAGAATGACTTCTAAACACCCACTGACTCAAAACTATTATAATACAGCAGCCCGGAAGCCTAAATTTTGCATCCCGAATACTAGGGGGAGAAAAACCCACCCTTTTGATATTAGTCACATTAAATGCCATTTAATTGCCAGTGCAGCTGTTTCCAGATGTGACTTTATTTTGTTTCTGCCAGCCAGTCTGTGATTTTTATTAAATTCATCATCTTAAAAAACACAGTAATAACAATAATAAATCCCACAAAAGCTAAAGTTATACTTTATGCCAAGCAGAACAAAGTAATCTTTAATAAAAATATGTAATAGTCATTGTAATGAACAGACTACATTTACTATCCTTAAAATATTTCTAAATGACATTTTATGGCTCTTTCCCTCATCTAATCTTGTGCCATGCACCAGGATCCCAAATTTCCATTCTTTTTCCACATTTTAGTGACCCATGCTGTCCAATAGTGGATCAGTGGGTGGGGAGTTATGCAAGAAGCATTTGCTGATTTAATGCAATCCTTAGAAAAATCAGGATTGCTAATTAAAAACCACAGGGTAAATAAAAGTCTTGACCCAGAGGAATTCTCCTATCTGCCACTCAGAAGGGCCCTCATTTTCATGCTGGTACACACACATCATCACAGTCCTGGGAGATCAGTTAATCTGCTGCTGGTCGCGTTTCCTCCTGGGCCAAGGGCTATGCTTCTGTGAGATGACCTGCCCACCTCCCCAGAAGACATGGGCTTATTATTCTGGTCTCTCCATGCAGCTTTGCATTTTCAAATCACTTCAGACAGGGCAGTGTAATCAGAAGGTCACAGCTTGGACATCAGGAGGCTTGTGCTGCACCTGGTTCTCTGCACAGAGAACTAGTTGACTGTGGTCAGCCCCTTCACTTCCCTGGTGGCTCCCACTTCCCTTATCTGTGAAATAAGAAACCATTTGTATCCATGCTCTCAAGTTCCTTCCACTTCCAATAGCTTCCAAGACTGCCACTGCTGAAGCTTTCATCACATTTAATGCATTGTGTATTTATCTACACAGATATAGAAAGCTCTTAAAAGGCAGCAATCAGATTTTACTCCCTTTCTCGACCCCCAGCACCTAAAGACTGAACATTGTAAAAGTGTAACAAATATTTATTGAACTAATGGGACTGTAAAAATCAAGACCGTGAAGTACTACATTTCATTAACAATAATAGTAGTAGCAGCAGCAAACTTTTTCTTTTGAGCACATACTATATGCTAGGCATTGTGCTGAATACTTCATATGGTTTATCCCATTTAATTGAAGGAGATGAGCTCCTATTTCCTTTTCCTCCCTGTGGCAGCCACTGCTAAATATAATCCATTCACTTATGGATTTGTCTCTACCAGTAGAACCTAAATTTTGCTTGGGGCAGCAACGTAAATGTTAGAAACAATGATCTCCCATAGATACCCTTGCTTTTTGGGATAAACCATATGGCACAGTTCTGGCCTATGAGATGTAAGTAGAAATCTATTGGGTAGAACTTCCAGGGAAGTTTTTATCTCCCAGATAAAAAGTGGAAATGTCTGTTAAAATTTGTTGTCATTTCACCTTCTCTTGCTTCCTGCCTGGCACTTGGACTCAATGGGTGCAGGCAGGTACATCAGTTGTCTTGTTACCCTGTGGACAAAACCACAGGTAAAGGCTGGAAGAACAGGAAGTAATATGGAGCCTGGACCCTTGGTGGCTTTCTTCAGTGGCTACATCAGCCCTATGCCGTGCCTCCAGACTTCTGGTTATATGAAAAAGCTAAATCTCCTAATATATACCTTGCCTACATTCCATCCTTAACAACACTATAATGGGTGTTTTCCACACATGGAGTACTCCTGACCTTTGTTTTTATAAGTTCTGGCCTACTCACCCTCCTCCCACCAAGAGCCATGTCACTCCTGCCTCATCACAGGCTTCTTTATGACTCTCTACCTCAACTTTTGTTTGACCACTTCTTTATTAACTATATTTCTCATTTTCTATACTTTTGATGTTCTGGCATATGGGGTCTAGCTGACTAGGGAGAGACTGCCCCAATTCTTAGAAATAGCAAACAACTCAACAAGAGGTGTGACTTTCAAATGCAAACTAACCAATCCAGAGCCCTTACTCTGAACCACCTCCTTTATGTAGCTTTTACACCAGAGGAAGCAACATTCCTCCACTTTAATCACCCCAGGCCCAGACTGAACAGCTATGGATCACCCCTACAGCCCAGAACCTCCAGAAATTACTTATGTTAGTTAATCCTAAGCCTACTCAGCTGCTTACCCCACCTCACCCATTCCTTTCCACAAAAAAATATAATAAAGTCTGGTGCCCATGCTTTCTCCTCATTCCTTCTGCCCTGGGCATTCCCTATGTGGCCCTACAAGGTGAGACATGTCCTTTCTTGGGAACTGTAAGCAACACACTATCTTATCAATGGCAATTGCCTTCTGATCTGTTGGCCTCATCATACCCAAATAAAATGAAAATCCCAGGTACATTTTAAACAATTTCCAGGAACATTACCCTACCTTCTTTGTCCATCTTCTCATGCCATAGGCCAAGATATATGCAGCTAAAACAGGAAGAAGGTACTGTTTTGTTTTGTTTTTTAATATATTTTATTGATTTTTTAGAGAGGAAGGGAGAGGAATAGAGAGCCAGAAACATCGATGAGAGAGAAACATCGACCAGCTGCCTCCTGCACACCCCCTACTGGGGATATGCCTGCAACCAGAGTACATGGCCTTGACTGGAATCGAACCTGGGACCCTTCAGTCCTCAGGCCGACGATCTATCCACTGAGCCAAACCGGTTAGGGCAAGAAGGTACTGTTTTTACTGTACTTGCTATTCTTATTCTATCTTCAATACTGCACTTGGTCACCATTGTCGACCATCCTATATAATAAAGAGGTAATATGCAAATTGACCATCACTCTAACACACAAGATGGCCGCTCCCATGTGGTCAAAGATGTCTGCCCCATGTGGACACAAGATGGCCACCACAAGATGGCTGGCAGGGGAGGGCAGTTAGGGGTGACCAGGCCTGCAGGGGAGGGCAGTTGGGGGTGACCAGGCCTGCAGGGAGGGCAGTTGTGGATGATCAGGCCAGCAGGGGAGGGCAGTTGGGAGAAACCCAGGCCTGCAGGGGAGGGCAGTTGGGGGGACCAGGCCTGCAGGGGAGGGTAGTTGGGGATGATCAGGCCTGCAGGGGAGGGTAGTTGGGGGCAACCAGGCCAGCAGGGGAGGGCAGTTAGGGGGGCCAGCAGGGGAGTGCAGTTGAGGGTGACCAAGACTACAGGGGAGGACAGTTAGGGGCGACCAGGCTGGCAGGGGAGGGCAGTTAGGGGTGACTAGGCCAGCAGGGAAGGGCAGTTTGGGGCAATTGGGCCTGCAGGGGAGGGTAGTTGGGGGCGACCAGGCTGGCAGGGGAGGGCAGTTAGGGGCGATCAGGTCGGCAGGGGAGCAGTTAGGCATTGATCAGGCTGGCAGGGTGTGGTTAGGGGGTGATCAGGCTGGCAAGCAGAAGCGGTTAGGGGCAATCGGGCAGCAGGCAGGCGAGCGGTTGGGAGCCAGCAGTCCTGGATTGTGAGAGGGATGTCCGACTGCTGTCGGACATCCTCGAGGGGTCCCAGATTGGAGAGGGTGCAGGCTGGTCTGAGGGACACCCCTCCCCGCCCCACATGCATGAATTTCATGCACTGGGCCTCTAGTGGATTATAAACCCTTTAATTAGGAGTAATTATGGCCTCTTTTGACAGACTTAGTTTTTCCTTTGCAAAAGTCTACAATGTTAGGTGCTTAGTTGAGGAGACAGGACAAGCTAGGTAGATAGGGATGGGGACTACAGGAGGAGGGTGGGGAGGGGAAGAGGAATTAACCTGGGAACCCAATTAGGCAGAGTTACTAAAATGCTCCAACTGGGCAGGGAAGAAAGGGCATATGTGGAGACATGAACTTTTAAATGTATGGATATTGCTAAGACAGACAGCATACAGATAACTAATCACAAGGCAGTGAGGCCAGCATATATACAAAAATGTGCACCCTTTCTCCCCTTCTTCCCCTTGGTGCAGGGCACAATGGATACCTGACGTTCCTGTTGCAGGGGAACATATCCCCTGTGCCCATGTGGCTTATGGCCATGTGGGACTCTACACATGGACTAATGGACTTTTTTTCTTTTTCTTTTTTGACTAATAAACTTTAATTCACATGGATGTTCTCAATAAACTTTGCTCCAACTGTTTTTGTCCGTGACTTCATTCGAACTCAATATCCTATATTTTTAGTTTCATAGTGATGATATAATATACCCTGGAAAATTAATAAACTGAGCACATGGATTCTTAGATTGTTAAAGCTGAAGGGGGGCTTTAGGAATCATCTAGAGATCAGACTCTATTCTAGTCTAAGATCTCCTGTGGTCTAGAGAGGTTAAGTGCCTTTTCCCTAGGCACACAGGGAGCCAATAAGATTCAAAAACATAGATAATTTAAGTGAGTGACTTACATCTCTGTTGAATACTTAGTACAAAGTCACAAAGCTGACCTTGGTCCTGCTCTCTCTAGGAGGAGAAAATAAAAATCAGTAAATGACTAGAGCTCAGGTACAAATAGGGCTTCCAGGTAGAGAGGCAGAAATTGACTATGTGTGTTAATCTTCTCTTTTTACTAAAATCCCACTAAGAAAATGCTACATAATAAAAAAGGAATCAACCCACAAGAACAACAAGAACAGGATAGGAGATAACAGTAGATGAAAGATGTAAAAACGATTTCTAAAAATGAAAAGTAGAAAGAACAGTAGTAACTGACTTAGCAGAACAGAGGATATTATAATCTAAGTATTTATAGAGGCATCTAAGAGGAGAAGTGAGGCCCTTTGCCCTACAGCATGCTGTAGGACCTAAGGGTTGGATGAATTACATCCTCATTCCTATCCCAACCCTCAGTGGGTTCACTACCTCTACTTTGCCAAGAGGTTTATTCTCTAGAGAAACTGAACTCTATTTTTCTTTTTCTCAATAGGTATCTGACTTTCCTAATTCCATTTATTTCCATTTATTTCTTATCCATCCTTTACCACTAACTTCTATCAGATACTTAATTGATAAATACTTAGGGCTGGTTTGGGTTTTCTATTATACTGACTGATACTGATGCTTATGCTGGTTTAAATTCAGTAGTTTTAAGTTTCAATATCCAACTGTCTTACCTCCCACATTTATCCCCTCTTATCCTTATTAATTCTCCATTTTCAAGATTTTCTTGGATGGTCTCATCATTTATTTGTCTCTATGTCTATAATGTTGATAATTGTGGCATTACACTTATATATTAATTTGTGGAGAATTCCCAGCTTTAAACGTTCTCACCAACAGTGTCTTAGATTTCCTATTTCCCTATACTCTCACTTCATAATATCAATTTAAAATTCTTTGTTAATTAGTTTCATCATTTTTTTTCTTCTAGCTTTTTCTTTTTATATTGAATTTTTTTTACTCAGCTGAAATTTATTTTGGTATGAGAGGTGAAAGAGATCCAGCTTTATTTCCCCCCCCCCGCCCCAAATGGTTAGCCAGTTATCCCAAAATGATTTATTAATCTACAGGGGTCTGAAATAATCTTATCATATACTAAATTTCCAGATACATATTTGTGTTTGCTTTTGGACTCTATTCTCTATGATCTCCTATTCTTTTACCATAGTTTAATTATTGCAACTTGACAGTTTTAAGTGAGCAAAGCTAGTTACCCCTCATCACTATAGTTTCTCATATGTCCTTTCCAGCCATTCTTACCTGTTTAAAAACAGTTTTTTCTAATTAGATTTGAGAATAATTTTCTAAAATTCCCCCTCCTCTCTCCAAATCTTGTATTCTATTTTATCAAATTTATAGATTGACATAGGGAGAAACCACATTTGGATAATATTAACTTTTCATAAATAGTACAAGTCATTTTTTAAAATGTCTTCTATGACTCACAGTAGCAGTTTATTTTCCCATTATATTTGGTTATTGCTGACATATAGAAAAAGCTTTTGGATTCTATGTATTTCTATGACTTCAACTCAAACTAAGTGGCTTAAAAAAACCCCAGAAATTTATTGTCTCACAGTCCTGGAGGCTGAAAGTCCAAAATTTAGGTTTTGGCAGCCATACTCTCTTTCTCAAGAGATCTAAGTGAGAATCTGTTCCATGGCTTTCTTACCACCTAGTGTCACCTTGCTGTCCCTTGGCTTGCAGCTATATAATACCAATCTTGCCTGTTGTCACATGGCCTTCTCCCTGTCGTCATACTGTCTTATTAGGATGTCAGTCATATCAGATTAGGGGCCTACCTTACTCTAGCAGGACCTCATCTTAACCAACATCTGCAAGGACCCTATTTCCAAATAAGGTCATATTCCGCAGTAGTGGGGGTGGGGATTTCAACATATCTTTTGGGGGGACATAATTCAACCCATAACAATTCTATATATTCATTTACAAGTACCAACTTTAATTTCTTCATTGCTTCTAATTATTGTAAGGATGACTGACTCATGTTTTCCTGATATATATCTTATCAACTGCATATGAAAATAATACCTTTTCCAATATTTTCGTTTTTATCCTTGAATTTTATTGATTAGTACCTTATCACATAGCCAATAGGTACTCATCTTTAAAAATTTTGCTTCATGCCCTGGCCAGATAGTTCAGTTGCTTGGAGCATCATCCTGATATGCCAAGGTTGTGGGTATAATCCCCATTAAGGGCACATACAAGAATCAACCAATGAATGCATAAATGGGTAGAACAAATCAATGTTTTGCTCTCTCAAATCAATAAATTAAAAAATAAAAATTTTGCGTTTTTTGAAATTTAAATTTGATTACTACTGAGGTGAAACATTAAAAAACTACCCGTTTGCATTTCTTCATTTATGAACTGAGTATTTCTATGCTTTGTCTATATTTTTATATAGTGGGGACTTTTCCTGATTAATTTTAAAGGACTCTTTGTGCATTAAAAATATTAACCTCTTGTGACATGATAGTACCTTGTCAACTATCCAGCAGTCAACAGAAAGCACAAAACAAAGGTGCAGATCTACTGTAACACAAATTAATTTTACCTTTTTGTGCAACAGTCCAATACATGAACAAATACCTCTCATACTATAAGAGCATTAAGACTAACAGTGGAGTGCAATGTAGATTTATATAAAGCACTCTTGAAAATTTCAAGTACACTAATACTTTTAACTTATTTCATAATGCACCATTTCTAAAGCATTCAATTTCTTTCCAACTAAAGCACTCAAAAGATTATCAAGGACTAAATTATCTGGTTAACCCTTTCATGCCAAATGCTTAACAGCTCTTGCTCACATGCATGTCAAGTTTACACTGACATTTAAAGCCTTGACTTGCCATCAAAGGATTAATCTGTCCTTGGTTTATCTAAATGACCAAATAATAAGATTTAAGATAACCAGCTGTAGAATATGTCCTTATTAAATTTGATAGAATTTTTAAAAAGCCAAGTAATGTAATGAAGTTTGCAAAGTAATTTAGATTAACCAGGTTTGACTGCTCAATTTGGAAATGATTCAATACACAGGTATAAGCATAGAGACAGTTTTTAAATATTAGGCTTTGAATGTTCCTGACCAGAAAGTTGAGAAATGTTAAATGAACAACCTATATAAGGGTAATATGCAAATTGATCAAACAGTGGAACGACTGGTCACTATGAGGTGCACTGACCAACAGGGGGCAGACACTCAATGCAGGAGCTGCCCCTGATGGTCAGTGCGCTGCCACAAGGGGAGCACCACTCAGCTAGAAGCTGGGCTGACGGCTGGTGAGTGCAGCGGCAGTGGTGGGAGCATTTCCTGCCTCTGTGGCAGTGCTAAGGATGTCTGACTGACGGCTTAGGCTTGCTCCCTCTGGGGAGCGGGCCTAAGCCATCAGTCGGACATCCCCTGAGGGCTCCTGGACTGCGAGAGGGCACAGGCTGGGCTGAGGACCCCCCCCCCTAAGTGCATGAATTTTCGTGCACTGGGCCTCTAGTCTACCCTATATAATAAAGAGGTAATATGCAAATTGATGGTCATGCCCTCACAAAGACGGCTGCCTACAGCCAGGCCTTCGGGGGGATTAGTGAGGGACGACCAAATGACTGAACAAGCAGGCTGCGTGGGGTGACCAGGCTGGCAGGGGGGTTAGGGACGACCAAATGACTGAACAAGCAGGCTGCGTGGGGTGACCAGGCCAGCGGGTGGGGGGGGGGCGTCATGAGGGGCGACCAGGCTGGCAGGGGGGGCAGTTGGAGGTGACCAGGCCGGCCAGGGGTGGGGGGAGCAGTAAGAGGCGACCAGGCTGGCGGCGGGGGGGGGGGGGGGAAGTTAGGGGTGCCCAGGCCGGCAGGGGGGGCAGTTGGGGGCAACCAGGCCAGCGGGGGGGCCATGAGGGGCGACTAGGCTGGTGGGAGGGCAGTTGAGGGCGACCAGGCAGGCAGGCAGGTGAGTGATTAGGAGCCAGCGGTCCAGGATTGTGAGAGGATGTCTGACTGCCGGTTTAGGCCCAATCCCTGGGATCGGGCCTAAACCGGCGGTCAGACATCCCCTGAGGGGTCCCAGATTGGAGAGGGTGCAGGCTGGGCTGAGGGGACCGCCCCCGGGCACGAATTTCGTGCACGAGGCCGTGTGTGTGTGTGTGTGTGTGTGTGTGTGTGTGTGTGTGTGTGTATAAAAGCCTAATATGCAGTGTCCCCTCGGGAGTTCAACCGACTGGGAGTTCGAGTGCTCGCTGTGACGTACGCTGACCATTGGGGGGGGGCGTGGAATGAAGGAAGGCTTCGGCCGGGAGCTGGCAGCTGGGGGAGGCCCCGGCTGACAGCCACTAGGAACTTTACTCGTGCACGAATTTCACGCACTGGGCCTCTAGTTATGATATAATGTTTTAACCATCTTTCATTACTCATCCCATTCCTTCCCAAGGAACTTTTTCATACTTATCACCTGGAACAAAATAGGAATAAGGATGGATAACCTAGTTCTTAGGATGTGAATACCTCTCCAGAATGCAAATGTCCTAAAAGCCCAGCCGGAAACCTGCTGTCCAGGACTTTGGGGAAGTACTTTGATTTTACTAGAACTGAATCCCCTTTAGCCAAGAATGTCCAAGTGAAATTCTAGAACTTAATAGCATTAAAACTAGTCTAGATTTGGTGACTTTACACATTCCACACGTTATGTTTCTATTTATTTATCTATAAACTTTCTTAGAAATAATGTGCCCTTTGCTGTACTGAAAACTATAGAAAAAAGTTGGGCTTACTACTTGGTTCTATCACTTGTATGTCTTTGTTTTGCCTATCTGTTCTACAGAAGCCACTGTATTATCTGAGCAAGGACTAAGGACACCTAACAAATGTTAAGTGATTATACTTTACCATGACACTTTATACCAACAATGTGTATAACTTTGTGCACATTCACTTACACAACTGCTCTTACACCTTAGAAGTTTTATAGATGGAGAGAATTTTTATAAAAATAATCTTTTTATATTATTATATCAGGGTAGTGTTTTTCACAACCCAACAGCAGGTGGTCATGATCACTATTTAAAAAAAGGAACAGGATAAAAAACATCTGAGAAATTGTACATATTAAGATACTCTGTTTCATGTATATATAGACCCCATATGTATGTATTGGGTCACAACGGAAAATGTTTCTTAGTGAGGTTTGTGATCTAAACAGTTTGAAAAGCTCTGTATGATGTTTGGGATGTGATGGAATCCTTAATAGCATTCTTTCTCTCACTCCAGAAGTTAGAGATATTCTTGCTTTTCATTTATTCTACAAATATTTATTTAGTAACTGCTATATGTTGGTTGGGGGTCAGGTGTTGGCAGCAGGGAGAAAAGGCAACATTACTTTTGGAAATTTCTACCTATTGTTACTCAGGTGTAGGGTTTTAATAAAAGCTTAAAAACAAGTTAATGCTGAATTACTTACAACTGTTCTTAATTTAATGTGCCTCTTGGCCATAAAAATGTAAGCAGAATGTGTCAGAAATTCCCAGGAATAATCCTTCACAGAATGGTAAGCTTTTTGCTGCTTCTCATCAATACCTGAAGAGAGATCCAGTATAAAATCTATAGTTGAGATAGGAATTGTCTAAAGATATATACACACACACACACACACACACACACACACATTTTTTAATCTACCTTTCTTTTTGGCAAGAAAATAATTTTTCCCATTAAACAAGATTCAGGTCCTCGCTATAAAACTTCTTTCAATATTATTTTTCTCTTGTTTTTAGGGATGTCCATATCTATATCTATATCTAATGATATGTTCTCTTAAAGCTTTAATTGGTCAGTCAGGAAACCATTTGCTATGAATACATACAATCTATATATATAAAAGCCTAAGCGACCAGAACACCAGAACGACCAGAATGACTGGTCACTATGATGCACACTGACCACCAGGGGGCAGATGCTCAATGCAGGAGCTGCCCCCCTGGTGGTCAGTGCGCTCCCACAGCCAACCTCCCGTGGCCAGTCAACCTGCCCTGGTCCCTCCCCACGGCCAGCCAAACTCCCGTCGTCCCTCCCCCCTATCTGGCAGGCCCCAGCCAGCAGCTGGCAGGAAGGCCCAGGCTGGCAGCCAGAAGGCCCCAATTGGCCCTGATCACCGTCCAGGCCTAAGGACCCCACCTGTGCACAAATTTCATGCACCAGGCCTCTAGTATTTATATATTTAGCAAAAGATTGAAATGAAATGTTTTACATTTCATTAAAAAACACCTCAAATGCTTTCTTTAAATGATATCATATTTGGAGAACTAAGTATACAAAAAAAAAAATAAAAAAATAAAAAAAATAAAGCCAACCTGTCCTGGTGATTAGTAATTCCATTTACAAAATATTTTCAAGTCTCCTGGTACTAAAATCTCTAATATTGAACCTCAGTATAAAATTTTATATTGTAATTATAATTTTTATTTCCTCACTCTTAGCCCCTACTCAAGTACTTTTAAAATAGCATATAATATGTTTTAAGACGATGACATCAATTTAGAAATGCTTCTCATGTATGTTACTCTCTGATGATGTAATTTTCTGCACGTATAAAGATTTTAAAAATGTTACATTCTGTGTTTTAAAACAAGAGTAGCCTTTATAAATAGCACTAGGAAAGAACAGTATTATTTTCCCCTTCTCTAATCTTTTTGACATATCCAGTACATGTTTTGATTTCTAGTGATCATTTGCAACTTCCAAAATCAGACCAACCATACTCTAATTATGTATTTTATAGTTGCAAAAATTCAAGTTTGTTATTTTTTCAATTATTAAAGTTTAAATGCTATTATTACTATTTTGGTTCATTAGATAGCTGCTCATGTTAGGCTTGTGATATAAGCTCATACACATTTTCTAAAAATAGAAGAAAACTAAATGAGTTGTCATATATTTTTAGAAAATAAACTCCAATGGTTAGGTAATGGGCTTATAATACTACTGAAAAAAACAAACAAACAAAAAAAACACCTTGTGATAAAGCAATGCCCTTTTCCAATTAATCAAAAATAATCCAGGTTTAGCTATGGCCAGTGTATTTTGGACCTGGCTCCTATCTTCCCAACTCTGTGTTCAGTGATGTCACGTTAGTAGCTTAAAATCACTCACATGGAATTTATACTACAAAAATCAGCAAAAGCTACAACTGAGAGTTTCCTCTCCCACCTTGAAGAGCCATTAAACATTTCCCAGAAAACCAATGGGCAATTATTATTATTCCTTTAAAATACAATTCAATTCTTTATTGTTCATAGGAATCTTATTTGAATGGTTGGTGTTTTCTGTGTAAATTTGTCTTTCTGGAAGAAATTTAAATGTTTCCTGTTAGTTTATAATAATGAAACTGTTAGGCTTTGAAGGCATAAATATGTGAGGCCTCATCCATAGAGAGGTTCTTTCTTTTCTTATTAGGGAGATATACCCTATTCAGAATCAACTGTTAAAATTTAGATTTTTATGTGGAAGAAAATCAAGACTCAATACTGATGTTAGTTCATGCATTTATTCACCAAATATGTATTATTTATTTTTCAAATATGTATTATTTTTACTTCTTTTCCCTATGCCAGGCATTGCTATTATAGGTACAACAGTGAATAAAAATAATAAAATTCCAAAAAAAATTTTTTTTGGATTTTTGTCTAAAAAAATAAAATGGTACCGATACCTGTTTTTAACTCAAGCCACGCTTATGAAGCAACCGAACAGATTTTAATTGTGTCAAAAAAGTCTGTGATTTAATAATGAAAGGTTAATTAAAATATTTTGTAAAAAAGTATAAAATAAACAATTTTATTAGACGAATTCATTTATTTGACACATTAAATTAGGCAAAGAAAAATATATGCAACTGCATAAAAAGAATCACATTCTCATCCTACTTGAACACACAGCAGTGGTCAAAACTAATAAATTGTGGAATGAATCCCAGGATTAATTGCAAAAAAGCACCCTGTACAAAAAAGCTTCAGACCTCTAACTTCACTGAATCCAGTACTAAACGTGCTTCTTTATATTCCTCAGCTTCTTCCAATTCTTTTTCATTCTCCTGAAATGAAATATAATGAAAGGAAGTTTATCTTTTTAAAACTTTAGTACTTTATTTTTACTCAAATATTACAAACCATCCATGTAAACAGCTCGAAAATTAAAAGAAAAAGGATCCCACGCTTTTCTTACAGGTAACAATGGAAATAGGTTTGGTTTGGTCTCACTGTGTATTCTCATATCATAAGTGAAAAACATGTAAAGCTATTGACATTAAGTGAATAAAAATTTAAGAAAAATTTAAAAAAATTTATTTTTACTTTGTTAACACATCACAATACAAAAGGGATTATTATTAGTCATGGACTAAAAGTTAAAAATGATGATTTGTTAACGTTACATATACAATAAAATTTAAAACAAAATAACCCTTCAACTAACTATTCACAGTGACAAAGACTACTGGTGTCACACCAGAGTTAAGTACAATCTTTGAATTAGAAAACTGAAATGCCTGCTTATTAATGAGCATTATATACCCTACTACAAGGAAACAAAATACTAACATCTTTCATTTTCTGATATATAAAGACTAAAATTTTCCTTGATACTTTATACAGAAAACCTTTACTGGTAAAAAATAAATGAAATAATATTACGTAAGTTATTATGCTTAGGAAATTTTGCTTGGTTTTTAATACATAAATAAAGCTATGGTCAGTAATTCATGTCAGGTCAATAAAAGATGGAGCTATACAAGTTACAGAGCAGAGGGAGTAAAGTGTGTGTTTATTTAATATAAAACAAAGCAAAAGGAGTAAAAATTTCTTAATTCAGACTACTAGTATAGCACAGAATTCCTTAAACCTCTATATTATATCTAAACATGTCTTTGTTCTCTCTCAGTAAATATAAGCTCTTTGAGGGGAGAGATATTGTTGAATATATCCACAAATACATCTTCCAAGGACAAAACTATTTTTTTTTCAAGCATTTTCTATTACTTTCTCAGCTACTAGATTCATGAATGAAAAAAGTCATTTAAATTGTTAGGAAATACAGATGGTGCTTCTGTCTCTGGGTATATTTTAATAGAGTAATTATTTCCTGCTTTCATCTACTTTTATTTCAAAATCTTAGCTTCATTTTTGGCTGTTAAGGAAAGTTATCCTGCCTTTAAAAGGTTCCTACAGGTAAATATGCCCTATGTCAAAATTAAAGTAAAATGTGAACATTTCTCTCTCTCTCTTTCTACAGATTTAGTCCTAATACTATTTGGTGGGAAAACAAATCTCATTCTTTCAAAGAATACATATGATCATCCTGAAAAAGCCTCACATAATTTTTGTTATACAGAGAACAACTATGAGTCAAGAGACAGCTGTGTAGCTAGTAATTAATATTAGCTCAAGAAATATAAATATAAAATGAGATTAGTAAATGTTAGAATTCATCAAATTATCATCAAACAATAGTAACAACTGGCTTGTATGTAGTATTATACTTTAATCTCTGTTAGGAAGGAAATAAGATGACTTAATTATTCATAGAATTGTTTATAAAATGACTCTGCCACTGTATCACAAGACATTTATAAAGCAAGTTTAATAGTGTTATCCACCTCCAAGTTAGTATGAGAGGACTGCCTATATTATAGGTTTTTTCCCCCACTTAAATTAATTAAGGTTTCAATCTGAAAGAATTCCAGATCCTTTTTATTATGGTCCAAATTCATTTGAAATATTTGGATCTTCTAAAATTTCAAACAATGTGTAAAAAAAGATATTCATGTATTAAAACCAAATAATTCAAGATGCTGGGGTACATTATTAGTACCATGAATACCTAACATGTTAAGTCAAATATATTTATTTAAGTTTAAATAAGCAGAATAAACATACTATACATAGTACTTTTACTGGAGGCATAACTTAAACACAATTTACACTCCATTAATTATTTTAAAATATACTGGTACACAGGGGTAAGTGAACAAAATATGTCACCAGCTAGTTTTCAGTGTAAAAATATTTAACATTTTGGCCTTTTATATATTAGATTGAAAAAAAATTTAAACAAAAGACAGAGAAGTCTTTACTTACTAATATCTGCAGAAGATCAGTATATGCAGCTTCCAACCTGCGCTGGCAATCTGGGATCATCATCCGGGACTCTTGCAGGATCTCTGCCTATAATAAGAATATCTGTGAGACATGCAGAAATAATAAAACGTATGTGTTTAGCTAACACCTCTGTAAATGTCTAAAGTGATTTAGAGAAATCAGAAAAAAATTATGGATATGTAAAACAGTTCAATATTTTAATTTAAATTGTGTTTATTAGAAGTTAGAATGACTATCATACTGTAAAATATATAAAATACAAGTTATAGATCTAAACCTTTTTGGTAATCACCTTTTTGTGCTAAGTGAAAATTAACTAGAAAAGCTTTCCACAGAACATTTATTTTAAAAGGCTATTTAAAATAGACTATTTCTCCTGCTGTCATGAAGCACCTTTATCCAAAATGGGATCAGCTGGTTATATAAATATCTCCTGCATCTTTTGAGTAATAAAGAAAAACAGTGTTCAGATAATATCACATGGAGATAATTACTGCATGAAAAAAGTTATTGAGTTATTGATCACATTGTGTGCACACTGCAGGAGGTTCTCACTGAAAGACAGAGGTAAAGAAAAATGAAAAGCAAAGACCAGCAGGTTCATATTTTTGATGCTTATCATGCATAAAAAGTTATTACTTATCCTTGTGCTTCATTTTAGGAGACAGATTATTCTCCCCATGTAGTTTGAGCCAAATTACCAACCTGGCAACCCTTTGAATCTGAACTTCTGCCTATTCCTCCTGAAGACAGACACTACAGAATTAAACACAGGAATATTTATCCCAGCAGATATTTCTGGACTTCAAATCATTCAAATCTGGACGGTAACATATAAAATCATAAAAACAAAACCCAAATCAATGACTGGGAAACCTAATCAATAAGAGGGTAATTAAGTTAGTTTCAGATGTTGGACCTCAAGTAAGTCTTTTACCTAAGGTGGGGAAGAAACTACATTTCCTTAAACTATTCTCAGAAAGAGACACAGATCTTTTAAGTATTTATTTCCAAAAATTCATGTTTGGCCCTGGCTGGTGTTTCTCAGTGGTTAGAGCAGTGGTTCTCAACCTTTCTAATGCTGCGACCCTTTAATACAGTTCCTCATGTTGTGGTGACCCCCAACCATAAAATTATTTTCGCTGCTACTTAGTAACTGTAATTTTGCTACTGTTAATGAATCGTAATGTAAATATCTGTGTTTTCCGATGGTCTTAGGCTCTACAGCAGCGGTTCTCAACCTGTTAAGACCATCGGAAAACACAGATATTTACATTACGATCGAAAATTTATGGTTGGGGGTCACCACAACATGAGGAACTGTATTAAAGGGTCGTGGCATTAGAAAGGTTGAAAACCACTGGGTTAGAGCATTGGCCGGCACACCGA
The DNA here is from genome assembly GCF_951640355.1 of Cnephaeus nilssonii. Classification (NCBI taxonomy): domain Eukaryota; kingdom Metazoa; phylum Chordata; class Mammalia; order Chiroptera; family Vespertilionidae; genus Cnephaeus; species Cnephaeus nilssonii. Next base: position 73,795,554 of record NC_137073.1, on the reverse strand, counting down.
AGGGTCATGGGTTCTATTTTGGTCAAGCCGATGTACCTAGGTTGCAGGTTTGATCCTCAGCCCCAGTCGGAGCATGAAGGAGGCAACCAATCCATGTCTCTCTCTCACATCAATGCTTCTCTCTCTCCACCTCTCTCCCTCCCACTCTCTCTAAAAATCAATGGAAAAATATCTGTGGATAAGAATTAATAACAACAACAAAAAAGGACAAAAACTCATGTTTGATCAAATAACTTTGGTTTAATGCGTACAAAATCTGAACTTTTACTAAGAAGCTTTATTACCTAGCTCATATAAAATAAAAAAGACAATTTAATGGTAATCATACTATATTTAACAGAAACTTTAAGAAGTCCCAGTACCTTCCTTCCTTTCCCCAACCAACAGTTCTGTCATAGCTAACACTGTAAAAAAATTCAGAATTATAATATACGCAGATGCTCTGTCCACATTTTCTCAGAGAAAATTTATTGCTGAACTTGTAATTCTTTTACTAATAAGGCACAGGTTAAAAATTTCAAATGCAGAATCGTTACTTTACTTCACAGCTAAGCATAATATGCTTAGATGTTTAATTGCTGTCACTAAATTATTTTTATCTGGTTAGTTTGAATACATGTGAAAAAAATCAGTGGCCGGCACATTTCATTAGGTAAGCCATTCATATTTCCTCCCCCATGGACTTCCCTTGAGAATAGTTTATAGAAATTAAACAGGATGACACAAATAGAATTAGGTCAAACATATGATAAGCCAAAATGTATATTTGTAAACTTTTTAAAAGCTTTAGTAAGTTGTCACTGAAATAAACTTTAAACAATGCTATCCAAAATAACTTCTACTCATTATTATTTTATCCATTCTTACAGAGCAAGCATCATCGAACAGTTTATGAAAATAGGAGTCTGACCTATGTGAGGACAAAGTTCAGTCTTTCCTGTACACCAGCTCCAATTCATTCATTAAGCAGCCTATATAGCTGTAGAACACCAGGTACAGTGGATACAAAGATGAAAAAGAGAAGGTCTCCATTTTCCAATCCAGGATAGGAGCATAAACACGAAAACAAACATTTGACATTGCTTCTATAAGAACATGCCACAGGGAGCCAAAGGCTTCCAGTAAAGTGATGACAATGATTTGGAGTCTATAAACCACATTTCTAGCAAGGCCATAAATCTTATACTTTACCTTATAACAATGAATTACAACTGTCAGAAATAATTTTAAAAGACAGTATATAAGGTATGATTATATAGTAAAGACACCCTCAAAACACCTTCACTAAGCTAAATGAGTATTACCTTTCAAAGTGTTCCCTTTGGGAGGAAGTCACTCAAATGAATGGCGCCTCTGTTGAAAATATCTGAATAAACTGTCAGTTTATTCTAATGCTGAGTATGACAAGATTGGAGTTAAGTCAGGATCTTGACATAGATTGGGAGGTACAAGGAACCCTCAGGGAACACAACAGGATGCAGTCCTACTAATGTCTTGTTTTTAAAACAAATTATAATTTTTTTGCGGAAGTTATTCAGATAAAATGAAAGTTATGGGAAGCTTAGCAAGGCTCAGATTATAACAATGAATAAACACTGAACTAAAATCTGATCAATTTCTTTTAAAATCAAACACATATAAATTGGAAAAAGAAAGCCCTAATCAGCAGATCTTTTTTTGTTTTCCAGAAAGAAGTGTTCTATGAAACAATCTGGCTAAGGTTAAGTTCTTTTGCTACTACTTGATTGGGATAAGGTTTCTAGCTTCTTTAATGATCCAGATCACTCACCCAGGGTTGGCTATACCTATGATAATCTATAGACACTTTAATATTGCATACTGGCTGCTTCTGGAACCAATGGTAACTGCACTAAGTTTGCCAAACTGAACTGTAAATAAGTGAAGAGATTACTGAACAATGGTTAAGTCTTTCCTTTTATATGGTGGTGAAATGGTAATCTATCTATCTAGCCTACCTAATAATAGACAAATATGCAAATTGACCATACCTCCGACACACCCACAAGCCATGCCCACAAGCCACACCCACCATCCAATCAGAGCGAGCATGCAAATTAACCCAAACCAAGATGGCTACAGCCACAGAGAGCAAGGTTTCCTAGGTAACAGAGGAAGCCAAGCTTTCCACCTGCCCTTGCCAGGCCTAAGCCTCCACTCAAGCTACAAAGTTTCAATTATAGAAAGTAAACAAATTGAAACAAATGGCGGCAGAATGGAGCTTGAGAGAGCAGGCCAGGGTTGCCCCCGGCAACAGGGAAAGCAAAGCTTTCCGCACACCCTGGCCGGGCCCACCCACTTAAGGCAACAAAGTTTCAATTATAACCCCAACACAAATGGCTGCCGGCCTTGGAGGGAGCCCCAGGCTTAGCTCTGCTCCTGGCTACAAAGTTTCAATTGTAGAAGATAAATAAATTCCAGATACCAGGGCCTCTGCTTGGGTTGCCAGGGGGCGTGGCCGGCCTGCAAACCACCACAGGCCCCTCACTCAGGCCGCCCCACGCCCCAAGGGAACTCCCACCTGATCCGGGACGCCCTTCAGGGCAAACCAGCTGGCCCCACCCCTGTACCAGGCCTCTATCCTATCTAATAAAAGAGTAATATACAGATTGATCATCACTGCAACACACAATATAGCTGCCCCCATGTGGTCAAAGATCCTGCCCCCATGTGGACACAAGATGGCCACCACAAGATGGCCAGCAGGAGAGGGCAGTTGGGAGGCACCTGGCCTGCAAGGGAGGGCAGTTGAGAAGGACCAGGCCTGCAAGGGAGGGCAGTTGGAGGTGATCAACCCTGCAGGAGAGGGCAGTTAGGGGTGACCAGGCCAGCAGAGGAGGGAAGTTGGGGGCAAACAGGCTGGCAGCAGAGTGGTTAGGGGGTGATCAGGCTGGCAGGCAGAAGCGGTTAGGGGCAATCAGGAAGGCAGGCAGGCAAGCAGTTGGGAGCCAGCAGTCCTGGATTGTGAGGGATGTCCGACTGCCCGTTTAGGCCCGATCCCACCGGGACCGGGCCTAAACGGGCAGTCGGACATCCCTCCAGGAGTCCCAGAGTGGAGAGGGTACAGGCTGGGCTGAGGGACACCCCCCCCCCGTGCACGAATTTCGTGCACCGGGCCTCTAGTATATATATAAAACCCTAATATGCAAATAGACCGAACAGAGGAACAACCAAACAACTGGTAGCTATGATGTGCGCTGACCACCAGGCAGTGCCGGCCGTGGTGGGATGGTGGAGCAGGTGAGCAGGGGCGCCAGACCAAAGCGGGGCTCCAGTCACTGTCATCGGGGCGAGCCTCTGGTGTTTACTGAAAATTCTTTGCTCCCGTGCCCCGGTCCTGCCTGGTGCTCACACCTGCTGCTGGCGCCGGCCCCCTTGCACCCGCTGCTGGTGCCAGTGCTGGCCCCGATCGCTAAGCACCATCAGCAGGTGTGAGCGGTGGCTGCCAGCCCTGATCGCCCCTCAGGGCTTCTCCACCTCCCCCTGCTCCTGAGGGGCAATCAAGGCTGACAACCGTTGCTCGCACACACTGACGGCACTGGAGCCGAAGCTCGCACCCGCAGCCGGTGCTGGAGGTGCCACTAGCACCCGCTGCTGGCCCCGACTGCCCCTGAGGGCTTTGCCACCTCCTCCTGCTCCTGAGGGGCGACTGGGGCAGCAGCCACCACTCGCACCCGCTGACAGCGCCGGCCCTGCTTGCACCTGCTGCTCGCGCTGGACCCAATTGTTCTGCGCCATCAGTGGGTGCGAGTGGGGCCAGTGGTGGGAACGGGGCTGCTGGCAGACAGGGGATCAGGGGCTGAGGTGGGGGGGTTGGGAGGGGGCGAGGAGGATGGGCAGAGACCCGCCCCTGTGCCCACCGCAGCCTCATGGCCCATAGTTCCTTTCAAGGTGCACAAATTCATGCACTGGGCCCCTAGTGTACTAATAAACATGTCAAGAAATCCATCTGACAACAAAAGAAAGAAAATAGCAACTATGTGAGATGATGTATTTGTTAAGTAGCTTGAATGTGGTGAATATTTCACAATGTACATGTATATCAAATAATCAGGCTGCCCACCTTAAATATATACAATTTTAATCAGTTAACTATCCTATCTAATAAAAGAGTACTATGCAAATTGACTGTCACTCCAACGCACAAGATGACTGCCCCCATGTGGACACAAGATGGCCACTACAAGATGGCCAGCAGGGGAGGCAGTTAGGGGTGACCAGGCCTGCAGGGGAGGCCAGTTGAGGGGGACCAGGCCTGCAGGGGAGGGCAGTTGGGGGGGACCGGGCTGGCAGGGGAGGGCAGTTGGGGGGGAATCACGCCGGCAGGGGAGGGCAGTTGGGGAGGACCAGGCCGGGAGGGGAGGGCAGTTAGGGGGATCAGGCCTGCAGGGGAGGCAGTTGGGAGTGACCAGGCCTGCAGGGGAGGGCAGTTGGGGGGGACCAGGCCTGCATGGAAGGGCAGTTGGGGGGGACCGGGCCTGCAGGGGAGGGCAGTTGGGGGTGACTGGGCCAGCAGGGGAGGGCAGTTGGGGGTGACTGGGCCTGCAGGGGAGGGCAGTTGGGGGTGACTGGGCCAGTAGGGGAGGGCAGTTAGGGGCAACTAGGCTGGCAGGGGAGGGGAGTTAGGGGCAATCGGGCCAGCAGGGGAGCAGTTAGCCATCAATCAGGCTGGCAGGGGAATGGTTAGGGGGTGATCAGGCTGGCAGGCAGAAGTGGTTAGGGACAATCAGGCAGGCAGGCAGGCGAGTGGTTGGGAGCCAGCAATCCTGGATTGTGAGGGGGATGTCTGACTGCCCTCAAGGGGTCCCAGATTGGAGAGGGTGCAGGCTGGGCGAAGGGACACCCCCGCTCTTGCCCCCCCCCCCCCCCCCGTGCACGAATTTAGTGCACCGGGCCTCTAGTACTCCAATAAAGTTGATGGGAAATGATATAAAGATACTCTAACTGGAAAAAGAAGTCAGAGACATTTAAAAGTGAGAGAGATTTTATACAAGGGAGGTTCTCTGTTGGTGAGATGGAGGGGTCATGTGGCCAGGATCCAAGAGCCAACTCTAGAAACTGAGAGCAGTCCCTGACTGACAGTTAACTAGACAACGAGGACCACAGTTCTACAATCACAAGGAACTCAATTCTACCAATAACCACAGAGCTCTGAGACCTAGACCACTATGGCACCTCTGACTGACATCTTGATTTTGCCAAATGAGACCCTGAGCAGAAAATCCAGTTATACTGTGTCCAGACTTTCAACTACATAGTGTGCAATAATAAATTTGTGATGTGTTATGGGGAAAAAACACACAAAGATACTCTTGACTGAAAAACAGATGGAGAGAGAACCAAGATGGCAGCATAGGTAAACACCTGTACTTGCTGCCTCTCACAACCACATCAAAATTACAAAACAACTATCATCCAGAATCGCAGGAAAGCTGGCTGAGTGGAAGTTCTACAACTAGAGGTAAAGAAGAAAGCGCAATGAGACTGGTAGGAGGTGCGGAGGCACAAAACGGGCTGGCACCCGGGTGTGCTGCTTTCTTACTAGGGAGGGAGATACAAGTTCCCACTTGCTCTGAACTCCAGTTCTGGGCAAGACTCTGGGGGACCCAGACACATACAGGGAGAAACTGGACTGTCTGGCATCAGGACAGGAATGGGAGGGCAGCTTTCTTTCAGACGGAGGTGCTCGCAGCAGTCATTTTTCCGGCACTGGGACCTCTCTGGTGCAGGGCTGACTGGCAGCTATTGCTGTTTGCTCTGCCCAGGAGATTACCTGAGACCCCACCCCACCCAATTTACAACCCCACCCAAGCTGTGTGCAGAGGCTTTTGCACATGAATGGTTTGTCCTTTCTCAGCCTAAAACCTGTCAAACAGGCAGCAGCAGCAGCAGCCTGCCTTGCTACACAGCTGGGCCTCATCTGGGCATTTTCAAACCCAATACAAAGAGGAGGAATCTGCAGTTCTCTCTGTAGCTCCTGCTGGGCGGCCCCAGGCAGTGGCTGACCTTGCACCTCCTTGGAGATCCAAGAGCCAGTGTACCCAGTGGTCAGTGTGAGACCATACCAGATTACAACTCTTCACATCCATAAGTGACACACTCACGGGGCAGACTCAGTGAGCACCAAAGCCCCACTGAAGCAAGTCCTGCCCCATAAGGATGTCTCCTGCACAGTAGTTCTTCCATTGTAGATGCAGCTGGTCCTCACAGCCAATTGGCCTGGAGGTCAATTCCTCCCAGTGATAGCAATAGCAATCTAGGCTTAACTACAACAACAAGACTGTGCACAAATATATTTGGGGGTTTCATTATCCCCTTCTTAGCAACTGATAGAAGTACTATACAGAAACAAAAAATCAGCAAAGCTATAAAATAACTGAACAATACCATCAACCAACAAGATTAATTAATATTTATAGAACATTCTATCTAAAAGAAAATACAAATACTTTTCAAGCACCCATGTAATATTCATAACAAACAGCATATTGCATACTGGGCCAAAAAGCAACAACAACAAAAAGAAAATAATCAAAACAAAAACAGGCCCTAGCCAGTTTTTCTCAGTGGTTAGAGCATCAGCTCACAGACTGAAGGGTCTCAGGTCCAATTCTGGTCAAGGGTATGTACCTCACTTGCAGGATCAATCCCCGGTCCTGGTCCATCCCTGGCCCTGATGTGTTTCTCTCACATTGATGCTTCTCTCTCTCTCTCTTTCTCTCTCCCCGCTTCCACTCTCTGTCTAAAAATCAGTGGAAAAAATATCTTCAGGTGAGAACAAAACAAAAAGAGGACAACTGGAAAATTGTTAAACTTTTAGAAATCAAACAACGTATTTCTAAATAACCCATGGGTCAAACATGAAAGTCTCAAAGGAAACAGAAATATACAGATAAATAAAATTGAAAATATAATGTCAAATTCTGCGTGATTCAGCTAAAACTATGCTTACAGAGAAATTTATAGTACTACAAGAAGATCTCAAATTAAAAATCTATGTTCTTAGTTCAGGAACTTAGAAAAGGAAAAAAATAAACCCAAAGCAAGCAGAAGGAAGGAAACAATAAAAATAAGATAAAAACCCAATGAAATAAAAAACAGGAAAACAACAAAGAAAAATCAGTGAAACAAAGAGCTGGTGTTTTGAAAAAAAAAATTGATAAATTTTTGTAAAGTGAGAAGGCACAAACCACCAATATCAATAATAAAATAGAGGATACCACTACAGATCTTGTAACCATTAAAAGAAAAAAAATTACTATGAACAGTATTATAAAATTGTTCATAATGCTCATGAATTTAACAACTTTCTTCTAAGTTGTTAAATTCATGAGCATTATGAGTTGTTAAATTCATGAGCATTATGAACAATTTTATTATATTGTTCATTGAAAATACAAATCACTAAAACTTAACTGATAACCTGAATGGTTCTATAATTATTAAATAAGTTAAATTTGTAATTAAAACATCCCTAAAAAAGCAAATCATTAAAACTCAACTGATAACCTGAACAGCCACATAGACAATCATGTCATTTTGCAGATTAGGACAGTTTTATGCCTTTTCAATTGTATGTCTACCCCTCCCCCTCTCCCTCCACCTTGCCTGATTGTTCGGGCAAGCTCTTACAGTACTATCTATATATTCTATATATATAAAAGCCAAGCAATTGGAACAAATGAATGACTAGAACAACCAGTTGCTATGATGCGCACTGATGCCAACCAGCCCGATAGGGGCCCAATCAGCATTCCCCAACCTTCCACAGCCCTTCCCCCGGCTGGCCCCACCCCTGATTGGTCCCAATCAGGGTAGGCAGGCTGGACCCCACCTGTGCACGAATTCATGCACAGGTGGGCCTCTAGTGTTGAATAAGAGTGGTGAGAGATGACATCCTTACTTTGTTCTAATATCAGGTAGATGGCACTTAAATCTTTTACAATTAAGTATAATGTTAGCTGTAGAGTTTTTTTTGTCAATGGTGTTTTCTAAGTTGAGAAGTTCACCTCTATTTCTAGTTCCTGGTGTTTTGGTCATGAATGGGTGTTGAATTTTGTTAAATGCTTTTTCTCTGTCATTTGATAAAATCCCTATGAGTTTTCTTCTTTGGCCTTTGATATTATGGATAGCATGGGGTGATTTTCAGATATTGAATAAGGCTTGCATATCTTCTTGATTACTTGACCATGGTGTTTAATTCTTTTCGTATGTTGCTAGACTCAATTTGCTAATATTTGGCTGAGGATTTCTGCATCTTAAGTTCATGGGAGATAATGATCTGTAATTTCTTTTTTTTTATACTGGCTTTGTCTAGTTTGGGTATCAGGTTAATACTAGTCTTATAAAATGAGTTGGGAAATGTTCTCTCCTTTTTTCTTGAGGGATCTATGTAAAACTGGTATTAATTCTTTTTTAAATATTTGATAAAATTGTTCAGTAGACCCATCTGGGCTTGCAGAATCAGCTTTGTAAGAGAGCCTTGGTCAACTTCCTCTTTGTAGACTGAAGCCTCCTGTTATTTTCAATATATTTAATGAAAAAGTTTCCCTTTCATTTTTAGGGGGAAAAAAATGAAATTGTGAATGATAACATGTTTCAAGTAAGTCACAAAAAACATGCACTCATCTTTCTCAAAAAGACAAAATTTCACAACACTTCAATTATCTATATATATAAAAAGCCAGTGATCAGAAAGCCGTAACGACCATAACGACCGGTTGCTATGATGCCCACTGCAGCCAGTGAACCAGCCCAATCAGGGGGCGGGGCCTGCGGCCAACCTCCCAGGGCCCCTCCCCCCAGCCAGCCCCGCCCCCGATGGCCCCCCACCCTGATTAACCCGAAGCCCCTCCTCCTGGCCGGCCCCGCCTCTGATCGCCCCCCTCCTACCCTAATAGGGGGCGGGCCAGCTGGCCAACCTCCCGCCGTCTCCTCCTCCTGACAGGCCCAGCCCCAATTCACCCCAACTGGGGCCGGGCCAGCCAGAACCCACCCGTGCACAAATTCGTGCAGTGGGCCTCTAGTATATAATAATTGCAAATTTTTTTTGGAAATCCTGGTTGAAATATTGTATCAGTTTATCTTTTTACTATTACTTCTGGAAAATAAATGAGTAGTCTCAGGTGAAATAAAAGATATGTCATTATTAGCCAATCATTTCTGTTCTAGGAGAGGTTTAAAGAAAAAAAAAAAGACCAGAATACCTTCCTTGGTTGAAGGCAAATCATCTGTACCTATCCCTAATTGAGGGCTGAGGAGGAGACTGAAGAAGAAAAAGTATATGAAAACTGGAGAGCTAAAATCAATTTGGGCAATATTTGAATGTTATGTAATATTGTTTAGCCAGAAAAGAAAAGGATAGTCGAATAACTCTGACTGATATTTTGGCCTCTTGAGTCCTGAAACTTCTACCTAGTTACTTATTTTAAAAGAACCAAAATTAGACCTAGTCCAGGAAAAACCAATTTTGGCAAACAATTTCAGGTAAGAAGTTGGACTGACAACATCATACATGTATGTTATAACACAGGGCCAGTTCAGAAGACTCAGGGAAACCAGAGCAAAATGGATCCAAGAAAGAGGAGTCAAGGTAGTGAGAAGTGGCTGAGGACAGCATTTAACTCAGAAGAGGAGGAAATACAGGGAGAAGACTACCGAACCCACAAAATGCAGCACTTGGCTTCCTTGATATTTTCTAGAAGGAGCATAACAAATGACAAGAGACCACGATTGACCTTAAAGTCCTAGGCAATCAAGAATAGAGCAATGCTTCTGGCAATGCAACTCCGGCTACATATAATACAAAACATGAATGGCTGGCCACATTATAGCTAAAGCTAGCAAAAGGAAATTGAGAAAGCATGTGGGTTGGACTAAAGACAGGTTTCATGAGACTCTGAAACAAATGGCACTGTATACCTTGCAGGTTGACAATAGCAAACAGAAAAATTTATTGTTCTGTAAATAGATATGGGATGGTATTTCTGAGTACTAGGTTGACTAGGAATCCAAGAAATCATGTTATAAACCATGAGCACTGTGACAGAAGAAGTTTAACATGACTGAGAATAAAAAGAACTTTTGAATAAAAAATTTTCCCTTGTACATCTGAATATGTAATCAATGATATAACCAGTAAGTGGCTAATATTTTTAAGTAACAATTAGAATCAGGATTCAATAGAGTTAATCCTTACCTATATCAAGCAATGATTTATTTAAAAGATGATCAATATATAAATTCAAATGAAATAAAACAGATGTGACATTATTTGAAGAATTTAATTTAGAAAAGGAACACATTTATTCCCCACTCCATGTAACTTACACTCCTATTCTAACTATAGGGCTATTTTTAAAAAATATATTTATTTTTATTGATTTCGGAGAGGAAAGGAGTGGGAGAGATAGAAACATCAATGATGAGAATCACTGATTGTCTTCCTCCTGCATGCCCCCTACTGGGGATTGAGCCCGCAACCCAGGCATGTGCCCTTGACCAGAATCAAACCCGGGACCCTTGAGTCCATAGGCCGACACTCTATCCACTGAGCCAAACCAGGGCTATTTTGAAATAGATTAATGGTGATAAAAAGAACAGAACTAAGAAAAATTAAATGAGGCCACTAGCTACACACCTGGAAAAATCAGCCCAATTTATTTCATCCAAGAAGAATCTAGATGAAAGAGTTATATATACTATTGTTATTTTTCATTAAATGTGAGAAAACAATAGAGGCATTAAAGTGAGAGAGGTACAAAAATGATATGAATATATATGGGAGTATATATTTAAAAAGCATTTAACCATCATTATTTTAAGAATCAAAAAGTTACAATCCATATGTAAATCTTCTGAAGATTTGTAGGATTTGAAGAGCTGTTAGTTCATCAAGGTCAACATATTTGGGGACATGCTATATTTACTTGTTTTCAAATCCTCCCCAATTTATGAATAACTGACACACAAATGTCCTTTGCTATATACACACACAGAGGAAGGAAGGCTCTCCAAGAAGCTAAAGAAAATAAGAAGATTCTCTTCCTGGACAGCTTGGGGAAGAAGATGTTTCAGGTGCCACTGCATTCCTTTTGCACCACAAAAAGCAACTACCTACAGAAAAATCCACTTTAAGTGATGATGTTTGCAAAATTAAGTCTGGATTAAGAGTGCACTATTACCATTTGTAACATAATTTATAAGGTGAAAACCACTGAGAGTTCATAAAGCTGATTTAAAATATAAATCTTGAGATGAGTCTGTATAAATTTGTTCATACTTTCCTTTTTCCTAGTGTCATCTGAATTTTATTCTCAATGCACTGGACTTTGGACTTTAAAGGAGAAGTGAATTTGAAGAGATCAACCTGGGTGTTTTGGTAGAGAAGGAATAGAGGGTGTCAAGAGACATACAGGTATGACAACTAGGAGGCTTTTGCAATAGTATATGCAAGAGATGACAGTGAACTGGACTAGGAGAGTGGCAGTAGAAAGAAATAGAGGGAATAAGAAACAGGACTTGATGTTATTAGGTGTGGTTATTAGAAAGAGAGAGACGTATCAAGAAGGGACCCACTAAATTCTTAATTTGGGAATCTGGATGGGTAGAAGTAAGCATTTCCAAGAGAGGAGATATAGCTTTTTGATATATATATATCTGGGTGGTCAGGCCCAGGGATATAAATGTGGGAGATACTGGCACTAGGGATTGGGGGATTTTGTTTGTTGTATTATCGTTTTTAACTTCATGACTAAAAGAGTACCTAGAACTGTATAAATCAATAAATATCTGTTAAATGAATAAATAAATGGGCATAAAGATGGCACTTAAAGTTACAGGAGGGTAGGAGATTACATAGAGAGGGATTTTAGAAATCTTAAAGGTTTAATAAAATGTGTGTGTGTGTGTGTGTATGTGTGTGTGTGTGTAGAGGTGGGGTAGATAAATAAGTGGATGAGGAGGGAGAGAGGAAAAAGTTTCAGTAAAGGAAACTGAGGAATGCTGGCAGTGTAATAGAAAGAAAACTAGGAGACTATTCTATTAAAGATGCCAATATACAAGTGTGTGTCAAGGAGAGAGTGGTTACTGTGTCAAACGCTGTCGAGGTTACATGAGGGAAAGAAGTGATAATGATGTCACTAATGGCTGTAACCAGGGCTAGGGCATGCATTTTCACTCTAATATGAAAGAAGGTGGTATGGGTACAGATGTAGGTAGGTTGATAGATTTTGTGGTGGGAATATGAGGAAGTTCCCCTGATAGCCTCTATTTTTGTTAGCTTAGAATGAATATTCAATAAATGCTATCATGGGAATAAATAAGGTGTTATGGGAGCACAGAGGATGTGGCAGGACTTACCTGCTTTTTAAGAGCATAATTTTCACTATCTTCAGCTTTCATTTTTTCAATCTTTTCTTCTTGTTGTTTTGCTTCTTTTTCATACATCATTTTTTCTTTGGCCAATCTAAAAATAAGCCAAAAACTTTTCAGAGAATTAACTCTATCAAACAGACCACAAGAAATAAAGAAACTATATAAATATAAAACACTTAAAATACCAAAGTGTATGTACTAGATGGGGAGAAGGAAGAAGAAAAACATTTTATCCATTTATGTTTGATCTCCATGCCGTAAGTCCTACCTACACCTGCCTAAAGCAAGTGCAATCTGTCAAAACATGCAATTCTTAAATTTTTAAATATATATTTTTATTGATTTCAGAGAGGAAGGGAGAGGGAAAGAGAGATAGAAACTTCAATGAAGAGAGAGAATCATTGATCGGCCTACTGGGGTTTAAGCCCACAACCTGGGCATGTGCCCTGACCAGGAATCAAACTGCGACTTCCTGGTTCATAGGTGGAGGCTCAACCACCAAGCCACACTAGCAGGGCCAATTCTTAAAGTTTTAATTTAAAAACATATCCCATTATAACTATTGTATTTACAATGTAAAAACAACACTCAAAATTATTATGTACTAACATTTCTGTCTTGCTTTTAAGTGTTTTCCAAATTTTTATACACGTGCTTGAAAGAACATAATGTAAAAGCTCAGCTTACAAGAAAAAAAAATCAGTCTAGTGCATGCCAAATCCAAAACATAGAAAGATTAGATTATTTTCAACAACTGAATTGTTTGACAAGAATTCACTGTACACATAATTTGATGCCTGACCTTCCTTGTGTGAGAAACTGGGATAGATAGTTTAGACATGGTTCTTTCACGGACAAGTAATAGAAACAAACAAGTATTTATTTACTAAAGCAAGAAAAGGTATTGATATAGATCAGGCAGATTTTAAACAATAAAGAATAGAGCAACACAAAGTTCTACTGATTATTCCTTTAGATAACCAAAATTAGATTAACCATAACAGCTCAACCTCCCCTAATTCTGGTTACATAAATCCTATCTAATAATAGAGTAACATGTAAATTACCATCACTCCGCTACGCCCAAGCGGGAGGCTGGGGGGCGGGACTCAGGGTGGCCTATCCGGCCATTGAGAGGCACGGATCCGCTGCCACTGAGCGGGGCTACCCTGCTGTTGAGAGGTGCAGGGGGCCGGACTCCGGCCCCCTGCACCTCTCTCAACTACCACATCCACGGCCGCTGAGGGGGTCCCGCCCCCTGCGCCTCTTAACAGCAGGGTAGTCCCCCTCAGCGGCCGGACCATCAAAAGTGGGGGAGCGAGCTCTGGCCTCAGTCAGCGAGCCACGGAAACACAGCAGAGGATGGAGAGCAGCAACGAGGAAGACATGGAGAAGCACCGCATCCACCTACGCCCCGTCACTCTGCGCACACGCTGCACCTCCTGCCCTGTGAAGTCCGGGTTAACTGGCCCGCCCCTGTGGGGCGCTTTTTCACCCCGGCCATCCGTCAGGGTCCCGATGGACTCAAAGTGTCGTTTCGGGCCACAGTCTGAGGGGCGAGGAGGTGGAGGTGCCGCCTGGCCTGCTGGGATACGTGATGGTGATGGAAGAGAAGTCGGTGAGGAAGCAGGACTTTTCAGCGGGATCCGACAAGGATGAGCAGGAGCTGGTGGAACCCCCGGAGGCGCTGGAGCGGGACTTCGACTGCTTTATTCGTGCCTCCACCAGTTTCAGCCGCTTCACCTTGTGGGGCCTGGAGAGCATCCCTGGCCTGGATGCCAAAGTGCGTGCGGCCCTGACCTGGCCCAGCCTCGCCGAAGCGATCCATAAACAGGTGCCGCAGGACTGAGAACCAGCGCTTGAAACTGGAAGCCACCGATCCCTTCACCAGCTCTCCATTTTAGATCCACTGAGTCCACCACCCCAATAAATGAGCTCTTTCACAGCAAAAACAAAAACAAAAACAAAAACAAAAACAAAAACAAAACAAAACAAAAGTGGGGGACCTGGGTGCCTGTCTGCACCGGCACCAGGCCTTTCAGAAGCCTCCGCCGCGCCGGAGGCTTCTGAAAGGCCTGGTGCACCAGCAGACAGGCACCCAGCTCCACCGCAAGAAGCGAAAGCATCTAGGGGACCCTACACGTGCATGATTCAATCATGCACTGGGCCTCTAGTTTTAATATAAAAGTATAGCCCTGGCCAGTGTGGCTCAGTTGGTTGGGCATCGTCCCATGCAATGCAAGGTCTCTGGTTTGATTCCATCAGGGCACATGCCCAGGTTTGGGCTCAATCCCTGGTTGGAGATGTGCAAGAAGCAGCCAATTAATGTTTCTCTCTCACACTGACGTTTCACTTTCTCTCCCCCTCTTCCTTCCTCTCTAAAAATCAATAAAAAAATCTTTAAAAAATTGCTTTCCAAAAGGGTGATATCAATTAATACTGAACCTGCGATGTATAAAATTTCCCATTTCTTCCTTTCATCCTGGTGAACAACTGTAATTGTAAAAATTACTAAATTTCTTATCAAGTATATACTATACTAAAGCCTGCTATAGTCACAGTCTATGTCTATTTGGCTATGTGTTCACTAAAAATAAAGTTTTCTGGTCATTAAAAATTATTAAATTTCTGACAATAAGAAGAGTGTGAAATGGTATTAAATTATGGTTTGAAATATTAATTTATTAGAACAGTAATTACTGTTGGTGGTGAAACAGCACCAGAATGTTACCAGTGATTAGACCTTGGTTCAACAACCATGGTACTGTACTTGAGTTTTGGCTAAGAAAGAATTCAGAGCCAAGACTCAAATACAAGCAAAAGTTTATTTAGAAAGTCACAGAGGTAGAAGTGAGCTATTGGAAAAAGATGAGCCAGCTCAGGAAAAAAAGTTACAGAGGCAAAAGAAGAGCCCTTGGAGCTTAGGAGAAAGAAAGCAAACAGACACACCTAAAGGAAGAGGCATGAGCAGTTCTAGAGCTAGCGAGCTAGAAAGTACTTGCACTGGGGTCCTCAGTCCTGAGGGTTTTTATCCTCTCCTTAAAGGTAAGGGACCTTAGGGGAGGTCTCAGAAGAAGATCTCAAATAGAATATTCATCAGCTTTTCCAGGTGTGTCCTTTCACGGTCTCTACTGATAGGTCGGTACCAGGGCAGAGGGTCATTAATCATCACAGCCGGTCATCTCGGCTGGCCTTGCTGCTTTTCTGGGCCTGGAGCTAAAACACAACTAGGCCTAGATGTTATCTCTAATTTGACCAAAACTCTGTCTCTGACCCAAGGCTTTGTTCCTAAGATTATTTGATGTGGGTCAGAATCTCATTGTCTTGAGGGCTTAATGCTTAAGAGGGTAGTGGTGCAAGGGCTTGTATGGTAGTCATATGAGGCTATTCTCTAGGTCCCTTGTTCCTCCTCTAAGGGGGTCTATCACATGACTAGCGACATCGGAGGAGGAAAGGTCAGGGGAGGGCCTGAACGCATGATTAGTGATATGAAAGATCAGGGGGTCTAAATTGCATGACCAGTGATATGCAAAGGTAGGAAAGGTCATCCTAGGGGTGAGATCTGTATTTCCCAGTTTTGCTGGTTGCTAGGTACTGGAGGCTTTTCAACCTGGTGACGTTTTGTACCTGGCCAATCTTCCTACTCTGCTCATGTCTGTCTGTCTAATACAGTGGTTGGCAAACTCATTAGTCAACAGAGCGGCAAACCGCGGCTCGCGAGCCGCATGTTGGCCCTTATTCCTTACTCTAGGGAAGGCTAAGATTTAATAAGAAAATTTAATTCAATTAAGTATATACAGTCACAATTTAAAAATCTGTTACTAAAATATTGTTTTCTGTAACAAACATACATGTTCCTATAAATACAGAACTATATAAAAATTATAATGAACAAAATCTTAAAATTCATTCAAAATCTCATTGCTCAAATTAAGTACTACTGATCCAAAATGCACATAATTCTGAAATAAAACAGTTAAAAATAGAAAAAGTCTAAATTAAGTTTGGCACAAACTCATTTAGCAGCAAAATGTGTCCTCAAATGACATGAAACTACAGACTTTATGTATCCTACTAAATAAATGTGAATAGTACATGTCTCACTACAGAAATATTAATGTTTGATTATAGTACTTCTCTAAATGCCATTATGTAAATGCACATATTATTGTTTCAAAACCTGAAAAAATCTGAAATTCAGAAATACACAAGGGCTCAAGGGTTTCATAGAGGCGATTATGGACCTGTATTAGCATTATTTTCCACTTGTCTTTCTCTTTAAACATGTATGTGTAAAAATTTATATTAATATATAAATACAAATATACATATATTTTTATAAATAAATAAGATAATGTATAATTTCCAATGTCATTAAACATTCTTTTGAAAATATAGCTTTTAGTGGCTACAAAGCACTTTTATAATATTAATACAACAACTTATTAAAGTGTCCTATCAGACATTTAGGCAACCCCCATATTATAAATACTGTGATGAACATCCCTACTCATCAATTTTGTGAGTGTGTAATATTTTCTTACTACAAAATATTTAAAATATATCATGCCTGATGAGAAATAAGACTAAGTTCTTTTGTAGTAAACCAGTGATATTTCCTGATGAATACTTCCTTTTCCTGCTGCGATAAGCCACCTTTGTCATTCATTATTATTGGTAATACACAAATATTAAATCAATCTATCCTATTTTACCCTACTACTTGGTATTTCATTTTAGTCAAAGAAAACAGTAAGCCAGATTTCACTGTTTAAACATTAATAAGCATATAAAATTTACATTAAAGAGATGTCAAATTAAAAAGAGAAAAATGAAACATCAAGGGAAAAGAATATAGTAAATCTGATATCCAATAAGAGTTACAGATAGTACAGAAAAAAAACAAGGGAAGATTTAAAAAAAAAAAAAATTTCCTACCCCTGGCCAGTGTGGCTCAGTTGATTGGAGTATTGTCCCATACACCAAAACGTGGTGGGTTCAATTCCTGGTCAGGGCATATACCCAGCTTGCTAGTTTGATCCCCTGTTGGGCATGTACAGGAGGCAACCAACCAATGTTTTTCTCTCACCTGGATGTTTCTCTCTCAAAAATCAATAATAAATAAAATAAAATTTCCCAGAGCTGGAAAAAGAACAACAATCTTAATTGAAAGGACTTCCTAATAGAATCAGTGAAAAAAACACCCACATCTTTGTACATTGTTGGGAATTTCCAGAGATCCAAGAATATTAAAGCTTTTAAAAAGAGAATAATAGGTCACCTATAAAAGGAAAACAAGTCAGATTGACATTATATTTCATGTTACTAACACTAGATACCAGAAGATGATAGAACAATCCCTTGAAAGTTCAGAGAGAAAATTATTTATAACCTAGATTTATAACTAAATAGTGAGGGAAAAATTCACTAACACTCAGTACTTATTTACTAAATGGCCACTAAGTCCCAGGCATGATTTTATGTACCAAGGATATAGCAGTGAACAAAACTGCATGTCTATTCCATGACACTTTTTAGTGGGGAAATAAGGACAATAAATAAGTAAAATATATAGCATGTGAGATTGTGATAAAGTGCTACAAAAATAAAATACAGTGAAGAAGGACTGGTAAAACAGAGGATTTGAAATTTAAAATAAGTCAGGGTAGGCCACTTTGAAGAGAGGGTATGTGAGTTCCAATCTGAAAAAGACAATTAGTCATGTACATAACTGATGAAAGAAATCATAGTCCAGGAGAGGTTTATTTAGTTATATAAAAATTCAAGTTTATTTACTACTATATGCCCCCTTTCTGACAAATTTATTTAAGAATGAACTCCCACAAATTGAAGGTGAAAATCAAGAAAAGAAACCATGATCAACATAATGCAACTGTCTAATGAAAGGAAAAAAAGAAATCCCAAGATTAAAACTGTGCTGTAGGCCGGGAAAACAAACAGTCTAAATAAGAATCTTAGTGAGGAGTCTTATAGGAACATCTTTAAAGAGGAATAGAATAGATTCTAAAGAACAGATACAATGAGTAAGAAGGTCAAAGAAAAGTCATTCATGTGGTTTTTTTTCTCTCAATAAAAAATGAAAGACAATTAGAAACTCCAGGAAAACCACACCTCACCCACAGAGTTCTGGTTGTAATATGAAGCAACTGATTAAAAAGAAAATTCATTTATTTATAAGAATAATCTCCTTTGGGAAGCATAGGATCACTGAGAAAGAAATGTAATCCTGTACTACATACCATATTTAAAATGATATATAATTAGAATTTATTTATTTTCAACTTTTAGAATAGACCTATGAGCAAAATACATTTTCCCCTAGTTGTTTGAAATATTCAATTTGTTTTTAAAGTTTTTTAAAGCTAAGAAATGTCTACTGGATTTTTTTCTCATAAAAATTTGAGATGACTCTAGCCAGCCAATGAAACCTCAGCATTTCATAAAAATTATACCACCACTGGTATAATCAATTTCCTATGTTAAATTCCTAGGTTTGAAATCTCTAATATGATTTTCTTTTTATTAACTAATACAGTTCTCTTCTACTGACATAACTGATAACAAACTCTCTTGTCTCTGAAGAAACAAACAATATTTTTGAGATTTTTTATTGTATGAGAGATGAAGGAAGAAACTTTTTTTGAAGACCTAATATGAACAGATTTTTGTATACTTTATTGCATTTCATTCTTACTTAAGTATTATTTAACGCCTATTTAAGTATTATTCCCATTTTACAGTGCCTCCCCACAATGTTTTTAAGAGTCATTAAATTCAAAGAGAACTGAACCAGGATTTATCAATATTTCAAAATGAATAAAATATGAGCTACCATATTTCACAAACTTTGGCCAAAATGATAATACTAATGAAAATTAAGCTGAAGACAAATAGCAACACTGATGAAAGAAGTCAGGATTGATGAATGATTTTTGATATTTTAGCATTTCCAATGGCCATCATAGAATCTACCCTCCATAAACTAGCCTTGTGGTGAACTTCCACTAATACTTACAACTCAAGAAGAGATAGTTACAATATTGGCATCTCATGGAACATGATATGTAGATTTAGGAAAAAGCTTGAATAATTCAAGATAAGCTAAAATTAAAATATGATAACCAAAGCAGTTAACACATACTGATCATTTATTTTGAGCCAAATACTACATCAAAGCATGCTACATGCACTATCATTTAATCCTCAAAACAACCCTATAAAATAGGTACCACTGTGAGTCTCATTTTAGTTATAACTAAATTGAAATTCATGGAGCTTATCCAAGTTCTCACAGCTGTTAGGTGCTAAAGAACTGTTTTATTCCAAAGTTTATACTCTTAGCCACTATCATAAGCTTTTTAAAGTAAATCTCAGACATTAGAACACACAAAAAAGTTAAAATGCACTCAAATGTAATGGGCATTGTTGTTTGCCTAACCAGTAGCACTTCTTACTTGCCAACAGAATATAATTTTGATTATGATCATCCAACAAGCCATGTCCTTCAAGGGAAGAGGCCAATCATAATGGTCTTAACTCTCTTTGACAAGTGATAGTTTAGGCATGATTTAAGTGACCTAATTCTAGCCAAAATTACAAAAGAGCCATCTGCTGGGGCTTCTGAGAAAGTTGTCATTTTTGCTAAATGCAATATAAGCAGGGATAATTATCTTTTCTCCCCTGAACATTATCACCTGTGTATGACGTTTGCTACTTGTGGCAGGTGCCTTGGGATCATGAAGAGATCCAGCCTAAAAGGACAGGTCACTCTGGATGTCAGAGAACTTGAATCTTTGATAATGGCATTAAATTATTAAATTAAGCAACTCTGAAAGCACCCTACCTCCAGACTTCTTACGGTATGAGAGGATAAACATCCTTATAGCTTAAGCCACATATATTCTATTACTTTGAAGCTAAAAGCATCTGAAGTGACAATCATTAACAGCACAAGACTTTCCTGCAGATACAGAAATGCTTTCTTACTTTGGGCTAATTCACTCTAAATTAATCCCTTAGAAGCTGAAAAATTTCATATTTTTCTTCCCATAGACAAACATGAAAAAAGTAAAGAGAAAATTTCCTATACAATACCCAATTTTATGTTTCTACTGTATTAAGAAATATTCCCTATAAATTTTGTGCAAAAGTTCTTTATTTCACACTTAAAACTAAATTAGTGTGAAACTTAAAAATTTTGTTTTTGTTTTTAATAATCATGGTATTTACTAGAAGGCTAATATCCATAATAAATAATACAACCTTCTATCTATATCACATTTTCAATTTATAAAGTACATCTACAACAAAGGATACTGGATATTAAATATTAAAATAGAAAAACATCAATGCCCCTAAACCAGTGGTTGGCAAACTGCGGCTCGCGAGCCACATGCGGCTCTTTGGCCCCTTGAGTGTGGCTCTTCCACAAAATACCATGTGCGGGCGCGCACGTACAGTGCGATTGAAACTTCGTGGCCCATGCGCAGAAGTCGGTTTTCAGCTCTCAAAAGAAATTTCAATCGTTGTACTGTTGATATTTGGCTCTGTTGACTAATGAGTTTGCCAACCACTGCCCTAAACAATCACTTACAGGAAAGTGAGTATTAAGTAAATATTAATGTCTATAAACTAGTCTGGGGGTAAGATGTTTAATGGTGTTACAAAGTAAACACTATGGCACCAGGAAAAGTGTATTCACTTACAACTTGGAACTCAGTAACTTCTTGTCAAATGAATTTAAAATTCATATCTTTCTCAGTGAAGAGGAACAAAGCATTCGAGATTGGGAAGAGAAGCTATTTGACTTAAGAAGTAAAGTAGGCAACAAGTTTTTCTGCTAAACATATCAGTAGAAAGTATTCTATAGAAATCAGAGTAAAGTACTGTATTTGAATGAATTTTAGACTTTTGACCAAGAATTTTAGTAATGTGAGCCCAGAAACAGAACTAACGTTTTTACAAAAGAATGTTAGAACAAAAATACCAAGAAAGATGCAGGGAAAAAAAAAATTGATTCATTAGGAAAATACAAGAGGACTGCAAATTAGAAGCTAATTGCTCAGCCACCACAATAAAAAATTCTCACTAGTGCTTTAGTGAGGAAGAACTGAAGATTGACATAGGAATCTGATGATTTAGTGCTTATGGTCTATATAGTAAAATGTATGCGGTTAAAATTCAGGAGGTTTTAGTCATTCTGTATTAATTCTTTAGTGGTCACTATAAAGTCAAATGTGATTTCTCAGTATTCCCGTATTTCAATAATTATAGTCAAGATTTTGGGAATCAGCAAACTAAGTAAGAATCTGCTACAATATTCTGTCTTAACAAAACACATAAAAATGTGCTACACACAAACACACATAAAATGAGATGGGGCTGGAGATGCTGTCTGAGTGGGATACCTTCTCTCCCTCTTCATTCTCTTTTCCCACCCCATTCATTCTTCAAAACTTAACTCAAATGTCCTTGTATTCCAGAAGGACCACACAAACCCTATTTTTATCACTTTCTAAGATGCCACTGTGGATCCTTTCTATGGAACTTGATAATATATTTATCTGCATCACAGAATTGATCACAATAGGTTAAAATTTTGTCTACTTCCACTCTTGAAGCTGAATGGTCTGACTGGAAATGTTTAAAATAAAGCAATTTTCAAATTTTAAATTTCTTCTACCTGTTCCAAAAGTAAAATAATCCCACAGTTTCAAATTTGAATAGCATAAAATACAAAGTGAAAAAGCAACCAATTACTCACACACCCTGCCTCTAGTTACTCAGTTCCCACTACTGGAAGCAACATGTTATCAATTTCTTGTCTATCCTAAATGAAAGAAATTAAATGCTTAACTGATGGTATTTGTTAACCTTACCTCCCACTACCCATTAATTAACCCACTAAGCTGGAAATGGTTCAAGTTATATTCACTGCTTATGTAAAATATATGCTTTAGTTGTAATAAGTAAGACAAACATGTTTTGTAAATAGCTACAAAGATGCATGCCAAACACAAAATCAATACCACTATGTTATTTTGTAATATTGTGAACTTTAGAGGTTAACAAACTGATTAATCTTAGGAATTCATAATTCACAAAACACAAATGTAAACTAAGTATTTAACTAACCCTCTAAACTGTCCCTTAAAAGTTTTGAGATGTTGGTGAAATTGAATAGAGTTTACTAATGAAAGAGCTAAGAACCCTTCTGTGAACAGTTTCTGCTTGAGTTTGTATGAGAAAGCAATAGTACCTCCCACAGCTACTTCATCTCCATACAGAACA
Organism: Cnephaeus nilssonii; assembly: GCF_951640355.1. NCBI lineage: Eukaryota > Metazoa > Chordata > Mammalia > Chiroptera > Vespertilionidae > Cnephaeus > Cnephaeus nilssonii. The sequence continues at coordinate 73,772,850 of NC_137073.1, read as the reverse complement.
CTCTGACAGTTGTATTTACTACTTAAAGTCACAATTTCTCTGTACATTTGACTTTCTATCCGCTGTTCAAATTTGTATCCCTGTCTTTATAACATCTCTATTTAAACATCCCACCAGCAATTAACTGAAACAGGTTGGCAAGTGAGCTCACCATTTTCCTATTCTAAAACAAAACCCCTTTTCCCAACTTGAAATGTCAACATAAGAATCACAGAAGTACTGGATAAAAGTAAGCCTGGCTTGTAAGAAGTTCAGGGAAAAAGAATTAAGTTGTCTGCAAGTTCAATATGAGACAAGAGTGTGATGTAGCTGCTAAAAAATAAAAGCAAAAAAACCACAAACAAACAAACAAACAAACAAAAAAACAGCCAAGAAGCAAAAAAACCTAAAACATGGTAGGTAAATGGGATTGCATTAGATGAACTGCATCTGTGTTATTATTTTTTATAATTTTACAAGGCATATAAAGCATTTTTTTAAAAAACTTAAGCCAAATTACCTAAGTCTTTAACTGCTTAAATATTACTTTTAAATAACATTTGGTAATGGTACTTCAGAGCTGTATTTGATACAATTTTAATAGCTAGCAAATCTGGTTTAAAAATTCAATATAGTAAAATTTTCTTAAGTCTAAGCTTAGATTAGTGATTCCCAATGACTATGAAGCCCTCCAAATCTTTGTCTATGTCACATTAATTATAGTGTGCAGTTTTAAAAAAGTTTGCATTATATCTAACATTCCCTCCTTCTATTCTATAATTGTTTATTCAGAGTAAAACAGTAATTTTATAGCTTGACTTCCTCAATTTAATACTGTTGAAAAATATTGCATTTTCACAACTGGAGGCATACCATCTTTAGCTCTTCTCCCATGAACAATATGTGTTAGCATGTAAAAACATGAAAGGTATCTAACTGTATTTCACAAAAACAGACGAATAT